>NC_041718.1:5506749-6248624 GCF_900700375.1 Denticeps clupeoides
AGGAGAGAAAGATATCACGTTGAAAACAACAACAGCCAGCGCACACCGCCCAGGCTGTTGACTCGCTCTATCTTGGCGTCGATTTATGGCAGCCACCTGTCCACTCCTGCTTATCTGATGATTGTCTAGTCTTTCGATTTCTAGAAAATACAACATATGCATATATTTTCATCTAGGGCTGTCAAGATTAACTTGTCAGTCTTTGAGATTGATTCTTAAATACTTTACACATTAAAGTAAGGGAACGCAATTGATGCACTCTCTCTGTTTTATTCTGACCTACATGAAGATGAAGATGGACAGTGAGTTATAGTGTGTCCACGATGCCCCTGCATCTGGAAGGCGGATGAAAATATTTATACATATTTAGTAGCACGTGGCACGTTGTCCACAGATTTTTTGGGCATGTCGTACGAATCAGATCTAAGGTGGAAAAAAAGTTGCTCGACTGAAACATTGAATGAACCTAAATCATTCAATTTTATTTACTTTCCCACAAAGTCTTAAATTTGCATTACTTTAGTCTTTTAGTCTTAAAAATAGATGAAAGGTCAAGTATCATAGTAGAAACAAAAAACTGCTGACATTGAACACTGTGGCACAAACTCGGCACAAAATGGTGGCGCAACAGCACCATGACACAGTTAATATTTGTGAACGTCTGGCTCAACATTAAACCATTAATAGGTAAATAAGGACAAATGGAATTGAAAGAGAGACTTGTAATGCTGCTGGTATGCCTCTCAGCCAATCACTGGGTGAGGTCATGACTGACTGTGGGATGAGGTCATTGCGGTGATTGGGCCCCGAGAGGCTTTTCTTTAGTGAAGGTAACAGACGTTGGTTTAGATAGTTGCTTTGGTGGGTGTCCGTGAGCCTGACAGCCATACAGGTTTTATCTGTACACGTTAATTCTCAGCAGAGATTAGAATGAGAAAAAGGGAAATAAGGATGAGCTTCAAACACATTTAAAAATTGCTTTGAAAACTGTGTGTGTGTGTGTGTATAGCTTTCATATAATGTTTATCTTTAATAAAAAGTTCACCTGGAAATATCAGTAATGCATTTAATGTATTTAGTTCCAAGTCGCTACTTCATTTACTACCTAAATCACAAAATCTTAAAGGCTCTTCAATTAGGCTGTCAATAGGAGTCCTTTTTGTATAAATATATTTAGAATTTTAGATGCTCACCAAAGATCGTAGCACATCAGAGAAGAACGTTTAGGATCGGAGGGCTGTTTTATTTATTTAAATGTTTGATTCACTTCATGGTCAATATAGTTTTGGCAGTGCTTTCACCCCGCCATTTATTTTGAGGAAACAAATCCCTTTTAGGGATGAAACACCTGGTGTGGCTCCTTAATGGAATGGGCTTTAGCACTGTGTAAATAAACAGCTCGCATTTTTCAGACCTGAGGGCTTTATTAGCGGTGGACTGTGTGGGGGGGGGTCTCTGCAAACAGACTTTCTGTTCAGAACGTGTCCTCTAGGCAAGGGAGGTTAAACTGGAGGTTTCGCTGATATAAGTTGGTCAGCAGCAGACTCTGTAAACACAACTTGGCAAATATGACGTTACTTTGTTCAACTGCTATTGTGCTCTAGTAGTACTATGAGGATTATAAGTGGAGCCACTTCCAGTCGAACGGTGAATTTATATCATAGTATGGTAAGAGATGCAGTTTTTTGGTATAAACAAAACCTTATAATAAAACTTTAGAACTGTTGCCCTCTGTGATCCAGCTGTTTCTCAGGAACCTGCAGCAGGTAGCTGCTGGCCATGTGACATTGTGTGAAATACATGTGTCAGTCACATGATTCCTCTCAGCCAATCAGTCTTAATAAACCAACTTCAGTGTGAACCAGTAACCGTAAGGGGAAGACAAGCCAAGAGACAATACTGACATTACCAGTATGTGCTTTGGTTATACTGATAATCTGCCCCTTTTGAAATGTGAATTTCTGTGGATGTGAGTGGCAGATAAAGGAAAAGATGGAAATGCAAAGTGTGTAATGAATTCTTTATAAATTGCAGCAGCACAGACGAGTATCTGAATGAGGAAGAAAATCCCAAATCAACTCAGCCTGAAGGGCCCTGTAATGATGTTACATTATGTCCACGTCCTTTTTATGTGTGGCTGCCTGTAGCTGGCAGAGCGACGTGGATTTTTGAATCTTAGTTGAGCTGCGCTCGGCTCACACACTTCACACACTGGTGCAAATTAGCCCCCCACCCCAGACCCCTCCCTATGAGAGGCTCAGTTTTGGATCGTCTAATGAATTGGGATGTTAAAATATTCAAAATGTTGAAATATCATTGGACAGATAAAAGATGCTGCACATTTTTAGAAGAGTGGGACGGTGGCCTTTCACACGAAATGGAGCTCTGCTACACACAAAAGTAGAGGAAGTTTGCTTTTAAAGGCTGATTTTATTTACTGTAATTTAGTGGCGGTTTAAGTCTCAGCTCCAGTGTTGTTTTCTCGTAAACAGAGTCGCTCCGGTTCAGAAGAGGGGCACGGAGTGCCAACTTTTACAGTGGCCTGAAAACAGGAATGACAAACACCATTAGCTGAAAAATTTCCATCTCATTGCAACTATGTTATTGTTTGCTTTACCATACGCGTCCTAATATGGTTACCTCCCCGCTAAAGTGGTCCGTCCCGGAGCGAGGGGAGCGGGGCCGAGCCGAGGGGCCGCCGGGGGAGCTGCTTTTAACGGCCACTTAGACAATAAGAAACAAATGCCACGGTGCTTTGAAAGAGCTGCTGCGCTCGCTCGCACTTCCCCGGGCTGCCCGGGTCACGCTCACCCTTCCTCCATCCCTCCATCTCTACCTCCGTCTGTTTTGCTGTGCTCTCGGCTCCTTCATCATCATCCCTCTCACCCTTTGTGTTGTCTCTCTTTCTTGCTGTGTAGTTCTGTCCATCATTTTCGTTTCTTTACTTTTAAAGAAGTGATTGTCACATGTGATACACAGCAGCACAGCACACGGTGCGCACAGTGAAATTTGTCCTCTGCATTTAACCCATCACCCTGAGTGAGCAGTGGGCAGCCATGACAGGCGAGCAGTGTGTGGGGACGATGCTTTGGTCAGTGGCACCTCAGTGTTACCTTCGCGGATTGGGATTCGAACCGGCAACCTTCTGATTACGGGGCCGCTTCCTTAACCGCTAGGCCACCACTGCCCTTTCACGCATGCAGCACATTAAACAACATGCACAAGTTCGTATACATGCTCCATCCACAGAACACAGTGTGAAAAAAGGAGGTAGTGAATTAAAAAGCAAAGACTCTTAATGAATCAAAAAAGCAGCAGTGAAAATAAAATGATATAAACGTATTCTTCCTCTGTCTATCAGAAGGTACTTTTTGTCTTTTCCCCTTTCCTGTTGTCTCTGTCTCTCTCTGGATGTAAGCATGTTACATCCACATTGTGGTAAAACACACACTCTGGCTGAGGTGCGGCGTGTGTGTCGGGCCACAGTAAGAGGCTAGTGGTTACCCGGAGGTGGCATCCGGAAATCCAGCGTGGACATGAATTCCTGCTTTTCAGCTAAAACAATCCTCTACGTAGAGTTCAGGACCACAGCAGCAATTATTTTCAGTCACTTCTTGTTTTTGAGCAAAATATAACATGTTCATATTCATATTCTTCAATCAGAATTCTGTTTGTCATCAAAACCTTTATTTTAAATAATATAATGTTAACAGTCTACCTTAGGAGGGGTTCCTAACTGGAGGGTTACATGCACAGCAGCGGCTCTCAAACCTAGCCCTGTTTGGTTGATCGGATCAGCTGATCATCATGTTGAAGAAGGTGTGTTGGTGTTGAAGTGCATCTAATAATCTACCTGAAGAAACAGAAAGGCAGAGTCCTACTTTCCCCCCCGGAGCATGTTGTTGAGTGTGTGGCACCATAATCGACTCCTCTGTTGTTGGAGGGCGTCAGGCGCCTCACCTCAGTCCCAAAATCCTCACCTCCTCGATTCGCAGCCTCTGTCGATTGGTATCGGTGGCTCAGCCTGACCTTTTGACACTCAGACCATTGAAGGATATCGTCCATAATTTCACCCACAGATCGTGCTATCAAATGTCATTTGTAATTAATAGAACACAGCCGTTTCAGGCTGGTAAAGAGGCAGGCGGTGGAATGATGTGCAGACTACACACACGCAGGATTAATCTTTAACATTTTCGTGCAATGGAACAATGTTATTGCGCTCTGTAAACTCACACGCCTGCTCTTCATTAGCGCATTGACTGTTAATGACAATTGTTAAATTGTTAAAATGGCACACGTGGCATGTGTGATTGCAGAGTGTTAGCATGGTGTTGGTAGAAAAGAAGGGATGTGTCTGAGTTATGGCTGGCTGAAATGAGACACGGAGAAGCGGCGGGGCCTCGAGCCAGACCTCTTGTTCCCAGAGTAATACCAGAGTGTGTGTATGGGAGAAAATGTCATGACACCATCCCGCAGTTGCTGCCTGGGTTGTGCTTAACTTGATCGTTTCTGACTTTTATTGTGTTGCGTAAACCCCGTTTGCTGATGAAGAAACTTGAGGCAGGCTGTGTGTTAGTACAGCCAGTTGTCATGTCCCGTAATTAAAAAACGTGAGGGTACAAGTTGAGAAAGCAAGAATATTGTGCACTTTACTTGAGGTTCTGGCAAATGCACACAAGCTTGAATTTTTGATGTTTTGATTTTTGTTCATAGGTTTTTAGTTTGATGTTTTTTTGTTTCATTTTTCAGGTTTGTGAAACTTGTAAAATTATCGTAGTCAAGGTTAGCCATGTCAGTAAGGTGAGTGCCTTTATTAACATAACAAAACCAAACCAACAAGTGAACAGAGACACATATCCTGTCGTGAAGTCCGGGCACCCACCGGCACGGTCACGGGAAATTTAAACGGTGGTGATCAGGAGGAGCACAGGTGCGTGTGCGTGTGTGTGTGTGTGTGTGTGTCTGTGTCTGTGTGTGTGCACGGTGCAGCAGCAAAATGCTGCCGGGCATCACACCTTCTGTGAACATGAGTGTCAAGCATCTCTAAGAACGTCAGGCAAAAAATGTGTATTACTGCTGAGGAGCAAAACAAATGAATTCACTTTTCAAACATTACAGCAGATGCTGTAGGTGGAAGTAACAAAATAATATGCTTCAATCACTTTCTTCATTTCAACGGTGAAGGGAATGCATAGTGTAGTGATGCAGTGAACACATTTTCTGATGCGCCAGATACTCAACTAGAGCGCTGTGTTCAGATCAGCTGTACTAAGATCATTGCCAAAGGCTTTTCTAATAATCGATCAATTTCAGTTAACACTGGAGTCTCTCTACGTGTATCTAGATATTCCATTTCCAGCTACCCATCATTTACATGTTGATGCTTTTCTCAGGAACCAAACAGCCATTTTCCATTAAAAACAAGGATATTTATAAATGACCATAAACTCTTGGCATGTTTTATATATGTTTTATACATTTTTGACCTGTCAAAGGCCTGTGGTAAATGTATTGTGCAGGTATTTTTGAGGCTTCTACATATGAAGCCTGGCGTTTCTCCCTATCTGCAGTTAATGAACTTTGTTAGGTGCTTGTTTGCTCACTTCAAGGTCAGATTCTGGGAATGGCAGAGCAGCTCGTCGTCTTGTAAACATGTTTACTGCCTGGGGTGTGTAAACAGCGTAAACGTGTACAGGAGGGAAGGCGATGCCGGCTCTCGCCTTATTCTTATTGTTTTTTGGACCCATGCCTGCTTTTGCACCTGCAGAAAACGGAGTTTCGCAACCCATTAGGGCCCACATTCGGTAACATGCTGAGAGGAACCTGAGAATATGGCCAGGCGAAAACGGCAAACTAATGCAGGGCAGGTAAGCAGTAAAAGCGAAATACTGTGATGTTACGAAGCCTCATTTTAAAATGCACGTAGCCCTCTGTGGGTCATGAAGGTGCATTTGGACTTAGCATCCTCTAATTGGAAGTGCGATATTAGCATGTCATAGGGATTTATGCTGGGAGAGGGGACAGCATTTCTGCATGTAATGAGCGGTGTCATTAGCTGATGGGGTGGATTTGCACCGGCTCTACCTTGAAAGGCACATCATTTACATATTTCTTAGGAATGCTGCCTTTTTTAATGGATTCCTCAATGAATTAAATGAGAACGGCTGCTTCTCCGAATGCGGAGGAGTCGCCATCGATGCTGACGCCACTGTCTGATGCTGCATGCGCTGGAGTGGGCTTTGCTTGGGGGAAGGGGTGTCGGCTGCCAGTCATGGTGGTATAGAGGGGGGTTGTTGGCGGAAGACAGAAAGGGCAAAATGAAGAATTAGGGAATAAAAAAAAAAAAAGGGAAGCAAGCTTTTAGTTGTGGAGTGTCCGAATTTCGAAACCAGGGCACATGTTGGGGTAAAGTAAAAGTGAAGTGATTGTCATTGTGATACACAGCAGCACAGCCCACAGTGCACAGAGTGAAATGTGTCCTCTGCATTTAACCCATCACGCTTATTGAGCCGTGGGCAGCCATGACAGGTGCCTGGGGAGCAGTGTGTAGGGACGGTGCTCTGCTCAGTGGCAGCTCAGGATTTGAACCAGCAACCTTCTGATATGACCAACTGACCAGCTTTTTTTCTCCAGAAACATAAATAAGACAACCAACAATAAAACAAAACTGCAAAAGACCTTGGAGGTGTGAGACTACAACACTATCACAGTCTAGCTCCACAATAACTATAGAAGACATTTACAGTACTTACAGTACTGCAGTTTATTCAAATTTGGTACGCTTGGACCTGGACGCAGCATTTCCACAGACTGTGACGTCACAGTGATGCCAAAATAGTTTCACTGATGTTTTTTTTTTTTCTATTTCTGAAATGGCAAGTGAAGTTAAGCTCCCACCTGCTTCTTCTCTCATCATTCTCCGTCTTTTACAGTTTTTCGAATCCGGTGTGAAGTGATTAGTCTCTTATTGATGAGCTCCCAAAGTGGCAAGTGTGTGAAATTGATTCTTTGATCAAAGCGAGTTTGAGAAATGGAACATTTTTGTGTGTGTGAAGCCTGCCAGCCAGACAAATAGACCCCCCCCCCCCCCAAACCCCATCATCCTCCTACCCCCAAAACATTTCCATCCTCTACCCACCGACCTGATGCCAAAGAAGTGCGAATCTTCCAATTCAACCCACTTTTCCGCCCCTCCTGCTCCAAAACACATATTTGTTTTGGATGTTTTCACTGGAGTCTATGCAGCGATTACAGCTGTTCATTAACAAAATTGGGTATTTGTTTTAAACTTTAACCAATCACTTTGATATGCTAATTACGGCGTAATTTAATTTGAGCCCCGTAATGATGATGCCGTTATTACGGACATAAATGATGCCGTTAAGCTGAGAGTAATCTCATTTGCATACTGTATATGGCAGTGAATTAAGCCCCCTTTTCCCGACGTCGCCTCGTCTCTAATTTTCCACTCCTTTTCACACGCCGACGAGAGAGAGAGAGAGAGAGAGAGAGAGAGAGAGAGAGAGAGAGAGAGAGAGAGAGAGAGAGAGACGACGCCGCCACTGCTCCTAATAGCAGGCCTGCCCGTTTGATGTGAAGAGAGCGCACTTCCACACTTTAAATCAGCAGTCACAATATGTAATGCATAAAGGGCCTCATTATCACACTAAGTGTTTCGTTAAGAAGTCAGGAATTAATAAGAGGCGGTGTTGTTTTCCACGTTGTTTTGCGTGCGGTTGAGGAGACATGCAAACATGTAGTTTTTTTTTTTTTGCATAAATGACACCCCCATTCCCCCAATCACCACCCACTCAACCCACCCCCACTGGAAAAAAATGACGGGCTACAACAGCTCAGAATTTTTTCTTTACCTTTTTGTCTGTGTTGATTGCCGGCCCTTATTGGACGACTCGTTCCTTTGTGGTTTTTTCATGTTTTCTGGACATGATTAATTGCGACAGGATGCTCCGGGTGCATATGTTTATTCCATTTTCTTTCTCCCTGTCCAGCTGATTGAAACAACCCTTGAAACGGAGCCACGCTGCATTGTGTTGTGTCCCGCACTGCATTGTGGGGGCCGTTAGCTGTGCAAAACTTCCAGGCAGAACGTCCCAAAATCTGCATCATCTTTGTTTTATATGATGTTTAGAAGCTGCACAACATTTGTGCCGACGCTGAACAATGAAGTGGGGCTACTGCGAGCGCCAAGGTCTTGTTTCCACGAACATTGATACCGGACACATCAGTAGGCAGTCCTGCTTTCATAAAACCTTCTCTTTCCTTTTTGTCTTCCTTATTATGGTTCTTAAAAACACACCTGGCTTCCGTTCGGCTGCCCTTTTGTACTCTGAAGGATTTAAAGGATGGCGGCGCGTGTTTTATGGACTCAAACACTGACAATACAATCGCCCTTCAGCGCCTGTGCATTTCCATTTCCCACCATAAAGAATATTATTTTTCTGCCAGCCAATTTTCTCCGTTAGTCTCTAATTGGCTACATAAATCTCAGGCCATTGAGAGTGAGGAATGTTGCGGTGTCATAGACTGTAATCTTCACCCTTATTTACCAATTCATTAAGATTCATTGATGCAGGATCGGTGAGAGGAAATGACAGCATAAATCAGGGCCCGGCTGTAATGACCCTAATCAGTTGGGAATTGCAGAAAATGTCATGATGAACTATGTCCTTGTGTTCGTGCCACTGTACATTGTCATTGCTCTGGTTTATGGGCGGGACACATCCTTCTGACATGGGCTGTATTTAATGGCAAAGGAAGAAGAAGAAAAAAAAAAAAAAAGAGTTGTTAAAAAACCGCTTTCCATTAAAGCACCACGACTTGTACAAGGTCTTTCACCATTTAGCCCTTTACCCTTTACCTTAGCTTTAACTGCTTAATGGAAGGAACAAATCCCTCCTTTGCTTTTTAACCCCCTGCCTCCTCTTGACAAAACCGATGGGGTTTTATTAAACGATGACGCGCTTCTCGGGGGAGCAGAGCATGGGTGAAGGACCACCCATAAAGGTTGATGGTGTCGGGTCAGAAGGCAGGTTTGTTCCAGTGCACCCAAAACAAAATGTCTCATGTAGCATCCTGGTCATAACAGTAGTAAATATCACAATAATTATACAATTATTATATATAACAGGGCAGTGGCCTAGCAGGTAAGGAAACAGACCCGTAATAAGAAGGTTGCCGGTTAGAATCCTGAAGCCGCTGAGGTGCCGCTGAGTAAATTACCGTCCCCACACACTGCTCCCCGGGCGCCTATCATGGCTGCCCACTGCTCACCAAGGGTGGTGTTTAAAAGCAGAGGACACATTTTGTTGTGTGCTGTGCTGTGTTTCATAATGACAATCACTTCGCTTTCATATAATGCTGAGGATTCAAGTAGGCTCAGTTGGGGAGTATATATAATTTCTTAAATTTATTTTAGCACATCAGCTTATTAGAATATTGCCTACAATTGATGAAAAAAATACTTCATTATAGATTTTGATTAATTTTGTCTTGTACCAATAATAGCATGTTTTTGGTGTTAAGCTGTGCAGCAAATAGGCGTTGTCAAGACTATATTGGTAAATTAATGTTTTTTACAAGCACCATTGAGTCATGGCATAGGTTCCAGTACACGCTGAATCTTAAACAGCACGTGTGAAACATGGTCGAAGTCCGTAAAGAGCCAATCGTGTGAATGGCCTCCCGAGACGTGACGAATGTGAGAGCAGTCGAGCTCCCGTTAAATATTAAAACTCAGACAATTTAAACACCAGATAGCTATTGAAAAGGAATGGCCAGTGCATTTCCGCCCCATTATTTGTTTATGAAGGTTAATGATTGTGCCTGGCAATCAATAGCTCAGCGTTATCTGTGTGAAGCTGACTGCAGAGCGACTCTGTAGAAAAGGGTGCTCGCTGTGCATTGTGTAGGACAGTCACACCTCCTGACTGAGTTTAACTTTTGAGACGTTGAAGATCAAGCAACAGCAGGGCTTTTAAAGTTCAAAACGCTCATCGTTCTGAGCCTCGTATTATCAGTTTTGTGGATTTCAGCTTCTGTGGACATGAGCTTCTCTGTACATGAATGTCCATTTACACAAGCGGCCTGCAACTGGGTGAGTTTTATCCCCATCAGACTGACCTTGTATGATTTGGACCAGGAGTATTAATTAGATGAGTTCACTGAGGCCAAGAAAATGCATCTGACACACTTCCTGCATCGCAAGTTTGCAATCCTGCACCCACGGGAGCATTCGCTGCACAAATTCCAGTAACAATGATTAAAATATATATGACACACTTTAAATAATGTTAAAACAATAATAGCTTGTACGGCTCCCGCAGGACACTGCAGATTGACAGCATTCATTTGTACGATGAGCTTTAGAGTATCAGGGGGACTTTCTTTTGGTTCTCAAGGAACATTCAGTGGACAGTACTCAAACTATGTTGCTTGTATGCAGTGTGTCAGGTTATTACTTTTTGCTATTTTACATGGTTTGTTTCTTGAGTTGAATGGCAGGAGGACAATTCTGATGACGACAATGCTTGCTTGTTACTGGTCTTGTGTTAAATTATTCTCTTTTCTATTAACCAATTTGCTTCCAGAAATCACTTCCATGACAGGAAATTAATAAATTAAATTTATTAAGGAGCACTTAATAAAATTCAGAGGACACACACTAACAATCAAATAATTTTTAAAAGTTTGTTACTGCAAATGTATTAACTTGGAATTTCATAAATCTATAAATCTGTTTCTTGACATGACAACAAAAAACAATAACAATTTTTATTGCTCAATTATTACAGTTAATGTATTAACTGTTTTTCATTGTCATGAACCAATTAAAATTTGAAGTGAAAGTGAAGTGACTGTCATTGTGATACACTGCAGCACAGCACACGGTGACACAACGAAATGTGTCCTCTGTATTTAACCGTCACCCTTAGTGTGCAGTGGGCAGCCATGACAGGCGCCCGGGGAGCAGTGTGTGGGGACGGTGCTCTGCTCAGTGGCACCTTGGCGGTTTGGGGATTTGACAACCTTCTGATTATGGTGCCGCTTCCTTAACTGCTAGGCCACCGTACATTTGCTCAAATCGCAGTTTACGTTGTTCACAGAACAATACATGCATCTACATACTAAAAATGTGATTGTATGCTGCAGCTGTGCTGCGCATTCGCAGACATCCCAGAAAAGCTTGGTTTGGGGCTGAGTGCAGTTGGAAGGGGGTTATAACGGTTTGCCACAATGTTGTGGTACTCTAGTGTGAAGAGCACGCTGGTTGGTGCGCGAGTGCAGTTGGAACGTTGTTATAATGGTTTGCCACATCGCTGTAGTACTCTAGTGTGAAGTGTGCACCAGTTGGCGCGAGACCGGGCGGCACTGCACAGGGATAGAGACAGGGTAGAGTCTACAAGCAGTACTGAAGTACTGGGTACCAGGAGATCCGTCCGTCCAAAACCATAGCAGAGGGCAAGGGTTCTAGTCTGAAGAGCAGTGAGGCCGACCGGGATAATACAGTAAAATGTGAGCCGGGAACAAACAGGGTCATACATAATGGTGCAGTCAGGAAATCGGCAGTGGAATAGGATCACTGGGCCTTCCTCATGGGTTACGGGTAGCTCATCACTAGCGGGGACACCCATGTGCCTCTGTTGCTGCAGTGGAGAGGTGAGCGCCGTGGCAGAACATTCTACGTAGACCATGTTATTCACCCCCTTGATGTAGCACTCAGACTGTTATCACTGCATCACTTCCTGTGAGCCTCAGCTGAAGTGAGACGTCTAGTAGCCTCACATCCACCACAAGCATGATGTTTGTTTTTAACTCTTCTTCAGTTGTTCAGGAGCTGCTCTTGGTTGTGGTCCACCATGAACTTCATATGTAGGGTGCACTGGATGTTCTTTTCAATGCTTGTTTATTGCTGCTTGTGTACCTGCTGAACTGTACTTTATAAACGGACGCCAGGTCTTGTGCATTAGGTGTATGAGTATCTTATGTATTTTTGTGTACGTGCACTGTTTGTCCCTGCTAAATGGAGACATTTATATACACTAACCACTCACAAATCCAGGAATCTGAAAGCCAGCACGAGGAGAGCAGCACAGGAAAGTGCTTCCAGGCTCGCGAAAGGCCGGATCGGCGTCCCGGAATTACTATTCCGTCCATGCGCAGCCGGCATTAAACTCATTAGGCCGCTTTATTTACTCGCCGCCTTTGGACTGACGCACTAAAAATACCCAGAGCCGCGCTCGTCGCCTCTCCCTGCTTCCCTTCATTGTCTGCGCACAGCGGGCCCGGTGCTGCAGCGCTCTGTCCGACAGACATCTGAACAGCTAGATGTCTACACAGCGTCCCCATTGGCATGCATGCCGCCCGTCCTCGCTCCTTATTGTGCATTTATTTCGGCTTGTAGCGTGATAATGGGTTCATATTTATATGAATCATCATCCACAGCCTTGGCGAACGACCCGGCCTTCTCCCTGTCGCTCTCTCGCTTTTTTCTGCCCCATGGACGCCATAGTAATACATTTGAATTTAGATTTCACGCTTGAGGATCCTATTACATTCCTCTCAATGTGTCATAAACATGTGTTTGCCCTCTTAGATCATTCATTCTTTCCCCTGTCTGCTTACAATACAGGGGTAAATGGATTTGGGGAGGTAAATGAAATGAGTGTGGAAGATATTTGACGGAGGGAGAGGAAGTGTTTCGCTCGCTCGCTGGATTCACCTCGGCAGACGGCACGTAGCTGGCATGAGAAACTCAGACTCCCTAATAAAAGCCGTGTTCTTTCGAGTCGGTAGAGGCTAATGAGGTCAAGCGTTGGTCCTGAAGGGCTGCAGCCATGTTCAGTTCAGCATTCTCCCTTGTCGAATACACCTGATTAAACTCATCAGCTAAGAAAATTATCAGGCGTTTCCTGGGCTGAATATGATGCGTTAGATCTGGGAAAGTGTTGCCGTCCCTATGGGATTTGGAATTGTGGCTCCAGACTTGCGCCTCGGGCTGAACGAACAGAACGAGAGTATTGGTGGTGTGTGATGATTGCTGATGGACAGTGGCATGAATGGAAAGCCAGGATAGTAGATGAATAATGAGGAGTCTGGGCTCCTGGGACTTTGACTTGAACAGTAATGTACTTGTTTCTTCTCATTCTGTTTTTTGCATTAAGGTTGTACTTTATTGGCCTGGTGTGACTGAATATTCACCCAAAATACCCTTTCCTCCCTCTGGTTGTTACACCTTGTCAAATTTCAGTATCAGGTGAGTATTAGGGATATTTCAGGGATTAATAATGGTTCTAAGAACCAAAATGAAATCCTTCAAGCATTTTGGGATTAACGTAGTTGGAAACTAAATAACATCATTTATCATTCCAGTTATCATTTTTATATGATAATGAAAAGCACCTACTAGGCGGGTCCATTTCTAGACTGCATCCAATTGGGGGAGGGCGATAAGAGATATTAATGGGGGAAGGAGAGGGCGAAATATTTTCCAATGGCTGGATGTGGATGCTGGATGTGTGAAACACCTACATGCAATACAGCCCACCAGGGGGCTCAGGCTGCACTCCGGGAGTGGTTATGGAAGCGGGCTTGTAACTGGAAGGTTGCAGGTTTGAGCCTCTGAGGCACCGCCCCCACACACTGCTCCCTGGGTGCCATTCATGGCTGCTTAGGGTGATTATGGGTTAAACGTAGCAGACTAAACAATCACTTTCAATTAAAATAATGTTAATATTGTTTACCCCAGTAATTGTATGAAACGTAATGTGGAAAATTTGAGAATTTTTACTATCATCCAGGAGTGTTTTAGTATGAAACAATGTTTGGCTACTTTTAGTTTGAGAGCAGGATAACCTGGAGCATCATTTTCATCATAAAGAATCTCTGAAACTGCACAGAGTAATGAACCTGCTTCCTGTCGTATCTGCAGCCCGTATTTTCCAACAGGGATGAGTGGACGGCGGTTCATCTCCGGACTCGGGTGCTTGTTCCATATTCTTTTTCGTGGATGCGCTTCAGTAATCTACAGACACCATGTGTTGTTTCCAGGGAGCGGGTTACTGAATAATTGAGGAGGGTAATGTTTAACACCTTTTTCTTGTTGCGCTGTTTGTTAAGACGCCAACCACCCCTCCTCCACCCACCCCCGGTGACCCTCGTCCATCTCGGCCCTCGCCAGCACCCCAGCGGGCCCCGCCCTCTCGCAATCCTTCTAATGTCACGAAGACGGCCTGTTTGTTTGTCCTTTTTTCCCTCTTCATTCCTTTTCTTCCCCCAGCTGTTTATTCTCCTCGGGCCGCGGTGCCGCGCCGACCTTGATTTCCCGGAGCCCGGCCCCATCTGCCTCCTCCCCACCTCTGTTTACATTAATGCCCTGCCCTCTGTGTCACCTAGGAAATCTGTTGAACATTTCACCTGGTTAATGTTAAATGGCTCTCGCAAAGACAACGTGTTTGTTCATAAACAGAAAGCCCTCGCTCCCCTTGTTTACTGTCACCATGGCAGCAATCAGATATTAAACAAATATCGCTTTTGTTTCCTGGGCGTCCACGTCTGACTCGACCCTACAAGGACTGGAAGGAACTTTCTGAAAGAGGAGGAGGGAGAGAAAGGGCTTCTGATGTGTAGAGGTGGGTAGCGGAGGGATTTGGAGAAAGCAGAGGCAGAAGGGGGGGGGTGGTGGGGGGGGTGAAGGGGGGCGGCGGCGGCTTGTTTCTACAGCGTTGTCAGAGTAAGTCTTGAGATACGCATTGCTTATCTGCGACTTTGGGTTGAAGTGGCTGGCGAGATTAGAGGGCTGTTTGGTCTCGCTGTGAAGTCTCCTTTTGGCAGAATGTCATCGCCGCTGTCATTTCCTCTTCTGAGGACCGGGACGAGGGATCCTCCGACGAGCCCCGCCACCGAGCCCAGATCGCGCCAGCGCCTCGTTCTGAGCGCTGCGATGCCAGATCTGTGACGCAGGCCTGCACCGCTTGCCGAAGGTACAGTCCACAACGAGCCTCTGCCTCTGAGGCATGCCGTTGCCACATCTTGAATAATACAACATGACTCGGTTTTTAAAAATAATAAATAATACATCTTAATATATTTTCCTTTTGAAATGTGTCAGTTTGGATCTTGATGTTCCGAGTCTTTTTGTTCCAGTTTTTGTAATGTTGGTGATGGTGTCCAGTGCTTCTGCTGCGGTGATGGTGGGTGTCTCTACATGGTCGGCTACTCAAAGCCCAGCCCCTTGTCTTGGTTCCATCAATTAGATAAAAACCATCCGTTTTCATTGGCCATTGGCAATATAGCTTATTTCTTTTCATAATAAGCAATATGTAAAGTAAGTGTGCCGTGCATTTCTACAACAACAGTGAAAAATGTGCAGAGATGTGTGAACCAAGAACTGTGAGAATTTGTTCACTATGATCTCGTGCATTTTCGTACAATTTTTTGTAAAATTTTCTGTTTTAACTGTTGATAGATGCTTAATACTAATATTTGTTGTGCCAGATAAATAAAATGCCCCTCCTTAATAAAAAAAAAAAATCCGGGCTACGCCCCGGCTGGTTGCACCGTTGCCATGGGCTGATGTGTTGTCTACCAGCCAAGCTTAACCTAAACACGGGCACCGAGCACAGCCTCCCGCCTCGTCTTTATCTCCCACCTCAACCCCCCCCACGCCGGCCCACCGCCGCGCCTCTGCTCGTGTAAACACCAACCGTGTGAGAACCGCCCAAGTCAGGCCAGGTGTCCTCCTCAGAGGGTTTACCATCATAAACATCCCCAAACCAGGAATGTGGTGGGTGATGGTGGTGTGTTGTGTGTGTGTGTGTGTGTGTGTGTGTGTGTGACTGGAAACGAAACACACAGTTCGTGTGAGGTCAGCTTCCCTGAACCTGTGTTCCTCAGGTGCGTGTAGTAGTGTGTGTGTGTGTGTGTGTGTGTTTATGATTTTTGTTTGTTTGGCCCTGAACCTGTTTGGTCAGGTGGTAGATTCATGTGTCTCAATGAACAGCGGATATTAGTGGAAGGAGGGAAAAAAAAGGACAACAAAACACAAACAAACAGAAACTCTGGCCTTTCATATCCTCCCATATCATTATTACTCTCTACTTGTTGTAAACACTCCTGCTTCGCAGCCAGACGCTCAGGCTTGCTCTAATCTCCTGGAATTTCCATTATTTTTAGGTTTTTTGTTTGTCTTTTTATCCCTCACCCTTTTTCCTTTAACAAAAAAATCTCTGACATGCTCTATAAACAAACAGGTCTGTTTCTCATGAGCTCTGCGTGTACGTGAGTGTGTGTGTGTTTAAGGGATCGCGTCTGTACGAGTTTGAAAGCAGTATCCACGTCGTGATCTCCCATCATAAACACACTGTAGAATGTAAAAGCAGATAAACGCTGATAAGATGTTCCGCTCAACACTCTAATGGGCGTGTTGGTGTTTTTCTGTACATGTTTATATAAGTACACACATGTGTGAGTGTGTACTGATTATTGATCATATCTAGTTAGGTGAGTATTATGAAAACATATACACACCCGCACACACACACAAACACACACACAGGAAATATAAAAAGTGTACACACAGGTTTTTAATGTGTATTTTTATGTTTTGTTAATTTCCCCTTAAAAAGGTGAGGAAGTTTTTAAATTATTAATTACGTTCTCACAAAAACCTGGATGCGTACACCTTTCATATCCATGCTATGAATTTCACAATCTGTGTAATGAAAATATCATTGCAATGTGAGATACGCCCACTAAAACATGGAGAAAGCATTGATAGTTAATGATGAATACTGATTTTCTGCCACTCCCTGCACCTTATCAATATTTTCTGCATTTGAAAAGGAGGAAAGTTGGGCAGTCACATAATGCTTTAAACTAAATAACCTTTAGCGTTCTGCCGTCTGCCTGTTTGATATTTATGATGGATTGTGCGTATTTTATCCTTTTCTGTTCTCCACCTCTTTTTTTTTTTTTTTCTCGTTATGATATTAGAGCTTTGAATTATTCTGTGGTGGGGGTAAAAGTAATGAGAGGGTAGATTTATGGGTTTCATTTGTTTGTCGATTCAGAAATTAATTGGGTGTTAATTTTAGCTGTCCCTCATCAGGGCCGGTTTTGTCGTACATTTGTTTTATGGTTTTTCCCCTTCTTTTTCCCATTATTGTGGGTCAGCTATTCTGCATACATTAAAAAAGCCCAGCGGTGTGTTGTTTTGATTATTTTACGAGATGCCGTGCTTTCCACAGATTTTCCCCTTTTCGTTGCAATTATGAAAATTTTGCCCAATGTGACAGTGCATGGATAATAACCATTACTTTAAAGCCTTTTATCGCATGTTGAGGGAAGGGGGGTTAAACTTTGTTTTGGGTGACAATGCAGACTTTATTTAAATGACATGAACAACAGTATTTATTTAAAAAAAAAAACTAAATTCAGCGAGCAGAGGGGCTGTCGTAGGTTTGGCTGAACCGGCTGGCTGCTATCCTTCAGCCCTCTCTTTGTTTCTCGGAGAGAGAAAAAAAATCCCATTAAGGAGCACTGATCTGCCAGACAGCAGGGGTGAACCGGGTCAACATCTGTCTGGGAAGCACAGGCCCCTGCTAAACAGAGCGAGAGCCCGGCGAACACCGGCCCGTCTGGGATAGCTCAGCCACTCCAGGCCCTAACAGGCAAGGCGCTGGTGTCGGCTGATGCGTCATGTACTTGTATATCTGACGTCGGCCAGATGGCAGTCGTTCTCAACTTTTTTCGTCAAAACCAAAATAATTTCCCAGTTTTCACTGTTGCACTTTCACTGAGCTGTTTTTTGACTGAAAATAGTCCAGATCACCTTTTACCGGCCTTACTTTGTAAGATTTCTTCCCAAAAGTCATTGCCCTCCTCATTAACTCTCTCTGTCCCCTCTGTTACAGGGTTCGAATGCAGATGATGTTATAAATGTGAATTTAGTCCAGCTGCACCCCTCCCTACTCGCACCATCAAGCCCGGTGTTTTTTAACGTCATTTATTCTGCTTAGTATAAATTATTAATCAGGCCAGTTAATTTACTTCGGCCTGACTTGGTCAGCTTCATTAACTGGACCTGCAGTAGTATTCTGAGCAAAACATAGAAAAGATATGAGTCTCATCCCTGCTGATTTCCAGGAATAAAGGCCCAGATGAGCACCAGAGGTGGTGGCACTAAATGTCCTTGAGAAGACCCAGTTTTCTGGGTTTTGATGGAGATTAATTTATCTGTATAAAAACAGCTACATTTGATGTACACTCTGCATTACACTAGTACATGTGGAATATCCTAAAAAATGATCCAGTCCTGCAGGCGGCAGTGACTATGATGCATGCTTTTTTGAAGAATACAGGAAACATGTTACAGTTCTTTGACGAAAAATAAAATATGATGAATCAGATTGTTCTCTTCACATAATGACCGATTTACACACTGTTTTCATCATCATAAGCAGCAGCAATAGGAACTCTTTCAGGACTGTTGGAAATCCACCCCCATTGCCAACAGTGCAACAGTTCACTCATATGAAACATTTTGGTTTGTTTGCAGACGTTTTTCGATACCGCCACATTTTGAGTCATCTGTTTTTCTTTGAGTACTCCAATGTGAGAAATAGTGTGAAAAATAAGTATAATTGAATAGGTGTGTCAATCTTGGAGATCCTAGGTTAAACATTATTTAAATTATTATGATGAATTATTATGTAAACTCTAGCAGCAGATGGCTAACCACCTATAAAGCAAAGTAAATTCATACCTTATTATCAGGCCTACAAGTTTAGGTCCTGGTTTGGGGGTTACATTGCATGTTAGTGTGTGCTGTTTATATATGGTGTAGAAAATGAGAGAATTGCTCTTAAAAAAAACTCCTCAGACCGGTTTCCGATCAAAATGGCACTAGAACACTTGAGGTCTCCATACAGCATGATTTGCAAGGGGCTTTCGGATTTGGATATTTGGACCCTTATTGGGGTCTTTTCTTCCATTCAACTTCCATTCCATTCACACAGATGAATAACACTGAGTTGTCCTATATGTAATGGAAAAAAAGAGCGTCTCTGAAACAAGTGGAATAAAACAAAGAAGTACGACACAAATAGGAAAGTTGCTTAGAAAGAGTGAAATTACTGTGGGAAGGAAGTGACACGTGTTTACAGGCCGGCCCCCAGTCGCCCGCTTTAACAACTCCTCTCCTCCTCTCTCTTCGCCATTGAAGGTTTCCAAGTCATGATGCAGGAATCCGGGACGGAGTTGACGAGCAACGGCCCGGTCAGTCAGAACGGAGCAGCCCCCGCGGAGAGCGGAGCCAGGGACGTACATTCCAAAACTGCCACGCCTTCTGCCGACGTCACCGCCGCCGACCTGGTGAGCCTCCAGCAGCAGCAGGTACGGCGGCCTCCCTCTCCTCTCCTCTCCCCTCTCCAACACCTCCCTTCATTAACCAACCCCCCCACCCCGCTAAAGTGCCCGTAAATATTTTATCTCGCCCTAGAACATAAACACATTATTATTATTATTTATGTATATTGTGGCCATTTGAATTTTTAAAGGCGGCGAAGTGCTGGACCAGTGGCGGTGTGTGTGTGTATTTTGATGGGGGTGTTGTGTTTATCCTACCATGCAGCATCCACATTTGGGGGGCTGAAATATTTATAGGGACCCCTTTTTTCCGTAAATGTGCAGGTGCCGCGGGATTGCCGGACAGCTCAGAGCTTCACACTCCACGATAATTTCTTCCCTCCTCCCTCGCGGCCTCAGTTGCGCGTCCGTGCATGTGAAGCACAGTCGAGCGGGCGTGCTTTATTAATAGTGAAGCCTGCAACATTTTCACCGTCGCCGGCCTGAAACAAACAGACAAGCTCTTTCTGTCGATGTCAGCGCGGCGTGCGCCATGTGACAGGGGGTTTAAGGGACGGGCGCTGAAAAGATCACCGCGTCTCCCGTTATCACGACGTCGCAGAGTGACTGGGCTTGTTGTCAGGAGCGCTTTTGGTCACGACTCGCGCCCCGTTAGTGGCTGTCGGTTGTTTTCCTGAGACGCGGGGTGATTGGCGTGCACAGGCCTGGGAGACAGATGCTGCAAACACGTGCATGCAGCAGGAGAAATGATGTTCATAAGAAGAAATCAGCTCTCCACTGCAAAGTACCCTGCTGGTCTGCAGAGGCGATTTAACCTCTGATGAGACAAGATGGATGCTGACCTGCAATAAATGGTGCGAAGGTGGCATCCATCTATCCCAGAGAGCACCATGTAAGGTCCGCTGCAAGAATCCAGGAAACTGGTGATCAGATCTTGGACCCCTCTCAAGTCAAGGTCATCTCAGCCATATACAACAGCACATTCAGCAATGTGGATAAGTAATTGCGCACTGGGATTATACTGTAAATTTAATAGACTTTACAGTGAGGGGGACACAGTGCAGTGAGTGAAATAATGTAAGTGTAACTAAATGTTAAGTATAACAAGTAAAGTAGATTATAAGACTGTTTGTACTAAATATGTTAGGTTACACTGGTGTTTTCCATCTGTACTAAAGCTCTACAATAGCACTTGCCTTTTGATATATATACTATAAATAAGCCACTACAAAGAATACTTTGTCTTGTTGTGGTAATTCTGATATGCTAGTTAGCTAGTGTTCTAGGCTGTGTGAAATAAAAAAGCTACAATTATGAGTGCTTGAGTGTGGTTTCACATATATATTTTTTTCACCTAACATATTATAAAGCATATAAAGCATTATTATTTTTTATTATTTAAGCGCTAATAAATAATTGCGTCAAGACCAGGAGTGGAGCGCAGACATAAAAACACATTTCACCTTTCAAGATCTTGGAAATCGTTTCCAGTTTACAAGTGAAAATGTCTGCAATAACATGCAAAGAACCTTGATTGAGACATCAGTAATTCAGCGATGTACAGTGACCATGCCATATAGGTCATGATATTGGACAGATTGTTTAAGGATTAGTTGCAAATTATGTTCTAGTACAAAGTCTTCAATGGACTGAAGACAAAAAATGCTTCAGAAACATATTTGAGTGAATTGAATGCTCATTTCACAACACATTTGATTAGGTGGATTTATTTGCATTATGCATATTTTTGATGGTTCCTGTGACAGAAAAGCAACCCCTCCCTCCCTTTTGCATGGTGCAACGGCTGCAGCTGCCCCAGCCAAGCCCAAAAGAGCATGTCGTCAGTGAGAAAATCACAGCCATACTGAATTCATTACTGCAGTTGTCACACAAAACCGTGGCTAAAATTTCAATAACTGCGGGCCACAGTTGAGTAAACAGTTGCGCTGAAACTTAATTCCTGTTGACTTTTCCTTCATTCTTTGCCAGGGGCGCATTCTGATTCGCTGTGTAAAGACAACAGGGGTTACAACTTTGATGAATGTGCAACAGAGGGGAGAGAGGGGACTGTGAGAGAGGACAAAAGAGGGAGAGAAGACTGGCCTGTTATCACAACATGCACTTGACACCCAGACACCCTAAAAAATCGAAAATTGGATTTTTTTATTGTTTGTTTTTAGTAAAAAATTATGGGCTCTATTTTCAAAAACTAGCACTATGCGCTAAGTATGGGTCTTGATTTCTAGTGTAATAGATGTGTTTACATATTGACGATAAGGGTTTTAAACCATTCAGAATTTGGTTTAACTACCATTTCATCTACCAAGCAGTTTTATCTGTTTATTTATCCCAAAGGGTTTTATTTACACTAGCAAACAAGCTCCACATTTAACGTGTTCAACTGCATTTAGCCACTGTTTAACTTGCCATTAAATTGAAATTATGGTCTTTGTAGAAACATTCTGGTATTAATGGAAAAAATTTGCATCTTTCAATTTATGGTCTATTTTCTGGTAAGGTTTCTGAGTACCAGTTTTGTTAGCTGTCAGTTGCCTGTTTCTTTTTATATTTGATGGATTTATTTGTTTAGAACAAGGTCAAATAAGGGGGAATGAGATCTAAGTAGTTGTGTTCAAAGAATGTTCTCTCCTGTCTCTCGGAGTTTAGAGCAAACTGTGGTCTAATTAGAGTTTAAATTGTGTCGCTTGGTTTTAAGTTTCAAGTAACAGCTATGCAATGCTTAAATTATATCTCAGTCACTTATATTTTACGCTTCCTTTTTTTCAAGATGCCTCATCAAGGCAAATTCATTAGCCCCACTGGTGTCAAAAACTAACAGCAGGGAGGCATGCTTATCATTTCTTTCTTTTGTTTAGTTTTTTGGTGCCCTTTGCAGTTCAATCAGGGATTTTTTTTGTAGGTCCTGTTGTTTAGATCCTGTTTGTGTCATAAAGAGCTGAAAGCCTTGCTGAGTTCCATTTACTGTTTGTTCTCGACCAATTTAGAGGCTTTTTTTAAAAAGAAGGTCCTTTGTATCAATGAAATAAAAAACAAACCTGGTCCTGGCATATAATCCATTCTTATTAGGGGGCATAAGTATGAAAGACAGTGCTCATTAATAAAGACGCGGGAAAAAATAATTGTAATCCGTTTTATCATCTTGATAGTGACAGGGCAATTCATATTCTAGACTAGTCAAATTTGGGGGGGAAGTAGACCATAAGCTTGGTTTTAAGCATCTCTATTAGTAAGTCAAATACTCAGCTCAGTTACCTGCTAGAAGAAAAGAGAGTGATGTAGGGACCTTTTCCTATTATTCAACACAGCTTTTTTCTTTTTGAGAAGAGATAAAAGACCACATAAACCAGCAGTTTTTTCCAAACAAAGATTTGATCGCGCTCAGGTGTTATGTTGTGCATCCGTTGTTCTTGAGATGAAATCTCCCTCATTAACAGTAGAATGCAGCCAAGCACCGCATCGCCACATGATCGGGCGAGATGCATTTGGCAAAGTCTTTCTATGCACACTGAGTGTGGTTTCCTGCGACTGACTTAAATTTAAAATATTGGTCATGTGATAATGTTCAGGGGAAACACATATGTGCTGTGAGGTTACACAATTGCAATTTTTTGTGAGATCTGTGGCTTGTTGTTGTTGTTGTTTTTGTTGACCTGCAAACAGGAAGTAATTGTTTCCAGAAGAGAGGGACAAAAAATTGGCAGGAGCTAAACATGTTTTTGTCCCCTGAAGCACATTTAATCCTCTATGGAACATAATTTGTGATGATTTATGGACAATGGAGTTACTGCAGTTTTAATCCCTTGCATGTTTAAGATTGCAATCATTGACTCCTAGTTATGGACTGATTGCCAAGGATTAGGTTCAGCTGATATTACCACGCTGTATTAAATATTAATGCTCACTTTCATGTAAGTGTTCTTTTAATCAAATTTGAGGGGCCTTGGAAAAATATTACAGTTTTTCCTCGACAAGTGGCGGACTAGACGGTATCATCAGACAGTCGAACAGTGATGAATAATTGGTTTTCTTTCATTGCCAAACAAGTCATTCCCTATGTCTTTGTCAGACAAGCTTTAGAGTTTTGTCACAAATCGCAAGATAAGGCGAGCCAATTACGTCCGCCCTCACTGTCCCCCATCTCCAGTTAGCAGGAGCTTCAGGAACGCTAGCGTGTTTTCATGACTGTTCACTCATAGCTGGAGAAAGAGCTGAGATGGCACAGGTGGAGACGCTTGCATTATGCAAACCTCACCCAGTCCCTTACGGAGGGAGCCACACTGAGCGTGGTCATATCTGGCCCCAAGAGGAAGTGATGCAAGATCCTCTCGCACGCACACATGCACTCTGTTCGTGCACAAACGTGCCATCTGACCCACCCTGTGATGTCAGAGGGAGGTCGCTGGCGGGTTGTAAAAAGTGAACACTGGCTTGATTTAAAAAACTGAAGTAATCTGTCACACCTAATAATTTAGCATTGGCGTAATGTCAATAAATCAGGTACAGTGTGTGTGATTATGCTGACAAAATACTAAGGAATCTGTAGCATTTAGCCCTATTGTGCAAGTAAACTGTGTAATGGAGAAATGTGTTATTTATTATTAATACAGAAATGTGTTATAATTATATTATTAAAGTAATAAATATATTAATTCAAACATGCAGCAGGAGGGTCAGTAGAGTTCATTTTCAATTATCAATTTTAAAATCAGATTGCTAACAGCAAATTAAGTGAGAACTACAATGGCAATGCATATAATTATTAATTAAAATCTTTATATTATTAGTATTGTGAAAGTAAGGAGCATTGTAGTAAGTTGCAGTGCTCCATGTGGCACCCATCAACATGTGTGTTTGGGTCCTAATCACCCTCAGCAACTTCAGTGGTAGAAACAGGGTCGATCTTTTCTGTTTTGTTTGTGTGTTATTTATTTATTCCATTATGCCATATTATTTTAATTCATTGAAACCACCTTTCTAAAGTCAAATGATTGTCACATGTGATACACAGCACACAGTGCACACAATGAAATTTGTCCTCTGCATCTAACCCATCACCCTGAGTGAGCAGTGGGCAGCCACGACAGGCGCCCGGGGAGCAGTGTGTGGGGACGGTGCTTTGCTCAGTGGCACCTCAGTGGCACCTTGGCAGATCGGGATTCGAACCAGCAACCTTCTGATTACGGGGCCGCTTCCTTAACCGATAGGCCACCACTGCCCTATCTGGCCCCAAGTGCCTACACTGGCATGGAATGACAGGTTGCTATTCACGTTTGCTTTTACAGAGAGAATTTGTTGCTGCCACTACATAAAAAGTAAATGCTGTAAATGTAAATGTAAATGTAAATGTAAGCTTTCTGGTGACATTCTGCCCTCTATTTGAATTTGTCAAATCTTACATGTTGCACCTTTAACGTGGAGTTCTTGGCAGAATGAAATGCACTCAAGTTCCTGAAAGTGAAATTGCTTGCAACTCTTTTGCCATTCCTCATGCAGGCAACTTTCTTTCACACAAACACACACAGTGTGTCTAAAACACATCTGTCATGTGTGTACACACCACACACCTGTGTCAGTGTTTCTTTCTTGTCACCATCGCTTTCTCCGGCTGTTCTCAGGTATCTGCTTGTAAAACGCTAACATTGTTAGATTTGGCTGCAGAACAGGGTCTGAAACTTATTGAAAAATCTTGAGCAGCAGATAAGATCGGTGTGTTTTGACACCTCATATTGCACCAAATTGCTTCATTGGTAAAATGATAGTGCTCTTCCAATTTAAATAATTTTATGGAATCCCTTGCAGAACAGTTTAATTATGTTATCACACAACTTGCAACATCTGTCTTTATCCAGGAGCACATGACAGATTTATTACGGAGGGGTGAATTTCTTTGCAGGATCTGGCAATTGATGTGTGATCTGATTAATAATCATGCAGATGGAGATGAAAATTGAACATTAATGTGCTTGTATGTTGAAAAGGAAAAATAATTACAAAAAGAAGGAAGGGGAGAGAACTTGCAATGTATCATCGGCTAAAGCAGGCGCTGTTTTTCTGTGGGATCTGTGCTCCCTCAATTGAACTATATTGCTTTTTTTTAGCTAATTGTTACAGGCAATATTTCTCCCTTTTGAAAAATAACACTTACTGCTGCTATCGTTTATTTTTTCCTTTTGCGTATCATCTGCTCATATCCGTTTTCTACGTCTATGTCTGAATTTTTACAATTTCAGTTATGCATCAATATAATTTTATTGTGGTGTCTTATTGGCTGCCCTGTTCTAAACTTAATAAATATGCCAGCATGCCTCTATGCCATGCTTGAAATAGTTCATGGTTCTGTGGGCTTACATCCTGTTTACATCTCACACCCACGTGTGTGTTCTTTGTGTGTGATGAAAAGGAGTGGCAGCCACCCAGACGAAGGGCACATGCCCAGTAATGGGTTTCAGAGGTTCAAAGGTTTAGGTATATTTTATAATCTACCTTCAACAGCTAGCCCACAGTACAAGAATTGATAACATTGCTCTATGTATTTTCACAGCTATTTATTTAACTATTTTATTTCAAATGTATTGGCTTTTTGTAAACCTTGGGGAAATGTTATTAACTCGGTAACACAAACTCAACCACTCAAATCCTCAATACAGACAACACACACTACAAGCATCAAATATCTGCAGTAACATTAAAAAACGGAAATCTCTGTCAGAAAAGTCCATTGCATTGTATTGTTTTAAAAATCTGGCCTCCACCACATCCTCAGACCATCCAATAAAGTGCACAATTCCTTAGTAATGTGTGGCATCTCCCCTTCTTCTTACAACACTCGAACAAGGAGACCAGTTTCTCAAGTTTAGAACTAGGAATGCTCTCCCATTCTTGTCTAATACAGGCCTCTAACTGTTCAACCTTCTTTGTCGCACCTTCCTCTTTATGATGCGCCAAATGTTCTCTATAGGTGAAACATCTGGACTGCAGACTGGCCATTTCAGTACCCGGATCCTTCTCCAACGCAGCCATGATGTTGTGATCTTGTTGAAAAATGCAGGGTCTTCCCTGAAAGAGATGACGTCTGGATGGGAGCATATGTTGTACTAGAACCTGAATATAATTTTCTGCATTGATGGTGCCTTTCCAGACATGCAAGCTGCCCATGCCACACGCACTCATGCAACCCCATACCATCAGAGGTGTAGGCGTTGATAACAACTTGGGTTGTCCTTGTCCTCTTTGGTCCCGATGACATGGCGTCCGTGATTTTCAAGAAGAACTTCGAATCGTGACACGTCTGACCACAGAACAGTCTTCCATTTTGCCACACTCCATTTTAAATGATCTCTGGCCCAGTGAAAATAGAGATGGCTTCTTCTTTGCACTGTAGAGTTTCAGCTGGCAACGGCGGATGGCACGGTGGATTGTGTTCACTGACAATGGTTTCTGGAAGTATTCCTGAGCCCATTCTGTGATTTCCTTTAGCATTCCTGGTTGTGGTGCAGTTTCGTTTAAGTGCCCGGAGATCACGGGCATCCATTATGGTTTTACGGCCTTGACCCTTATGCACAGAGATTGTTCCAGATTCTTTGAATCTTCGGATGGTGTTATGCACAGTTGATGATGATAGATGCAAAGTCTTTGCAATTTTTCACCTTTCTGATATTGCTCCACTATCTTTCTGCGCAACATTGTGGGAATTGGTGATCCTCTACCCATCTTTGCTTCTGAGAGACACTGCCAGCTTTTTTTTACCTAATTAGCGTTAATTGGTCTTCCAGTTATGCTCAAATTTACTTTTTCCAGCCTCTTATTGCTACTTGTCCCAACTTTTTTGGGATTTGTTGACACCATGAAATTTTGAATCAACATATTTTTCCTTTAAAATGATACAATTTCTCGGATTAAACTTTTGATCTGTCATCTATGTTCATTTCCAAATAAAATATTGACACTTGCCATCTCCACATCATTGCATTCAGTTTTTATTCACAATTTGTTTAGTGTCCCAATTTTTTTGGAATCTGGTTTGTACCTCTAGGTACCATCCGACCTCTACAACTAATACAAAATGCAGCAGCACGACTGATCTTTAACCTTCCCAAATTCTCCCACACTACCCCTCTGCTACGTTCCCCCATTCATCAAATTCTAAATGCTGTTGCTGGCTAAAAAGACAAGCATGGAGTAGCACCATCCTACCTCACAGCCCTTATTACACCTCGCACTGCACCTCGTATACTCCGAGCCTCCAGTACTGCTCGCCTGGTCCCTCCATCACTAAAGATAAAAGGAAGACATTCATCTATACTCTTCTCTGTCTTGGCCCCTCGGTGGTGGAATGAACTTCCCCTTGAGGTCAGAACAGCTCAGTCACTGAGTATTTTCAAACGGCAGCTCAAGACCTTCCTCTATAGAGAATATTTAGATTAACTTGTAACCTTCTTATTGTCTGATTTATGTATAGAAACCACAACATTGTGAATAAAAAGATTGTTACTTTTTGGTTGGGGGTCCTAGTGACCCCCTCACTTTATCAATGGTAACATGGAAGCACGTTGTAAGTCACTCTGGATAAATTTACATTAAAGCCAAATTCTTTAAATGTAAATGTAAATATAGAGTAAGTTAAGTAGGTAGATAAAAGTAGAGGTTCATCTACTGCAGTAAAACCAATGACACAATTCGATTTAATATATATTAGACATATAATGATCACAAAACCATAGTAAACATTACTGAATTGTTAGATCTGGGTAATACTGGGTATTCATAATGGTAAGACCAACATATTGTTTTCAAAACAAAAATACACTTTAAAGTGTGATGATAAATTTAACAAAATTATTATGAATTATGCAAAACTACATATGGTCTATATACTATCATTATAGAGTCCAAACAGTGTATGTGTTCCTGCCATAGTAGATGACACCCAAGGTTGTGCAATTTATTTAATTTTGTTCTAGTAGGGATCCTGAATTTAATTCCGAGTAATGTTACTATGTGTCCCAACAATCATGCATCGTGAATGGTCGCTTTCCAGCTTCCGGTTTGATATGAATAGCAGAGCATGCTATTGTTGTAATATTTAAGGAATTATAACACTATGGCATAGGCCACAGCAAAAGCTTTGAGCAACTAGTGTGAAGTCTAGACTTTTAGCAGCTGTCTGAAGCAGTTGGCACTGAAGAAAGAAAAAAAAAAACAAGACTGCATTTCCCTTCCTGGAAGTTAAGGAGATTTTGGACATGTTTTTTCTTCTTCATCGAAAGAAACATGCACTCCATCACACAGACACATTATTGTCTTTGTTAAACGCAGCTTGTGTTTTTAAATTTATAAATAAGCAGCCATTTTTGAAATTCCCCAGGACGCCTGGACAGAAAACAGCAAAGGCCCAAACACGAGTTTAATAGCAATTGTCAAAACATTGAAAGAGGGGGAAAAGGTCTCTGGAATGTTTACGTATTGCCTAATAATAATAATGCCTTTTTAGGTGAAGCTATTCTTCTCAGATTTGGCCAATTTGACCCAGTTTATGGGGGACGAAGTTAAAGATGCACTAATCCTCTGGGGAGGCTGTTCCAGCATGGGGCTTATACATTTTTAATGAGGACTCAACATTACAAAAAAAAACTTTGTAGAATTAATAAGTATCAGGAAAAGTATTTCCTACACACAAAACTTCTGGGTAATTAATATTCATAGGCTGCGCTTGTTAACACCCCCAATGCAAGTGCAATGTAGATCCAATTAACATAGAATAGGCCCCGAGGAATTGGGCAGATAAGGGTTAAACGAGCTGCTGAAAATGAAACTGGGACTCTCTCCCATTAAAACACTTATTTGTTTCAATAAAGCCCTAATCCATGTAGCTGCATGTGTGTCAGATTAAGGCATCTGTTAAGGGCTCCTGAGGCCTGGTCGCTAGGTGTTGATGCTTGAGGAGAGTGTGGTGGGCGAGTGTGTGTGTGTGTGTATGAAGAGGGTGAAGGGTAAAGACACGTGAGGCACCCAGCTAATGTAGAAAGGCTGTAGTGGAGCTGCCTTTCTATTTCTTATTCATGATGAACACGCAGGCAGTGAATAATAGACGTTGGCGCTGGAGCTCGGGAGGATAGACTAGGCAGGGCGATGGGAATACACGCCTGTTTGCAGAGCCTGGGAGGCATTGCTGCCACATCTTAAACGACTCTTTACTGGGACGCTGAGGCGGTCATGTCACACGTTTTTAGGTGCCTGTTCATGGTGTTGAAGACACCATATGTTTTAATTCCTGTTTACTGAATCTTGGCGAGAGCAGTGGAATAGTCTAAATTCTACTCATCTGGAACTTTGGCGTTGCTTTGGTTCCACCAAGTCTTTAAATTTGCCATGTTTTGCATTTCATATGGCTAATAATGTTCTTTTTGCCTCCTACCTGAATACCGTTGCTTAGCAACAACAGCAACATCTGCAATTTAAGCGGTTGTTGCTAATATAGAGTATGTAAGTATAATATAGAATAGTAATGCCATATATAAGGATCAAGCAGCATTCTAAATTGAAAATGATTAGAGTGTTTTTGTAGAATAATGGTGTTGTTAACATCTTACTATCAACAGGCATGGCGTATATATTCCAGTTTTGTGTTTTATTTCATTCATTTTTAGTTTATTGGATTCCAATGGGACAACAGTGTCTGCAGCAGGGAGTGTGAGTTAGCTCTTCAACATCATGTCCCTTTCTCATGCAAGGAGGAGTCCACTGTATATCTGACAGTGGATATTTGTGTTCTGGTGGTTATCTCAGCTGTTGTTGTTTTGTGTGTGTGTGTGTTTAACCTAGCGGTCACACAGAGTTCAGTGCCCTTGTGGTAAGAACATATGTTTAAAAGTGTGTGCTAACATGCAGCACTGACACACATTTAAAAATCAACACAAAACAGAAAGTTGTTTTTCTCATGGTCACTGGCTGTAACCATAAAAGCTTGCTTTCAGTTTGTACATGGTTATTTATGATATGTAATTATATCAGAAGTACATTAGAAAATCCTTCCAGAACAGGCCTTCTAAGATGTCACTCTATTGTTCTTGAAAGTAACCAAAGCCATAACGTGGAATCATCTACTAATATTTATTGTGAAACAGCTTTGTCTTTTGTGTATCAGACCATGATAGTATGTTTTGAGGTGGGAGTATTCGGAGAGTACAAGGTGGTGATTTAAATCTTCACCTGACATCTCTTTTACATGTTCAGAATCAGACAGCTCCATGTAGTGGTACCTCCTTACATCACAATACACTTGAAAATCCATAAGGCATTGTTTTTTAATTGACATTTGCTTATTTTAATCTAAATAAATATTAATATTATTTATCGTCTTTAGGAAAAACATTGATTTGGGAGTCCTGAAACAAGCAGGAATCCTTTAAAAATATTTATTTGTAATATTTTTTCTCTCAATAATATCCATAAAGAAACATGTATCCACATAGAAGAAATCAATCCAATCTTTTTCCCTGCTCACTGTTTTAAATGACATGTACCTGACTGGCCTGTCCGTTGCGGAGAGACGGTCGGTATGGGCCAGTAAATAGTTGTGTACCATTTCAGAGAATGATACGCCGTGGCCATGATGTGAAAGAGCCGAAATGATGGGCTGCAATAAATAAAAGTGATGGCGCTGACTGACGGCCACCATTAATACTCCAACAGCCCCCTACCAGCCGTTCCTCACTCACCATTTGTCATTTTCACTGAGAAAAAAAAAAGAAGCTATATATTATTTACATGGACAATAAAAAAAATCGTTTCACATCCTGGAAGAAAACATGGAACATTTCCCCCCTACAATGTGTACTCCCACACACACACACACACACACACACACACACACACACACACACACACACACACATACACGTCCTGCTGTGTGCTTCTGCCTCGCAGTGTTGTGCTGTTATTTGCTTGTTTACAATCTCAGACATGATGTAATAGGATGGCTACGGAAGCGCTAGCCAGTAAATGGCACAGAAAATAAGACAGACCTTTATGCCTTTCAGACCCCCACCTCCCTCAACCACCCATGCTTCTCCTGAATGTGTTCAACATTTCACTAAAGGAACATGAACCCTGAATATAAGTAACCGGTTTGCATTAGATATTAGATACTCCCCAGAGGTAGGAGGAGGGGAAGAAATATCATGTCCCTTCGTGTGAAATTCGAATGTGAAATCTAGCAGAAAGTTATATTTATGGCCATTTTCTGCTTGATTAGAGTTGGATGACATGCTTCAGGGTTGAGGAACTGGACAGAAGGGATAGCGCTGCCCCTTAGGAAATGCCTAAAAAAAAAAAAAAAAAAAAAAAAAAGAGTTGTTTGGAGGAGAAGGATCAGCAAAGGTCCGCTGTGGTGTAGACACAGAGAGGGCATCAAGGGACATGGGAATACAGGTAATGTGCCACATGACTGGCCTAAAGCTGGGGCCTAGATATAAAATGTACAGATCCTCAAACATAGCTCTAGCTGACACATGGGCTACTTCATGTTTGCTTTTTGGGCAGGTTTCTACTTAACGCTGCTTGATGCATGGTGTGTGCAGGTGTAGCATGTTTGCATGTTGTATGTTTGCATGCGTGCATGTATGCACACAATGCAAATATGTATTTTCCTGTCACTTTTATTCTCTGTGTTGGTGTATCTGTGTGTGTGTGAGAGAGAGAGAGAGAGAGAGAGAGAGAGAACAAACAGAGGGAGAGTAATTTCCCTAATGCATGCACTTATCAACATAACTTCCTGTCATATTACAACCCCCCTCCTTTATCGCCTTGTATTGTTATCGCCATTCTTCATGCCCTTATTTACTTTGTTTTGTCGCATGTCAAAAAACACAAGCAGCTTGTAATCAGCATCCTTGTATCTTGCAACAAGAACATCCGATCCCTCCGCATCTGAAACAGCAGCACCATCTTTTGTAAATAATCTCCAATTTGCTCAACAAATGAAATCATCATTGGAAACATGTCTGTGTTCCCGTCAAATGAGAATCAAACAGAGAAAAAGCTGCAGCCTTCTCGGACTGAAATGTACCCGGCTGGTGCAAAACTGAGAGTATGATTAATTTTTCAATTCCTCTCTGCGGATATCTAATAATTGTGCCCAAAGATAGCCATGGGCCTTATTAAACATTAAAATGCAAAAGTTGAGGACTGGAGAGATGGTGTTTTGGATTGAATAATGTAAAATATCTGTAGGGGGCAGCTATAGAGATGGCAAAACCAGTCAAGGTTTGTTCTTCACACCTCTTCATAAACTCAAGCTGATCTGATGGTGACTTTTTATTTATTTACCATTACCATTTATTTATCTCGCACGCATATGGTCAGTAAAACTGGTGTATGTAAAGTTGGGTCTCTGTGTGTGGACCTGTTCATCAGGGCCGTGTGTTATGAGGTACGATAGATGATGCTTTATCTGCGCTTCCCTTGTGAAAAAGCAACCTGTGGATTTTTATGTCCTCAGCTGTCTTCTTTTGTGAAGGATGTAGCTCGATTTTTTTTTTTCTTCTCCCCCATTCTAAAGTCATCTCTTCATTATCGTGCCAGTAACCAGGGGAATAGGAAATGGGGCACCGTTCCTTTAAGAGAGCGAGGATCCTCCACCTGGAGTTTTCCCCCCTCTCAGCGCTGTCTTTATCACTCTGCTCACTTCCACATAATATCATCTTCATCTGAGATTGCCGTGGCACAGGGGAACTGCATTTGTTGATCAAATTTGGCTTGGATAACACCCGATCTCCCAGCATAGAGAGGCGGTGGGGGCAAATAGGAAGAAAGGGAAGGGAGGGGAGGGAGGGAGGATGTGCCTGGAATGCCGGTCAGATCCATTGCACCACACTCCCTGATTGATTGATTCCGCCTGTCACAGGACAAGATAAGCGCATCGGTAAATACTCTGCACTTCACAGTCCCTCTTTCCCTCTACGCAATCACAACCCAGGGCACAGCACGCTGGTGCATGATGGGAATTCGAGAGGAGGCTCAGCCATCTCCAGCCTCCATGGACTTGACCTCCAACATTCTCGTCCCTGGCCCACATAAAAAAGGGTTTAAATAAACATCAAAAACACATTATAATTCAAATGCTATGTGAATATACCATATTAAACCCATCTTTTTTACAGGCGAACATTGTGTGAATTCCTTCTTACCTCCACCATTACTTCTTCAGATGCAGAGCATCTCCTACAGTGAACTCTGTCCCGGCGCCCCTCTCGCCGCCCTATTTCTTCTACTTATTTATTTCTTTAAGTCTTTTAGGTGGAGAAACTGAAACTCAGTAAAAACAAAAAAATGTTTTCTTATCTTGATAATGAAATCAAGGTAGATAATTAGAAGGGAGTTATTTAGAACATGGACACCGATCTCACATTACCAACGGCAATACAGATGGAGAACCGGCATGGAGAGTACCAAGATGGAACACTGTGCCTTTAACGTAAAAGTGTCAGGATAGTGCCAAGTCCTTCTTCAGAGACTGTGTGAAATTGGAAAAATTCTGGGGGGAATTGGGACTTCCTGGGGACCAGGAGCTTTAGCAGGCTGGTCAGATTATCGGCCCCTTTACAGGAGACCAGGGGGCCCAAGGTAGTTCACACACCAGGACTTTCTAAACCCCACCACCACCTCGCTCACGTTCCTGTTAAACTACAACTTCTAAATAAGTCCTAAGTTGCCTGTATGAAGAATAATGTAGCCTTATGAGTAGCAAATATTGATTTTTAATACATTCAGCTAAGCTCCGTTTTATAATGTAGTCTGGAGACCACATGAGGATGATGTAGGATATGCTCCATTTTGATAGTTTGAAAGCCTTCATAAATTGTTAAATGAGCCAAATAAGTACAGTAGCCACAATTCTTAACTTTACAAGATGACTCCCTTTTTCAAGACAAATTTTAGAACTTAAAAATATAATATTTTCTTGTATTTATTTTTTATCTATAGACCAATGCAGCAATAGAACAGCACAGTGTTTATCCATTATGTGAAAGCTCCATCTAGTGGTGCTTCCTTATACAACCGAAAAGACTTCTGTCTTAGATAATCAAGAGTTGTTCTATTCCATTATTCTTTTTCATTTCTCTCTAAAACATGCTATGCCAGTAGCACAGGAAGAATTTTTTGATCAGTGAATTGAAATTAACAGTGTATACTCTCTGAATTAAAGCTAGTAAAAAGTTGAACAGGGCCTTGATCGTTCTTTAACTGAAATTAATGTGACTCAGACATGTCCCATGTACTCATCTCAATACAACTCAATAGAAACCCATTCCTTGAATAATGTATTGAATAATTATGCTGTTGGTCAGGTACATCTCAGGTTTATCTGATCAGCATCTAACTATGCAGCCCACAATTTCTGTCTGGAGAAAATGGCATCACTCCCTCGCAGGTGTGGCCTAGTAAGCCACAGTGTTTGCTGTTCTGCTGACTCGCCGCAGAGAAAAGGGAGAGAAATTCTCTGAACTCAACAGAGAACTGAAAGTGATTTTTTTTTTCGTTACACAAATGTGTGTGTGCTTGTGTGTGTCTCATTTATTTTAACCACCTGATCCATAGCCAGAAACTCCATATTACAGACAGATGTTGAGGCGGAGAGGAAAGGCCCGGTACAAGGCTGCAATCAAAATAATTATCTTTACAGCTGTACGTTTATAAAGTGTTTATGCGATGTTCCCCAATTGCTCTCACTGAAGGAGCTCTCATGTGCTAAGCACCCTGAGATGCCTGTATATCAAACACATCGTCTCCTTCTCTGTTTGTTAGTTTGTTGTGCTAAGTGCTCATTTATAAATGCCTCTGTGCTGAAGAATTGCTTTGATTTGTGCGGTTAACCCTTCAACACCTCGCGAATCAGCACCACAGACAGCTCCTGCTTATTATTCATTAAATACATTTTATTGATGAATTAAGTACATGTACTAGACACTGTAGGATTAGTGTTTGTTTTTCATTTGTGCGGACAGACACGTTGAATAGTTTTATGCCCCTCATTTTTCCCCTTCAGTGTCATGCTGCTTCTTGTGGTGTTGAGCCGTTCCGTGCAAGACACGGCCCACGTCTGCCGCAGAAGGCCGGGCCTGGGGCTTGTTCCACACCCACACCCCACCCCCTTGACCTTTTTTGGCATTGAGACACGTTTACCAGTAAATATTTGCTAGTTTTACTGTAAGCCTGTTTGGGTGTTAAGGTGAGTAATGATTATGGAGGCGTATGGGGCTTTCCTGGTTCTGTCTGGTTATTGGACTCTCACTGATTTCTCTCACTTTTTTTTGTTGGTCTAATTAGTTTTATTAGACGAACATGGGAATTCTTGCGCTGCGTATCTTCTCCCCCACCCCTGTATGCACGACCGGCGGTCTGTCAGGCCATGTGGTGTATTTATTTTCGCTGATCGTATCTGGGCCAGGCTCGATGGGCAGAAATGTTTAATTTAGATCCTTCGACTCACATCACTCCTCATCATTTCAGGGACAGTTGAGTCCCAAATGTATCTAAGAGTAAATGAGAGAAGAAAAAAACGAGAACAAGGGAAAGGGAATGGGGGAAAAACAGGTAATTATGCAAATCCTATAAATGAATGAACTGCTGACCCCTTATTGTAATTGATTTTATGGAGGCAAATCATATTTATCAGTCTTTTTATATGTTTTTTATATTAATTTTTTACCGTGTAATTGGTTTTATTTAAAGGAAATGGCGCACTGGGGCTTGCCACATTAAAAAGTCAGACGATTGTTTTGTGCTAAATAAACTAGAATGGGCCCCTGGTCTGTGAGTGTGTGATGAAGATGGTGTTTTGGGGTTTGTGTCTCGGATAGGCGTGTCCCCTCCACGACCTTAAAGCACTGACGCGTCTACCCATTCTCCTTAATCACAGTAACACCCATAAGCTCTGTGTGTGTGTGTGTGTTAATGGGTGTGTGCCCATCCCCGCAACAAAAATGTCCTTCCTGTTTCTCTGGTTTAACACCTAATCAGCAAAAAATAAAAAACGGCCATCGGCTGCCTTCTATTAAAGCGACGATTATTGGTAATAAATACTTTTTTATACATACTTATTATGGAGGCAGTTTTCTTGCCCAGTTAATGAGAGTAATTTGATTTGCTTGAGAGATTACAGTTCCCCGAGAATTAATGCGGCAATCCCATTCAGAGATTTAAAGAGATGTGAGATTGTTCACAGGTCGTGTGCTGCTGGATGCTCTCCTCTGGCGTAGCGGCTAATGGAGGTGAACTGCGGGCTGTCATTTCCTCTTTCCCGCTCTATAGCAGACGTGTCCTTGGTTCCTGCCGAGCTTGTTGTTTAAGGCACTTTTTTATAATCTGCCCCTCACTTTTGGTTTGCCTCATTCGCTGCAACGGATATCGTCTTCTCCCTTCTGAAATGAAGGTGTGTGTGTGTGTGTGTGTGTGTGTGTGTCTGGGGAGGATGGGGGGATGGGGATTGCACCCTGTTACAATTCTCTCCATGATACAATGTCAGGTTTTTTAAAGTCACTTGAATTTCTTCTATTTTTACCATTGAGTTTTTTCCCAGAATAAGACAAGAAGTTTTTGTTGGAGTCCCATTTTGCCAGATTCTGAGAAGCCGTGTTTCGTTAGCGCTGGCAAGGGGACCCTTTCTCACAGTTGGCGACGTTAATATTTCCGTCACATGCTTGTGTAAGCCCTTTAAGCTTGGCACATAACTTAATTTGTGTTGTGATCATCCTCAGCGCTGACATTTATTGAAGCCTGCAACTCTGGAGGTGTCGTGGCATAGTGCTGAAGGTGGCTTCTCACAGATTGAAGGCATCCAATTCCAGACGCGCTTCACTCTGCAGACTAATTACAGGCGAATGTTTGTTAAAACGAGGGAAGTAAGGAGGGAGTGAAGGATAAGAAGAAGGGGGGGAAAGAACTGCTTACACGTACAAGACTGGGATTCTGCTCCGAGGCAGAGGTTGTAAAAATATGAATAAATACTGTAATGATAAATTTATTAAGATCCTTTGCCAGGATTAATTTCTTTCCTCTACCCAGCTTTTGTCTTGCTGTTGTTGTTTTTGTTTGAAGGTTTCAGCTTCCCACTGTATCCATTTTCATGCCCAGTCCTTGTCTCCAAGCTCCTCCCTCTCTCTTCCTTTTTTTTTTGTACCATGAAGCTTTTCATTTCACTTTGTTGGAGAGGTGTCCAAACTCTGGCTTTGTGATCTTGGCAGTTTATGACGAAGGTAATCTCCTTTTTTAACCCCCTTCTCACTGTTTCACTCTCCCTTTTTTTCCTGGCTCAGTTGGATCTTATTACCCAACTTGGAATGGTTTCAGCAGAAGCTGTTATAGTCCCGCGGAGCGGCATCTCTGCTGCAACTCAATCCAGATCCATGGCCAATCGGGCCGCTGTGATTTATTGAAGTTAAAGGGGAAAAAAGAAATCTGTGCTTGAGCTCACACGCATTCACTAATGACACTGGGAATCCCCCCTCTGGCTGTGCCTCCACCCCAATTTTTAAAAAAAGCTCAATCTGTGAAGCCATAAACAATGCTGGCTTCTATATTATACTGGACTCCCTGCATGTGAGAGGCTAAATGACAGACAGACAAACATCACACATCAGAAAGTAACTTTACACCTGAAGCACAGCCATCATTTGGCCAGATTAGATCTCATCTGAATGTTTAGCAAGAACAAGTAGAAAGGGCCCTACACACCATCTCAAGTAAATTCCATAGCAGTGATGCACACGAATTTACTGAAAGTAACCCACAACTTTCACATTGACTGGATCGTGGAGGAGAGATGAAAAAAAAGAAAGCAAATAACACATATTAATTCTATTCATATTACTCACTTTCTCCAGCCTTTTCCAGCTCTGGTTACTTTACAAGCTGGTGCAACCCCGCTGCTAAAGAGGAAATAATAATGAGGTGGGGGGGGGCAGTTCTCCCTCCATTCCCCCTCTTTTTTCTACCCGCCATCTGAAGACAGCCAGCTCAGTGCCCGTAAACTTCCCGGGTTTTACCGACTTGTGTTTTACCAACAGCATTGAGCATCTTCGGGCGTTGTATATTCGGAAGGAAAGGGGAAGGCCTGTGAGTGGGGGTGCGGAGCTCTGCTTGTATTGTTCTGATCTGGCTTCTTTCTGTTGTGTGTGTATTTGTGTGTTTTCCCTGCTTCTATGAACATTTCTTCGGTTACATTCTTAGCTTACTGTTAGTTTATATATTTTATAGATATATACTGTCATATTGTCAGTGTCCCAAACCAATGTATAAACTTATTGCTTAATTTTTCTCTGTCTGTGCCCAACAAGTACAGCTTTACTACGTTTCACCTCCTCAGCATTTTTGCATCTCTCTCACAATAATTAAAAAAAAATCTCCTGACGATGGTGGCCAAGAATTGCAAATGAAATTAACATTTTATTGAAAAAATTAATAAAACTTATTTACAACATGAATCATATGGAAAGAATAGGTACTATAGACTGGAAGTTCATCTTTGCTGACCGATCATTTACTGCACAAGCCCAACCAGAGCCGACAAACCCAAATCTGACCTGACCTAAAATGATAAATAAAAAATACTTGTAATGTAGTAGATCCTTTGAGATGTGAGGTACATAATAGTACATTACATGACCATAAATGGTCATGTTTCAAACCTTATTCTCTTGGTGCAAGCATTGGAGAAAAGCAGGAGGAGCAATTGGGCCAAGGGCCAAAAGGAAACCAGTATGCTGAAATGTCTAAACTCACCTTGACCAGATGCAACGGATAGTCAAAACAGGACACAAACAGCTGGACACAATCAAGGAATCGATTAAGACACAACTGGGTGTAGGACACTCTCAGGCTCAAAAGTTCATGGGGCAGGAGAACTGGCCCAATAGCATATGGCCAGGCATTTAACTGGAGTGCCCAAGGGGCATGGACTTGATATTCTTGGATTTATTATCTTCTGTACCTAATTTTGTTGACACAGCTCATTTGAGACCAACGGCACTGTTTTGTTCTATACATGGGTCTGGTTCACTAGTGTAAGGTCAAAAGCATCCTTGGGGATGGTGCTGTAAATGTCTTAAAGGGGTTCAGTCTGATGTTGCTAATGGTCATAAAGACCCAGGTTCCAGTTGTCTGGGTTTCCTTTTAAGATTAACTATGATGTTTTCCTATGAAACAGCTATAAAATATTTGCTCATATTTTACAGTAAATCTCTAATAAATCACTATTTAACTAAAAGAAAATCCAATTCCAATCATACCCCTCGACTTTTTCCTCTGTGCTGGTGGCTTATATCCAGGCTGGGCGAGGTGTGTTTGGGAAGCACGTTGTCCTCGCCACAGGCTGACAGACCTCCCAGCAAAGTGGATTAAATCAAGCGCCGGTTTAGTGGAGCTGATTACCCCAATCTGAGAAACGCCATATCTTAATGGTACATATTTTCATGAGCCAGCCGGCAAGGCTCTCATTCCGTGCAGCTAATTCGTCTATTCTTATGAGTCATTTACTTCTTTAATTACCTTTAGCAGCAGATGCACAATGGTGTATTAATGTGGCTGATTTTTACTGCCACTTCATCATGCCGAGTCGCTGGAGTTGAAAGGCGTAATTGACGTGGAAGAGCGCCTAGTGAGGGAAACAATATTTAGTTGACAGCCCCTCTTGTACTCTGGGAGGGTGTTTATGAGTTTACACCACGCAGCGACAACCATAAACACGATCCTCATTCAATAACAGCACACGGTGCTGGCTGCCAGTGGTTTCTTGCTAAGGAGATTAACTCATTTATTGAGTTGTGATATTTTGAGTTATTTTACATAATTGGAAAAAATTTTTGTGTGTGTGAGTGGGGAATTGCTATGGACATATATCTCTGTGTGGAAATCATGGTGCATTCAACTTTGTGTGTGTTTCTAGGACTTTCAGAACAGACCTCAAAATGAATGTATTAACTTCCCATCAGTTGGTTACCAGGCACCGACTGCTGCAGTCCTGAACACAACCAAACACACAAAAAATATGAAACGCTTTTATCGAAAAGCCCTAACAAAAATGATTGCACATTTTATCATTTAAATATTGTGCTTATATTAAACTATATGCTACCAAATTGTATAAGAATATTCAAAAGAATTTTCATGCAAATATACCTTCACTATACATAACTATGCAATGGTGACTACTGGGGCAATAATTCCGAAGAAATTGGTGCTTTTATTCAAACACACTTTACTGAGATACAATTCCAGACTTTTTTCATTAATGAGGCAATAAATCAATATTTATAATTTTGGTAATTGCATCAAGTGCAGACTGCTTCTAACTCCACTTTTTGGTTTAATAATGGCAGACGTTTTCTCTATATGCCTTTTCCCATGGCGACACATACATGGAGCCTGAACACAACCTGTTATTGACTGAGGAGGAGGAGGGATGCGACACTGTTACAGCTCTTTCATCAAAGTCAGCCTGCCTCGTATAATTGCGCGCAGTGTGTTATATTGTTTAAACACGGCAATTGGGAATGTTTAGTGTTGTCATAAATATTAATAGATTAGTTGAAAAGTGTGGCGGAGAGACGGGAGTGTAATGGTTTGAAGTGGGAGTATAAAACATTGATTTATTTATGTATTCTGCGTGAATTAGTCTCGAAATCTAAACACTGGACGAAGAGCGGTTTTCCGAGGGTCCATGATAGACACGCTCTGCGCTTGGGTGCCTATTTTCCATGCCGGAGAGGCTTTTTTGGAAATGGCATTAATTACATACTTACTGGAAAAGCCAGCCTTCCTACTTTGCATTGCAGATAGACGGCCATAGTACTAAAAAGGGTGGGTGTGGGGGGGGACTCTATTAATATAAATAGATGTGATCCTCTTTGCTCACCCGGTTGCGTGCATTTAAGGATTTGTCCAAAATCCTATGCATTTCAATTAAAAACGACACTTTGCAGCCTGCGCCTTTCATCAGTTTATGTATATATGTTTTTTCCCGATTCAACAACTGTCTAACCTAGTGCTCCTAGTGCTCCTGGAGTCGGCCTGACATCTTTGCCACCTCCATCCAAACACGCCTGTAGTTCCTTTGCTAATTTGGCAAAATTGAAGCGATTGGAGGTGTCGCCGAGCTGCTTTCAGGAAGCCCCGTCTCCATGGGTGGACATTGATGCCTCACAGAAAGGGCGAGAGAAACATCAGCGAGGTGTCCCTAAGCCTGGGGTGCATCTAGGACCCTGTAGGGGCAAGTTGCGGTTTCCAGAGGGGTGTCTGTTTAGGGGGCAGAAATTTATCCTTGGGATTTGGGGGCAAGCTGAGTTAAGATGTGCGTCGCTGCCTTTGAAAGTCAGACCAGTAACCTTGACATTTCGGAGTCGGCCATGTGATCCTTAAGAAAAAGCGAGCAGAGAAGGAGGGCGAGAGGGAAGAAAATGGAGATGTTTGTACTCCAGCGAACCACACCTATTAGCCGCGTTTTTTCTCCGGCTGCCTGAGAGCGCCGGTCTCCCATCTAATAAACTCCAGCCAGTGTGTAAACAGCCTTTACCGGTCCCTGCACCCCTCCACGATGGCCGCGGGGAGCCGGTTACACCTGCACGCACATCTTCGAGCAATTAGGGCCAATTTGTTTGAAACCATTTCACATTCAAGGTCTTCCCTGGTGTTGGAGTGGAGGACGCTGGTGAATTGAGGGAAATAAAGAGAACTCTCTCATGATATGTCCTGAACAAATACCCAAACCCCTCATTTTTCACGTGCATGTTTCCCTGCGGACCCCGGCCGAAGCAAGACCACTCACTTTTTTTACCCTTTTCTTTTTTTAACAAACCTGCACTCTTTGGCCTTTTGCAATTTTTTATTTCCCTCTCTCCCACTCTCTTTTTTTCCTGCTGTCATATGGTCTGAACAGCGAAATGACCCTTCACCCCTAGCCAGGATTACACATCCCTGCTTCAGATGTCTTTGTATGGCTTCTGGTTGTTTATTTTATTTGCATATGGACAGGGCAACTAATCATCTTTGTATTGGGATTGTTGCTGAACGATGAGCATGAACGTGAGAGGGCTTCTCTCTGGGCTAATTCCCTGAGCTGGGATTTGTTAGGCACCCACAGCTGGATTTAGCAGTAGGAAGCACAGCGCCTGTAAATAATCCACATGTGCAGACTGCATATAAAGACATCCAGTACTTAGCCGGCCCCTTATCACTGCCTGATAGCCCAGGAACACGAGAGCCATTCATGTGCTATAGGTTTTCTTTCCTTTTTCTCTCTCTCTGTGTCTGTGTCTTTCCCTGCTTCTCTGATTTTATTCACTAATGTGGTGTGAAACTGATGCAGATAAGCCAGGCGATGTTTACAGAGTCAAACCGGTTAATGTAGGACGAGCGGCTGAGGAAGGGGAGGGTACACTTTGAACGTATTTAGGAGAAAAAGTGGGAAATAAAAGGATATTGCGAACAACAAGAATAGCGAATCATGTTGTCTTTGTCAGGCGATAAGACAGGGTCTTGTCAGGTCCTGGGGGGGTTTTCTAATCAGAAATAATACCTGGAGGGTCTGTTTATGTGTGCACGCAGACGTCTGGGTGTTAACGCTGGCATGTAAATCTCTTTGTCAGCCAAATAATCCTAACAGCGAATTTTAATGAAGGATTTCCAATGTGAAAAATCTGCTGGATGAACCCTGCTTAGCATATCACTGGTGATCTGGAGTACTTCAGTCCTGGATGTATCCATAATGCACCCAGGACCAGATTTACTGAGGTATGCATTATTGATAAAACATTATAAGTGTATTCAGACATTAACAGAAATTAGCAAAATAAATGAAATAATGATTTTTTTTTTAAAGGATGTCTGCAATATGTTGCAGACATATTTTTTTGAAGCTAGCATGCTGCCCACCTAACTGCTTTCCATTCTGTGCCATGCGGTACCCCATGAGGTGACAGTGAGCTACTGATCTGCTGTCAGTTCCATCTAAGACTAGAAGAGCACTGCGTTGGGATTTTTACTGGGGAAAAAAAACACAGTACATCATCATCAAAAAAACATGGCAGCTAGTTCAGAAATTTGACAGGGCTACATTTATGACTGACTAGAAGGTGTACAAATTGTAAGTTCCAACCCAAGATTTCACTACTGCACAACAGCCATCTTGTGAGTTGGTGCAGTCCATCTGATCTTCTAAGTCAGAAATCTGACATTGAGGGCATTCCAGAGGATTTTTCCATCTAGGATCTCAGGAAATGCAAAATGTAACAAATGTTGTTCTAAACTTTTATTACTCATGTTGAAAGTACTGCCCCCAATTACTTAGGTGACTCTTAACAAACAATATGTCTTTTATCAGTGAGATGTTTATTGGAAGTCGGCAGATTATGGCGCATCAGGGTATTGTTTTTTATGATAGAAGCTGAAAGCTTTCTGGTGAAATACTGCCTCCAATTTGATGGTATTTCAATTCTCCAGATCTTACACATCCCATCTTTAAACCAAGTCATAAATTGCGTGTGAATTTATGATGTTATTGGGTTTCTTCTGTAGCTGTTGGTCGTAGTTGGTTACTATGTGGCTTGCTCGAGAAAGAATAACTACCTTATAAAACATTCTAATAATAATTCTAATAACATTCATCAGTCAATTAATAGAGTGAATGAATACTTCATATTGTATATTTTCCAAGACGGTGTCTTGGCGTGTCTGCCAAACTTTTTTTTTCTATTTTAAACCAGACATCTGTTAGCATTTTCAGCCTTTGAGCTGTTTTCTGTCTGATCAATTCCACCTAATACGTCTCTTGATTTGCACCATTGTAGTGCTCGGGCAACACACTGTTCTTCTCATTTTTCCGAGCTTCAGATGCTCTGGCCTGTCATCTGCTGGCAGTTTATCGCAGGCGTCTGGAGCTGCTTTCCGACGCGTACGTCTATCAAGCCCCGCTACCTTTTAAAATGCAAGATCAAACGCAGATGAATTCCAAGGAACAAGGGGAGAAAAGGGGAGAGCGGGAAGCCCCCAGAGAGGAGGGTGATGCGGGTGGTGGAAGAGGGGGTGCTGTGTAAATATCACAGTGACAACGTACAATGGGTTATTTTAGCGTGCCTTTAGGTCTCCGGCAAAAGCCAGGCAGCTACTGTTGCCTTGTTAAACAGCAAATAATTCTTCAGCTGCTAACCAGCCTCACCTTGGAAACAGTCGCCAGCGAATGGCAGCGTTCTGTCCATTTTATCTCATTCTGTGTAAATAGGGGATGCTTTATTCAGCCTTGTGTTTCCACTTTACCGTCCATTTTACAGTGATTGTTGACATGATTTACTACAGCATTTTGTTATTAAAATGGATGGAAGGGAATATTCTGAACATGATGCTTTTGTTTGGATTTTTTTGTGAATCTAGTGGTCGGTATAAGCAAGTGGAGACCAAAGTTGAGTTTAATGGTCTGGTATTGTATGTGAGCAGAATAGGAATTTTCGTCTGTTGTCACACAAATGCAGTCACCAATTAAGTACCCTATTACTTACGCCTTGTAATCATTGTAAACGTATCTATTAATAAAATTAACTATTGAAATATATACATTGAATGACAATCAGAAAAATATTGAAATTTTGTTGAATACATTATAGTCGTGTATTTATTTCTATTGTTTGGTGGGTGGGTGTGTTGGAAGTGCAAGTGGGTGTGTTTGCGACGAACATGCACGTTTGGCTATTATGCATCATTATGTGTTAATGTCAACACCGCTGTTGTTGCCCTGGCACCCTGCAGCAGTGCAGACACAACACGTTGGCAATGTTCATCATGTTTCGCAAGACAACGCATCAGATAAACAACAAATAGACTCTGTTTTGCGTATGTTCCCATGACTCACCCAGTCAACAAGTGAGGTGGTGTCTGATACAGTCTGACTCTTCGGTTCATTTCAATAAGACATTTCATACTCGTATTCGTCATGTAGCTTCTGGTTATTTCTTTTTCTTTCATCTCATTGTGCTTCTTCTGGTTACATAATTACGTAATTTCTCAACCAGCCCATGTGTCTGAGGACCAGATTCAGATGGTGCTGCTCATTCAGAAATAGAAATGTTCATTAGTTTGGAGCTGAAGCACCAGTACTCACACACTCATGCATGTTTGATGAAGTGCTATAAATAGTGAATTTTTGTTTCCCCTCTTTTTGCATGTGCTGTTCCTGGCCTTGTTTGTGTGGGAGTTGGGTCTCTGTCATCAGTAAAAGGTTATCGTCGCTCTGCTTGTGCGGGCCGAGGGAAACCCCCGTCAGCAAATCCAGCTCCAAATTTCAACTCTCTGCGCCGTACGGTAACGTTTACAGCAGCCCTGATGAATTTTGCTCAGTTAGTTAGACAAGCAGTGATCCATCATGAGCAGGAATGTGTGTGTGTGTTTTGGATATGGCCAGTAAGTATGAAACACCAGTGAAGCGGCCAGGCGGCATAGCCGGTGGTTATATTCTTGCTTTGTGATGTCATCCCACAGTGTCGGTCTTTGAAAGGTTCACACACAGAGACACACACACACACACACACACACACACAGCTGTCCCAGCCAGGACCCGGCCTCAGCTCTCAACAACCTCTTTATTTTACTTTACAGAGTGGCTGCAGATAGCACTCACTTCCTGTGCTTCTTTCCGTCCAGTCGTTTACCCGTCTTTACCCTCTCAGTTGTAAACTTAAGCGGTTGGGAGGTGCGCGTGGTTTTGCTGTCAGAAAGGTGGAAGGTAATGGGAGGAGGTTGAAAAGTGTCTGTTATTGGCTGTGCTGATTGGTGTGATTGGGTTGTGTGATTATTTATTGTAAGTTTGGAGCAAAGGACTGGGAAAAAAATGTAATTGAATTGGAATTGTCAAGTTTCCTGACATCATATCGCTCAGCGGGTCATCAATAGATACAATTGTGTTTTATGTTATATAAGATGTGTTAATTAAGTACATTTCATGGACATCATTTTTTAACACTTATTTTCCTTAAATAAAAGTATGTAATTTGCAGCTAGTCACTGTAGGTTTCAGAGAACGTTATCCACAAAAGACTAGTTCATCATTCAAGTGAATTTTACGGTTAACCGTGGGTTAAACTGGGAAGCAGCAAACACTTGATGGCAGCATTAGACAACAGAATGTGTAAAAGTACAGACCATTATGGTTCATTTTAGTACATTTTTTAAAATAATCTTTTGTTTTTTGGATGTGCACTGGACTGTTTATTGAATTCTGGGAGTAATCGTCTAAGGAACATGGAAAGTATGAGGCCACTTATTTACTCAGATGGTTTACTGCTGTAGGTGTGAGTCTGTGGGAACATGCGCTTTGCTTTTCTTGGTATCAGTTGTCGGTTTCATGACCGCTGTTTTCTCTTTTTCTCTCTCTCTCTCTCTCTCTCTCTCGCTTTTTCTCTCTCCCGGCTCTCCAGCTCTGTTTGTTCTGGATGGCATGTTTGATTATTTATCGTAAGGGGAAAGGGAGTAGCCGGGGCAATAAACATGTGACTGCACTGTATTTTGTTTTCCACTGAGCAGGCCGAGGCCTTTAACAGGTATTTGGAAGCGGCAATAAAAGCCTTTATTTGCTTTGCGGGGTGGGGAAGGCGGGGTCGGGCGAGGGGAGGACGGCCGGCGAACTCGTTTCTCTTTTCGCCGCTGTCAGACATATTTAACACTGTTGGGCTCATTCCTAAGTTCGATTTGTCACCTGCTTGTCCTCGGTCGCTCCTTCAACTAAATTTGATGTAAATCTGGAAAAGCACTGTTGTTTTGCCTTTCATTCCCTACCAGGATCCCCGCCTTGTCGCCGGGGTTACATCTCCTGTGTTAAAAGCCAATAAGCTGGGTCTCCAGGGAACCTTTCAACCCTCAAACACAATAAAAGGGGTTCTCCCTTTTTTGTGAATTGCTGTAATTTTCCAGCATCCTCATCTTTTTTTTATGCCTTTTCATAGGCTCTACAAGTCGCTCGGCAGATCCTCTTCCAGCAGCAGCAGCAGCAGCAGAGTGTGGCCATCAAATCTCCCAAGAGCAGCGAGAAGCAGCCCAGCCTTCAGGTACAGCGCTGCACGTTTAAAATTAGCAACGCACCGTTTCTTTCACGCAACCAACAGCGACTGACCTTACATTGCCGGGTCACATCACCCCTCACATCACTACGTTATCGAAGAAAAGATGGAACAAGACAAAAAATATAGAATCTAATATCACAGAAGAAGAAAAAAGCAAGGCTTTCGAGTGTTACTTCAAAGGCCTGGCCTTTTGTTCTTCTCTCCGCTCCTTTCTTTCGTCTTTGTGACATTTGTTTGTTTGTCTCACCGCATACTTTTCTTGGTACAGAGTGTACCAGGCCTGCTCGCTTCATAAACAGGAAATTATGAAGGCAGGGTAACACGCGCGGCGTTTCAATTGTCTATTCCTGAAGGGTACGGCGGTTCACATGTACCCAGTGAACTGTGCTGATTCTAGTGCTGAATTACTAATGTGGGGGCTCACACACAAACACACACACACACACACACACACTGCTCTGAATGAATGAAAAACAGTGAATAATTATGACACTTCTTCAGCGTGAGGTCAGCCCCGTGAAGCCTTTCAGCTCGCATCACCCAGTCAAGTGATGGTTGTGCGCCACGCGCTATTTCTGTCGCTTGTCGCCAGCGCCCTGTGATCCCAGACGCGTTTGTGTCCCACAGGTAAGCAAGGCCGTTTTTCGTATGGGCACCGGTGTTAGAGGGGGTATCGGTCCATACGCTGCCGCAAGAGTAAGATGGAAGGAAGCGAGGGTTCTCCTCCTCACATCCTTCAGAGGTCTGGGAAGCAGCCCACCACTTTCTCACTTTCTCCGTCCGTCTGTCTTTTATTACCATCGGAGGCGCTATCTCTCGCTACTTGACCCCTGTCAGCAGGGGGCAGACAGGAGTAGGTCCTGCCTGAGCGCACCATGCAGCAGACCATTTATTTTGGGCGGCCTTTGTGATGCAAAACCGAAATCCGGCCTCTATTTCATATTTCCTCCCGGGCGCAACGCGTGCGTTTTGCTTTTAAATAAGAACTCCTGGCCGTATCTGATGCAATATTTACGCTCATTTCAGGCGGCCCTCTCGCAGGCCCTCAGATGCGTATCGATGTTTGACCAAGGCGGGGCTGTTTTTGTTTCCCTCTGAAATTGCAAACGACTTGAGGGCATATTTGGTAATTAATACTGCTGTGTGTGTGTGTGCATGTATATTTGCGTGTAATTTTTAATACCTGCCTTTCCCATGGGGGTCCCATTTAATGAGCTTTTGTGGTGGCTAGGTCTAATGTCAGGTGCTGAAAGACCGTCTTTGTTGTACAGATGTCTTAGGGTAGGCTCCAGAGGATGAAATATGACTGTGTTGACCTTTCGCTTGTGTGCGTATTTGTCAGGCCTCAAATAAGTTGAAAGGATCAAACTAAACAGTTTCCAGAGGCGGACTGGGAATTGTGCTCCGGAGGTCAACAGAGGAGGCCACCCAGCGCATTCCTTCGCACTGCCGGGTTGTTGGTACACAGGGAAGGAGCGGAGCCGAGCCTCTGCAGCAGACAAAGGCGAAATTAAAATTCTAATTTATTAATGTATACAGTGAGCCTGGCCAACCTGTCACTCAGCTATTGAAGAGAAAGGCTGGATGTGTGTTTTTCTCTCCCCCCACCAACTCCCCATCTTGCTTTTTCCCCTCCTGTCCTGTGTCTGTGAACCTTAAAGATCTTCTGAAAACTCGTCCCTGTTTACGTTTTAGCAGTTTTGATACTAGACTCCAGTGACTGATGTGACACAGGGATAAGCAATTTGTCATTATGTTGGAATCTCAGTATTGGTATCAGTATTTGATAGTCTTTTGCCATAAAGGCTTGGTTGTTGATCGAGACATATCAAGGAAGTATATATTTGCTTTGCATTGAAAAGGTGCGGGGAGGGTTTGGACACAAGTTATTTCCAAAACTGCTTGAAGGAAAGTCTGTCAGTCTGCTGTGATAAAGCCACGGCCTGTTTATTTTGGTGAAACTCGTATATAAAACTTCACAGCCATTACATAACACTTATATTGTATGGTACTACATTAAATTTCAATAACCAGCCGTGTTTTATTGTAATAACATTTTGTAAGAACATTTTTTTTTATTCAGGGGTGGCTGAAAAGGGTGGTCTATAGTGTAAGCCTGTAAATGGTTAATTTTGATCCAATTTCTTTTTCATTCCACTGAGACATTGTGTCATTTAAACCTGTCATATTTTCATATTTTGTAAATGTGATTAATTGGAATCTATAGGTCTGCTGTTGTAGTGTACCTGTGTATTGTTGTTGCACACACCTATGTGTTTATGGCAAGCAGTTTTTAAAACACTCCACTGTCTTTGGTAGGCACGCATGTCACAGTGGTCATGGGGTCACATGGCACAGTGCCTGTGGTCATTAGTATCGGGAAGTCAGAGTAATATGGCAGCAGTCACATGACTGCAGAACAGAGAACTGGTTTGGATTTGAGTGAAGACGTTACTTCTGTGGTATTATGTGTTGTAGTATTTTCAGCCTGTAGGTTGCAAGAGGGTGTTGAAAGAATTGTTCTCAGAGTAGATACTTTCTGCCACCCAGGATGCACTGTTCACTCCATTGGGCAGCAGAAGGCCGGCAGTTTGTGAAGCACTTAGAAGGTAATGATTTGTGCTCGTGTCAGCATTACTCAGGGGAGCAGGTTGCATGTAAGACCCTTGTAATGTCTCAGATGAACAACAGCAGCTTCCTCAGCTACAGCCTGCTCCTCTGATGATAATAATTTCAAATATAGGACTGAGACGCCGTTTTTTTTTTTTTTTTACCTTTTGACAAGTGACAATGTTAATAAGTAAGAAGTAATAATCAGAGAAAATAATGCCAATTTGTGAGTCCACAGCAGCTATAATTCTGTACATTTGTACAACTAAAAAGTGGATAATCTATGAACCAATTTAATGAACTACATTAATGTCCCGGAAGAGAAAGAAAAAAGAAACTGAGAAATGACTGATAACAGTAAAATAATGGTATGCTGTTCATTATTGTTAATTATTGCATTATTTTAAAAAAATGATGAATCGTGATCCTGGAAAATGAAATGAAAAATTAGGTCTAGTCCATTCCAACTGTAGGCCTAAAAAAACAAAACAAATCCAAAGCGTGTAATACATGTATGGAGAATGAATTTATTAGGCTCAGCCGCAGTGGGATGCCCAGATCTAATGCTAATGCACTTGTTTTGATTCCCTCATTTCAGCAGGGAGATCATTGCTCATCGTTTGTATGCACCTGCCGACCGCCTTTTAGTCACGCCGATACCACGCCCGAGCACAGCCAAAACATACTTGACTGGTCAAAAATGCGAGTAAATTACGGACGGAATGACACGAGTAATTAAATGAGCGCAAGGCACTTTACCTCGGCGTTTACACCTAGCTGCAGCGCAGGAAGACAGAGAAACTCCCACCTCGCTAATTACCGTTATCACCAGAATGGTGGGGTTTGAGTCATTAGTTCCATGTGCATTTAATTAGAGGCAGGCTGAAATTGGATTTAACTTATTACTTTTTCATGGATCACTTTCTTGTCATCACTTCAAATTGGATTGCAGCCCCAGGTAACTAATTATGCCAGCCGCAGGATCGGGAGAGGAGAAAGAGGTAATTAGGAGGAATTTCTGTCGGACCCGTGCTGATAGTCCACTTTTGCTGTGGAGTGGCGTGGGGGGCTAGGGAGGAGGATCGTGGTGGGGTGGTGGGAAGGGGCTCGTTTGTGGCGATGCTGACAGGCCCGCGTATGCAACAACAATTCTAGGCTCAACACTTATAGTGTGCTATGGGCTGTGCAACTGAGATAGTCGTAATGCCATAATGGGTGGGCAAGAATCCGGGGGGTGGGGGTAATAATTAGGCTAGGCGTGATCAATAACTGACAAGGTTTCATGGAAGCAAAAACACGGAAAAAACACCACACAGAGAGATCAGGTTTTGTTGTCCCCTCGTCCCTCAAGAGTTTGGGTCACCAACGCTGGTCCAGTGTTGGAAGATGGAAAGAACTTAGCTAAACAGGGCTGGTTGGGGACCAGAGTATGGTCATATGTCTACAAGCACCTGAGGGCCAGGCCCAGCACTGTCTTCAACAAGGTTGCATCATGTGGGGTGGTAGTATCCTAGTGGTAACACACTCGCCTATGAACCAGAAGACCCAGGTTCAAATCCCACTTACTACCATTGTGTCCCTTAGCAAGACACTTAACCCTGAGTGTCTCCGGGGGGGACTGTCCCTGCAACTCCTGATTGTAAGTCGCTCTGGATAAGGGCGTCTGATAAATGCTGTAAATGTAAATTGTGGCAATAGTGACACTTACTGAATTAGTAGAGCTGAGCATTGGCCACCCCAATGGGACAGCAGAGGGAAGCCAGGGTAACCATGAGGGGAATGTCCTTCTGATTACCCACACTGTTCACTCTGAAAATGTATTTGTGTGTCGTTCCGTTTCAACAGTGTATAGATACGTAGGATATTCATAGTCTAAAACAAGGCTGAGACAGGATCTCTAAAACGAGGACAACACAAGGAAAAAAAGCATGTTTGTCTCCAACATCCAACATGATGAGTTTTTCTCCTGTTTTACTTCATCTTTCTTTGCCCGGTCAAGTCAGGTGTGAATTCGAACACAAAAGGATCACTGCATGATACTAAACTACAGCGGCCACTAGTGGCTGTGGCCTGCTCAGACAAGACAGGCAGAGAGAAAAGGCATTGGGACAGTCTTTTTTTTGAGAGAACCATGACCTGGGTGACTGAGAACCTTAACAGATATTGTGGCAGAATATTAAATACACTTTCAAACGTCATCAGATTTGTTAGCAATGTAAATTTAGTTTAATGATGTATTAATAATGTATAATAGTAGGCCAGTATGATGCTTCATAAATGTAACTGTCCTTCCTGCATTTTTGCAGTACTGTAAGTAATATATTAGTGATACATTAATGAAAATGATGCACTTTATGTGCCTTCTTCCCGCATTTATTGAAAGATGGGTTGAAAGATGGGCTAAATTTGTTTTGTACAGTGGGCTGCACAGTATGTCAGTCATACCAGTGGAGCATTGTATGTACATGAGACAAAGAATTCAAGTGAAGGCCAGCAAATACACTACATACCACATATCGTGGTATTTGGTGGTAGTAGCCTAGTGGGTAATACACTCGCCTATGAACCAGAAGACCCGGGTTCGAATCCCGCTTACTACCATTGTGTCCCTGAGCAAGACACTTAACCCTAAAAATTGCTCCAGGGAGACTGTCCCTGTAACTACTGATTGTAAGTCGCTCTGGATAAGGGCGTCTGATAAATGCCATAAATGTAAATGTAAATGTAAATATCGTGTATTCAGTCAGGGGAAGCCCCCCACCTTTTTCTGGTTGGCTTTTTCTCTCTCTCACACACACACACACACACACACACACACACACACACACACACACTGCCTTGTTGAGGGGGCAACTGCAGGTTAGCTGATAATGTGCTTTCACTTTGAGCCATGGTGGAAGCCTTGTAAATTTTACCTTTTGCCTCCCTCTGCCCTCGTCTGCTCTTGCTTTTTAGTTGTTGTTCCCCGTTGTTTTCTTCTCTCCGCTGAGCATTGTGTGACATATTGCAGGACCCAGGCCTCTCTCTCCCTATTTCTCCTCCTTCATCTCTCTGCCTTTTCTCTGTCTTTTCTCTTCTCCCTCCACCCCCAAGCTGCTGCTTTTTTTTTTTTTGCAACCCCTTCGCGCGCACCCCCTCTTCCACTACTGTTTGGTGTTGTGGACCCGTGGCATTGTCCTGACACATGTACACCACTGAGCTACAGTCTGTAAGTCATTAGAGCGCGGTTGGCGCTGCAGCTCGGCTGGAGCGCGTCCAGGACTGCAGCCGGACCGCCTCGCTCCGCCCTGTCCCATCCGGCTCCTCTGGCCCTGGCCGAGAGGTGATGACGAGATGCTGCCTGGCCCTGCGCTGGAAAAGCAGTGGAGAGACAGGACAATAGGAACGGCTGTGCACCTCCCACTGGGATGCATTTACAAAGAACTGGGTTCAGTGGAATTAGTGCTGGCAGCAGAATTGTTCTGAATAAACGTGAACACTATTTTATGTCCAGACAAATAGATTAAATAATGTATGTCAATACACATATAATATTCATAATGTATTTGTAAATATCAAATTAATTGTAGAGGAATATATAGAAACCTACCCTCTGGTTTATTTTTAGAAACAAATAAATGGTACAGTGATTTTCGTAATTTTATTAGAATTAACTTGTATGTAATAGTCTGTAGTTACCCGTTATTTAACCACAAACACGACATTTCCAAAAAAAATATTGTGACCTGTAGTGCATATATTAAATGTTATTTTATATAAAATGTAGCTTTATTTCATGTTGGAGCAATGCTCAAGGGTCAAGGGTACTGATGGCTCCTTGGGTGTGTAGGTGCAAGCGTACGTGAAGCCAAATTTTCCTTTTAGGCAAATCTTTAAAAATGTCAAATATTCCACGGTAATGAATTCTTATTTCAGACGCCTTTTGTTCCACTGCTGTGAGATCACACGTCAGGAATGATCAACATATCACCGCTAGCATGTCTCTGAAATGAGAGGTTTTTTTTCTCTAGTGGTTTGTTTTTTTCTCTTGTCATATCGTAAAAATGTATTATGTGTGCTGTGTATATTAGAAACAGGTTTGGATAATTCTGTCAAAATGAAGTCATCCCTGGCTTTTCCACCCAGTTCTCTCGGCCTGGTGAGCAACGCTGCCGACATCAGATGCCTGTTGCAGTGACTCCAGTCTCGCTCCTTAAAGCCCCGCTGCCATTTTCGAGACCTTTTTTAGATCGGCCCTGATGTCTCCCTTCCAGCTCCCTTCGCTCACTGCCCGACACCCTTGAGTCTTCTCTGTGTTCTCATGGCTTCCTGCCACGCCGCCTTGACGTCAACTGCGTGTTGTTAGTGCGTGATTCATGCTGGCTTTGGGGGAGAGGGATAGATGATGAGACGTGCTCAAAGCATCACACATCAGAAGCACCCAGAGTCATAAAAGCAGCATTTGGTCAGACGTTCCATTTGGTTCTGTCGACCAGGCCCTCGTTCACCTGAAACGGGTCCGTTGTTCTCAGCAGCTGGCCGGATCGGTGGTTCCGGGGGCCGTGCGGTCGGCGAGCACATATTGAGGTCAGATTCACATCTGTATTTTTTTTTATTATTGTTTGTGTCTTCTTCTCTCCCCACCCTCCTCTGCCTGGACTAAACGTTTGTATTTTTTATTTTGTCTCCTGACAGAGCAGTTGCTACTAGACAAAATATAGCCGGACCCAGCGTATATTTATTGCTGACCCTTCTGTAAGCGTGGGAGTGTTGTGGTTTAAAGCTGCTCTTTGTTTAAAGAAAGATGTGCAGTTGTGGCGCATCTGTTCACTGGGGCAAGGGCACACCAGTCCAACGTTCAGGACTTTATATAGAACATAATGAACCCGTCATATTTCAGATCTGTTTCTTCTCCGCATTACAAAATGTAAAGAATGAACTTGGACTGAATTGTTGACCCCTCCCCTGACACTGAAAAAGCATTGGTGACCTCTTTTACCTCTTTTTTTATTTTTTTTTTTTATTACACAGTTGGCTTGGTTGCTGTTCCTTTGCAAGTGTATTGTCCCCAGATGCCAGGATTTGGCAGTGTGTGCCCTCATTCAGTTTTACCAGGAAGGATCACATGTAGAAAAAGGTACCATGAAGAACCCCAGAGTGCTAACTTGCAAAAATGGAACAAACTAATGAGCAGTCACCATTCATTAGCAGACTGAGAGGAATGAGGCTGGTTGTCAGGTAGATCGCCGTCGGTGGCTCTGGTTCATATATGTCTGTACTGGTCCAATAAAGCTGCTAGACAGAGCGTCCCCCTTTCAGCTCTTTGTAATTGTAAAACTGGCACTTGGGAAAGGGGTGTGGTTTCAGAGCCATCATTGGGCACAATCACGGCCTATCAGGGAAGAGAATATTGATCTTTTTTTGAACTGATACTTTTTTTTGCCATTTGTATTGTCTTACGATGTTGGAGGAATAGTTAAGAACATGTCTTTATGGTGAAACATTTATTAATTGTAAAAGTGCTGGTTTGATTATCCGCACCTACGTTTTTGTTTCTATGAAGAGTCTTAAAATAGGCGCTGTGTTCAAAGGAACACATTATGAGTAGATCACAATAGAATATAAAAAAAACAACAAATCCCCCTCCCACTCAAATTATGTGGCACTGCAGTGAAAAAGTTCATGTTTTGACTAACTGAAAAACCACAGCGGGCCCAACACGAAGAAGATCCGTGTTCGGAGCGCGCGGGTGTATCGCTGCAGGAAGCGCGCCGTCAATCAGAAACCTGGTGCCCGTCGCCTCACTCAAATTATTTCCATCAACAATTTATTTACTTAATGGCTTCCGTGTGTGTGTGTGTGTGTATGTGTGTGTGTAGACTGTGGTTTTTACACTAGAATTGGCAAAGTAATGCTTCTGAAATCTGTTCTAATTTACCCAGATCCATTTTCGGGGTACTGTGTGTGTGTGTGTGTGTGTGTGTGTGTGTGTGTGTGTGTGTGTGTGACAGAAAAGAGAGCGTGGCAGAGCGAGAGACCTCCTCACACTCGACGCATTAATGAAATGAGTGACATTGTTGGGGGAGCCGCCAGGCCTGCAGATGAAGGTGAAATCCGGACCGCCAGCTGTTGGCCGTAAAGTTTCACACCTGCTCCGGACGCCCTGTCACGGTAAACAATGGCAGGAGCGGCGATGGAGTAGAGGACGTGTGTGTGTGTGCATATAACATATCTTCATTTTTACAGTATGACTGAGTAACGGACTCGTTCTGGTTGAGAGAACCGTGTGTTCAGGTCTCCGCGCCGGGCCGGCGTGCGTGTGTGTGGTAGCTTCTTTATTGTGCCGTTGCGAGCTCGTACTTCACACCTCGACACGGACAGATTGACAGCGCAACATAAGTTATAGTAAAAGGACGGATGTTTATTGCGATGCATCAATGCCAATGTGTAATTATTGTGCACGCGCACGGGGAGCGGAGCAAGGAGAGAGCGGGAGAGGGGAAGAGGAGGCTTGAACTGTGTGTCTGCTAAATTTATCATGAGGCCTCTGGGAGCGTTGAAATGAGAACGGTGGCCTATTACTGCTAAGAAGGTGTTTTATTGAGAATATGCCGACATGCTACCCCAGGGAGAGTGCTGGAGAGAGAGACGTGTAGCCAGAATAGCAGCTGTGTGTGTGTGTGTGTGTGTGTGTGTGTGTGTGTGTGTGTGTGTATATGTTTGATAGAGGACACATGGCTCATGAGTGAGACAATAAAGAGCCTTTTCTTCTGTTTAATTGTTCTCTGAGATATGTATTGGAATAGTCACTTCTGACACTTGGGGTCCATCCGTCAATAATTTATAATTGGTAACCTGACAGCCCAATCAGGCTGTTCGTTACTAGCAGGCCCTTTTTCTTTTTCTTTTCCCTACTTCCTGACAGACCGTTCTGTAAATGAAAGTTAAAAAGCGTCTTTCTCCATGCGGGGTACTGGACTCACCAGTAGAGGGCGGACCGCTTTTTACCTCCCCGCTTTTACCTTCCTCTGTCAGTGTAGTCAGTGGGTTTTAATGTTAAACACGGCACGGTCCTGTCGCGCGGCAGTAAATACGACACGCCACGTATACGGGTGGCGCTGGTCCTCCTGCTGCAGTGACTGTGAAACTCACATAATGCTGCCACCGGCACACATATAAAACACTTAATGATCTTATGTCTTTATATCTATTTTCTCATAAATTCTCATTTGCTTTCATATTAGAACATTTACTGAAATGTAGAGCAAGGAATACAATTGCATTTGACAATTTAAACAAATATGCATACAAGGGCAAGTGTTTGCTATTTATGAAGTAAGTCATATTTATGTGTTATAAAAACATGTTAAAATGTTAATAGAAATGTAAATGTGAGTGAAGAAAAAGATTTTATTACTATCACATTAAGTTTTCGGCTCGTGTAAATGGTTAAACGGAATTCGTTACGTCTTTCTTTTTTTCTTTCCGGTCAGATAGGGATGTTTACTCATCTGTTGTTTAATTAGAAGGCTTCTCTTTCTTTAGGCTCCATTGTTTCAATAGCCTAGCCAGAGGTCAAAGGGTTAACAGCCGTCAACTGTGTGCGTGTGTGTGTGTGTGTGTGTGTGTGTTTTAAAGGGGCCTCAAACAAAGGCATGTCTTCACCTGCAGCGGCGTCCCGCCGTGCACCATTTGAATTGATTATGTTTAGAAGGCTGCTTGTGATTGGTGGAGAAGGGCGTGGTTGATAGGGTAGTTTAGTATCTTGTCAGCCGGGGAGCAACCTCGCGCATGCAATCTGTCCGTATCCCGAGGAAAAGCCGGAGACGCCGGAGCTGAGCTCTCGCCCGCTGCTCGCTCGCTCTCTCTCCCTCCCTCCCTCTCTCTCTCTCTCTCTCTCTCTCTCTCTCTCTCACAAGCGTGTGTTCCTCTTCGCTCCGTTCAGCACCGGTCGGCCCAGCTCTCTGTTTACCCTGCCAGCTAAATGGGGTTTGTCAGGTTTGTCAATATGATTGATTCTGCAATTTTGCTCTCTTTCTTGTGTAAAACTTGACAATTTAATCTGTCCTGGGAGAAGGGATAAAGCACGGAGGGGCGAGAGACGTTCTTTTTTTTTTCTGCTGCTGCTGATCTGTCTGCTGGAATTGGTGACTTTTATCATGCAGTTTGTTTAAGGAGGACCTTGGGGTTCGGAGTGAGAGTTACAGACAGCAGATAACAGGCAGATAGAAATAGAAATAACAGATAACAGGATTTTACTTATGATCTGCTGGACATTCTACTTAAACGTAGGTGCTCGTTTTTATTAGATGTTTATGATGACTGTTATTTTTCTAATCTTTTTGTAACGCTGCTGTGTTTGTGCTAGTTTGATGGTTTTGTGTTTGGTGTTTTTAATATCAGTATTTTTCTCACCTGCTGAAAGTGGTTGTTCTTTGGGGCGATTTTTAGGTGCTTTTATGTCTGTTTGGTTGTTGAAGTTCTTGGTTGCACGTGTGTTGTGGTCTGCCGGGTCTCTCTCTCTCTCTCCTTCACTCTGAAGCTCCGGCGGTCGGGGGGGATCTGTGGAGGTGAAAGGGGGACAGCAGGGTGGGGGGGGTGGGGGAGTTCTTACTCTCTCCCCTCTTCCTCTTTTTCTGGCCGTCTTTTTTCTTTTTTTAGCCGGCAAGAGGCTGGATCCTCACAGCTCTGGGTCTTTTTGCACCTCACCTTTACCAGCACCCAGAGAAGAGGAGCCGCTAGAGACCTCAGCTGGGAGAGCTTTCTCTAAGCTGTGTGTGTGTGTGTGTGTGTGTGTGTGAATGAACTTTTTATTTGTTTGTGTGCTTGTGTGCTGAAGGGAACTTTAAGCTCTCACCCCTGATTCTCTGTGCCTGTGCCCTCTGTACACACACACACACACACACACACACACACACACACACACCTTGAGGTATTACGCTACAGCTGTTGACTGTTTTAAAACCACACAAGAGTTGTACCTAGAAATACAAATACAGAAGTTAAGTGGATGGAGGAATGCATGTTTTTATATGTCTATGTCTATATCTATATATCTAGATCTGCATCTAGATACCTGGCATCGAAATGTTGTGTAGCGTTGAATCGGTTCGAGGGGTCACCGGTGAGGGGGTAGAGAGCTGGAGTGTGAGCTGATTGGGCTGACAGTTTGTAATCAAAGTTGATTTATTGTTCATTAGTGCTACATTAGCCGGACGAGGCCGGGCCGTTATTTGTGCAGTGGCCTGTCAAACCGTGGGTCTGCCAGCACCTGTCATTTCTTTAGAGCCCTGACACACGGGGGGCGAGCTGATATCAGCGTGCATCCTGGGATATCTCTCGCCACATCATGCCCAGCGGCACAGCTGCTTTAACCTTTTCCCTTTCAGTTTTATTATATTTGAACCTTTCCCCCCCCATAATGCACTGTGTTACAGACTAAATGCATCTGCAGTTATTTAGCCCATAAAACGACACAGTCGCTGTATTTGCGGCTGGTAGGTGGGAGGGAATGAGTCAGTGTGCTATATCCAGATAAAGTCCGATAAATACAGACATATGTGCCGGATCCGGAGTTGTCCATACCAACTGCGCTTGCTCTTCCCCTATCACCCTCTCTCTCTCTCTCACTCTCTGTCTATTATTAATATTAATTTGCTTCATGGTTTTCCGACTCACAAAAGACAACAACACACAAGTGGGAGAGAAAAGCAACATGCAATTTGCTAAAACCCCTTGTCTGCCGTCATGGAAACAAGGATTAGGTCTTTGGCGATGGCGCGCGGAGAATGGGAACAGTCAGAGCGGGCATGTGTCGGCCATTGTCTTTGGGTAGATTCTTGTTGGAAGGGGATTTTAGCGGCTGCGATCTTAATTAAATCTCAACTGACTGCAATAATACGTCTGAAGATGCGCAGTGTTGCGTAACCCTGCTGAGCTGGTAAATCATAAATCACCGGGGCGCGTCGTCACGGTGACTGGAATGGGGGTGGGGTGGGGGGGGCGCAGGTGGATTTTATTGGGGTGTGCAGATGCTGGAGTTTAGGGTGAGGTGAATAGCGGTTGAATTTGCATGAGTCAAAATGGCGTTAAAAACGTACCGAAGGAATCGGTCTTCACTGTTTCAGTGGTGTAGCGAGCTGTACTGTATGCGGATGCGGTCCTCGCAGGTCAGAGGTCGTGCCCCGGCCTGGAAAGGCACCTGCAGTGGTGCAGCCGGAGTGTGGGAACGGGTCCCTCACCGCCTGTTTGTTTTCGGGAACGCCGGCCAGGCTTTTGCTGAAAACCTGTTTGTTTGCAGTTTAAAAGTCAATTAAAAGGCAATCTGGAGTTTTGTTTTTACAGTTGCCGCGCACGGGCCGGATTCCTCACCACCCCCCCCGGCCCCCGCCAGCCCTCCTCCGCCCCGGAATATAAAGAGAAAATGTGACTTTGATTATCTTGTTTATCTCCACTGTAAACGTTTTAAAGGCAGGGACGGGAGAGGAATTACAGCGAGCCCGGGCGGAGACGGAGACGGCGGTTAAATCAATCTGCTCATCTGTCACTCGCACGTACCTGCAGCTCGCATGTTTATTTTGTCACCGAAATGGCCGCAGCCGTGAAAGATAAATAACTTTATGAGCGATGATGAGATTGATGATGAGGTGCAGTGGTGGCCTAGCGGTGAAGGAAGCGGCTCCGTAATCGAAAGGTTGCCGGTTCGAATCCTGAACTGCCACGATGCCACTGAGGTGTCACTGAGCAAAGCACCGTCCCCACACACTGCTCCCCGGGCGCCTGTCATGGCTGCTCACCAAGGGTGATGGTTAAAAGCAGAGGGCACATTTCGTCGTGTCACCATGTGCTGTGCTGCAGTGTCTCACAATGACAATCACTTCACTTTCACTTTGATTGTTGTAGTTGGAAAAATTTGCAGGCTGAATCCATATGAAATCTTGATTGCTTGAGGTCACTACTATAGTAGGAACTACTGAAATTTTAACTTCATTTTTTTATTATTATTAATTTCATTATTAATGAATGTTATTAATGTTATTATATGATGTTATTAAATGATGTTATCATTTGTTTACTATGTATTTCACCTTTATTAGTGAGTTATATGCTTTCAATTATTCTAATTTATAGTAATTTATTAGTATCATAAAATCTATCTAATAATTATTATTAGTACTAGTAGTGTTGTTGTGAATTTTATTCTTATAGAGAAGCATGAAGTCGACGGAGAAGGGAGAGAGGGGAATAGCAATAGTCCTGAAGACTAATTACATTCACGCTTCACCTCGGTACAGCGCTCGCCGTGAAATCCTCATTTTCAAGACGTTTCCATGGCACGTCTTTTGCCATTTAAAGCCGAACATCTTTGCAATTCGAACCATCCCCGGTCAAGGTAAACCAGCAGCATCAAACAGGCTGGCCTCTCTGATTTCTCAAGGGCTTGTTATTTTGTACTTCTCAAGTCTATTTGATGTCTCAACAAAACAGGCATTAAAATTAGATTTTTTTTTTCTCCCTCCGACCTGTTTCTGCACGGACGGTTTAATTTCTGCGATCGCCTTATTGAAGATTTTTTATTTTTTTTTAATACCCCTCTCTCCACGGCTCGCCCTAACATCCTAATTGCCGCAGCATTGCGAGAGGAGGCTTGCCTTGTGCCGCGTCCGTTCGCCCGGGCTCCCTCTCCCGGTGCCTCGACCTTTGCCTTCTTCTGGGAATGTTCCTCTTCATTAAGCCTGAATCAGTGGCTGCCACCACCGCCCGCCCCCCCGGCCCTACGTCCGCAGCCCATGTTTCCTCATTAGAATACCGTTTTCATCTGGGCACTTCAGTCGGCAGTCACAAAGTGAAACCGGATCGGCGTCGTTTCATCTCCACCACCGTACACAGATGCCCTCTGCTCCGAGCGTCTGTGCCGTAACATTTTCTAATAAAAACCCCTGACGTCAAAAATGCGTATTTATAGATTTGACTCATTTAACTTATTGCCTTTTTTTTTTTTTTTTTTTTTTTCTCCATTCCCACCTCTGAGCTTTGGGGGAGACATTTTACACAGGGCAGAAGGCATAAATATTCTATTGCTTCTTAATGTAGTGCAGCTTCGCCCCTGATCCCGTTTGTTTTTACACCCGTTCGGCGTATAAACAGAGCTGACGTGAGGGTAATTTGTCGCTCTCTGCAATCAGATATTTTAGTGATGAGTTTAACGTACGCCGCAGTTAGTTTAAACCAAAACCACACAGCTCCATCAGAAAATGAGGCGGGTTAAACGAAGACAGTCGTCGCTAACAAACGACTCGTAGCAAAATGTGGAAATAATTGTGCCGCACGCAACCCAATTCTGTTTTATTCTGTGGCCTGTTGGGCTATTAGTTTAACCCGAATTATTGTAATAATGACATCATTATTATTTGCTGTGCCGATTAAAGTGTAAGTTGTATATGTGCAGTGCGGATTTATTTTACCTTGTTGTGTGAGGAGTGAGGACAGCACCTGTGACCTCCGGATGCCCCGGGGTCAGTACAGGGACAATAAACAATAAAACTCCACAACCATAACTGGAATATGAGATTCGCTTTAGTACCAATTCATGCACTGCTATTTATATAGGTATAACATATATATAAATTATTATTATTATTGTTGTTCTCAGGTCTGTGTTATACCGAGTTTGTGGGTTGAGTAGCTACATTGCACATTGTGCACGAGTAAAACATATTTTATAGATTTTCTAACACACTCAGTACTATATCATTGTCGTTAGTTAATGTATACTGCTTACGTTTCAGTGTTTAGGTGCAGGATGCAGGGTGTGTGTGTGTGTGTGTGTGTGTGCGTTTAGACTGCAGGCCCGTGCTGGTGCGTAGCCTTCAGTCACACTGCAGCTGCGACGGAACATTCCAGAGAGGAGCTGTTTATGCTCCAGAGGCACCTGGAAAACGCCACACCTTACGAGAATTTGGACGCGTCAGCTATTCCGCTAGCACTCAGAACGTCCTGCCTCTCACACGCACCCGCTGCAATAGTTGTTGTCGTTCTTGTTTGTTCTGTCATCGAAATCCAAGTTGGTAGTTTCAGACTAAATGAGCACGCCCACAGCGGAATGGAGTGCTAATTTAACCGCTGATGATCATCCGAGGGCCGCTCATAGCGCGGCTGCAGCGCGAGACACTTTAAATGCAGAGCAGCCTTTTTCATCTTGTGTTAAGTGGGTATGATACAGCGGCCAGGGTGATATTTTTTACTTAAAGTGCTTCTGTACCCTGCCCTTGCCTCCCATGGCCCCCCTCTTCTTAAGCAGATTTTCGCTCATTCAATGCAGGATTAAATGGTAGTAGTTACAATGATCAATAGGTTAAGAAGAGTACAATCCCTCTCGCTGCTAATGACCTTGCTAGTAATGGGTAATAAAATGGAGGGAGGTAATAGGCTCTTGCCCGAGACGCAGAGTCGGAGGATGGCCAGTGCTGGATCCACAGCCTTCTGGCTGCAGACGGACATAACATGCACCCCAATGCAATTCATCAGAAGGAAAAGAGAACATTTTTTTTACAGATCTAATGTATAACTGTATACAAAATAGTATCATTATTAATGCATTAAAAATTTGCATTAAGTAAAACATATATTTTATCATTCTTACTAATTTTTGGTAAATAGATGATTAAAAGCACATGCATTGATGACCTCATCGTGTCACAGAGCGTTGTGATGTGATGCGGCATGAGGGAAGTGTGTGTGAGTGTATGTGCGGGGAGCGTTTGAATGCTGCGAGCGCTCATCTCCGGCGTATCCATCACTCTGCATAAGCCTTTTTTTCTCCTCTCCCTTCTCCTTTCTTCTGTCCGTTCTTTCCCGCTTTTTTTTTTTTTTTCTTTTTCTGATGCAAGCTGCCTGCTTGACCTTCAAAATAGTTCATCAAAATTAGTGATGCTGAGAAATAAGGGCATCAGTGCATAATGACTGTGAAATTAGGAATTGGGCCCTGGCTATGCAAATGACAGGACAAGCCATGTGAAAAAGTCAAGATGGACTGCATATTAAGATGTAATGCAGGGGGGGAATTAATATTGCATTTTCATCCTCCGCCACCTTCTCCATCCCAGCCGCGCCACCAATAGGAAAATTGTTAAGTGCGTGCGAATTCCTGGGTGGAAGGCGCTCTTTTTAAGCCGACCCGCAGGACGACAAATCGCCTTTAATCGCGCGTGGCGCTGAGCGAGCCCTCTGTGGCGCCTAGAAAGAGACGGCGCAGCCATTGGGTCGTCCTGGTTGACACCGCCATCCTTTTACCCGTCACTGCGGGTCGTACGCGTCCAGCTCGTGTCGGGGAACGCGGCTAAACAGGTACCAGATAGCTAAATTACATTCACAAGCACATGAAAAATTCAAAGGAGCATCATTAAAAGCCACGAGCCCCGACGTGCGATTTGAATAACCTTGGCGACGACAAGACTGTCACCTTAATGTCCTATCAGACGGAGACATAACAGCCAGCAAGATGCAACCGCCGTCTATCCCCCCTTTCCGCATAACAAAGACGCCTAGTCACCGAGACATGATAACAGTTGCAAATGTGCGATGCTATCAGGTTCATCTCTGTAGCTGTTTGTCACCGAAATGTCACAGGCAAGGAGCTTTAATGGTATCGCACATCATAGGCGAGAGTGGCAGTCCTCCGGACCCGGCCCGCATCCGCGGTGCCGCCGGAGCAATTAAGCCCCGGTGACAACTGCAGGGTCTCTCTCAATGTCACAACAAATCACTTGTTTTGACGGGCCATGCGCTCGCACCTTCTCCTCGGTGGAGTTTGTTAGCGTGGACGTGTGATGCCGGGACGGCGCGGCTCGCCAGGGGCTTTGTGCGTTAATAAATCGCTGTTGACAATGTTTTAATGAAACGCTTTCAGGTTTTTTAATGAAATGGATTTTTTCCGCGCCTCGTGCGCGCTGTCTAATTGACAGGAAATTCGTTTTTTGTTGTTGTTGTTTGTATTGACCTGTCTGGGCTTTATTGAGGTGTTGTACAGCTCTTCAAATAGTCACCGTGTCAAAACAACGGCAACTCGATCAGAGCGGGCGCAGCTCTTGAGAGTAATGGGGGTCGGCCTTGTTAGCGGACTGGGTTCCTGTGGATGGGAAGCAGGTACTGGTGACGGTTGGGAGTCGCTGTGGATCCCCCGCCATCGAGAGAGAGAGAGAGATTGGGTTTCTCCATGTTCGTCAGTCATGGCTATTATTATAAAAAAAATGAAGCCGTTAACGGTTGCTCCCCCTCTCGCCCCAGCACACACCCGTGTCTCTTGTCTGTGTGGTAGGTCCCGGTGTCCTTGGCTATGATGACGCCCCAGGTGATCACTCCCCAGCAGATGCAGCAGATTCTCCAGCAACAGGTCCTGAGCCCGCAGCAGCTGCAGGTCCTGCTCCAGCAACAGCAGGCACTCATGTTACAGCAGGTAACTCCCTCCTCACCCACCCCTCCCTGCGCCTGTCACGTCGCCCCCGAGGCCCCGAGGCAGTTGTTGTCAAACCAGGAACCGGAAAACCGGCCCGTGCGAGTGGCCCATCGAGCTTGGAGTGATTATCTGTATTGGACGTTTCGGATTCAGACAAAATTGCTGTTATCATTCTGTTTATGGGCTCGTAAATTGGTGGGTAACAAACTTTAAATGCGTCCACCTGACCCACAAGGGTTTTTTTGGACGCAGTTTACTAGCTTTTTTGAATTTCCCATTTTTGAACCAGACTTTGAGAAACATGGTGAAAATCTGTTCTATAGTTTCAGCTGGCTGTTGAACTTGATTTAGTTTTATTTATGCTGCTGTGTGTCACTTTGGACAAACTCGGTCCAAAATGAATTCTGCTACTGGTTATGTTGCTTTCAAGGGCTTATTGAAAATTGTAATTATGACATTTGAATGAGGAAGTAGTGACTGAAATAATTAATAATAATAAACTAATGTAGATAGTGACTTGCTGGTTAGCTTGTTCATCATAATTTATTTGAAGGTAATAAGTGAGTTTCAGCAATTTCGTTGAATTATCTGATGTATTACACACTTGGGTGTCAAGTTTCCCACTAGTATAAAACCATTTTTTAACATGGCTTGGAACTATTACAAATCCTGCTGCTACTGCAGTGTTCCCGTGTAGCTAGAGAGGGGCTGAATAGCTGATGCAAAAAGAACAAAAGATCAGTGTAAATGATGTGATTTCCCCCTGCTTTTCAGCAGCAACTTCAGGAGTTCTACAAGAAGCAGCAAGAGCAGCTCCACCTCCAGCTGCTGCAGCAGCAGCAGCAGCAACACGCCGGCAAGCAGAGCAAAGAGGTATGCTGACTCCATCAGCTCCGTCTCATTTATCACACCTTACCACCTGGGGGTCGACTTTCAACTCCGCCGCTTCCCCAAAAGAAAGCCCACGAAACGTGCCGATTGTATGTGGACTCCTGCACGTCTTTGTAGGGTGTCACTCAGTCCCCTTCACGTCCGCCCGGCGTCCTCTGCCCCGAGAAAGGCCCTTTCAGAGCCGTGAGGATTTCAGTACTTTTTATATATTTTTAGTGATTTATTTATTTACTCGTTTTGTGCCGTACCCTTCAAGACGGAGAGAGGCAAAAATGTGCCGCATATAAATCCACGAGGCTTCGCCGGTAATTAGCATGGAAATGGCAGACGGAGAGAAAGCATGTAATTGTGAGATATCTGCGCCGCGTGCACGCACCCTCTTTTCATTCATCTATCTCTCGCTCATCCCCTCTCTCCCCCCCCGTTTTTCCGCCGCCTTCCCGCGCCATTGCCGGGCACGCTCATCAGCGGCGGCTCAGTGCGTGTTAATGACTGGCGGATACACGCGGCACCGGACAAAGAAATAATTATTGTGTGGTCAAAAGAAGTTCAAAGACAATCAGGGAATTTTTCACTCCTCTCCCCCCTTGGAGAGGCAGAGAGTTGCATTGGGGAAGGGCGGGCGGGCGCATATAAATTAAGCCCAGTGTTAAGCACGCACACACACACACACACACACAAATAGGAGCAACCCGACTTCAAAGTCCCAGTTCGCTAATTAATGAACTGCAGGCTTCAGTTTGGACAAGTTGTGGTGTGATGCTCCCATAAATCAATGTGACAGGCATGTTCCTGGGCCCTCAGACAGACCCGTCACCCAGCCGCATCTGATGCAAGCCCCCCCAACGGAGGTGCCGGGGCGGGGGATGGGACGGGAAGACAAAAGGAGGTGCGATGGATTAGTTGACGGGGGTTAAAAGAAATTTTAAAAGAGGAGGGCGGAATGAGAACTTGAGGGGCATGTTGATAAATGAACACGGCAGCACACGCAGGACGCAACCTTGAGAGGTGTTGGGTCCCGCCCCTCTCCGTCGCCCGTTTTCTTTCAACCGGGTTTCTAGCAGTCGTCAAAAGAGCGCACCAGAATTACGCCGCTTCTCCCCTGTGGCCAGCGGACAATAACCCCCTGTTGTTGCATTGTGCCGCTTTTATTTTAAAGGCATCAAAATGTAGTTTCTCAAAAGATCTTCAACTTTGGATTTGAAGCTCGACAATAAAGGGCTGCCAGCACCGCTCTGTGTCATCTGTCACCGCATGTGTGTTTTCCCCCCCTCTCTCACTCGCTCGCCCGTGCCACTTTGTGTTAACCTCTTGTTTGGTGTAACGGGCGGCGCGTTGGAGAAGGGAGCGTGTGTGTGTGTGTGTGAGCGCCTGCACAGCTCCTGTCAGCTGATCGCTCCTGAAGAAAGGGAAATCGGAGACAGAACAGTCAAACGCACACTTTTGTTAACATGACAGGTTGCGTTTATTTGGCTTCTCTAATGAGGCACCTTTACATTGCGCCCCGTTTCATGAAGTCCCTACCCGCCTGCAGAGTTACGGCCGGGTATCAAACTTCCCTGTACATGTACACGTAAAAAGCGTCAGTGAGTTTCAACAAACTCGCAAGATAAAGCACATTTAATTGTATTAAATGCTGCAGGTTCCGGTTACAACTGTTAATTAATTTGTGTGCATTGAGGGGAAGAGTTCTTTAAGTGGTCCCTCAAATAATATTTTTTGAGACATATGTGAAGCCGTCATAGACAGCAAAAATGAATTATTACCTTTTTTTAGAGCAATTGTTGATTTAAGAAACAAAATAGTTAAATGTTTCAATAATAGTTTATGGTAGGTTATTACCAAGATGTCATTTTTTGTGTGTGTAGAACCTGGTCATTTTCATAAAGAGCAGTAGTTTCATAGAACCCTCATGTAGTTATAAAAATATGAACATCAGTTGTAAGCTAGAGTTGCTGTTCCTGTATTTGGTATGGTTGTGTGTGTGTGTGTGTGTGTGTGTGTGTGTGTGTGTGTGTGTGTGTGCGTGCGTGCGTGCGTACAGGCCGGAGCCAGGTCACACAGGCAGATCAGGGAGGGGGGCTTTTATCAGGCTATCTCAGCTTCTCCCAGGCCTGGTCCGGCTGACCTGCCGGTAGTGTTGCGCCGAGACCTTTTTTGTGTGCGCTCGATTGTGAGGGGTAAACAAAAAAGTGGTGTATCCTGTGTTTGGTAACAGGGCGCGGCGCCACAGCAGCTTTGTTGGCAAGGCCGGGATGGTTTTTAATGCCCCTCGTGAGCCAGCCGCACAACCGCCCCTCTTTACCGGTGGCCTTGTGCGCTCAAAAAAAAACAAAAAACAGGACGGTCTGATGTCCTGCCGTCCACACAGAACAAGCGCTGGACTCTGTCTGCGAGAGGAAGACTCACCTTTTTTAAACGACTCAAAAGAGGCGGCGCCACCCCGCACACACCGCCTTCCACAGGGCCCAACATGTTAAACGGATAAACCCACAGATAACATCGGCCAGATGTTTGGATTTGGGGACGATTGGGGGGATATTAGATAATTTCCTTCGATTTCATTGTCCTGACTGCAGCAGCGCTTTGGCCCTCTCTCGGTCTCGCCGGTCGCCAGTCTGCGGCCCGTAAAAGAGCGCGCGGCCCCTGATGCACCATTGATTTATCGGAGAAGGTGACGGTAGCGCACTGTCGGGGTTCCCGCGTGGCCGCGCGCTTGGAGCGAAGGGATGCGGCGGATACTTAAGCACATTGATGCCATCGAAGGCTGTTTGCTGAATTATGAATGGCCGTAATTAAAGTCCTGTGGCTCTTATTATGAATGATTAACTATGTTGTTTCATTGTTTGTCATTCGCCCCACGACTCATCGTTAATTAAAGTGAGGGAAGGGCTTTACCTGTCTTAACTCTGGGGGAGGGAAGTGTTTGTGTGTGTGTGTGTGTGTGTGTGTGTGTTAACCGCAGGGGAGGCGAGCGTTGCTCTCTCTATTTCTCAGCAGCAGGTGTGTTTGTTTGTTTGTGTTTGTTTTTGTATTTCTACATTTAAGCTCAAAATTATTCATAATCTATGCTCTATTTACTGTCATTTTAAATTTGACCATTGGGTTTCTTCTGGGTTGAAATGTGACAGAATGGAGATATGTCTTTAAGTGTAGTTTTTGGACCAACGTCCTGCCAGATGTCCCAGTGCTGTTGTTCTGTAGACTGCTTGATGTTTTCTTGCAGGATCTTCATGAAGGCTGCATTTTGTATACATTTTGTGTACTGTATGAATAAAGAAATCCTACTGGTCAAAATATAGACCTGTTTGTGTGTGTGTGTGTGTGTGTGTGTGTGTGTGTGTGTGTGTGTGTGTGTGTGTTTCTGGGCGCCTTCTCACGTCTTCTGTTGCTGTTCTTCAGGTATCTGCGCAGTTGGCGTTTCAGCAGCAGATCATTCAGGCCCAGCAGCTGCAGCAGCAGCATCTCCTTAGCCTACAGAGACAGGGTCTGCTGTCCATACAGCCTGGACTGAGTGAGTACACACACACATGCACGCACACACACACTATTTCCAATGGCGTTTTGCACCACCCAGATCATGATGTCCACTTAGGACCCAGTGGAGTTTTTGCTTTGTGCTGATTTCTCAGCCTTTGATCGTACTTTTTTATATATATCAACGTACATGCTATTATTAATGCTAATTAACATGGCCAAATTCTAGCTCAAATGGACTTTTAATACAGAGAGTAGGTGGCTAGGATCATCCCCACGATTGCTCAACCAGTAGCTGCTTGAGCTCACGTCTCATCACTGTGGGTGATTTCGTCACAGTAGGGTGACTCAGTGCTTGTTGTTTGGACAGGAAGTTTATATCTTTATTTTATTTGTTTATTTTTGTTAAATATTTTCTCAAGGAGCAGCACACGACGACAAAAGAGCCTTTCATAGCGTTTTGGTGAGCAAGACACTGAGCATTCATTCCCCCAGCTAAGACAAACATTGGAGAATTAGCGATAAGGCAGCGAGAAGGGAGGGTCGGGCCAGCCTGTTAGGTAATACACAAATAAAAACAGGGTTTGTACAGTGCTGTTATTGTTTGTCGAGAGTGCAGTGTGTGCTGTAACCTACCCTCTCCTTACACACAGACAATTCAGTCCTAGCCAGAGGCATAGGTGCAGTGTTTTGTTTGCCATCAGCGTCTGAACAATGTGGTGTGAGAAGTTTCTTAAACACACAGAAACGCACGTACTCCATGTGCAAAGAGTCGCACCTGCCAGCAGCCCATGACTTGCAGACGAAAAGGGTCATCATGAGTCTTCCTGTCTCTGATCCTCCACTGGATGGATGGACACCATTCTTCCTAAAGTTATTCCCCCGATACAGAGTTCTGATGATGGTGGTGGGGACGCTTTCTTAATTCTTCCATAGGTGCTCATTTAGATTGAGATCTGGCAAAAGTCCTATCCTATTATAATACGATGCACATCTGGCAAGGATCAGGTGATCACAGGGACCACGGGGTCAACCTGGAAGAATCCACCCCAATCATTGTAGAAAGTATTTGATGCACTGCAGCACAACACAACAAAACGTGTGCGCTGCATTTTACGCATCACCAATTTGTGAGCAGTGGGCAGCCATGGGAACAGTGTCTGGGGACGGTACCTTGCTCAGGGGGACCTCAGTGACGCCTTGGCAGTTCGAGAATCCAGTTACGAGTCCGCTTTCCAACTCTGATGGGAAAGTATTCATAAAGGCGGTCACACACGATGACCGTGTACTGATTCACGATGACCTTTACTGGAATTGGTTCAACCCAGCTCGGCCAGTTTACAGAGAAACAACATGATATGAACTCCTTTTTTGTTCGACAGCATGTTCAGGCCGCTTGCTTTAGTGCGTCTGTCCTTGGGAAACGTTGGCGGTTAAGATACAGCTGTTAAAACACTTCCTCCGCCAGACAGAGTCGCTCGTCTGATTCCCCGCATTTTCTGCTTGGCTGTTTGAAGTTATTGATGACCTTTCTGTTTTCCGCACTGCTAAACCCTTTCATGCCTCAGCGAGTGAGGCCGTACGCAGCCGAGATCTAATCTCCAACATTCAGCGCGTAGTTAGCACCGTTAGCGCGATGAGTTATGCTCTGTGTGGACGCATTAGGACCTTGGCGATTAAGCCTGTGGCGGTCGGAGCCGAGCGGGGATTAATGCATGACCAATGACTGATGAATGATAACGTTTCTTCACACAGATTAGGAGACTTATTTACACAAAGCGCTCCAAACTTTGCTTGGTTTTTGAAAATACCAAAGAAAAAAATAAGAAAGGAACCATTTTATTTTTTGGGGGGGATTTTCTCAGTTCAGTTTTTTACATAAAGCTCCTTTTGACACATTTGAGCTAAAACAATTGTGACGACGGTTTAAAGTTAAACAATAGATCACAAAAATATTTTCCAATGTTAAACCAATTTAGCTCGGACATGTGGTCAAGGTTAAATATCATGTAGGACGTGTTTAATTGTGAAATGGGTGGAATTGTACCTTTAGTCCAGCCATCCAAATGACACCATTGTGAAGACCAGTTCGCACATTGTTGGATGGCCAGAACAGGGCGTTTGGTACATGCTACTTGATGATCAAGTCTGCATTAACAACTTGTAGTGGTTTTATGAGACCTGAATGCCTGTACGAGGCATGTGACCACGCACCGTGCTCCCAGGTGCATCTGCCAGGTGCGCTCTGCTGCCCCCAACCCTGCCGGAAAGCAGCCATTGGCTACCAGACACTTTGCCAGGCCTCCCAGGTCGCCACTCTGGGAAAAAAAAAGTCGAACGCTCCTCACCGGCCAACATCAGTTAAGTTGTCCGCGCGAGGGCAACGGGACGGTGACAAGACAAATTTGCGGGTAATATGAGAGCAAAGGATGTGGCGGAGCATGAAGTGTTATCCGCGCAGCGACACACCAGGGACACCGGCGGCTAATACCCCGTCCCGGTGGCAGTGATTGATTCGGCCGGCCGCGCGGCGCTGCTAATAGTTCCTGCAGCATTAGGAAGGAACATATTTTAGGCCTAAGGGGTGTATATCAGCAAGCCAGTGATTACAGGAACATAAACAGAGGTGCTCCAGAGGTCTGTGCCTGATGGAACAATAAACTAATAGCCGTGTCACCGTCCTCCCTCCCCCCCGCGGCTCCGGGGCCAGGCGCGCAGTAACAGCCCCGCTTTAAAGAATCCAGGGCACCGGGCCATTTTTTATTCCACGGATGATGGCCTGCAACTGATGTCATTATGAACCTTAAATCAACTTTCTGCTTGCTTGAACATAGTCACCTGGGTACGGGGGTACAAGGACGGGAAAAGGTTGAAGAGCTCGGCCCGGCTACCTGCAGAGGTAAAAATTGAGTTGCGCAGCCGGTGATCAATCAAGTGTCCCAACAACATACATTTTTTAAAGTGCTCGTCCGTATCTCCCACCTGTAATGAGTGCAGGAGTTGCGTTTTGAGAAATGGAAAACGAAGTGAAGGGATAAACCAATCCGGAAAGATGACCTGGAAAAAAGCACAAGAAATGCTTTTGAAGTTACACTTCCAGACGTCCCTAATGAAATAAATGCCCTCTGAGTGGCCATGGGAAAAATAACATTAAGCGTTTTAATACACGCGACTCGTACATCTTCAGAAAGACACGGGGCTTCGCGGCGCATTGAGGTCATGACGAGACGGAGCCTGATACGTTCGGTTTTTTTACCCTCCTCGTCCCACTCCGTTACCCCCTCTCATCAGACGAGGGTGTCCAGCGTGGTTTCGTTTCAGTAAACAGTGATGTCGGGGTCAGCGGCACTGGTGGGTAATTGAGGGAGAGTGGGCCACCCTGTCAAGCACATCGGCTAAAAATACATCGCGCACTGTCACCGGCCACCAAGTGGGGGAAAATGATTGTTCTCGTTGCCGAAACCCAGGACACTCACTCCAGCAATGACCTTCCCCATCACACAGCAGCCCCAAACTTTTCCCTTCAAGGATACAAGCGTCGGCGTGACCATCGCCACCCGAGAGGAGGAAAGGAAAAACAAAGGGAATTAAATGTCTCTTTCACTCATAAGTCGTAAAATTGGCCTCTGACTGTACACAGAGATGCGCGGGGGAAGAAGAAATAAAAGGCAAGAGCGCATTCACCGCATTAGAATCCAGAAAAGATGTTCCTTGGAACGTGGAAAGGTTATTGATTTGTCCTGCAATAATTTCCTTCTCTTTGATATGCAAACGATCCAGTGTGAATTTACAGCAATCCTATCAGACTCATTTCACAGTTCTCAGCCTCTCCGGGCTCTCGGGAGCCCTTCGCCTCATTAGGCCAATGTTCTCCATTACGACCATAATTAAAATCTTTAGTAGCTTATCAAATTAAAAGGGAAAAAAATGCTGATCGCATTGAGATCTTCACCTCGCTGTTATTTTCCACAACAGGAATAAATTAAGACTAAGCGTTCAGGCACAATGCAGGATGAACTCCTGAAAAGGACCACTTCTGGTATCTATAGCTGGGGCAATTAAAATAATCATGAAGATGAGGGAGGAGAGGAGAGGAGGAGGGACCAGGACAGAGGGAGTATAGACCCACCCCAAAGATAAGCACGTGCAAATCATCCTTCATTCGGCACCTGCTAGTTTTTTTTTTGTTTTTTTTTTGAGAATGAGTTTAATTAATTGTAATGTTAAGCGAGCAGCCTTCCCAGCACTCTCTGCCGTAATTCCCGGCGCAGGTCCAAGTGGCTTGCAGTTAAGAGTTGGCCTGTTCAACTGTTCATATTTCAATACCCAATACTGATTAGCACTCATTTCTCTAGAGCTGGTGGGAAGATGTCAGCAAAGACGTTGAATAGCCAGTTTTATTTTCAATTACAATATATATGTGTGTATATGTATATGGCTCAATATCTTCCTCTTTTTCACGTCAGACAACGTGCATGTTGTGTGCATATAAAAGCTGAGCTGATACCAGGGCGTATAAACAGGGTACCACCCCCCCACCCAAGTCCGGCCCCTCCCTCGTCTGTTTGAACAGAAGCCACGTCCGCATCTTCTAGGGTTCTTCTCCTTTTTCTAGCCCTCTTCCTCCGCTCTCCTTTAAAAGACGTGTGAGGCGCTTTGTGCTTGACTTGCTAAATGAGGTTTAACTCATCTGTGTCAATTGGAGGCGGCGCAAAGCTTTAAGTATTTTGCACATTAATGTGTGTTGAGGAGGATCACCCCAGGGTCTTTTTTGTGTGTGCGTGTGTCGGGGAGGTTGTTTTTCCGCCGCGGCGGTTGTAAACCGCGACGTTTGTCAGTGCGGGGGCTGTCGCCCCGCCGCCGCACTCTGGTGTTGCGAGAAACAACGGTGATTATTCAGATTTCATGGCTTGTCTGGATGTTAATTATTTACCGTGGGCATGAAATGCGCGTGAATGCCAGGGATTTGTGTACACAAACACGCTGCTCATCACAGGCGGGAGGGGAGGAAGGGAGCGAAGGATGAAGACGAGCGTGGAAGTGCGTACAAGTGTTCTCCCAGCGTTACCCCCTCCAGTTTGTGAAATATTTTCTAATTAATACTGGGCTTTGTTTACACACCCTTTGATTTAATTAGGTGACAGAGAGAGTTGGATTAGCCGGTAATTGATTTAATTATCCAATTTGTTTGTTGCAGGCATGATTCCAGCTGAACTGCAGCAGCTGTGGAAGGAGGTGACGAACGCACAAGTGAAGGAGGAAAATGGCAGCGGCGGAAGCAGCAACGGTCACAGAGGACTGGACCTGTCGTCCCCGGTTCCCACCAAAAACCCGCTGCTCAACCAGCACGTTGCCACCAACGGCCAGTACATGGGCCTCAAGCGAGAAGGGTGAGTCTACACCCAGCCAGGAAATCATATGACAGCCGAATCGTAGAATCCGGTGTATTCGACATTTTTTGAACTGGAGGGGAAAGGTTTTCATACAAAGAGTTTGTGAAGTTTGAGCTGATTGAGCGTTTAAAAAATGCGATGGAACTTATTGCCTAAACATAAAAAAAATGAAAAAGTGTCTACTCATGTTGATGGACACGTACCCATAGGGCTTTTGCCCACAAATGAATATTAATTCAGAGTTTGTAAGTACCTCACTATTTTCATTAAGGGTCCAGGGCTTTTATTGCAAGACCACGTTCCACTGGGAATTCAGATGGAGCACCTGGGAAATGGGAGTTTGATTTGGAGAGTAGATTCCAGTAATGGAAATGGGATCACTGTAGTATTAATTAGGGGTCTGAGCTATTATTCCATCTTTCCCTCCAGAATTAAAATTCTATATTTTTATCAAACAACAAAACCAACCATGCAAAAGTTTAGTCATTTTGAACGGTTCTTGTTCTCCATAAAAAAAACAAGAAATACAAAAAAAAAAAAAAAAAGGTACTTGAAAAGGTTAGAAATAATGATTTTGCTGATGCCCCAGATATTTTTTATAAGCACTGTTATAACTGTTTTCTGCTGTATTAAGATCATTGTAAAAGGTTTTTTAAAATGTGACATACCTTTTAAACTATTTAATTGGACACTATTTTTTTCTGATAATGGGTCTCTCTATATTTATGCAGATATTTTATACATTAACCACATTTCTACCAAAAATAAAGAAATTCTGGACAGGATTTTTAATCACTATGATTTTAATGGACAAATCTATAGTTTTTAATAAAAACATAGGCTGTTTTAAAACAATCCAACTTAACAATACCTACTATTATAAATCTCAATAGATTATTTTGGTAAACAACTGCCACCATTAGTTGAATTTCCTCTAGTGCTTAAGGAAGCGGCCTCGTAATCAGAAGGTTGCCGGTTTGAATCCCGATCTTAAAAGCAGAGGACACATTTCGCTGTGTGAACCGTGTGCTGTGCTGCAGTCTATCACAATGACAATCACTACACTTTCACTTCACTTAATAGATTTATTTGGTAAACAACTGCTTGAAACTGGTTCTGTTTCAAAGCTTAAAACTGGGAAAAATATCCCCACACCTGGCTATGCGTTTAAGGAAGGAATTAATTCGAAGGAAAGCTTGAGGCCTGATCTTTGAACTCTATGAGAGACGCCTCCAGGCACCATGAGCTCACCCCGTTACATCTCGCCTGTGATCAAAACACCGCTGTCATTACGACAAAATCGGCACACATGAAAACACGCATAGCACTTTAGAGGCATCAGACCCTTGGAGGTAAGATACAGGGTTCGCACACACACGCACACACACACTCAGATGCAGCTCTTCCTCTGGAAGGCCCCAATACGGAGCCGCTGTGACAGGATCGATCTGCGTCTCCCAGAGGGCTATCGCTGTGGATGAACTTGAAATGACTCTATTATTACAGCGACTGTCGGAAGAGCCACTTGAGCGGTGAAATAAAAAATAGGCCCTCCGTGTGTGTGTGTGCTTCCAATGCTAAGCAACATGCCACCCTTATCCGTCCAGGATCAACGCATCATTGGAAGCATCTGAAAAGCAGACTTGGCATTTCAGACGATCGTCAGGTTTAATGCGAGCGCGCTACCCTGCACATTCCCTCAGAGCACATCTGTATGTCACATCTCGGCACTATTGATGAGGAATAATCCCCGCCCCTGACACGCTCCGACATGGCATGGCCGAAACCTGCATCGGCGCGGCCGGATAAGCAGGCCCCAGAAATGAAGCGGGAGAGGTCCAACCCCCTCTCCGCAGTATTAGCTACCCTTCAGCTTAGCGCTCCGACGGCACGCCAGCCCCCGTGCTGGGCGTCAGGATCATCAGCCCTCTCTTTAACACCACTGAGCCTCTGAAGTCTTAAGTGTTGGGGTGGGGGCGGCGTGTTATTGACATGCTTGTTCCATCACACACCCGCGCCACAAACAACAGCAGCGAATCGCAGCTGGGGAGCAGGGAAAGAAATAAAACAGTGGAGGAAAAAAGAGGAAAACCGAGAGCCTCTTGAAACATTGGAGAAGACGTCTGCGAGCGCCGGTCCTCTCCCTCCCTGGCACCCCCTGTCAGAGATTAAAGAAGACGTCAACAGCAGTTTAACACACGCCTGGATGAAGAAGGCAATCTGCGGCGGAATATTCGCCGAGTATCTTAGATCTGTCAGGAGCCAAGCAGGTGATTTCGCAACAGTTTCTCTCTCTCAGCGCGCTCTGATGAAAAACAGCGTTCAAAGCAGGACCAGGAAAGAAGACGACTTTAAGAAATGAAACACTTCAGCATCAAATGATTCTTGCCGCCACGATACCATTATTAAACCTGTGTGTGTGTGTTTTTAATGGGTTAATTTCAATAGAATTTTTCTTGCTTCTCTTTTTTTTACGATGCAAATTCACATCTGTAATTAGGAACAGAATTCGAATCACAGAGACGTCGTTTAGCGCGATCCATCCTCACAAGAACAAATGGCTGTGCCTTAATCTGGGGGTTTGAATAGATAATGGGGCTCGGCCAACAGAAATAGAACGCGCCTCACCCTGCCAGCGCTGAACTTAATGAACTTTTAATTGATGCGGTTTTCGCGAGTTCTTTTGTCAGGCAACAGACGCAAGCCCACTCTGCTGATGGACCTGTTTTCTCCGGTGCGCTCAGATTGGTTTACAGTCGGCCTAAGTACCGTGTAGTTAGTTTCATGTGTCATATAAAATCTGCCCAGGCACCGCGACGCCTGCAACTAAAACCTTAAGTGCATCCACAGGCATCATTCACCGGGCACTTGCTTCCTCCTTAAAGGAAGAAGGGGGAAACCCAATCGCTTGCAAAACACACCGAGACAAGACACACTCTGGCTTTTAGCGGCCTCTAAGATGCCCGCATTCCCAGCGAGACGCGTCCAGATTTCCTCACAAGCACACCCAAATATGATGGATGAGGGGCCTCGGCCTTTCAGCCTGTCAGTCAGACCACCGGCCTTTCTTAACCCAAATACTAAAAAAAAAAAACAAGTCCAAACGATATTTACCAAATTTAATTGACTAAAGCAAATAAAGGGACAAGACAAGACCCCCACATACATGTCCATTGTAATAACGGAGTATATAAAGAAAGCAAAGCAGGTTAAAGCACTACACACATCAAATTGAGATATATATGATTTGGGGAGTGAGAGAGTCCAGTTGCTGGTGAATTTGGTGTGGGGTATCCAGTAGGGACAATACTACCTAATCAGGAACGCTGCAACTTTGGAGCTAATGCTAGACTTGCCAGGCTACAACCTTGGAGGTCTTCACAAAAACTGGATTTCTCAGTAAGCTAGGCTGACTTAAGCTACAAGTCACGATTGCCTAGTACAAGTTTAGCGAAGGAGCATTCTGATTGGAAAGCTATGACAGCCTAGCTTACTGAGAAATCCCGTTTTGTGAACACCTCCCAGGTTGTAGCCTTGCAAGTCTAGTATTAACTCCAAAGTTGTTGGTTGCAGCGTTCACCCTCACTAGTATATCTACAGTGATGGAGACACAAATCAGGTTACGCTGTAGGCACTATATCCTGCTTTGTTCTAGTTCTCTAGCATCAATTATGTTACATAGATGCTGTAGTAAGATTAGTTAGAGAAGGATTGACACTTGCTTCATTTCTGTACTATAAACACATTAACCAGGACATAGAAGTTTAAATCCACAACCTGTAAAAATACCACCTCCAAAAATGAGATAGAGACCTGTCAGAACTCTACCCAGCATCCCTCAGCAGCTGCGGAGCTGGGCTCTCAGCATAGTGATCTGTTAAAGTGACGAATAAGGCAGCCTGCCTCAACACCCCCCAACCTTGCATCTTTAATTGATGCGGTGCTCAGAAAGCGATGATTAAATGGTTTCGGGTGAGTCTCGCTGTGCGGCTGGCTGTTCAGAGAGATGGCAGGGCCCACTGAGCTCGCCGCTTTCTGTGGTAAGCACTGTTGTGACTGCTTTTGGCAGCTCTGTCTAAACTGCAGCCTGGCCCTATAGGTATCCTCGTCCTCGATGGTCATTAGCAGGAACAGAACACAGTCTTCCTGTAGCTCTGTATGGAGATCCAGTGTGGTCGTATGAAGGAGACATTTCTCAGATTAGATCACAGTATTATAGACCAATGGGGGGCAGTGTTTGCCTAGTAAGGAAGTGAACCCGTAATCGGAAGGTTGCCGGTTCGAATCCCGAACCGCCAATGTGCCACTGAGGTGCCACTGAGCAAAGTAGCGTTTCACCTTTACCCTGTGAATTAACATTTTTCTCCCGGTGAGAGTGGCAACTTCCATTCAACAAACCCACCCACCCAAACGACGAAGAGCTCAGGTGGCTACGTAAATTAAGTATAAAGGAATGGATGGCCAGAGCACAAGTAATTCATGGAGATGAATGCATCCTTGATGTATGGGAATTAAAATATGTTTAACACAAAAGTGTCTTGGAGTCTCATGGTGTCCATCCCTTCCTCATGGTACTCCATCATTTTATTGTGGATATAATGCATTTTTTCCCCTTTAGTTCAACCCCACGTGAATTAAATTTTGTAAACTAGATTTCTCACATTTCTGCAACAAAATCATATAATTTCTTATCCACATCTCAGATTACCTCACTATTACACAATTCTTTTAGGCCACTGTAGGTCCCAAACTAGAGCATGATTTTATTTACTCCCTGGTCAGAATGGGGTTGAACTGGAGAAGCAGTGAGAACCCCAGAATACCACGCACCTCTCCTGTTACAATAAAGTACATCAGCCAGGCTGTAAATTCTCTTGTTTACCAGAGCACTTCTGCCGCTACCTTCTTCGTGCCCTGTGGCTCCCCGTGCAGTACACAACTTAATATCCAATTAATATATTGTTAACAAACAGGGCTACTTTTTTTAAAAATGTGGCCTTGTTAAAAACTCATTATAGTAGATCTTCCACATCTATTTATTAGCTGTATCAAAACAGAGGTCTTAATATGTATGCATAATTCATAATTGATTTTTCCCCTTGCCTTTTGAACAAAAAAAGTTTTAACCACATCCATGAATGCCTCAGTGCTTCCTAATTGCAATGCAATTATCACTTTGTTATGAGCGATGTGAACTCTCAAGCAACTAATTATAACACAAGGAGACCTGCGACGACTGTCAAGATTCTCCTCTCCTTTGTGCAGCTGCACATGAGATATTAATCTTAATGTTTCTCGCCTTTAATCTTAAATTACGTACCAAATGGCAATTGTAGGAAATGTAATTTTGTTTCCAGAATTAGTGGCATTCGGAGGCCTGTATTGTGGTTTGATGTTGGGAACTCTCTCTCTCTCTCTCTCTCTCTGTCTCTCTCTCTCTCTCCCGGCTCTCGGCGCTGTCAGGGCGTGTTGTGAGGGGAAACAGCCGCGCAGGTGGTAGTGATATGGGACAGTCCCCCAGGCTCTTGTAGTGAGGAGTCGCGTGCCTTGTTCCGTTGTCTGTGTCCATATGGCCGCCTTTCCCGCTCCAATAGTCTGGCCGCAACACAAGCCGCGCCAGCCGGACATATGGAAGAGGATGTCGTGTAAATTTAGTTTGGGTGCTGGTGCTGGCGCTGGCGCTGGCGCGTGCGGCCGTGCTGCGAAGCCCCTTAAGCCTGCTCAGATGTGCTCGTTTGAGATGCTGATGACGCGGATCCATCCGTGGAGTAAATTGATGGCAGGATGGGATGTTTGCTGTTTGGCGAGGGGAGGGCGACAGCCAGATGGTTTGTCCTTTTGTTTTTCTCTTGGGGGACGGACTTGTTTCTCCAGGTGGATTCTGAGATACAGATCAATGGTCATAACAGGGGACCGGTCGTCGAGAGCTCCTCAGCACCTGGATCAAAGTCTCACGTGATCATCATTACCAAATATTTGTACACTGATAAGGCAACTTAATATTTAAAGTCATGCAGAAAGAATTATTGGAAGTGTGATTAATCGGTGTAATTAATGTCATTCTTGAGATAATGACATCAGGCCCATCTGTACTTATTTCCCCTGAAACATCAAAATCAAATTGTGAGGTTTTTGCAGTCGGGCACTCTTAAAAAAATCACATCCTTGGCATTAGTTTACTGTTCATTTATACTTATGTTATACTAATGCCAAATGTTATTAACATGAAGCGGCTATAAATCCTAAAAATATACATTAATGTATCGTTATTATCCCTCACTAATATGTACACTTCTCTGTCTGTTTACTCAGGTCTACGCTGGAGGATCATTCCCACCAAAGTCACCCGCTCTACGGCCACGGTGTGTGCAAGTGGCCCGGCTGTGAGGCGGTTTTCGACGATTTCCAGTCATTCCTCAAGTAAGATCCTCACAGCAGCACCTTATTCCTGCAGCCCGTGGGCTCCCGTGTCTTTTGGGTCGGCCTCTCCTCCTCTGGCTCCACAGGGCCTGTAATTCCTGTCATAAATGCCCGTGGTGATCCTTTTTTCCCCAAACAAACACCAGGAAGGATGTTTATCTGCGCCTGCAGATGCTGGAGGTGCACTGTACGTTTGCCCTTGTCTCTGGGCGGATGAGAGTGCCACGTTCCCCCTTTCCTTTTCTTCCTCTTGCCATGCAAACACTGTATTTTTTGCTGTTGTTTTTTTTTTTTCCATCTGGGAGGGTTCGTAGCAAACGGATTCAGGGGAATCGCGGGTACACGATCCCAGTGACTGTCCTGTTTTGCGGTCTGGGGCCTCCTTCCTTACCTCTGGGACAGGCCCCGGAGCGCTAATCTTCCCTGTGTGTCATCCGGCGCACGCCGGCCTCGGGAGGAAGGAGGAAAACGGCCGGATCAATGGCTCAACTGTCAGCCTGGATTAGTTGCACTTTCAACAAGATATGACACAATTCCATTATGGATGGAGGGAGTTAGAAAGTAAAACAGGGAAACGGGAACACGGGGAACACACACACACAGATTTGTGGGGGATCACACAGCTGCACCGGCCCCTCTTGTTTTTCCCATTTCTCCAGGGCAACAGGCAGCGGCTCTCGGACAGGTTTATTCGGCGCAGTGTTTAAAAGGTTTAAGGCACTGTAAACCCTGGAAAGATCTCCTTTTCCGATAAGAAGTCTGATCCGGCGCAGACCTTTGTTTACTTGTGGAAATATTAAAAAGCGGCGATCTCCACGATGCCACGTTCAGAGAGAAAAGAACAAGGGGAGAGAGAGGACGGGACGGGACGGTCCTTTCCTTGCCCACTTTGTAAATGAGTGTGGGAGTGGACCTGGCAGCGCCTGGGGTTTTATTGTGCTCTTGCTTTCGACTGACCTGCTGTTTATACAGAAACGAGAGGAATCGGAGGCCGGAACGCTGGAACGCTTGAACGCTCCCTCTCTTACAAAAAGTTACTAAGTGCACTCTGCGCTGTTTTTACAAGTGTTTTTATCATGGCAACATCTTGTTTACTTTAGTTGCCGGCCCTAAACTGCTTGGAACACGTTGAGAAAACATTTGGAGGGACTCCACAAAGCTGCCTTTGTTTAACGGCGGGCGGGGAGCTCCCCTCCGCTCGCCGAGGTGTTAACTCTTTAGCCCTTAAGCACTTCCACATGAAAAACGGCCCACTCCTGCGACCGGATTCCTCCACTCGCCGCCACAAACAACAACAGGACGGCCAGGTGTGGGACCCTGGAAGCCGGGCCCGTGGCGAGAGTGAGCGCGGTGAGAAACGGTAACCGGATTCCACCTCCGCTGCCGCGTGCCAACAGCAACATCGGCGCGGGACCTGGGTGTTGTTTTAAACCGAGCGCATGTTTATCCTGTCTGCAAAAGAAAAACATTACACACCAAGCTGCAATCTCTGGCTAAATCTCTCCTCCTCAAAAAAAAAAACACCAGAGAGAGAAGAGGAGTCCAGCGCAGGATCTCCAAAGGTCACGACCTTAGACGCTGTGACCTTTTGAAAGGTCAGACGCTGGCCTACTGCTGCTTTCCAGTGGCACATTCGCTTTGCACACTAGAATGGAGCTTGTTTGCTAGTGTTTATAACATAACTTGGTTGTTATATGTAGCTTGAAGAACTTTTTGTTCTGGTATTTTGACCTGCACCTGTCAGTTCCTCACATACGAAAGCAATTTCCAGTTTGAAAGTGCACTGATGCTATAGACACAATTACAGATATCAATTATTAACTCATAAAAATAAATCAATGGATAAAACTAGTTCACTTAATAAGTTTCAATCAAAAAGTACAAGTTTCAGATAAGTAAAAAATATGCAAAACTACTTAGCACTTGTCACACAGCCACATCAAGTGAAAGATTATGTCTTTCTGTATTTAAACTTGTTCATTTGCGGCCGGTGCATTCTAGCCCGAGAACAATAAACGGAGACCTTTGTGAAGTTTGCTCAGTGATCAACCCCTTTACATCCCATCATTTCTCGTGGAAAAAAGAGCGCAGGCCTCCCTCAGACAATATGTAAAATGCTGACTGCTTAAGGAATGTCTATTTAACTTGTTTTATTGTGGCAATTTACATTAGTGACTGTCATCCTGCCAGAAAGCTTTTAAAAGCGGCTTCGTTTGAAGTCCAGAAAGTGACACATGCCAACGCTCATAGCCTTTTCCGATGTCAGTTCCCCCCCGCGTATCCCAGACTTCTCTTGTCCAGACACCGCACACAGTGCTGCATTAGGGCCATTTGAATATTTCATTTCCTATTAATTATGCACTGTGACTCTCTGTGTCATTAGAGGTAGGAAAGGAGGGGGAGAAGGATAGAGGGGAAAAATGTCCAGCATAACAAAGGATGAAAAGATGGAGGGCGACATGGCTTCCGTGAACAGTTAAAACACACACACACACACACACACACACATATATATATAAAATTGTAAAGCTCATCACATGCTGTGGACAAAGCACTTTTCATTCAGACCACAGTTAAACAGAGAGACAGGCGACTGTTGTAACACTTTTTTTTTTTTTTTTTTTTTTTTTTTTAAACGTTCATTTGAAGGTGTGGTTTATTTAAACGACCTTTTCTAATACCTCACATTTTTCACATGCAACAAAAGGAGAGCATCGTCTTCTGCTGAGGTCACGACTGATGTACAGATTTCTATTAGCTATGACTAATCCCCTTTTTTCTTTATTATTGGCAAAGTAGTAAAGAAAGGAAGGCGAAAAATGAAGTACATTATTAATTAAAAAAAAAACAAGAGTGCATTGCACCACTTCACTGGATGGATCCGTTCTCGGTGAGTCATTTGTTTGAAAAGCGAGGCTCATTCCTTGGAAGTTAAAATCATTTTTCTTTCAAGGTTGAAAGTCCCACTTCAGAGGCGAAACCTTCACTCTCAGGCTTTCAGCGCTCATCAATTTCAACCCCCGCCTCACATTCTATCTTTTCCTTTTTTTTAACATACAAATATGTTGCACGTATGTGCACCAAAAATAGCCTGCCACCCAACCACTGCAGCCCAAATTTACGAGGCCGTCGTGTCACGGGGCGCCTGTGCCCCTGGACAGACAGGAGAGTGGGGTGATTTGCGAAGAGTGCATTCGGGGAAAGAATGGAAAAAAAGAAAAGCCGTGAACGTCTCCATCCCTTTTGCACCCCACCCAGTCAGCTCTGCTTCTGAGCACACAGCCCTGCCTGTGACAGTGACCTACATGGTCACCAAAGATGTGATATAATTTATGATATATATAATATATTGGATCCATTAGCGGGCATAATGAAGTAGCGAAATGAAAGGGTATTTGTGAAATCGGTTCAAACATCCTGCTCGGATTATGATTAAATGATTAATGGAATGCCCCTGCATAAGCATTTTCAAACAGTAATTCATGCGTAGGCTGATAAAAATCCTCCAATCACATTTCCTTCAGTCGCCAACCTTATCTGCACCATTTTCTATAAATCATGAAAAAAGAAGGGAGGGGGAGGGGAGGAAAAAGTGCTGTCTGCTACACGGAGAGCTACTTATTTAGATTAGTAATAAACGGCCAGGAAAAGAGAACATCTTCGCAGTATAAAATAATCATGTGTAATTATATTCATAATTCAAGTTTGTGACAGATTCCATCTCTCTCTTTCTTGTTGTCCTCTGCCTTTCCTTCTGGTTTCATTTGAGTTCCCTTAATCTTGATGACATAATTAACTGGCAACGGCAGGAGAGTGGGGAGAGAGTTGAGATGGGCAGCGGCGTTTCTCTGTTATTTTACGGGGGAGAGGGGAACCGCGATTTATTTTCTTGAACGGTGTAACTTTCGGTGTGTGGATGCTGTTTAACAGGTGACATCTAGCAAAGAGTATTTGTACTGACAATATACTTATCCATTCGAATTCTAAAAGTATTTGCACATCTGTTATAAATAAATATGGTTCAAGGATGTGTTTTTTTATTTTGTAAAAATATATCCTGGCACAGAGTCTGAAAATGTGTCAAAATCTATCACTGCATCGGCTGAAATTCCATATAATGCACTCTAGCCATATAATACTGGCATATAAAATATTTTAGGTAAGGAGGTAAGTGCACCAGTAAAGTATGTCATTTCTTCAAAATTAATGAGAAAATCACATGCACTGTTAACATGGACACTTGCACTGTTTTTGGTTTCAAATTATCAAAATAGTTCCTTCAGTTATTGTATATGTATATTGATAGAATCCGATCAAAATGAAATTGTGTTGGATTTTACAATGCACAACATTTTTTGATAAATAGTCAGATTGTAATCCTTTCTCTATGGTGCCATGTTATGCAAACTGCTAATTTCTGATTTATTTATTGTCTTGATGTGTCTGTAAATTTTGTATGTGTCCTTGTGATGTGTTTGCATACCTGCTCAGTGACCTTTTTATTTCAATATGGCAAAAATTTGGAGCCATCACCCTGAGAAAATGTAGATAAACCTGCTCCTCATCATGCAAGTTTCATCACTTGCTGAAACTGTCTCTCTTCTCCACAGACACCTGAACAACGAGCATGCGCTGGACGACAGGAGCACGGCACAGTGTCGGGTGCAGATGCAAGTGGTGCAGCAGCTGGAGCTGCAGGTATTTTTTTTTTATTTACATTTTTTTATTCTTTTAATCTGTTTTACTTCAAAAATATTTATCTGTGCACATCTCTTCATACTGGATTCTTTCACAGCCGTTCTCCATACTGCAGCTATGGCCAATAGGGTCAGAGATGGAGGGGGGTAGAGAAATGAAATTATTTTGTACATTTGTGAGTAACCAGTCATTAAAAAATGTGTTATGTATGCATGACAGCCCGGCAAGATATATGAAAGGCCCGGGGCTAGGCAGAGGAGATAATTACATTTTGAATTTTACTGGGTTTTAAAAGTCATTTATGACTTTTAACTATTTGCCACCACAATAAAACACTCTTTGAGAAACACTCAGGCCTTTTTGAGGACCGTGTGAAGTATAGCCGTTCCTCTGGCATATTCATGTTACCTAAAAATGCATTTTATATTTAAATCATTTCCATATAAGTTATATGTTACCCTGGATGATATAAGATATAAGACTGATTGGAGAGAACAGTAGAAATCATAAATATATTTTGAGAAAAATATGACCGTGTCAATCACTCCTATCCATGTGCATCTGAAATAAGTCCTTCTGAGAGGGATGTGCACCAGTCTCGTAGGCTCAGCTTCGGTAAACTCAGTGAGATGGAGTGGCAAATGCTGGGAGCTGATTGGACAGACGCAGTCCCCCTTACTGAGCGAGTCAGGGTAATGTGAAGTGGCAAGGCGTGGGAGAACAGGTAGGGGTTGTTAGTCCCCATTTAACCTCCAGCCCGGGGGTACGGGAGGGTGAAGATGTGTCTCAGAGTTGTGTTTTTAGGCAGGTTTGTCAGGTGAAAAGCTATGTTGTTTTTTCGTTTTTTTGTTTCATTCACTGCTCTTGATTTCTTTTGAATGAAAATCATTGTGATGCTTTAAAAATTAGAATATTCAGGTAAAAATGTTCTTATTTTATCTTATTTTTCTTTCCTGTGTGTGTTTGCTTTTCGTTACAGTTAGCAAAAGATAAAGAGCGTCTGCAAGCCATGATGACGCATCTACACGTCAAATCCACAGAGCCCAAGCCCACCCCACAGCCAGTGAGTAGCATCATCATGCTATTCTTTGTCTCATTTGTTTAATTGGAATTCAGTGTATGGTATGCATTATATTTATCATATACATTCTGGCATGGATATAAAACTTTTATTTATTCTCAAAATACGTTTGAAAAAAGTTCTTCATTCGAGGTCTAGATGATACCAATTGTACAATACCAATAAATGGTACAAAATCTGATATTTTGTAATAGACTTTGAAAAGGGAGATGTTTTATATATGAGCCGATAGAGAAAATAACTGAAAATTACTTTATATTTGGGCTGTTCTTACATGCAGAAAATTATATTAATGCATGTGCTGTCCTTCCACAAGATGCTCCATGGATTACTGCCCATGTTGCCCATTCATAAATCCACCAGTGAAGCACAGGGCTGTCTGCAGACATCACAAACTCAATCTCTGCATTAGACATATTGGGACCACCACAAAATCAAAGATCCAGATTAATTATAATCTTGTCACAATGTGTCAATTGTGAGAAGAACAACCATTTTTGTTCCACTAGTATCATATTGAGTACAGGCTGTACCTGACAGGGCGGTAGTGTTTTAGGGTGGAGTATCACGATTCTGCAGCACAAGATGACAGTTTGAATGGGGATTTTGGTCTGGGTTCTACTATTTTTACCCTTTTCCATAGCTGTGTTGCTACAAACCAAAATCACAATATCTGATTGTCAAGGGCTCCTTTGAAACAGGTTTGATTGACATGCGTTGAATTGAAAACATTGAAAACTGTGCAAATAAATCAGAAGAATCCAGAAAGGGGGTGACACCAGCTCGGGCACTCTCCAGTCTGAGGATCTGATCATGAATTTACCGTCGGCAAGTGCAGCGTGCCTCTGTCAGATGGGCCGATTGTGAGCATTAACGTGGCACCCGGAAATATATAACCCTCACGCTACCAAGGCTGTCAGAAGGAGGTATGTAGGGACGTTATGTCAGAATGCTGAGATGCAGCTGCTCCGCCCACTCACAGGCCGTTTATTGGGGTGAGGAGCATGTGTTTGGTTCTGACAGGGGTCACATGAGCATACAGTTTTAGCACTTTAGAATCACCCTGGTTAGTCAAAGTGATCTGAAGGCGAGAATTGATGTTATAGATGAGTATTTGGTAATTGTATGTTTTGTCACTGGGCATTTATGTCAGAATTCTGACCTTTCTACTGTACATAATTAAGGAGGGGCGCATTCTTTGTCTTTGTTTGTTCTTTTTCTCAACAGCTTGGTGAGTCAGAGCCGGTATAATTAGATCACCAATTACCATTTAATTCATTTCCGTCTGAAGTCTCGTTCGGTCCGTGTGCAGGAGGGAGCCCGACTCGTGACGGGAACAAAGGGGGAGCTCATTACGAGCCCTTCTGGCCTGATGCGGAGGGCAATAGAAGAAATGTACACAAGCCAAAAACAAAAACGGAGGAGAGAGACTCATGTTGAAGCAAATATATAACTAAATATGTGACCATTTAGTTAGATGTAGAAACCTGCAGATGCATGTTCACATGCAAATTTTTTCACATGGTTAAAAATGAGCCAATGTCATGACATGGCAAATGAAGGAGGGTGATGGAACAAAATGGAACAAGTCATGTCGGTGGTAAAAAAAAAATAAAAATCCCATAGACAATGGCATGTCAAGGATGAATTTGCCAGTGGAGCAGCCCCTAGATTTCTTTATTACATACCTGTCCATCAAACGGAGCATCTCAGCAGTGGTGGCCATTAATAGGGCTGCGGTAATTGAGCAGCAGTGGAGGAAGCGCGTGCTGTGGATGGGAAGGGAGTGTGGGGTTGGTTTGGGGGTTAGATGTTAAACACGGTCTGCTCTCTTGCACCTGTGTGCCCCCCTCCCCACCCCACATCTTCACTGTCACCCCTCGCCATTATCGCCTCACCCTGAGAAGAAGGGAGAAAAAAAACGAGACACCGGATACCACCAAAGCAATTGACAGCCTTGACATTTCATTAATTTGTTAGCACAGGCCACGAATGATTGTCAGAGATGAGACGCCTCCCTCCCGCACACCCCCGAGCTCTGTTCACCACCCCCGGCCCCCTCCTTCCTCCGACTGGAGTCGTGTTTAATTTGGAAACTGGCCTCCTTTGGCAAATTAGCAATTACAACAATTTTGCGGGAATATGAATATGTGTCATTAGTGTATTTTTTTTTTTCTTTTCTCCCTACTCCTCCGGAAATTAATAGCAGGAGCGTGGGGTCAGCCTAGAATTTTCCACTCCATTGCAGCTCCAACGCGCCCTGCTCCAGCGCCTCTCAGATCGGTGGCAGCTGTCGGGAGACGCCCCTGTCTTCTGTAGCATTCCGAGCTCTGGCCGTAATTAGTTTACCTTGTTTCTCACCGACGTGCTGCTCTTCGCCCTTTAGAAGCACTCTGTTTGCGGAACGTTCCAGGGCCAACTTGTGCCGGTGTGGCTCCGTGATACCGAGGAGGTGGGTCAGCTCGAGCCCGTGTTTAATCATCGGATCACCCCTCCATAAGCATCTCCTAATTAGAGTCCTTACAATACAATTTCGCCTGGTAATTAGCCCAGATTGGCTGCTTCCTGTCTTGGGCTTATTAGTGGCTTCTCAGCAGTAGGTGAGGAACCCGCTGTCATTTGTCACAGCTGCTGGAGAGCCTCCGCCACCCCATGAACACACACACACACACATACAGGCAAGAGCTCCAATGTTAACCAGGTACTGGGATAGAGGGTGTGAGAGGAGGTGTGTGTGGGCTGGGCAGAACCTGATTCAGTTTACTTAGTCTGGAGCTTTTTACCCATGAGCCTTTCTGCAGTGGTGGCACATTTGACCCCAGTTAGGGAATTAGAATCTGGGGTCGTATATCACCCAGTTTACAGTGGTGTATGTTTGTGTTTCAGCTGAACCTGGTCTCCAACGTCACCCTCTCTAAGACAGCCTCCGAGGCCTCACCCCCGCTGAGTCTACCGCAGACCCCGACCACGCCGACGGCCCCCCTGACGCCGCTGTCCCAGGCCCACTCCGTCATCACCCCCACCAGCCTGCATAGTGTGGGGCCGATACGCCGCCGCTACTCAGACAAGTACAACATGCCCATCTCACCAGGTACTGCCCGCCCCCCACACACACGCACACACAGTTACATACACACACACTCACACACGCACACACAGTTACATACACACACACTCACACACACTCTCCACACTCACCTGAAATCATCAATGTACTGGTTGAGTTTTACTTTCTAATTTCTCTTAAGTAGACATCGGGCAAAACAAGGAGTTCTACATGAACGCCGAAGTCAGACCTCCATTCACCTACGCCTCGCTCATCAGACAGGTGAGGACCCCCGCGTTCTGCTCCCCATCACCCGCTAACTTCCCCTTCTTCTGAGCGTTTCATCTGCCGCAAAAAGATAATCCCATCTGAGGGGAAGGAGGGGGAAAAAATCTGCTGCGCAGGCATAAACTGCTCATTCCCTTTCTTCTCTCCCTTGTTAAATTTCCAATACGGCTCCGACGCGCAGAAGCAGATTAACCATCTGCAAACACTTCCGCGCTTCAAGAGAAACGGCCATATATAACAATTGCTTTTGATTAAGCACTAGAGCGAATGTGATTATTATGACGAAATTCATTTCACACAACAGTAGGAATGAACCTGTTGAGGATGCCTAGTCAATTATCGCCTGGCTCACTAATCTCCCATCTCAAGGAATTCATCAGAGCTCTGGGTAATTGCTCCAAAAAAGGAGGTGGGAGGGTGGCTTGGTTTTGTGCACATCCAAGAATTATAAAATGCTAACTTGTTTAGTAAATAAAGTCATGTGACTTGTCGTTCCGAGTATTTAGTCTGCTTAATAAAGTCCATGTAAAAGGAATATGTTTCTAAGCACCTTATACATTTAAACCATACTTGTGTGAAAAGGCATTTGAATTTACACTAGCGAACACGTTTGATCACTTTCGTTGCCTTAATGTTCGGCAAGATCGTATTTTGTTCAATCTAATTATGACTTGTGTTTGAACGATGAAGCAATGGACAACCTTTATACTTTGTTAATTATGATGCTGCAAACAGCGTTAATTTGGTGGTTAAGCTATGTTTTTATCATTTATCAAAGTTCATGCTTATGAAACAGGCTTGGTTGTAGCATGTCAGTTGTCATGCAACATTCAGAACACTTTTAACTTGGAGCTGATGGGCTTTTTATGTAAAGATCTCATGTTGTGTTTTGTCTCCCTCACATCTGATTTCCAGGCAATTCTGGAGTCCCCAGAAAAGCAACTAACACTAAACGAGATCTACAACTGGTTCACACGAATGTTTGCATACTTCAGGCGAAACGCCGCAACATGGAAGGTAATTTTCACCCCTCGTCCGCTTAAATGTATTAGACTGCGCGCCGTGTTTTCCCTGGAACATCTGCTCCGTTGAAACAAGTGAAGCCTGTCGACTGGAAACAGTGCCGACAGGCCTCTAGGCCGTGCATCATTCCGATACCACAGCGCTGAAAAGAGCGCGGAGAAAACACACACACACGCAATAAATATCCTGCAGGGGCAGAATAAAGAGCGACTGAAGCACTGGGGTTTTTTGGAGGTGTTTAAGTGTTTACATCAACTGCCAGTAAGACCTGTCTTAGCCGTATCACCCAAACGCCAGCCCACACACCCACTTCGGTTTATTTATTTATATTTTATTCATTTCTTCTTTTTTTTCAAGACCACACACACTAGTTTACTTTCGAACAGAGATGAGGGAAAGAAAGGATAGAGCCGTTGAACCTCAGAGCCGGTGTCTTCAGATAGCAGAGACTGTGCATGCGTGTTTGACATGGCCAGTTAGTGGCTTTTTTAACTCCCTGCTCAAGCAGCAGCTGACAGCCCACCCTGAGGGTCGTGTTGTAGCATTAAAACATAGATTCCTCCCTTGGTGCACACCTACATAAATGGTATTACAGCTCACAAAGATATACGAACATTCGCACACTCAAACTCATTCAGAGTTTCAAAGTCAAAGTCTCACCAAGTACACAGAGAGTCAAGATTGCGAAGTTTCGGGGATTCACTGCGTGCAAATGGAAATAAGACACAACATGAAACATAACCAAGTACACTGTGCACAGACACACACACACAGATCCATCAGACACACATACATACCACTTCGTTCATAAGAAGCATGTCTCAAACACACACTCACTCACTCACTCACTCACAGTGTGGCTTTAACACATTCAGGTGTTGCAAAAGGCAGGGCTCAGGATCCCTTTTTTCCCGCCAGTGTTAAAATGTTGAACCCGTGAAGTCTTTCTATTTTTAGACACCGTTAATCACTCATTAAAATAAATTTTCATCTTATTTGAATGAACATTTTACAGCCAATTGGCTTTATCTCTATGGTCAGCCATCTGAACTACAATCACAAGTTTCAAACCATCACATTTACCCCTCAACACATATAGCTGGAGATGTAGCTGGAATGTGTAGACACACATTCAGTGTGATCATTTACTTTAATTAATAAAATATACTTACTGGATAAGTACTGAATAGCTGTGCTGATGCATTGTTATTCTGAATTGATTGTTACACGGTTGCATGACTCTTTTGTAAACCGCAAATGTTTTGTCCCGTCAAAGTTCAGTTGTATTTACACACATTTTTAACAACGGGAAACGTCTGTGATGCCGTCTTAATAAAGGGCCTTAGTGACACGAGGCCGACAGCTCACACAAACCGTCCATTCATCACACCAGGCACTTATTTATAAAGCGCTGCCGCAAAACACGATTTGATGAAAAACTCATTTACGAGCCAGCGGCCCAGGCTTCCGAAGCGAACCGTGTCTTCCCGTCATTGTTCAAAGTTTAGGTGAAGCCATAACTAAGACACCCCGTCCACAGTGACTTGTTTATTTGATGAAGTGTTTGTTTTCTGTCTGGATGTTGTTGTCTGTGGGCAGAATCATTTGGCCAAACATCAAAAATTGTGTTTCTGGCAGCGAGCCTTCTGATTAAATGTTGATGTGTGTATTTCACCAACATTTAATCATTTAATGTTTCCATACTGTTATATTTATCACGGTTGACTGTTATACCACAGTCAGTTTCAACTTGCCAGACATTGTTTATAGTTGCAGTGGCACATGCCCAGCTGCTTAGAATAATGTTACTTAGATCAATTAGATTAATTTGATACTGGAAAATAACATTTCTCAATCATTTGAATGAATATAAATATTATTATGGCATGAATTTTTTTTCTCAATATACTTTTGAAAAAGTGCCATCTTTCGTTTGTAGTAGTCTCTACCAAATGTAAAGACTATTTGAGAAAGGGGAGTCTTATTATATTTGGGCAAATGCAGTAAAAATAAATGGAAAACTTTAATATATCACAATAATACACTTGATGTTGTACTTATTTTTATTATATTTTTCATTAAATGAATAGTTTGGCCATTTTTAACGTTTTTGAACAATGTGAATGCAGATCTCCTCTCAGCTCAGATTAAAAGGAGTGTGACAGCCACTCTGTAGTATTCCTGAACTTGTAGTAAAAGGTCCATCTTCTCAGCATCAGAACAAATAAAAATGTACCATGAGGGGGCTTGATTCATAGTGTTACGAGCCGTGTGCCCATTGGTCAAGGTAGCCTACGAGGAGATCTACTTTTCACTGGAGCTATCAACGTAGTGTAGCACTACTGATTATTTAATCAGGTAAGTGCTGAAAATGGCTGAACTATTGTCTGTAATATTCATCTTATGAATGTAATGTTCCTGTACGATATGTATAAAGAATGTGGGCATGTACTGAAAGATTGTTTTTCTTCTCTTTCTTCTCCTCCTTCTTCTACACCAACTGCAGAACGCAGTCCGGCATAATCTTAGTCTCCACAAGTGTTTCGTACGAGTAGAAAATGTTAAAGGGGCAGTGTGGACAGTGGACGAGATAGAATTCCAAAAGAGAAGGCCTCAAAAGATCAGTGGGTACGTCCAGCATTGGTGTTTATCCAGCCGTGCTGTCTGTCTGGTGAATGTCCGGCTCCATCTCACCCTCCTGTGTGCCTTGGTGCTTCATGCTTTTGATTTCAGCTTCGTTTTTGGGTGCTGTGCACCTTCCATGCTTTCCGTGCATCTGCTAAATTCAGCGACACATTAACCCTCGTGTGCTTTGCCCTAGTTGCATTTGAATCCTCATCATCTCCCTTGCTTCTTGTCTGTATGCCTCGTGTCTGTCTGTCTGTCTGTCTCAACACCCCTGCATCCGCATCACTCGCATCTGGCTGCTTCACTCTGAATCCCAGGGCGCCATTCGCACCAACCTTTCCCTGCATAAGTGCTTTGTGAGGGTAGAGGATGAGTATGGGTCCTTTTGGACCGTCGATGAAGACGAGTTTAAGCACGGACGCCATGTTCAGCGAGGCCGTCCGCGGAAAAGCCCGGCCGGCATGAGCAACTTTGACGAGCCGCCCGTACAGTAAGCACTTATGCTCCGGCATACCCAGCATGCACTGCTTCTGCTCATTTCATCTGCTTCCCATCCAGCTTCTCCAAAACATCTCCCTGCTTTTTTATCTGTCATCGTTTCTTTTTTCCACCCAGAGTACTCTGTTGTTTAAGGCATTGGTCTAGACTGCCGAGCTCTATGTAAGTGCATGTCAGAAATTTGCATAAATATTGGAAGGAAATGTGTGATTTTTATGACCAGGTATTGATTTAGTGTCAGCGTTTTATTGGCATTTAGATTGTGGTCTGGCTGCGAGACCCGAGCGCCTATTAATCTATGAGCTGTTATAGGTCTTTATCTGAAATAGCTCGATATCACGCAGTCCTAACAGAGAAAAAATGGTGAGCACAAGGCTCTTCCTACCAACAAATGTCCTCGCTCATAGCCTCGCGCTTCAGATGGGTGATGGTAAAGTTACAGGATAGCAGGTTAGCACTTTTAGCTGTTACTGCAGGGCGAGTGTGAATAACGGCCCCGCTGTGTGTGTTCGCGTCTGCAGCAGCCCCGCCCTGGTGAAAAACATCCAGACCAGCTTGGGATACGGTCCAGCCCTGTCAGCAGCCTTCCAGGTAAAGTCAACAGAACATCCCCACCAGTAAATACAACATTCTTCTACTGTGGCCCCTCCACGGTGGCCCTTTTTTCTCTTAGAAAATAAAATGAAAATGTGTCTTTTATGGGATGTGGGTTTTCTGATGGAGTGGTGTTTGAGACTGACAGCTCTCTGGCTTCCCTTTCCCACTTTTATTTTTTTAACTTTTCAGGCTTCAATGGCAGAAAACAACATACCTCTCTACACTACCGCCTCCATGGGGAGTCCGACCCTCAACTCGCTGGCTAACGCCATCCGGGAGGAGATGAACGGTGCGATGGACCATGGAAACAGCAACGGCAGTGACAGCAGCCCGGGACGCTCTCCTTTGCCAGCTATGTGAGTGACTCTGACAGACAGTAGGAGGTGGGGTCACCAAAAAGAAACTTCCAGAGGATATAGCTCCGGATTTATAGTCCCATAAGAATAGAGAGGTTGTTAAAAAATGGTGGCATAGTAAAACAAGAAACTGTCCATTCGCCCAAAAAAGGAAACTCCACCTTCTGGAAGGTTCCTAAAGTCAGGCCAGGGGTGGAAAAGTGGGGATTGTGCACGGCAGTGTTATTTCAGCAGTGAGTTTATAAACTCTCATTTATTACAGGTCAATAATGTAATGCCGGGCTGCCGAGTTCTTCCGTAATTATGGCTGCGATTTGTTTAAATATTTAGAAAAAAATTCCAGAGCTGCTGTCTGTTTTTCTTTTTTCCTGTTCTCAATACGTGAAACGAGGCTCTCAACGCGTTCCAGAAAAAAAAACAATAAAAAAGCATAATTAGTCTCTCAGATAATGGCCTGTTATTTCCATGTAGCTTAGCTGCGGTTTGGATGGAAAGCCGCAGTTCCCTACACACTTGTATAGGAGTGTCTGCTAAGTTGTTTGAAGCCTAAAACAACACCACGCAGACGGCATGCTTTCCAGATGTTGAAGCCCCAGCAACTGATTTGTGGCGCTGCTAGATTTATCGTCCCGTTCCTGCAAAATATCTGGACAAGAAGTGGGGTATTCAGCACAAAATGAAGAGGAAGAAAAAAAGTCTTTTAATGAGCTGGCGGGGAGTGGAGGAAGGTGTTGTCCCTCATCGCTGGAAACGTAGCTGCGGGCATGGCTGAAGAGGAGGAAAGGCTCAGGGAGGAAGGGGTGCGGGGCCCCAGAGCCTGCCGCTCTCGTACGGATCCAGGCGATATTTGCCGAGCGATGCCCAAATTAATGCCTTCATTTCACCCCCCTCAACCAAAGCATCAGAGAATCATTTAAAAAAAAAATTTTAAACAATCAGAAAGTAGCTTTAACAGTTTTACTGTCACTGCTGGTGAAAATTGCATTCGGTTTTTCTGCTTTAAACAATCAACTTCAATACCATTAAATATTTATATGTACACACACACACATATGTATATTCAGTAATAAAATTCTAGTTACTGTAAAGGTACCCAGAAGGAGTTTTTACACTTTTTTGATAAACTAGGCTATATCGTATCCATTGTGCAAGGCTCACGTCAAAATCATGTTATGGAGTGTTCTAGTTAGCTGTAACTACAAGGCGCACAACATACCAGTGAGTAGTTGTTCACTTGATCGCAAACGTGGCCCCTTGTATTAAGGCTCATTTGTTCTGCACGTTGCACTTTTAGAACACAGACTGTAATTTGTATTTAGCACGGTTGTTAGAGTTGTTAGAGCATTTTGTTAAAATGCCACAATCAAATAAAAACTTGAGATAAAGTCACTTTTTGGCTTTACTCCACATTCTAAACACACCTAGAGTACAGCCCGCCAGTCACCCTCCTCCAGGCTATAACATGAAAAGACCAGCGGGCCGCTCTCCCAGCACCCACACCTCAGGTGGCCTGGACTGCCAGGACGTAGGCGAGCGAGGGCGCCGTGCCGCAATCCAGAGCCCGCCGTTAATTTCACAAGCGTCACAATAACAATTGCGTGTTCGCCCGCAGCCAGGGCCCGGTCCTGAGGCGATGTGAGACTTACAGGGACGCTTTGATCTCCAAGCAACAGAAGAAGCCAACTTTTCTTATCTTCTTTTTCTTTTCCCCCCATTCTTCTTTTTTTTTATACATTATTCACACCAAAAAACACATGTATCCTCATTACCATACGAACTTAAGCATGCAGGGGGAACAAGGGTGAATGGCGGAGGAACAGTGCCATCTCCCCAAATTCACCGCCAGAGCGAGAGGGGCTGACGAACATTAACTGCATGTGCTGTCATAAGAGCTGATCAGCTCTTCCTCCGCCTCCTCCTCCTCCTCCTCTTCCTGCTTTTGACTGCAGTCAGGCCTCGTCCGCCCCCCTCCCCAACCGCGCAATCCGCTCCTGTGTCGTCGCCATAATGAGAAATTTGGCAGATCTCGCCCCTTTGGAGAATGCGTTAGGCGAGCGGCGGGCTCCTCGGGGGTGTTGTGATTCTGCCCCCCCGCCTTGTTTACGGCTGACAGTGTTATTATTCTCCTGAGGGGCCGCGCTTCTTATCACGCCGGCGCGCCCCCGAACCGGCTCCTCTCTGCTCCTCGCCTCCCTGCCAACTCTTTTCTTCCGTTTATTGACACTCGTGTTGGAAATACGGGGGTAGATGTTCCTCCTCGTGTGTGAGCGCGCGTGTGTGTGGCGACGGTGTCTCTGGTCGCCGTGTTTGGTGCTTGAAGTTGATTAATGATAGAAGCTCGCTCGGGGTCGTCCTCCAGGGGCCCCGCCTCGCCGCTTCTGCATGTTAACGAGCAGGAAGAGGAACACACAGCGCGCCACCAGGAGCCTGACGAGCGGCCGGGTGGGAGGAGGGGCTACGCCGGGCCATCCTGTCTTCCTCCTCCCGCGCGCACATACTTAATCTTCCTCACTCCCCAAATCTAGAGCCCGCAGGTCCCCCGGTGTCACAGCACCCCAGAATGCAGGGGGTGGAGAGCGCCACCTTATCAGGAGGAGCAGCGGGGGGTTCGTTACCGCACTCGTTTGTTCCGTCAATTTAGGCCGTTTGGTTCTTTTGTCAGCCGGATCGTGGGTTCTGTTTGAGGGTCCCTGCCTGTCACTCACCCCCCGTTTCTCTCTCTGTGTCGCACCTCACAGGCACCACATCAGTGTTAAAGAGGAACCGCTGGACCCCGAGGACCACGAAGGGCCACTGTCGCTCGTGACCATGGCCAATCACAGCCCAGACTTTGACCACCATAGAGATTATGAGGATGACCAAGGGAACGATGACATGCTGTAAGGCTGGTCTCTCTCGGGTCCTCCTTGGAGGGAGCTGAACTGAGTTTGGGGCAGGGTGGGAGGAAACACAAAGACTGGACCGCCAGTCCTCTGTTGACAGCTATAAAATGTTTCAGTGAACTTTTAGTGCCATTAAAACAGCGAGTGAATTACATACACATCTAAAAGCAAGAGGAAATTTATTCCATTTGGGAGTATTTTTGATTTATTTCTACTTCTGATTTTAAAAAAGGAGGAGGAGGAAGAAAAAACAGACATTTCTAGAAATTTCTGCTTATCATGCTTTGGACAGACCTGTTTGGTACGGGGGAATTTGCATGGTTGGCATGATGATGAGTTCAAAGGTCAACCTATGGACATGGACCAGTGCAGCTGAGAAAGAGAGACGCTTCCCTCTCAGACTCATAAACTCACATACATACTCACCCTGCGCACGGACTCAAAAGGAGACACAGACATTAACTGCAACCCTGACATGGGCATGTCCTGTACACATAACGTTGTGTGGAAGTGTGTGTGGAACGCAAGCATGAGTATTTGTGTGTGTGTGTGTCCATATATATATATATATATAGTTTATTTGTCACTGCCTTCAAATCATCAAATCTGTTTGCTTCCATCTCGGGTTGGGGGGCATTTAAAGGGGGCGGGGGGACGGGTGACGGACGTAAATCACTGTCCAATCACTGTTCTTTTTTGTTTTTTTGTTTGTTTATTCTGTAAACAGATCAGACCTCATGCTCATGCTGTGGAGATTTCATGTCGTCAGCACTTGATGATGAATGTCCATTTCCCTCTGTGTCCTTTCCATTTTGCATTTTTATATATATATGAGCGCGCATATATATGTATATATACACACACACACATGCACACACTGAATGTATTTTTCTGTCAGTTATTCCATGTGCTTCAGGACCCCCAACATGACCCCCCACACCCCATGAAGTCAATCAGCAATGCACTACTCTAAATGAAGGCTCTCTACACACACACACATGAAGTTTCATTTCACATGGGAATCAATGACAGAGAAAACGTGCAGATTCATCGTTAACCATATTAACCCCCAACAACTCCGACAAAACAAGCGTGCACAGATAAAGTGCAGGACCACCAATGCCCACCCCTCTTTTCCCACTGATTCCGGGTCCACCTTCAGTTCCCTAACCCGCCCTGCGATATGCAGCTTTTATTAATCGGGAGATGAAATCCGCGGGTGTCGCTAACTCCACTGCGGCACCATGGTGACACCAGCCAGCACCACCCAAACCAGCCCAGTTTGTGTGACTAGCAGAAGGCTAAAAAAGGCCGAGAATAGATTTAATGCTAGCATGTTTTTTTTTTTTTTTGACTGCAACCAACTAAGACTTTTTATTTATTCATTTTATTTTTTATTATTATTATTTTATTTTATTTTTTTTGATGCGTCTGATGTCTGTGAGTACCAAAGATAAATTACAAACGTGACTATTTCCTCAGATCCATGCAATACCAGACAAGGCCAAATATCTTCCGTTTGCCCCATAACGGGTGCAAAGGAATCTGGGAGGCGGAGAAGCATTTCGTCTGCGCTGTCTAGCCAGTGACAAAATTCCGAGAGTGAGAAACGAGCTGTTTCGTCTACAGTGACTCCTGAAGCCAAAGGGGGTCGTTGGATTCCGGGTTGCCTTTGCAAAGATCAAAACTGAGCAGTGGGAGAGACGGAATATCTGACCAAATTACAGGAGAGCAGTATATGGGCCAATGAGGTAAAAAAGGGAGGAAGGGATAGCTGTAGGGGATAGAGCAAACAAAAAAAATAAAAAAGAGAAAGTGTTCACTATCGGCATCGAAGAAACACAAATGTGAAAATGCCATCGTACTGGACCACACAATGACAGCTTGTTTTGACTTGTTTGTATGCTTTAACTGTTTTTATTCTTTTAAATGATTGTATGCCACTTTTTCCAGAGTCCTCGAGTCCCCTCAGGTCTCTGTCATTTTTTTTTTTCTTTGCAAACACGTCATGATTGTGTTGTTGTTTTCCCTTCATTTCTGTCAACTTATTACTTTTTATATTAAAAAAACACTCCTGTTGACACATAAGCTGGGTAAAAGGTACTTCATGGCAGTTGTTTTGTACTAAAGATGAGATCTGCGCTCAAGGAGGGACGTGTTTCAGGCAGCTCAGTTTTGGAGCGAAATCGCAAGAAGAAGCCCATCAACGGTTAACTCTGGCGGCGGAGAATGTGGGGGTGAAAGCTGGTAGACTAGAACATTCTCAGCATGTGTAGCTTGACGTTACTAAAGATAACCGCATGACAAAACTGTTAGTACACATACCTCGGTTGAAATCTATAGGGACTGATTAAAATATTTTTTAAAAAATTAAGAAAAAAAAATACATTTCACTCAGTTGCACTTAGTTGTATGTCTTGCATGTCTAGTCTTTAACTGTAGCGGGGAAATAAAGTGTTAGAGGAAAAAAATGGGGAAAATGCGATAAATATAAATCGTTTTTAAAAATTAAATCCACAAAAACAATTAGAGCTCATTAGACTAGAGAATCTCACTGTTTTTTTTTTTTTTTTTCAACTCTACCCAGACCTCAGGCCTTTACTCCATGAAGAAATCACCTTGGGGTTTCTTTAATTCCATTTTCTACCATGTTTTTCCACAGACTGCCACTCGCACCAATGTTACTCGGTTTTCCTACCATAGGTTGTACATACATGGCCGTATGACCTTGTGTCCTGCTTTTTTCCTTTTCGTACATTGTTCCCTTTGAAAGAACAAAAATGTTTGTATTATTAATCTTTTCTTTATCACAACTGCTTTGTATTTACTATTAAAAAAGCAATGAGAAACTGCTGTATGTATTGGAATAGCAAACTGTGCTGCAAATGTATTTTACTTAGTAATCCTTGCTTTAAAAAAAAGAAAAAGAAAGTTATCCACGTCTGTGTGAGGGGGGTGGGATGGGTTTGGGGATTATCCCAGATTTTTGGGGATTTTAAACTGTAAAATAGAAAACAGACTTTTCTCTGTTATCATTGACCTAAGCATTTTGTACAAATTTTCTCCTTTTTTGTGTTAAGATGTTTTTGATACTTAACTTTTTTTTTTTTTTTCCTTCTTATAACATTTTTTGGATGGTCCAACCACTGGACTGTGGCGTTACTGTACACCGTCATTGATTATGGCCCAGAGAGTGGACAAAAAATGTATTTTAGGAATATGGTGCATGATTTCATTTCCACAGCCAGGATAAAGATGAATATATATGTGGGCTAAGTGGTCAGTAAAAAAAAAAAAATTTTTTTTTTTTTATAAATCAAACAGAAAATATGCAGTGCCAAGATGTAAAGAGTTTTTTTTAAATGTTTTTTTCTCATACTATTGCTCCCTCCTCAGAATGATTCATCCACTCACTTTCATGGTTCAGTTGTTGTAGCCTTTAGCTGGAGTAGGCGGAGCTATTTAGTTTGTCTTCAAATTCTAAATATAAATATCAATTTTTTTTTTTCTTCTCATATTTTCTTTTACTTCCCTCAATTTTGATAGGAAATCAAGCACAGTAGGCAGACATTAAGTATCATGAATATTATTATTTAAACACACAGGTTAGAAATTTAGCCTCAGCCCACCCTTGACCACTCCTTTAACCTCACTGTGCTTAGCCTACATGGCATAAGGTCAAGCTCCCTTCGACATGCTAATCTGCCGCTCACTCGTGTTTCATTATTCTGCCCCACCAGCACCACCCGGTCTGTAAGGTGCAGCGGAGAGATCTGCACAGCAACTGTCCCCACGACACACACACAATCACACACACAGCCTCTATTGAATAAAGAGGTAATGACATGTCCAGTTCATCGGTCTGTTCCCCCACGCATCATCCATCACCGCTGTGTTGTAGTCAGTCTCCACAACTGACTTGAGCATTCTGAAATGCAATAAAACGCTGGTTGTTCATACTGTTTCCTGGAGACTTGTATTGTGTCCGTGTGTGTGTGTGTGTGTTATGATACACTTTTTGGAATTTGTTTTTAAATTCTGTAAGTTTTAGACTCCTCTTTAGATCAGCGTTAACCTCAAAGGCAGTCAAAGTTGTGTCACATTCACCTGTTTCACCAGGATGCCACAATATCTGCTTTATGAAGTGGTCATATCTGCTTGATGCTCACAGTTGCCAAGGATACGGCTGTTTGTGGCTGGGTGCAGCAATGGCCTTCTCCGTCATCCGGAGATGAACATTAAATTACCTTGTAATTAAAAGCCGACAGTTAAACTGTCTTTTCCTAACAGCAATTTAGGTAACTGCATTTCGGAAAACGCTATAAATTCTAACGGCATAAAAATCTCTGAAATATTAGGGATATGGATTTCCTGATGGGAATTAATGGTGATGACCAAGCCTTGTGTTTTTACGACAGAGGCACAGGTCACCGCTGGCCACAAAACAGAAGACAGAGATCAGGCCTAAGCACTTTTAATCTTGTGAAACAAGCAATTACAAATAGTTGCATTGATTCGTTAAAAAGCTCGGGGTGGCATAAATTGTTTCCCGCTTAGCTTATTGCTTCAATACATAAATGTCAGAGGAGATATTATTAATTAAAGCAGCAGAACGACAAGATTTAGAGGAAACAATATAAAATCATGACCAATTTATTTCCAGGCAATATTTTAGTCTGCATTTGTGGCTCCTATATTTCATTGTTGTTATCTAACTATTATCCCTTTTCTCATAAGAGCAGATTTACCCCCACCTCATTGGCTAAGTAAGGGATTAATAGCGGATTGGTCTTAACCTCATTGGATGGATTTGTCCTGGCCTCATTGGCTGAATCAGATATATGTTGTAATTTCTATTGATGTGGGGGGGATTAAAGCGAGTGGAAGACAATGATGGGCTTCCCAACTGATAATGGATGTAGGGATGAGAAGGGGAAAAAAGCAAAATTAGGCATGACTGCCACCAGAGCCAATACAACATCCAGTTGTGTCAGTTCACATCTACTCTGAATTCATTATTGTTAAGATAGTACAACAAAAACAAATTTTGTATAGCTCAAAACCACAAGCAGTGTGTCTCAATGGGCAGTATGTCTCACCCCTCAGACTTAGACCCTCTCTGGACACAAGGAACAACTCCCTAGAACACTCACATGGAGAAAATGCAGAGAGGAACCCTCTTCCAGGGTAGCAAGAGCACGCTATGGACATCAGTGTTACTGTTAATGCTGGGTTAACAGGAGTCATGAGTGTAAGAAGGCCATTATTTCTAAGATTGTCTATGCCAATGATGCTGAGTCCTGGGTCATGGTGGGGCCAGCAGTCCATGTCCACATCTGCACCTCTCTGGTGGTCCCTTCATTGGACTCTGGAGGTGGTCTGGGCGCTTGATTCAGTGCCTCGGAGAGAACAAACAGAATCAGCGGCAGATGGTGGCATTGTACGACTGGTACAGAAGTGCATGGTTCTGGTGCTACACTAGTGTAACTGTGGTACCCTAACTAGGACAGCCTAACTAAGGTGAACTCAACACTGTCTATGCTTGACTAGGTGACTGTGTATTAAAGTGGACTCAATAATTGACACTGTGTCTGGGATTTTAACAGAAGGCCAGAGTGAACAGACATATGGAATCATACAATTTAATCTATAATAAAATTTGCATGACAAAATATAGAAATTCATTAATAGACATTTAACGTGTTAATATAAATACATGCAGCTGTGTTATATTTACTTCCTGTATGTTCATCCTAGCCAGATTCTCCTGTGTCTGAATCTTTTTTTCAGGCATGCAGAGTGGAAATAAGCTGTAACCAGATGAAAATATTTAAACGCACACAGAACCACGTGGTATGCAGTTCACAGGATCTTTTAAAATGTATTGAAAAATGTGCAATTTATTCTTTAATTGTTAATCAATTGACAAGCCTAATAAAGTATACAATATTATAATGTGGATTGTGTATGTGTGTGTGAGTGAAATGAAGTAATTGCCCTCAAGTGGCTCAGTCGGTTTCCTCATCTTGAGTTTCAGGGTGACACCGCATCCCCTTTGCTGCAGCCACCTCCAGCATGGGACTGGAGAAATGAAATGGGCAGATTAGTCTGTTATCTTATTTACATATATTGAATTGCAGTAACAGAAGCCGATCCCTTCCTCTCATTTCATTCTAATTAACGTGTGTGTAAAGCTGCGGCAATCCACACAAGAGCTTTCTTTTAGCAGCCCTAAGCTGGCAAAGTCCCAATATTGCAGCGCGGCAATTAGCAGCCCTGTAGTATTTGCTATTCAGGGTTTGATGTAAAAACTTGTTTATTAAGATGGGCTGCGGGCGCTGGTGCACAGTAGACCTGCCTGTAATTAGATTCCAATTATTTGTCTGTTTCTGATATTGTAAACTGCCACTTAGCACATCAGTTAAATTGACACACGGCACTGCTTGGTTTATTCAGTAATTAAAACATGTTCTGTTAATTAGATGATGACCACTTTATTCCAGAGTCAGTATGTTAGGTGTGTGTGTGTGTGTGTGTGTGTGTGTGCTCTGTTTGGATCATGAGTTGCCAGACGCTTCATTAATCAGCCCTTGTTTTGTTTCAATTACCACCTGCTGTTCAAAAGGCGCCTTTCCCCCTCCGCTAACCCCTCCCTGTCTCTAAAGCCAATCAGGTAGCCCACTCGTACCCGGGCCACCAACCTCAGATCAGCCGTGGGCACCGTGCGGTGTTCAGCTGATGATGTAGGTGGGCTCGTGATGGAAGGCCATTGCGCATCAATGTCATCGTGCCCTCGGACAACCAGGACCAGGGCCACATTCCATGCATCTTTTGTCTAAAGCTTCAGAAGGAAAGACTTTTTTTGAGCGTCAGAGGAAGATCAGGAATGCCTAAGTGCACCACGTCAGTGAATAGACCAAGGACACACAATTACCAGTGTCTTAAATAAAATAGATATTTTTAAATGAAATATTAAAGACAAAAACAAACTTTCTTGTCAAAAAGCTTAGCCTTGAGCTACACGTAGACCTTTGTGGATAACCACAACAGAATCATGTAAATAAGAAAGGAATGACCCAGAACTTTTCATCACAGGCGAGGCCTGAATCTAGAAGAAAATACAAAGTGGAGCTCTTTCTTCCAAAAATTAAACAGGTCACACAGGGCAGCTTTCTGACGAAAATGCATTTAAAGCAAAAGAAACTGTGAATGGCATTTTAACGTGTAGAAAAAAATGGGGAAATTACCATCAGTCCTTACTGGGACAGTAAGTTGACAGGTGGGCATGTCTTTAAAATGTAAAATGTATGTCATGAATAAAACCAGAAATGTACTACTGAAACGAACAAAAAAACAAAACTCTCTTTTTGTCTGTTGCATAAAAATTTTTTTCATTTTCATTCATTTCGCTTTCATTCATTCTTTTTCTTTCTTTATTTCTGTAATGGAGATTCAAATATTTATCCTTTTTTAAGCTTAATTACGTTTTTGTACTGTACGTTTTATACCTTTTTCTTTCTTTCTTTGGTATTTGTTGTTATATTCAACTCAAAGAAACATTCTTGAATAATTTCGGTGAGGCAAAAAAACATGAATAATTGCAAATCTTCCTGCTCTGTCACCCAGAATTAATGGCCAACAACATCTCTTGTTATTTTTATGTACATAATCATAGGCATTTGTCTAAAACACAAGAAATATTTATTTTTTCTCTCCCAATTTTCTCTCAGCCTGCCACATTTCATACTGACAAGCGCCCCGCTTGATTTAAGCTGCTAAAAATAGGATGGTAAATGAGTGGACGAATCCGGTGGGGTGTAAATCAGGGGAACCTCCGCCCTCCGCCCTGCTGAAATGTAATACTTTTATTCCGGCCCGACTCCCCGTCATGGCCGCTGTTTACCTGCACTGATCCCTGATTGAGGCGGCCTGTGCCTTTACACTGATGCCCTCCTAATCTGTATGACGGCATGTTAATTTCCCTGACGCTGCCATTCAAAACACAAACATGAAATGTTGGTTTTACAACTGCGAGCCCTGGTAGAGTGAATTTCAAGTACTTATTCAAATATTTCATTAAAATGTAAATTCGCCAACGGTGAATGCCTGGCTGTGCACGAGGCATGACTTTAAGAAGTTATGAAGTTATAATACCGCTCGCCGCCTTGTGCCAATTAACTGGGACCGCAGTGTCTTTACCTTGTTGTTATCGGGTGTAACAGCGGCAGCGCGAGCCCCCCCCCACACTGCTGGACTTTCGGGGGGGGGGGGACTGTGTTGACTGGTGATGTGGAGATTTTTTTATTTCTTAATGCAGATGAAGACTCTCACGGACTGGTAGCTAATCAATTCTCTTATCTGTACGAAGTGCAAATGCTCTGATTAAAACGTGAAGCCGCGTGCAAACGAGAAGAGTTGCCGCGGACCTCCACTGAGCCCAGATGGTCGGCTGCTATTGAAGGGGTCCTGAGGAAGGCGGGCGTCAATCGGCGCCGGCCCAGCGTGATTAGTCATGTTCTTATCAGGCCTGATGTGATTCTCCTCAAGGCTGAAGGGACCATCAATAAGTTTAGAAGCCATGCTAATTACACACACACACACACACACACTTTACCAACATCTCAGTGTGAACCGGTGCATGATTGATGTCTTTCTACGATCAAAAGTTCACTGGACTGGTCCAGTAAATAAATAACCAATGGTGAGCGTTCCGAGCTCCGACACGTTCATCTTAAGAACCAAAAAAAATCACACAACCCCCCTTTTCCTCGCAACAGAATCTACACCCACCTCCTCCTCCTTTATCTCTTTTTTAATTTTTAACTTTCAGCGGGGAAGACAAAATGGTTGCAGGTGGTGATGAAAATAAAAGCCATCCATCATTATTTATTAGGCATGAAAAAGATACACAATAATGTAATTTAATCTCTCAGCAGACAATTATTTCCACATATTGATAATGCCATGCGAAAAGTGCCATGAATCCTAATATGATGTTTGCTTTTATTGGTGTATAATACAACCAGAACAAATAATGTAATTGTATCAGGAGGAAAATGTAATTATTTTGCGTATGCTAACACTATAATAGCAATCTGCCGGGGACGGCAGCATCATATCATTTTGCTGTGCTTAACTAGTTACAATTTGCATTAAGTTATTAGGTCTCGGTGGCAATAAAGACGTTTGCCTTCGCGTGTTCCCGTTACCTGCGGTTTCATCGCCCCAAACTTTTCCCGTAGAACCGAACGGTGCAAGGCCTTTATTACAAGCCGAGTTCCGACAAAGAAGACACCAAAAAATCTGCCGTGAGATGAACAACATGAGTAGATGTGGATTTCACCCTCGGGTCATAAAATGGATCTGTTCGACTCCTGGGTAATGATCGGCCATTAAACGCACACCGAGGAGCAGCCGGATCCTCGCCCTGTCAGAGCCGATCAGGCCGCGGACCCTCCCCGCCGTCGTGCCACGCTCAACTAATGACCAAGTGCGTTAAAATTAGATCAGGCGTCCCTGACGTTATGAAAATGTTTTATTGATGACGTCGGCGCGGCACAAGGTGAGTTCGATCTGCCAAATTGAAAATGCAATGTGCAATAATAATAACAATGCTGTCTGAATAATTAATACCCAAACCTTAATCCCAGCATCTCCAGCATGGGATATGTACATATTTTACTGTCTCGTTTGCATATTCAGAACAAAACACGGCCCACAAAGCCATTAAGGGCTGAGCAGGAGGGCCCTGGCTTCTGATGAATAGTAATAAGGCTTTCGGAGAGATTGGCTTTTAAGAATTAAGATGGGAGGATGAGTTTGGGGCGCCAAGTGTCAAGTGCTTATTTCCGTGCAAAAAAAAACATTCAGTGTCACAAAGCGAATTACATAATGACAAAATCTACTTACGCCTTGTTGCATTTTGTCAGAAAGATAAACCCCGTCTAATTTTTGTACATTTTGTAAATAAAAAGCAAGAAGTCATCTTAAATCATTTTATTTGGCTTTCAGAGATTCAAAGCCAGGATCAATTCTGTGCACCAAACCACTGAGATTCTTACCCACTCGTCTACGGTACTAACACCCAATTTTTTGCAAAGAATTAACTTTGTCAATGGCAGAAAGTTATTTTGTGTACACAGTACACATGGAGGAACAAAATGACCAAATCAATTGACAAAATGTTGTTTTGAGGACAAAAAGACTAAATGCTTTTGGTCAGTATAATGATTTTCTGTCCTTCATGCAGTAAAGATACACCCAATTTCAGACAAAAACTGGAAGGTGATAATGTCAATTTAGTGTATAAAATGACTAAAAGCCTTTTGTGTTTTTTGTAAATAATAAATGTCATGAATTTTTATTATGTGAACAAAAGGTGACCGGGGTTTATGGACAAAATGCAGCAAGGTGAACGTTTTTTTTTTCATCATTATGAAATTCATTTTCTGCCACTGAAAATATTCTGTGCATGGAAACAAGCACTTGACCCTCGGCGTCCCATAGATGATGGGGTGAGGCGTCTCTTCCTCTGCCACTGCTCCATCATGAGTCCTATTTCAGCATGTCGGGAACACACACTGGGAACAGCAGCATCCTCCACCAGAGGCAGAGTCTGTGTTTACAAGTCTTTAGTGGTTTGTAAATGATATTTGCTCCCACGTGACGTATCATCCGAAATGTTTCTTCTCATTCTAATCATCATAAACACCACCCGCTGATATTAAAATAAGAGACCTTTTGCGTTATTACTCAACTCGCCATAGTTGGTCTCGAGGACAATCAGGGTTGCTGATATGAAATTTGCTTACAAGAGTTGGTGAGGGGGTGGTCAAGTCGGATTTTTTTTGTAGGATCTTTCTTTAGCATCCTGAGGACGCTCCTCGTCTCTCATGGGCTGTGTTCTTGCAGATTAAGGGATTGGCCCGTGTTAGTAATATCCCTTTTGGCTTTGTATACAGTACGGTAAATGGCTCTAAGCTCCATGTTTGAACCGTCAACCCCCCTTCTGTAATGACTCCTCAGAGACTCCACGGCGGCCTGTGGTGCAGTTTTTTTCCCTCCTTGTGTTCCTTGCCATAAAGAGAGATGGTGGGGGGGTCGGGGCAAGTTGGCACGGCCCTGGCTCGTACCAGGGTCCCGCTGCCAACGAGAAATGAATCGGCAGCTCGGAGATCAATGGGACCCCCACGGTGAGCACGAACAAGGGGCGCGGGGCATCACCGGGCCCCCGCTGCCAATCTGCAGCAAGCGAGGCTTCCACCTCGCCCTGGAAACGCCACTGGTCTTTGAAATTAAAGTCGGCGCCTGTAATCCACGGAAATGGCCCCTCTACTCGCGCTTAGCGCCGGTTTAGTTTCACCTCGTGACAGGAACACCGAGCTCTATCTCCACTTCGGGGGGGGGGGGCTTGATGGCTTCTGCCAGCTTATCGGCGAACAGGCAGCACCACGGACGGAAGTCAGGAGTCTATTTACCACTGTAAATAAAACCAGGGACAAAAGTGGAGGAAAAGCGGGCGGAAAAAACTTTCGGAGAGATTGTTTTTTTTTTTTTTTTACGTGTTCCTTTCCCTCTGTTCTGAAGCAATGAGCAGATGATGTGAAATGCAGGAGGTGGAACTCAGATAGAGAGCATTCATGTAAATCCAGCCGAGCGGAGCCGGGGGGGGAAATTGACAGGGATCTAGTGGAGCCTGTAAAGGGTGGGATTTACATGTTAAACTAGGGGCTTATACCTTCACCTGTTCTCCAACGTTCCTGCGCCCAGAAAAACTAATACCTTCTCACGTTGGTTCACAGCTGTCAGCCCCGGCAGATGAACTTATTTGGCCGCAAATCTCTCACCGACACTGAAGTTCGAGAAATCCATTAAATGTGGATGTTTTCCATATACCTGAGAAACGTATTTAACCAGAAGAAATAAACCAAATTACTCAATTCATGTTCTATAATTCAATTTTCCCATCATGATTTACAAATGATGATGATGATTATTATTATTATTATTTTTACAAGGTCTGTACTGTTAATATGCTCAGTGGATAAAGCTGGGATATATTATCTAGTGAAAAAGTGCACGTCTTTTTCTGAAGGAAGCACATATGGAATGAATATGAGGAAAGAGGTCTTATGAAAATTCACATCATGTTTTAGGTTTAGTGTAAAAATTAAGTTATAGAATTTTTAAATCTGTTCAACACTCTCTGACAGTCCAAACAAAGCTTTTTGTTAAAAATGAAATTCTAATTCACCTCCTGTTGTGCAGTTCACCCCCTTTTGCTCCCCTGTCAGACAGGGCGGAGTCACAGTAGACAAACAATACATGAATGTATACAATATTGAGAAAATATGAACAGAATTGAGAAAAAAATCTTAATTCATTTTCATCGATTCATTTTCAACGAATTGCCGATCTGTAATAATGTAATAGCAATAGAAGAGTCCCTGTAGCCCCTGCTTTCTGATGCACAAGCTCGTGAATATTAACCAGCTGTGGCATTGTGGGTAAATGTCTGGCTTTCTCTGTGCGAGTGGAAAAACTGCAAGGCTGCCACTTTTAGGACAGGAAGGGGGCTGTGGGCGTTGGAGGTTTGGGGTGTAGCTCCTGGGCTCTGGGTAAAGACAGCAGGATTTCGGTAGCACCCATCGGCGTTTGAGAGGGTGGCCCCTCCCCCCACAGCCAAAAACTATGCAGAAAGAAAAGAGTAAAAGAGGACTTTCAAGTTTTTTTTTTTGTGGCATGTACTTCGGTTTTGAATTGACTGGGTCTGTAAACAAAAAGCCACCAACGTATATCGCCCTCAGGAACCCGGCACTCCCGGCACTGCATTCGCTTCTCTGTTTTGTTTTGGGTTGTGTGTCCCACCCCGAGTCCCGTGATAACACGTCTCCCCCCTGCCTCTGAACCCGGAGTCGCTGCCAATAAAATTAATGGGAGAGTTGTCAGCCGCGTACAGGAAGTGAGCTTTTTAAATAAACACATTGTTTCAAACCGAACCCGCACCCTGATTGTTTACAGTAGGAGAGCTGGGCAGGGCGGGGTTCTGCCTGGGCCTGTCAGCGGCCCCCACCCCGTCCAGCCATGCAGTCAAGGCCATTACACACGACACTGTAAAGATGCAGCTCTTGCCTCTACCGGAAAAGACCTGCAAACTGGGCGCTGGGCGTCCTCAGGATTTATCTGTAATAATCTGTAATTATCTGTAATAATCTGTAATTTGAAGAATAGAATCTAGCTGAACTTTTCGTTGGTGTGCACCGGTTTGAAAGTAGTGCACTAAAACTTTTCCTGATTGGTTGGCTGAAGGTACGGGCACGGGCAAATAATATTTTCACACAGGCATCAGTGGCAAGACGAATTCTTCGTGATTTCGACCTTGCATGCAGGGAAAATATGAACGGTGGCGAGGAGAGAGAAACCTGCAGCTCGGCAGACGGATCAGCCTCTCCTTTATCAGAGAAGAGAAGAGTTCAGCTGGCACATCATGTCGCCATGCCGTCTCCCTCTGGACCGACATAAATCATCAGCTCTTTCATGCGAACCCACGTGGGCATGGGGGGTTCTTTAATGTTTGGTGTATTTCTTCAGGCGCTTCACCTGCATACTTCACAAAAATGAGCAGCAAACATTTCCATATTTAACTGTACATTTACACACACACACACACACACACACACACACACACACACACACACACACACGTGGCTGTGATGTCAAACATCATGGATATGTTGCTCATGCTATAAACACATAGATCAACCATAATATTATGACCACCATGACCATGTAATAATTAGGAGGTCCTTCTTTCTGAAATCTCTCAGCACGGCCTGTATTGGACCTCTGAAGCCATGCTGCTGTGTGGGTTGCTCCATGAATCAGCATATTCCTTAAATGCTCAAGTGGACTGAGATGCGGAGAACTTGGAGGCCAAATCAACACCTCAAACTCCATACACGCTGGAACCGTTCTCGCGGTGTGGAAGAGGGCGTTGCCCTGCTGAGGGGTTGCACTTGGTCAGCAACAAGATTTAGGTTGGTGGTATGTGTCACTTGAATGCAGGACCCAAGGTTTTCCAGCAGAACACTGGCTTCACCCTGTTTTCATCAGGTCAGTGATGCACACACACACCTTCACACAGTCTGGAACAGGATGTAACAGAAAATGTCATTCATCGAACCAGGACACCTTCTTTCTTTGCTCTGTGGTTCATATCTGATGCTCACTTGTCTGTTTTTGATATTTTTTTCATGTGGAGGCATCCTGAACTACACTGCCCCATACACAACCAACTGTGAAGACCTTTAGAGCAATGTGAGCTACAGTAGCTCTTCATTTGGATCAGACATCACTCTCCACTTGCATCAGAGTGTGTTCGTCTGCGTTTGATGTTTGAATCACTAATCGTTGTATTTTGTAGTGATGCTTGAATGACACCAAAAGACTGTTGCCTGGTGTTTTATGCCGTTCCTACAGCCTGTTATGTATTTTATACTCACTAGTTTAAGGGAGTGATATCTGAGTTGCTCGTGCCCTGTAACTCAGTCTCCTGACCCGTCCCTCCGACACCGAGCTCCGTAGTGAACTGTAGTGATTAGAATTTCACTGGACTCAAGTGAGACCTTGTTGGCCATATTACACCGTCAGTGTAATGACTTTGTCGAGTAGCTACAAGTAACATGGTGTATAATTACACATTAGAGTGTTATTATTAAACAAAAATTTGGCGTAAATTTAATGAAACATTAATGATTACACCTTACTCTAAGGTGTAATCATATTATTCTTAAAGTGTGAAATATTTTAGCACATTTCATGTTTAATTTTTACACTAAATTGAGTAGAATTAACTCTGAAAAAGCAACACTGGCCATAGAGTAAATTTGACTGTAATTTAATCCTAAAACCAACTCTTAAGGTGTAAAATGGACACTTGTTTCTGAGGGAAATGAGAGTTGCTGCGTTGAGGAACCCTCCTATACTCTTTCCCAGTGTAGTTGAGTAGGTTTTGGCTGGTTTGAGGTTTCTGATCTGAGGTCAGATCTTTCGGGTGGATTGCGGTGGAATACTGGTCGCCGGCCGTAGGGGAAACCGGCCACTTCCTTGTTCCTCCAAAATTTCCATCCGGTGACAGAGATAAAAGCCCGGAGAGGACGGCAGCGTGGCAACCGGGAAAAGGTTCCTATTGTCGCTGTGTTTTGACTGATTGTTCGCACGTCTGACTGTTGCGTGGCGGCGGTGCGACGGTGTCACTTTTGCATAGATGGCATGGAGACGACAGATAAAACCCAGAGCGCGAGAGACGGATTGTTGTGGGGATAAAGAGGCGCGGGGAGGCGAGCGCGCCGCCATCTGCAGCTCAGATATGTTGATGCAAAATGCCTGGATGCATGTGTCAGAGTCGACGCTCCGAGTGGAAACAGGTCACATCTTCCCTTTGTCTCCCCACTGGGAGTCTTGGAAACTGGCAGCGGACGGATTCTGCTCTTTTCTCTTCTTTTTTTTATTCCGGAAAAAAAAAAAAAAAAAAAAAAAGCTCGGCGACATGCGCTCGCAAGCTGGCAGCCCTTTAAAATCCACAGTAACCCGATCCACGACCACGACAGGAAGAAACAGGACCGGGTGACTCACGCGACTGTCAGGCTTCCCCATCGCGCCGCTTTAATCGAACCTTATTAAGACGGCGTAAGCCTCCTGGCACGCCGCGGCATGAGAGTCTGCAGCCGTTTTCTCCGTCAGAGACACTTGTGCGTTTATTTGTTTCCTTTGGATGGTCCGCCGGTGCACGGGGCCCCGCTGGCCCCACCACAAGCGCTCATCTCCCGACCAAAAGACGAAAAAGAGTGAAATGTAATAATCACGCTTTGCCACAAACTGCTCTCCCCGGCCTTCTGTTTTCCAAGTTTGGTTATACACGTGTTGGCGGGGCGAGCGACTCAATAGGCATTTATAGGAAATAAATTAGGAGACGAATGTGGACCAGATGGCTTTTGGGGTTTATTTGTAAAGCCCTTGCATCAAAGCGCTTTCCAGATCACACCATATTAGCTCTGTTTTTCCAGGCCGGCAAAAATCAGGACGGTAACCACAGACCCCAGTTGATTCGAAACATATGACGGCGACGGCGAGAGCCGGGAGCCTCGCTCATGGCTTGAAGCGTCTGTGTCAGGCGGCATCAGCAAAAACAATTACGGCCCGCGTGTCTGGTCGTCTGGATGTCACACGGCGCTACGGCACCACAGCCGACGAGCGTGCAACTGCGGCCCGGCCCGGCCCGGCCCGGTGCGTTTGCAGCGAGGAAATACGATATGCGGAGAGGAGGGGAGGGAGGAGAAAGAAACGGTCGGACTGCCAGAATGCCGACCTGGGGTGTTGGTTGAAGGAAGTCGGGAAGGAAGCCAATTGGAAAACAACTGTGCCCGCGGTGGAGAACGTGCCGCCTCCCTCACACACGCCACTGGGTGAACAGTTCAGACACATCAACAGGCCTGATTTAGCGGCCCGCGTTTCTCTCGAGCTGGGGGGGGGGGGCGCGGTCGGACCCTGGTCCGTTTCCGGGTGCCCGGTTTGGAGGGTGATTGAGGGTGACGGCTGGCCTTTCCGGATCTACGGCCCGCAGACACGACTCTCTCTTATGGGTATCAACTTTTTTATTTTTTATTTGTATTATTTATTCTCCCGCTCAGATGTGATGGCGAAGTGTGCTGTGAATGCACCTTTTGTGTGCATCCTCGCTTCGTGGTCTCCTGCTGAGTGCCACCGGCTAATTTACCCCGGGACCTGAGAGAAAGCACTTCCAGGAAAACGGAGCATCAAAGCTCATGGCTTAAGGCTATAATTAGCTGATGTTTTGTTTGAAATGTGAAAGAATGAATTCTTTGGAGGAATAGCATTGTTTATTTATTTGCTTTTTGTTGTTTTAATATTTGCCCCTCTGCAAAAAAGAAAGGCGAGAGAACGCCTCCGAAAGTTCGGTGGAACGTGCTGCGTTCCCTCACTGTCTTCCGAGGTTATTGAAAGCAGACGACTTGTCACTCAGCCTTGGCTGATGGCCAGCGCTTTGCGGGCGGGTTCCTCGCCAGGCAGACCGGGTTATGGGTGGAACCCTACAGCAGAATGCATGTGAGACACACAATAATTAGGCAGGTACACGTGTTGCCATCATTATTCTCCCGGATTCAGATTACACTACATCCCAGACAGAATTAAACCCAAATGAAGAATTAGGGCAATTGGATCTTCTCAAGGTCCTGGGCAGGCTATTTAACTTTAAATAACAAGTGGTAGGTGTAGTTGGCTTTGAGAGTCATGCACACACCTGAATACCAGTCTATATTCCTGCAGTTATACTGGATCCAGGCTATACAGTGTGATTTGGAATGATCTTCTTAGATTGCAAAAACCACACTGGGTGGAATTAAAAAAACGAACACTTATTACCCGTACATTTACATTAACAGCATTCAGCAGACGACTGTATCCAGACAACTTTAAAAAAAAAACGTGGGGAAAAGTCATAAAAACTCTCTCTCTGCACACAAAAGCACTTCAACTTGATGTTACCTGGCAGAAAGAGGCATAGAAGTTAAAAGGATGAACAGTTTCTAATTTATTTATCATTGCAGTTACATGTGAATATTGTATATAAAAAAGTTACAAAATAAAAGGAAGGAGAAAAGATAGAGAGAGAGAGAGAAAAGCCAGTAGAAAAATACGTAAATAGAAAAGACTCAGAGACTGATGGGAATATTCCCCTCAGTTCCCGATGGAAAAGAAAATGGAAGTCCCGAGACACTCGATTATTCCGGGGATAATTCAGGGTTGATGGGGATCACAATTGGTTGGAAAGTTGGGAATTCAAATGTAGCCGATGGTGGTGGTTCTGTGTCCTTTACGATCTTCAGGCGTCTGAGATCACCCTTGCAGGGAAACCTGCCTTCTTTACAGAGATAAAACTCAGCAGCATACATAGGTTATTTAACTTGATCAAAGGCTTTGCACACTTGGTTTGGTTCTTTGTCTGGAGTCTGATGAAGTCAAAAGGTTATAGTGTTGCATGCAGATTGTACACGTAGAAAAACAGTGTTCATTGTACATTAAAACCAAACCAGAAAAACAAATGACAGCAGTGATCAGATATTGTAATGCAAAGACATCAGGGAATTCATAACTCTGCGAATTTGCATTGACTTATTGAGTCTAATCAACAACAGTGGCCGGAAAAATAAAAACAAATAAAAAGTCCCGCTTGTTGCCATATGATTAGAGAATTCCATCTTTATCACTAAAAGTTACTATTTGAGATTATAGCACTGTTGAGGTGTTCAGAGAGAAAAACTGTTTCACATAAATATAAATTCTGATACTGAACATGAATTGAAGGATTTAGCTTTTAGCTGTGCAATTTCCAATCAATTATCAAATTGTTCACCGTGGGACATGGTTAATGATATTCAATGTAATACTGGTAATCTAAAATGTCACAAATCTTGTTATTACTGGTTACAGTTTGGTTTGTGAGTTAATCTATTGTGCCAGCCATATCTAAATGCCACATTGTAAGTGATACAGTCTTTAGTCCATGTTAATTTTATACCTTGTCAGAGTGAATCTGGATTTAGAAATGCCTCGGTTTCTACAGTTTCTTCTTTCTAATAATGTCCAGGTTCATGATGCCTATCTTTAAAAACGTGTTATGAACCTGCCTATTAATTTGGCATATGGCAAAAAAAGAATGCCATTCAAACATCCACAAACCAGTCTTTTATGTTGCTTAATGCTTTCTGTGCAAGAACCTTGAAAAATGGCATTCTGACTACTTCCTCAACAGTGCTTTTCATGCCGTCCCATGTTACCCAGGACGTTGTAGAAAATGCCGTTTCATTGCATTCTAATGATCTCCACCCTGTGTGCTTCCCATCCAATAAAGTTGAACTGTCAGGACCCAATCAGAAACGCAGAAAGTTAGACCACTTCAGTGAAGGACTGACCTCCTGTGCTGCAAATGACTGCACTTAGTTGCAAAAATAGTATTGTTGTTATGCGTTGGTAGACGGTAGACTGCATGTATTGCGATAACTCTTTTTGAAAGAGTTATCTTTTTAGCAAAGGCCCTGCAACAGGAAGTTTTTACTTTTTACACACTTTTTACAAAGTAGCCATGAACATACAATATTCATTGTGCAAATCTGCAATAATAATAATAATTATATATATATATATATATACACACACACACACACACACACACACACACACACACACACACACACACACACACATTTACTCAGTGGCACCTTGCGGGATCAAATCATTAAACACGAACACTTCGAATACAAAACATGCACATATTTTAAACATTTTACTCTAGTTTAAATGGTTATGAATGAGAAATTAGCATTTGTAAGAGATGTCAGTCGTCCCAATGGGCTCCTCCCATTTTAAACTTGTTGTCTGTGAACATGCCCCAAGCACGACATCTATTAGAACCCTTTCAAAATAGGGTTCATTTTAGGGTTCATGAATTTGGTGTGTTTGAGTGCAAGGAACAAGCTGTTATAAATACCAGGGCTAGACTAAACAACAAATTCATCCAAAGTCCCGCCAGCCGTCCTTTCTAGCTGGTATAAAATGTATCGCATCACAACACAAACTAATCACGTTGTACGTATATGCTGGGAATTGCAGGCGTGTTTCACTCAAACGTGCAGGAATCTAATTCCTGAGATAATACTCAACGAGACGGAATTACATCCCCCTTCACAGCTATTTGCAGCTTTATCAAATTCAAAGCTGACATTTTTCATGACTTATTGTGTTTGAATAACCTTCCCTTGTAACATGTTTTCAGTCTCCTGGTGGGTGAGATCATTATGCCTTTTTGCTTCACAGAATGTGAACTGTTTGCAAAAGTGAAGGAAAACCTTTTCGGCAGAGCACTCCACAAATCTTTAAGGGCCTTAATTTGAAACAGGTACATCCAGTCCATCTGAGGCAAAGGACTGTTTAGAAATTGCCTAGCTCCGTAATTCTTCGCGACGGGGTCCATAAGGAGCGTAAATTTGTTTCTGGTTTACAGCTACAAAGGCAGAAGGCAGTAGCAACTGGCCTCATGCAAAGGCCTGCCAAGCAAAATGATATTTTTGGGTATGGACCAAGATTCCCCAAAATACGGACCAACAGAATTCTCTTATTAAAAACATCACTTGTGCACATTACAGCGGTGACAGATTCGAGAAGTTTACTTAAAAGAAAAACGTGGATAAACCCTCTGCCTTTCACGACTCTTTATAATAACGCATGTCTAGTATATGGCAACATAGGGACTGTGGGCATAAGCAAGGGAGCACAGATGAGAAAAGTACTAAAGATATGAACAAAAATAGGACTTCCTGTCTGTAGAGGTGGCAGAAGGGGGTAAAATCAGATACCTGATGTTCGGCCTCAAATGTGTTTTTTTTTCCGCTTTATCTTTTATTGTCAAGACTCATTATAGACACAGCGGTTCATATTTGCAAATCAAAATGATCTCAACCTTGTTAGTCTCGTTCCTGATACTCATTACTGCGAGAGACAACAGCAAGTCTGAGCGTCCGGCTCACATTAGACAGAAACCATGCAGTCGTCTCATTTCCCACCACATATAAATAACCACACTTTACAGTGTGACGTACGCTGTTTATGTTTTCGGCACTGTATTTCTGGGGGAAATTAGACCATGCCGGCTGAGAAAGATTCAATGCAAATTCGCTTTTTTATTTGAATGTGTAATTTGAGTCCCTTCGAATGTGAAAGAAATGCATTTTGTTCTACTTATTTGCGAAAGAGTTCACAAGATCCGGCAGGGGAAGTATCCCATTAGGGGAATGTAACATCATGGATATGCTTTTCCTTTTCAAATAAACAAGGTGAACAGGCTCCGCAAAAGAACATTTTAATTTTTTTAGCCGCTCTGTGTTTGTCTGGGGATCGGAGCTGGTCTGTTTCATTTGGCCGGACTGAAACCCCTACCTGTCACGCCAGGGCCTGCTCAGCCTTACTGCTGCTGACCCGAAAGCCGATACTCCAGTCCTTCATTACAGCCGAGCGACGTGCTCATCCAGGCCCGCTGTGAATGCGTCTTGGTGCCATTTTGAGATCAAAATGATTTCCATCTTTTGCAGTGTCTGCCGAAACTTAAAAGAACACATTGGAGTGCACCGCAGCACTGGTTTCCATTTACAAAGTGCCAGAGTCTCTCTGTAAACACCACAAAAGGTTAGAGTCTATTCATAACTCGGTTTACATTGGCGTTTAATGGTGTTTTTTCTTTTTCTCGCAGTGGTTTCCTCACCTTGTTGTATCAGACCACTGAATATACTGGGAACTGCTCTCAGAAAGGCTTCATGATGCCATTAAAGATAAACAGATCTTTCAAATACAAAGATAAATGTGTCCTTCTCATGTGATATGAGCTGATGAAAATGGAGTGTGACAAAAGACAGACTAATTCTTTAATAGAAACAACTGTAAAAAGAGCTTTCCAACTTTAAGTGGACAATTTTTCAGCAAGCCTTCATAGTGAAGACCAAATATTTCACGGTTATTAGCATTTGTGTTTTAAAGACTTACCACCACATATATGAATGATATGTAGCATATTAAAAATGTATATAAAATATATGTGTGTGTGTGTGTTTGTCATGTTTGCTCCCCATTTCTCATTGTGTTTGTAGACCCTTTTTTCAGTTCACGTCTTGCTGCTCCGTGTGTAACAGACTAGCCAGGACCTTCATGTTCGCTTCGTTTCAGTTTCGCTGGTCCTCAAACTGGCGCTACTCATGGTGCTCATCGTGAAGATATTGAGAAGCACTGATCTAGGAAAAACACACAGGCTTTTACACACTGGTCCTAGAGCAGTTGAAACAGAATCCTTAGACTTACAGACTAAACAAACCGTTTAGCTGAAGCTGTTTAGTTGTGTTTTCCTTGAAATGAATTGGAGCCTCGAAATGCTCGAAATTCTCAATGATCTCGTACGTCTCCTCCTGATGAATTAATGCCGGTGCGAACGTGACTTTTTACTCTAGCCGACGGCAGAGTTGAACTGAGTGTACATTTAATGCAAAGTAATAAACGGCTCCAAAGTGCTACATACAAGCAGATGTTTATCTGTCTTTGTTTTTTCACGTCCCAAACTTTTAAGAACTCTTTCATACACAAGTCATTTAATTACTGCAAATCACCTCCTCCACACATTTCACGAGTTGCGTGAACCTTCAGAAATACATTCAGAAAACCGTGGGGGGAGAAAAAAAAATCAATTTACACTACAGTGATGTGTTCATTTCTCTGAGGATGTGATTTTTTTTTGTATTCTTTCTCTGCAAGTGCATCAGAAGATCAGACAATGCAGCCACTCTGATAAAAAAAAAAAATATATATATATATATATATATATATATATATATATATTTACATTTCATATGCTCCAGTCTCCACTGCCTCTTAAAATCATATTAAATGTTTTTAATCATGCTTAAAAAAATTGTGCTAAACATCTCCTTGATGCCCTTTCATCTAGACACTTTCAAAGTTAGAATTTCTTCAAAAGCTCACCTTTTATACATTTAAATATGAGAACAATGGAAGTAAATTGGCCATTCAGAGTAGAGTAGCACATTGATTAAATAATTCACAGTGTTTGTATATCAAATAGAATATTTCATACTGTGGAAAAAAAGCATATATCAGCCATTATATCAGGCTGAATGGCTAGGCCCCCCACCCTACCTCACCATCTGAGACACACACAGACACACTTAGACAATATCACACAACTAAGCATTTTATTTGATGAATTTTAAGAAAAAACATCTTTTGATGAACTCACATTATTTTTTCAAAAGGTAAACTCGGCTCTTGTTTGATGTGGACAGAAAACCTGACGCGATCCTGTGTGCTGTTGTTGCATTCTCCATATCAAAGGTGGTTTTAATCAGTCCATCATAAATACATCAGAAAGTCCTCTCAGATATTCAACCAGCAAGTCAATACAGGATGCGCCCCATTCACCACTCTTTCATTGTGCCATTGTGGGTCCTCGGTCTGAGGCAGGGCGCCGTAACGGAGGTATGCTGCGTGGAGTTCGCCGTTCCTGCTGTGTTCAAAGATGTCAGTCACATCCAGAGTACATAATGATGGAAATAATCTTTCCCAGAATTCCTCTCCGGGGTGGCCGCTAAAGAAAAAACCTAAAGACCTGGCAGGTTATTAAATAAAAAAGTGGGCATGATATAGGTCAAATCGAGCTGAGGGCGCCATGCTCTACCTACCTCCTCATGCTTTACCTTCATGGAGACATCTCCAAGGCAGAGGAGGTCTCCCAAGACGTTAGCCTCCCTGAGTGATATCGTTGGCGGGGACTTTGATTAGAAGGCCCCAGTGAGCGCCACGCTAAGCACTTCATGATGAGGCACTTATCTCCTTTACCATTAGATGTTTTCTCAGAGCATAAGGGGCCTTATATACGCTCATTATTTATTTACCGCTCACAGCAAGCGCCTTTCTTTCCCTACGGAGATTAAGACGTCTTTTTCCATAGATGCTGGGGGTTTCTCTGTCTCTCTGCCTCTTCAAGAATTTAGGGGGCTTGTTTGTGCATTAGGGCCCTGGGAACCATGGGAACGGCACAAGTCTATTTCATTCAATACAATATTTATGGGCAGCCAGTGCCCACAGCTTCTTAAAAGCCTCTGTTGGTCAGAGGGATCTTCGCGGAGGGATGGGATCGTGGTGGTGGGTGGGGAGTCGGGGGTGGAGTGGGACGCTGTGTGCACCGTTTGGGGAAGTGGTGCACAGGGATGAACTGCTACAGGTCCAGACAGGAACAAACCGAGAAAAATTGAAAACCTGATATGTTTACTGTAATAAGCCAAATATGTTTTTACATACTGCGTATGTAAAAAGTATTATTATATACACAGTCCTAGATCCTCACTGTATTTTATCTTCTGTCTGTGTTTGGATTATGAAGCCAAAATAATCTAATTGTAGGACTATGCAGAAAACAGTGTGGTCCCACCACCACCTAAAGGGCCGTGTATATTATGCATAACCCAGCAGCAGTTTGCAATGTGTAATAAACCTTGTTTGGAGTACATGAACCTGACTCACAACAACTGTAATGCGCACCCAGAGGGGGAAGTGTCTTTATGGACTTCCTGTGATGTCTCTCTCTCTCTCTCTCGCTCTCTCTCTCTGTCGTCTGCCAGTTAATTGAAGCCACTCTGTACTCTGGAATGCAGAAGGAATGAAAATCCTGTGCAAAAATAATGTTTCATTTGTCTCATTAAGCCTCACGCGGGATGTGGTAAACCTTTTCAAATGGAGCACAGAGATGATATTGCAAATGTGTGCTTGCTTTATCACCTGGATATACAATAAAAGTACAAAGGATGCTAATGGAATATGGAGAGAACAACAGCGTAGCAACACTTTGCATGGGTCATAATTTCCATACTATTTTATGTATTATATAGGACAAACAAAAATGTTATTCGATGCAATCTGAAAACATTTAACACATTCAAATACATAGTTAACACAGAGGCATTTTCCACTTCCTGTGGCGTTGTTAGTAAAAAATAAAAATGTTGTCTAACTAAGCTACATTTTATTTCCTTTTTAATGTACTGTCAGAGTCTGTAGGATGTTCATTAAAAAAATACCACATAAGGTATGAGCCTCTTTACCACACTTGTCTCTGCTTTAGCAAGATTTTACATTTAACCAATAACTCTTGCAAATTGTGCAATAAATGAGTTTTTAAATCGATAGACTGCACTTGTAATACTTATAGAGACATTCTTTTCTTGTCATGCGTCTTAAAGAATGAAGCAGAATGTAAAGACGTGGTGTAAATACTGTGGTTACTGTGGTTATTTTAGCTCCTCACATATTAAAAACAGCAACTCATTACAGAGAACAAGGTTGAAAGGGAAAAGCTTCCAAGAGAGGTTACATCAACCCAACTGTTTATCAAAATAAGCTTGGGCCCGAATGGTCAGCCTATTGATTTCCTTGCCAAATATAATCTGTTTCACCACCATAAATCTGGGGCTGACATCTGCACAAAGCTTTATTTCTGCCCGAACGCGGGCCTGTTTATCCTCCGATTGGCTGATAGTCTCCATGACAACGCACACCACAATTAGACAACCTGCCGTCAAACATGCGCACGCTTAATTATTTCAGCGCAGGCGAAAGACAACAACAACACCAAAAAAAAAAAAAAGACAGTGAGAGGAAAAGTCTGGTCCAAGGCTGGGAGTCCACTTCACAGCTGTGCTCTCCTCGGTTATACACAGAACACAGAACCGAAGGCAAACAGGAGACAAGAGGAACCATCCCGTCCAGCTTCAACAGGGTGGGGACTGACGTGAACAAGCCGGACTCGGTGTGCTTCCAGAAAAGAAGGAAACCTGTGCTTTTGAAACGTAGATCAGGATTTCTTTTTTTAAAAATGTGTGAACGCTTGGCTAGATTCAGTAAATACAAAATGGTAAAAATGGGACATTGGGATCATTGGGCCCTTTTTTCTAAAATTCGGTACATTAAAAAATTGTGTTCTGGTAATCGCACACCAAAATGGGTAGTTCGTTTCCGCTGTTGTATTTTATCTATTTCTGTAAATCCTGAATATGATGCTACTGACCTTAGTCTAGCAAACAAGTCCCAAGCTTAGCACTTATCACCCGTCTTCAACCACACACGGGTTCTAGACAGACCAAGTGTTCCCTAGAAGCCAAACACAGACACCCTTTTACCCCTTGCTTCTGTGTTAACAGAAAAATTTCATTTGCCGTGTATTGTTTAAATTTTTATTAATAGCAATTTGTGTCACCCAGACAGGGTCTCTTCCAGAAAAAAAAAAAAAAAAAACATCCAGTCCTTGTACAAACCTATCACTCAAGTTGTCAGAAAAATTTGTTCTCATGCAATATGGATAGGCTGTGAGCTGGTGGTTTGAGGGCTGGGATCTCTCTCTGTTTAAAAGTACCAGTAAAACAGGTCATGCTGTTCACATCACAGAGCCTCAATCACAAACAAATGTTTTATTTAAAGTTCTAAAGCGTTGTTTACTCAGAGTGGGTCTCTGTTCCACCCCCACACTGCCGTCTCTGAACAGCGTGGCCCGATGAAACCAGAGAACGGATCTCATTTGATCATTTGCATCCAACAAGAAATGCTGTTTTAATGGCGTATTTCCAGGCAAATACTGTATTCTACAAAACAAAAGGAGAGAACATGTTGATTATCACCATAATTAGCCTAAAACACATATTCTACCCCATTCCTTTTACATATATGGCCTATGTCAAGAGAGCGTGTGAACTAGAGGTGTGGACCTTCACTGGTCTCACGATTCGATTCGATTACGATTGTCACTGCCTCGATATCGATGTATCACAATACATGCCGTACATTTTCTACGTTACTTCACATGATTTATTCAAATACAAGAGTTAAGGTCTCGGCCACCTGCGTGGCTGCTGTGAAAGTGAAGTGATTGTCATTGTGAAACACAGCAGCACAGCACACGGGGTACACAACGAAATGTGTCCTCTGCTTTTAACCATCACCCTTGGTGAGCAGTGGGCAGCCATGACAGGCGCCCGCGTTTGGGGACGGTGCTTTGCTCAGTGGCACTTTGGCGGCTCGGGATTTGAAGCGTCAACCTTCTGCCCATTTTCTGATACAATGAGCAGAAAAATGATCTGTCCGCACTTCCCTGATGCCCAAAACACCAGGAAATCACCCGATTCAGACGTCCGTGGCATCAGGTGAGCGCGGACTGAACACTGAACATTTTTCTGTTCGTTGTAGAACATCTAAAGCCGCTGCTTTCGCCACGTTGTTTATCTAAACTCCCGGTAAGATGATCATGACGTTTTGTAGATCTCTGGACACTCGGAGAAATCAGCTTTTCTTCCGTTCCTGCTTTGTGCGTGTTTGAAGTGGAAGAAGTGGTGCTATTTGAAGTGGTGCTATTGGTCGCGCCGGGGAAACTCTGACCCGGAGCGGCGCTGTGCTCTGTAGACCAGGCCGCCACAGCCACTACCTGCACTACTTTATTACGAGAATTTTTATGCCAGAAAATCAACAAACAACCACATTATGATGTAATCGTTTATTGCATCAATGCAATATCGTCCGCGTCGATTAATTTCAACACCCCTTATCAGATCTCCACGATTGAGCAAGTGAGCATGTGGACTTTGATGGAGAATACATGCAAGATCATGCATATCTGCCAGCTAAGCTGCTGACAGAAAGGTGTCAGTACCATGCGGCTTCCTTTAACCAACCGGGCATCATCCCGATCTCGACAGTACAAGTTCTACATCATGATTTCAGACCCACTGGTGTCTTCCAACTGAAATGATCAAACTCCTTTTTTAGAAATGTGTCTAAAGGTGGAATTGTGTCCGCGTCTTTTCCCTTGTGTATATGTATCCGGCATCATGTGTCTCGTCTTTGTTTATTTCTGCCTCCACAAGGTGACGTTTGTGTGAGTGTTTCTGTGTCTGCTGGCATTTGTATAGTTCTTGGCGCTCGTGTCGTTGTGCTTGTTTACCTCATTTGTGAATAAATCCGTGTTCCCATGTAACCGAGCCTCCTGCATCCCCCTTGTGCCACGATAAAACTGAGACTTGAAACGTTTTACTTTTTAAACCTGGTCAGTTCATGCGCCTCAATGACAAGCATACTTTTAAATGCAGGTGTAAATGCACCCAAAATGCATTTCGATAAGTGCTTTAGCCTGGGTGCTAGTAGCCTAGTGGGTAACACACTCGTCTATGAACCAGAAGACGGGTTGTGAACCAGAATTCTCGTTGTAACTGGGGCCTAAAATTTCCTTGTCACGGCTCGGGGTGCAGGGGTGATGAAGGTGCAGAAGCCGGACACTGAGAAGTAACAAAAGGATTTATTATAAACAAAAAGGGAAAACCAAAGCCAGGCATGATCGTCAAACCAGGGAACAGAACACGCAAAAGGAAACGTAAAGTGACCCGGAGGCGTGTGTCGATCTGACAGGAAGAGGAAACATCCACATTAATGCAGCCGCGTCGTCCTGCGCCTACTCTCTGTATGTAACGGGGTCCGAATCGGCCCTGCTCAGTCAGGACCGTATGAGCGTCAGGCCCAGGCATCACAGTCCTATTCGAAATAAAACATGGGGTTTCAACGTAGGGTCACAAATTAGATTTCCTTTACAAGTTATGCAAGTTAAAGTGTATAAAGATTGTTTTTGTCATTGTGAAACACTGCAGCGCAGCTCACGGTGACACAACAAAATGTGTCCTCTGCATTGAGCCCATCACCCTTGGTGAGCAGTGGGCAGCCATGGCACCTCAGTGGCATCGTGGCGATGCTGGATTTGAATCCACAACCCTTCAGTTATGAAAAAAAAAAAAAAAAAAAAAAAAACCTGTGCAGGGGTAACCCCACTGATTTCCACGTGCTTATCCATTTATCCACAGTCCCGATGATCCTCATACATTTGTGATTTGAACTTTTAGACACATGTAGAAAATAGCTTTTTCTTTAAATTGATCGTGAACGTGTATTTGTTTGCTTTAGTAGCTCCTAACGTACATACGGGTTTCATCTTCTTAGCAGAGTGTCAGTAGATTAGCCCCCTCATCATGTAGTGTCATCTCCGCAGGACTTTAGACGCCTTCATTTACATTCACAGGCCACAGCAGCTGCTGTAGTGACACACACCAAGAACACACACACACACACACAACCTGCTGCCCAATGAGACTGCAGGGGGAACAGCGTACCGTCAGCCGTAAAATGGATTACTAAAGGTGACAGTACCAGGGGGCTGCTGCTAACAAATCTAGTTCTACCAGTCAGGAACCATCATGTGCTCTACAGTACACATCCACGACTTTATATCGTGGTTGATCGGAAGCAAAACAAGGAAAGGAAACATCTAAATCCGTGGTCCTAAAATAGAAATAGCTCCACTTACTTTGTTAATACTTTTAGATTTGTAGTCGTTCGGTCTGTAATTTTAATGTAATGTTTGTAATGTTTTGAATTCTCTATTACATTTTATAATGGCCATTTTGAAGGTGTAAAAAGGTTAAACTCAAATGCCTACAACTGCTAATGATTAAAGGAACACTCAATGTACAATCAGAAATAACAATTTTAATATATTTAGTTTCTTAGATTGGCTTGTACATCGATTGAGAAAAATCTCTTCACGTCTATTTAATCCAATCGATTGAGGAAAGAAGTGATGCTGAACCGGGTGTTTCCTGGTTTAAACGGGGTTCCGTGTGTTTTTCTGTCTCCTTTGTTTAATTACTCAGCTCGGGACTCGAGTGCCGCTGGCTGCAGGGCAGGAAGGCAGTTGCTGGACCATCAGCAGGGTGCAGCCCAGCAGGCCAGAGGCTGTCCTCCATCCACCATGCTCAGAGACATGCACACACACACAGACGCAATAATGGACACACACGCTGTCACGATCCGGTCCGAAATGGGGTTACTCCCCATTTCATTGTTGTCCTGTGTAATGTTCCCTAATCGTTCTCACTTGTGTTAATTGTATAAAGCTGCCCTGTTCGTTTCTGTCCGCTGTCAGGTCTTTAACGTTATGTTCCGTGTTCACCAGCGTCTACGTCTCGGATGTCTCCCCTGTCTTGTGTTCCACCATTAAACCCCAGTTTCGTGATGTCAGGTGAAAGCGTCCTTCATTCCTCGTCACTCCTCGTCCTCCTCTCCGTGCACCCGCCGCATCATGCCCGCATGGACGTGACACACGAATATTTACTCTACACAGGGGCAGTGGTGGCCTGGCGGTTAAGGAAGTGGCCCCGTAATCAGAAGGTTGCCGGTTCGAGTCCCGAACGTCCCCACACACTGCTCCCCGAGCACCTGTCATGGCCGCCCACTGCTCACCAAGGGTGATGGTCAAAAGCAGAGGACACATTTTCACTTTCACATATCATAACTAGACACATCAGAAGACACACCCACACATCCCAGCATGAGAACTAGCAAGTCCACAGAGGGACAAAGGTGAAGGATGGGCAGTGAGCGAAGTCCCATCTCGTCCACCCCACGCCACAGCATCCTCCACCGAGCGACGCCCTAACCTCCATTCGCACAGCCGTCTAAAACAAAGACCACAGAAGAGCCACTTCATTTAAAATGTTTTAAGGAGCTGTCCAGATGCATTAGGACGACAGCAGCTTGTAAGAAGAAAAGAGACGAACAAAGATCACAAAGAGGATGAGGTCGCTTGGAAAAGACAACACTTCCACTGATGTGCCTCGGAGGCGGCAGGCGTGATTTGTTGCCGAAGTCTCCGCGGACGCTTGATCACACGCTCAGAAAAAAGAAAAGCGCACACACACAAAAAACAACAAAGTCTCTTAACTTTGGAAATTGATGGGCAAGTCGATGCAGCTTGCAGCTCGCTCCGGTCTGACGGAACCGGGGACGTCCACACAGGGCTCTCGCACCCGGGCCCCGTCGCCTACACTCCCATACCCGCCCGAGACAAGCCGCCCACCGCTGGGGCCCTGCCATCACTTTTGTTCTGACAAGGAAGTTGTGCTCCAGAGGCGCAGTGAAGATCCTGTACCCCGAGGGCAGAAAAACATAATTAACATTATTATTATTTGACTTTTTTCCCCCTCTCCTTTCTCGCTCTCTTTTTTTTTTTGTTCTCTCCCTCCCATAATTCAAAGGAGTTGTATTTACATCTCGATTCCATTGGCTGTATAATTTCTATAGGGCTCACATATGCAAATACGGTTTCAAACACTAGAAAACACATAGCCCGTGTGCAATTATGTAAATTGTGTTTTATTCATTCAGTTATTCACTCACATATTCACTCATGCATTCATTTGCAGCATTAGCGGCAGCCAGCGCTGGTCGGCAATCGACGGGCTCTCTCCACAGGACCGTGCACAGAGACAATGGGCAGATGCCCTCTCTTCCCCTCCCTCCGCCTCTTTCACGGTCATACCGCACCGAGGCAGAAGAAGTCAGTTTGTAGTGTAGTACACCACGCTAATAATGCAGATTAGGGGGCTCATGAAGTGTTTGCATGCAACAAAAACCCTACTACACACTCGTTTGAGAATGTCAAGTAGTAGTAGCGGTGGTGGTGGTGGTGGTGATAATGGTCTGTGTTATTTCTCATCACTAAAGCCTTAGTTCACATTAAACGCTCAGATAAAGGGACTAATATTCATCAAATATTTGTGAAATGTATTATTACATACAGGATGGTCAAACTACATTCTATATGTGGCCATTTCATGATATTAATAATAAGATTCACAACATCCAGTTTTTTTTAAGTTTCACTTCACCATCTTACGAATGACAAATACAGACAAAAAAAGGTTAAAGTAATTAAAGTAATAATATTCCGGCAACTTTTGATGGGATGTTTTTTCTATTGAAGTCATTATTTTGCATTAATCATTGGGATTTTGGTTTTCTTCCTGTCTTTGTTCCCCTTTGAGTTCATGGCAAGCGCAGGGAGACGTTTTATGTAAAATGGCTGGTCGTGACAGGTGAGATAAACAGCAACAGATGCTGCTGCCACCGCTGATAAGTGCTGTGAACAGAGTGCCGATAAGAAGTGACCAGCACCTCCGCTACCTGACATTGTCTCTGTGTCAGCTTAGTGTCTCCCGGCCGCGTTTTATTTACGCCCCCCCATCCCCGGCCTCCTCGTTCGGCCTGCGTGATAAAATTTGACGGGCTGCGGGATTGGCTCTTTAAAAGAGATAATTGTCACTGAGCTGTCAAATAAATAGCTGTGTACTTGGGCACGATTCCTCGATCAAAAGGCAAATAACTGGATTAAGCAATTTTAGCGCGGTACCAGATCGGCGCGGGTATTTTACCTTCTATCACCAAGCAAAGGGCCGAAAGCCAAGCATTAACGCTGCAGACACGGTGATTAGGAGGGATGTGCGGTGAGGAGGCGCAGGGATTTGGCTTTGGGGAAACACAACATGGACGGGTCCCTCCCACTCCCTCACATCTCAGGGTGTCTCCAATAAGCTGGCGTCGCCTCGCGCTCGTCTGAGCGTTCGCTCGCTCCCAACATGCACCATGCCGGGCGAGTCGTGTTTGGGTAAACTGCGTAACAAATTGGGGGAAAAGGTCTGAGCCGGAAAACTCTCGCGCTCAACTCCCTCCCGGACAAGGTGGTGTTTTATTATTAATACCGCCGAGCAGGTCCCGCCACTCTAACCTGTTCAGACGGGCGCCATCACCCCATTTAAACGGCCCTGTCAGTCAGGTCAGGCCGCGGTGACGCGTCCCGCTGATTTACAGACTAAATTGGCTTGTAGAGCTGCTGCTGAAACTGTTCCAAAAGCCGACAGGCCCCAGGAACGGTCGATCGTGATCATTTTCGACGCCAAACTGGGCCACCAGTACACCGTAGACGCCGCACACACAGATCCTCACATGTTGAGGGTGCTGGTGCGGGTAAAACCACAAAAAGTCCAGAAATGCCGGAATAATCTGCCATTAACAAAAAGGTCTTTGACTGGCAACAAGGAAAACTTCTTGCATAAAGGAATTTGCAGCCCAGTCATGTCATGTCTCGTCATAATATATTATAAAGAATTTTTCCTCTAAAAAATCTCAACAGTTTCTGGAGTCGTATATAGACAAATCGTGCGATTCCACATGCCAAGAACAGAATAATCCGCTGTCGCTGACAAAATCTTAATACATGTCCCGCAGCCATATGTTTTTTGTGACATATGTCTGTAGCTGAGCTTGTTCTAATTAAAGAATAACACAAAGGAACTTTTAATGAGCGATGGCTGAGTGAAACAAGTTTTTTCCTTTTTTTTTTACACCTGAGAGACAATAACACGGTGAAAAGACTCCTCTCAGCGTCAGCCAACCAAACTGGATTCATTCGTTCGGGGCTGAAGAGGCTAATGTGTAAAGCCACGCGGGTGGAAGGGGAATAAGTAGACAGGCAGCGTGCCCGCATGATGAGAAGTGTCCAATATTGGCCATGCTCACATGGATTACTTAATTAGCAGGCCATGCGTACACTTGCCGGCCTTAATGGCGGCCCATAAGGCCTCCACCTCACTTAAGGCAGAAATTGTATTACTCCGTCTCACTGCGAACGCCCACTCACACATAAACACGGCCAGACCTCGCGCTTCGCCGCTGCTCGGGACACATCATTTTGCATGAAATGTGATGACTGCTGGGAGAAAAGCTCAACGAGGGCTGTATTTCATCATGCCTATTTCTTTAATTGTGTATCGCGGTCACCTTTATTCCGGGGGGCTGTGTGTGGCTGTTCATTTAGGATCTCAGTCATGAGAGCCGACTTCCTCTCCTTCATCCTTTCCTCGCTCCTAAGCGGATCATTTAGGCGGATGGAAAAGGAAGCACGGGGAAAACTCGCACAGACAGGCAGATCGCTGTGGGCGCTGGCTGCTGAAACACTGAGACCACATCAGCACTGTGAGTAATGCCAACCCTGAGGAGCGCTGAGTCTATAAGATTACACAGACGGGGTCATAGAGTAGGAATCAGGTCAGAAGAGAAGACAAGAGAAAAGAAGAGAAGAGAAGGTTTCAAATCCTCTTTTATGGCAACACAGTAATGTGGACGGAGGTTATGGTTGTTACTAATGGTACACAACACCCCATTCTCCCCATAAATATCCAATTAGCTGTACTCCACGAGTAGATATGCTGCCACCACCAGCCCTTTAAACACAGCAGTAGGATCCACTGCATCTCATCTTCGTGTCTTAAAAAAGAAGAGCTGTAGCATTGTGAGAGCTAGCAGTGGCTACTGCAACACGGTAAATTCATCAGCGGAACCAAACATAACGCAACATAACGCAATGCTGATCTGTGTATACGGATTCATACTCGATCACTTTAAAGTAAGACACCAACAAAGGTTCATACAATTTAAATAAAGTTATAATACCCGTCCCAATTTGTGGCGCATATGCATCTTATCCAGCGTAAACGAGCAGCCCACTTACGGTAATAAGCGGCTTGACACTCCAATTGCATAATTGCTCATAATTGCAGTGGGATCTGTAACATTTCTGCGCCGTGTTCGAGTATGCCTGTCATTATTACTATTTGATTTTTCTTTTTTTTTTTTGTTGCTCTGATCCAGAACAGAAGATGGTGAACCACGTCACGGTAGCTGTCCCTCACCATCCACACGACATGACGTGTAAACACCCCGTCCACCGCTTCCGCACGCCATGTCTTTGGCCAGAGGATTATGAGGCAACAATTACATTAGCATTTCCCTCACTTACAACGAGCTGAAGTCTTATCCCCGATCTGCAAACAGGGACTGGGAACTATTGATCTGTTGCATGTTGTCATTCAGAGTATAATTATGGGGGGGGCGCAGGGGCCGACTTCTGGCCCGTTTCAACATCTGGGTGAGAGTTCTTCAAGGACGAGGGACCCCGCATGAAGCCCCGCCTGGCGGGAAGCTCTGCCCAGCTCTTTATGCGCTCAAGTCCATTAAACAAATGATCTAATTAATGCAGACACTCCAGTAGCTCTGGATAACAATCGATGGGGACAATACACGAAGAAACGAGTATGATACACGACACACACATACACACACACATCGAGTTACTGTATGTACTGTAGATCAGAACGATCATCAGATCAGACGCATACTGTATACACGCACATGCAAACCTATTAAACTTGGACGGGGACGAATGTGAACACACATGGACATCTGGCAGCCAGTCCGCAGTCTCTATCCTGCATACGTCCAGTGAAATTGTTTGCATTTATCTGCCATTTAATCCTAAATCATTTGAAGATGCATGTACGAGGGCCTCTGAGGTTTTCTTTGTACCCCGTCCTCTTGTCCTCGTCCGGTGCACCGGTTTGACAACTCAGGGTGTCGAGGAATATCACACAACCTCGCCGCTCTCCAAATCTGCCTGCACGTACCACACGCACGGGGAGGAGGGTAAAAAAAGTCCTAATCTCAAAACGAATTACAGCGTCACAACACCTCTTATTACGCCGCCACAGCTCGGAGTTGGTGCACAGGTTACCGTTATCTATAATTAAAACTGTATTTTAAGGACAGGCAAATGGAAACATTAGAAGGCCCGACGCATATCGCCCTCGATATTATAGCCGAGTTCATATGAATCATTTTATGGGGCCTTGAGAGAGAGAAAAAGGGAAGAAAAAAACCGAGGCACAATTAATTTATTCCTTTTAATGAGTAAATAAAGTTTCTCTCCAGGACCTACATTAAATTCTGTCGCCACTGCATTTATGTTATCATTATTCAATGAATAATTCCGTTTGCGAACAGAGAAAGTGCTTACAGCAGAACTTTTTTTTAAAAAAAGGAAATCAGCTGAACAAATTGTCTAAGAAACTGTTAAATGGTCTTGTTCAGAGTGTTTAGGGAGTGAAGTTTCTTTTTTCTGCCGTCACGGGCGCACTGTGCCAAGAAGTGCAAAAAATTGTCTGCATGACCACCCACAACAATGGCCAGTTAATCTCCAGTTTAAAGAGGCTGGGGGAAAAAGTGAAGAAGAAAACAGATGCCACTCTCTCTCTCTCTCTCTCTCTCTCTCTCTCTCTCTCTCTCTCTCTCTCTCTCTCTGTCTCACACACAGACGCACAAATTTGCAAACATACAGATAAGGATTAGGAACATTTGTAAAGGACGAAGACAGAGGCCACGGTTTGCAGGCTGGTGATAGCCGGTGTGAGATAATTGCTTTTAAATGGACACCCATCATCCATGCGACCTCACCCCCCGCACTCTGGGTGCAAGGCCCTTCAGCGCTAAGTCGCTGGTACATGAGTAAAATATCTTATCACATCCGCAGTTAACACGGTTTTTGCATGTTGCAATGTAAATGAACAAACTAAACTGTTTTTTGATCTGCACATGCAAATGCGAAGCCTCGGATGGAAACGAGCATGTTGCCAGTGCTGGGAAGCAAACAATGCAAACACTGCCCCCTTGTGGTCAGTTGCTCGGTCCTGTCGTTGGTGGCAGTGATCCCTGATCCTACACAATTTCCGCGGCACCTGAGAAGAGGCGAAGGAGCCCAAGATGGCAACTTCTGGTCATGATGTGCCACGAGGGCCGATAATGAGAAAGGACCGTCGGAGATTGATGTGTCTCATCTGTCCATCCTGTCTTCCTTGTGATGAAAGTACATCAGCGAGCGCCACTGCTCCCTCTCTGCCATGAAGAGGTTTCTCAGCCCAGCGGTCTGCGGTGTATTCAGTAGCGTGCCACAGATTTACTGGAATCGATGTATTTGGACACACTGCTGGCGTCGGGGATGACTTCACTAATGCTGTACATTAGTCATTAATGGAGACGGAAGTCGGAAGACAAACACAGATGAAGGAGCGCTGCAGATATTCCCTTTGCTTGCGATACAAAGCTGTACAAACATCCCCAAAACCCAATCAAGCAGTCTCACTTCAACTTAATTAATTCATTCCTTAATTAATTTCGACCTCAAAGGCTACTCTCCACAAGCCCCGCTGCCTCTCCAGGAGGAGTAAATCTCAATGTCACTTAAAGTCACGGCTGTAATTTATTAGCTCTTTAATACCGACAGACAAAGGTCCCCATTTTGGCCGTGAGCTCCTCTATCAGGTTTATCTGCACAGGTCATTAACCTTGACCCCGGTGCGGGAGCACTTCAGTCCGAGGAGCTTCCAGCCCCTGAGAAGGTCTGTCACCGCGACAGTCTGTCGCTCAGGCCACCCGATAACCCGTCCAAAAAAGAATAAGAAAAAAAATTAATAAATAAAAAAGGAGAGGCCTTAATTGTCATGTGGGAGCCAGTGCAGGTTCCTTAATTGATCTGACCTTTCACTGAGCTTTTTAATTTCCAATCCCGGTTTAAATGTTCCATCTGGCACCTTCAAACGACATCTGGTAAACTGTACTTTACCGGCTGATCTGTGCTCTGTTATTTTTAAACTTAATGTATTCTTCAACAGATGTTAGTTTTTTTTTTATGGACGCTCGGATATATGCCATGTCTGCAATAGTTCCCACTGCAATTCAAATATTGACACCAGGAATGACAAGGCCCGGACTATTACGTTCGCCTCCTTATTTTTGCGGCCTATTAGGTAAACATCAATTCTTCCTCCTCATTGGCCATAAATAAAACATAAGGGCCGTAGTTTATAAAGTGATAAACATTTTTGCAGCGCTGGGCTCATTTCTACAAATTTGACCGCTGTCAGCAAGAAGGCAGGCAAATTTGTTGAATAAATAATAAGCAGGTTCGAGGGGGAAATTGTTTGGCCGAGGAAGGTGTGATGCCAGTCAACAGGTCTTCGCCTCCGACAGGGATCTCGGCCCTCATGACTTGTAAGTGGTAAAAATTCAGCGTCTGAATGGAGGTTTATGGAGAAAAAAAACCCCATAAAGAATTCATCATCTTAAACGTTTCACTGTATAAGCATATCCGTGCATGTTGGATTTTTCCGCCGTGTTGCTGTATCTGGTTGCTAATCTGCTCGGCGGCGGCTCGGTCGCCAGCGGTATGATTAACTCGGCTAGAGGCACCATTAGGCCGCTGCGTTTATTAAGCTCAGCAGGAGACCCGGATTAATCCTGCTTTCCTAAAATGCGTCTGGCGCCTTGTTTTCTCGCGGCCGCCCGTGTCCGTCCCCCCCCCCCGCCGCCGACACCAGTCCAGGGCCTGGAGGAACGCGGGAAGTTGCGGTGGAGATACCCGCATCCTCCATCTTGCGTTCTCGCCAGACGTCTGGTCGATTTTCTGGCTTGACATTTTCCAATAGATACATTTCCTACAGCACTTTTTTTTTCTTTTTCGTGGGGACGTACTCTCTGATGATCCTACCTGGAGGGTGTTAAATTAATAGCATATAATTGGCTGATTAAATGCATATTGATTCCTGTGGCCTTGGCGATGGAGGATGGCGGCAGCGCCTTGCACAGGGAACCTGGAAAACAGCTTTCATGGCTCATTCTCAACATCTTTTTTTCCATTTTATCTGGTATGATGAAAGTTAATTAATGTTTTTGTATTTAAATAAAAAAAATGTCAGAAAAGCAGAAAAATGACAAAAAAAAAAACAGAATACCACTAAAAAAAGGAATAACATTCAGATTTGCGAGACAGACACCAACACGCTCCATCCTCAAGGTCAGACTTGGAGGCTGGACTGCGGCGCTCCAGCCATTGATGGACACGTCCTCCCTCCTGAGTCAGTCCGGCGCGAGCTTGCTGCAGAACATCTGTTCGAGAAGCAGGCCCGATCGTGGTGCCCTGACACCGGCCCTCGCACCCGGCCGGCCCAAATTCCCACGTCGGGTCCAGATGGCTGCGCCGGCCGGCTACCTTTACCTACGCGTCCCATGCAAATCAACTGATAACACCCCAGGCGGGGCTGTGCCACTCACCGCTGACCAGTCTCCGGTGGCTTCCAATGTTCCCTTCTGTCGAAAGACAAATTGTCCAGCAGCCTGCTTTTTTATGAATTCACCCCCAGGTCCAGTTCTCCTAAAGAGGTTAAGGAAAATCCTTGGCCCTGAGCCGTCCAACTTTGAGGTGGGAGTTACGTTGGGAAAAGTTGACGGTGAGAAGCCAAGGTCCAACAGCACCGTGCATGGAGGAAAATCTCAGAGCGACTGGAAACCGGTCAGTGGTTGAAGAATCGGCTTTTGTTTTGCAAGAGAAGGCTTTAGTCCCGATTATTCAAGACCGTGGTTACAATGAAGGTGTGCTGGCGATAAACCTGAATTCAATGTGATTTAGATACGGTTCATCAGAGAATAATTTGAGCACAATTACCGGGGACGGCGGTGATTGTGGAAAAATGAAACTCAGTTTGTGTCTCCCCCTCTGATAAACATTTATTTTGTGTGAGAAATGGGACGGGAAGGAAGATTTTTGCCCCCAAAATAATGACTTGCAGATGGTTTTCAGCAATATGCTGCTAGAATTAACCAAATGGAAAATTGCATTAGCAAACAAATGACTGGATTTGACAAACAAAGAGGAGCCGTCACCTATGCAGTCTGTCAAACGTCATTTTTATCTCTCGCACACTCCTGCATCACTGAGCACTAAGTCTTCGGTTAATCCCGTACTGAACGAGACAGGGACACGGGGAAAATGGGAAGCACACAACGCAAGATGAAGCTGAAGGCAGATCGGTGAGTTTTTTTACCTCAAGAAATAAACAAGTCCGTTTCCAGTTATTCTGGTCACATGGGTCAGATCAGACAATGAAGTTGGTATCTCATTGGTGGGTGAAGATGATTCCCTCGTCGCTCTGCAAAATTCTTTGTCAAGGCTGTCAGTGTTTGACGCTCGGAGCCTCCTCTCTCTGCCAGATCCACTCAGACCTGGCATCAGCACTGGGACTGTCCGGCTCAGAGTGGACTCCCCATCATACAGCGTCCTTGGCTGGAGCTGGACAAGGGCCAGCTGTCAACAATGGGCTTGAATTTTCTCCAGTGAGGGTTTTTCCACAACCTAGAACATCTCAAAAACGGCTTTCAGTGACTTTCAGAGGCCTGAATCTTGTAGTGGTTCCAATAAGAAATACATTGACCATCTTAAAGTTTTAATATCAACTAATTGTACCAAGCCACAAAGCAGGAACTACATAGTTTGCAAACTGGCCCCAGACATAAAAAAGGAAGAACCACTTGTTATCACAAACTACCTTTTTAGTTCGTGTATAATCATTTCTGTCAACCAGAATACAATCTTTACTGATATTTGTGCATGTGATGTAATACCACACACAGGTTTAAAGGTCCCCTATTATGAAATTTTCACTTTGTGAGATTATTTAACATCAACACGAGTTCCCCTAGCCTGTCTATGGTCCTGCAGTGGCTAGAAATGGTGATAGGGTCATTCTGTTCAGAGAGCGGCAGCTAAGATGGTTGAACCTGGAATTTGTCCCCTTATGTCGTCCTAAGGGGAAAGGTTTCTCATGCATTGTTCGCCCAGAGAATTTCCCACCCATCCCCTAAAAAGGAACTTTACCCACCATCAAAGCATTGCAGTTTCTTGGTGACTGGATGTAAAAATGAGCGCAAATCTATTTTTTAGACCCATCATGTGACACTCTGAAGAACCACTGGGTTCATTAGATTTTTTTCTGGAAAAACGCTGACACGACATCCTGTCTGTGGCAAACATTGTGGTTGGTGAATGGTGTTGATGACGTCATTTGAGTGAATGCCCGCTCAACTTCTATTGGCCGCTCTCCTCCTCGCCCCGCCTCTCTCCTCCTCATTAGCATTTAAAGCTACAGACCCCGAAGCGGCGCGTCCTGGGAAATCTCATTGTGGGACTGGATCAGAGTGGCTGTAATTATGTCAGGGGACCTTTAAATTGCCCAGGATGACTTTATCTATTTAAGTAAATCCTGAGGGCACCTTTTACCTTATGCTGGCAAATGAGCCCGGATGTAGCGCTGCGTTCAGCGCTAATGAACATTTAGCGCTACAGGTAGTTTAAGAAGCGCCAGGGTGAACTCTTTTCCTTGGAAGCTACAGAACGGATCATGTATGTAAAAAAAAAAATCTTCTTGTGCAATGGCGTATAATGTAAAACGTACCCCAAAACGCACCTAATGTGGGCTCCGCATTCGGACGTCACTAATTAAAACCTTCACCACACGCAAGAGCAAGTGTGTCTTGGAGCACTTACATGCTTAATGGTGCAACAAATTTCGACCTGACGTGGCCATTCCCACGGCAGGCAGGCAGGCGCTGCCAACAGCCGGCCGCCGGTGAAAACCCAACTGCGCATAGCGGAACGATTCAGGAACCGCAGAATTCGTTTCGCCCCGCGTGCCGTCACTCGGCATCAGGGCTGCAGCTGCTTGTGCTTTCTCGATGCAGCTCAGCAACTCTGAGGGAACTAACGCTCATATACGTTTCCAAGCAGTATGTTCTCCTCGTCCAAACACAGCCTTCTGAGGGTTTAGCCAATCAATTGTCAGGAAAAGGCTGAATGAACGGCTAAGTACCCAGAATGCTAATCTTTCCCTCTCTTTTTTTTCTTCGCTCTTAATTACCCTTCTTCCTTTTAGTCGGTAATGAGAAGAGTTCCCACAGATAATCTGTGCAATTGGAAAATGGGTCTCCGCTCATTGAATTATTGACCACTGAATCTGTTAAAACACCGATGTGCCTCACTGTTGCTTGGACCCACGAGCTCCATTTCAAGCTCCTCGGCACGAAATGCCACTCCATGGCGGTACGCGGTGCGTTACATCACCCACTCCACTCTCAGATCGCGGCCAACGCGCGCATGTACTTTCTGCGCACAAGCTACCCGGAGGCCTTATTAGCCGTTTCTGCGCGGAACGCGGGGCCACTTCACTCCGGTTTGTGCCGCTTGTTACCGCCGGCCGGCCGCATCTCAGTCCCTTCCATCCCTTCCGCGAGTAAAGACTTCACACTGACAGATAACGCTCTTCTGGGACCGGGGGAAGGTATAGCGAGAAAATCGAGGAATCTTTATTATTTTTTATTTTATTTTTTTGCATGTTTTTTTTTCCCCCCATTTGCTCAAGCGTCGGCTCAGTTGAGGAAAAGGATCCATCCCACATCTGGGCGAAACCTTCTGTTGCTCTGAACCCTGAGGGTCCGTGAATGAGCTGGTCTGAGCGTGTTCATCATGTTCGCGGATAATGGATTTTTGGCTGCGGAGCCAGGGGGTCCATTTTTTAAGCACACATCTTGAACACCAATCAGTGGATTACAGTCTTCAAAAAAAAAAAAAAAAAAAAAAACGAAAGAAAGTCCCTGAGAACATGCAGCGAGTATCTTAATTAAAACCGACGGACAACACGTTTTGCCTAAAGCGACCCTCAACTTCTGATGAGCAAATCTGCTGCTGAGTACTATCTTAAGTTCCTTTTAAAGTCTTTGGAGACGACACCCAGTGGTTAAGGAGGAGATGTTGGATATTGAAGATTGGAGGCCCTGTCTGGGAGAAGGAAAAAAAAGAGCGAAATTTATTTTATTCTGACAGTGCTAAAATGCAGCGAGAGCCTCGGTGGAAGTACTGAGCCAGTGTTAATAACGCTCTCTACAAAATTCACACCTCCAGCTAATGCTATTATCATAATTGTTACCAAATATCCCAGTTTTAATTGCCGTACAATTAATTTACTCCAATGAAGCAGTCCTTGGAAGGGGAAAAAAAATCATTTTCAAATGAACAGCTTCCCTGAAATCATCTCGCATAAACGCTGATAAATATACTAATGTTTTATGAGAGTGTAATGAAGCATGGAAATGATTTTTGTGTGGTTTGGAGGCAAGTGAAATTGTGTACAGCAGGAACATGGTGTCACATCCTTCTGAAAGAGCAACGCTCGCTCAGAAAGGCTTACCGGAACGTTCCGGGCCAAGCAAATCACCTTGAATCTCGATTTTGCAGCTGATGACAGCACCGTGGTTTTACCCCTAATCAGCAGAATCCTTCAAAAAGACAAAAGACCGATAGACTAAATAATCGCCGCCGTTAGCCGAATGAGCCCATGGGATGAAACAATAAACCTATTTAATTAGATCCAGAAAGGTACGGCCATCTTTTCAAATAAGTCTCATTAATTGCGGCCGTTAATGCCCACTTGAGATTTATTGATTTAAGCATTGCAATATGTTAAAATAATGTATCCTGTAACAGTTATCATCCTCCCCCTTGCAGGCGTCTCTCCCGGCGCACTCTAATCAACCGATTGTTAGACATGCATTTTCCCGCCTGGTGACAATGGCTGATCTATGGGGTCACGGAGTGCGTCCGCCATCCATCCACGGCCTGGATTTATTATCTTATTATAATTGTATACACAAACATTGTGGTGATTTAGGTGACACGGTGGAAAGATGAAATCCGTTTATATTAAAAGGGTTGTTCACCCCTGAAACGCGTCACCTGCAACACCTCTCAATGGCTGCTTTTAACAACATGGTTATTGTTTTATTGATCGGGGTTTTATTGCGGATTTGACACCCGAGCTGTGTGTTAATCGAACCACGTATAATTTTTGACACATTCCACAAAATTATGACTGCAATTAATTTGATAACTATTATTTTTCCAGTGATTTCAGTCTTAACAAGGTTTATGGGGGATTGCGTGGGTGGGGGCCCGTCTTTCCCGTGTCAGAGATGCTTTTGCTGTGCGCTTGTGGTGGACGGTGGATGACCTGTACGGAGAAAGCGTGGGGAGGGGGCAGGAGTGGCATGGCGTGGTTCTCCATGCACTCAATTTCAGGACTGAACTCGTTTGTTTCGTGGGGGTGAAGTCACTATTAGGAAGGCCATTCACTGGCATATAATTCCTGCTTTTCAATACTAAGGTGCACTCATTTTATGTGAAAATTATACAATACCAGGCTCTACTCGAAAGTGCTTAAACATATTTGTTAATGCTTCATTTTTCAGAATAGCCATTTCATCCCGAGGAAAAAAAACATATAAACGTAAGATCGTCAGATATACCTTTTCTGTACATCTCAGATTTTGACATTTTAAATTTCGACCATGAAAACAGTGATATGGTGCACAATGTTTAATAATTATTGTGCAGAAATGCTGTTTTGTATCGGTCAATGTCTGCCTTTCTTTTCATTTTTGTCTACTTCAGAAAACTGCACTTGCTGAAAGTAGCACAATTTACCTATTGCAAGAATTATTAATTAATCGCTCATCTGGTTCCCTCGTAATTGAAGAAAGATCTGGAACACTATTAGCACAGATAATAAAGAGGAGCAGTACCTCCCGCCCACCTTGGCACACAGGAAACGTCTGCTGCTTCGGATCTGTAAGGCCTCATCAGCAAATGTATTCTTCAGCATTGAGGAGTAGTTAAGAAGTTCTAGGTTTGTCAAACCAATTTAATTCTTTTTAAAAATCTTCACAGCAATTATCTTTCCGCATAATCACTTCCAAGACCTTTGGGGGTCTGCTGGGTCGTCCGCAGAATAATTGTTCGACGGGTAATTTGAAGTTTTGGAGGAAATTGCTTAATAATCAGATCTCAGAGTCAATATTTTTGGGAGACTCTACAAGGTTGGGATGGAAGAGATGTCATCTGGTGTGTTTTACTCATCACGCCAAAAAATTACCTCTCGTTCCACAGCTACATAATCGTTGCCACGTCTCATAGTGAGTTAAAAACCGTTTTCATGCCTTATGATCTCCATATGAATTCTGCACTGCACATCGAATGGGTTGAAATAAAGAGAACACGATGTGAAATTGACAAGACGGTGACGTGGAGGACCGATGTGTGACTGTGTTCGGTTGCCACTGCAACAGGGAGAAGAAAAAAGAACATCCCCACTTTGTCTAATCCTTTACTGGGTGTGAGCACGAGTAGTTATGCCTCAATTTAAGGATTTTTTTTCTTTCTCTCGCTGCAATTCAGTAAAACAAGCAATAAAACAAGGGAGGCAAAAAGGGTGCATTATGAAAACATCATAATGGTACCCTTTAACACTTGATTCAAGAGCCTCTTAAAAAGCATAACACCCATCAGCACCTGCAATCTGCCTTAGGAAATGACAGTCGCAGTGATATTATTCATAGTCAGTGAGGATCAGTTCAGGATTTGTCCTAATTAACCTCATAATGAGACGTATCAAAGTCTTCATTAATGATGGTAATGAGAGAGATAAAATGATGGCGTAGGGGAAAATGGAATGGCGGGAGCACATAGCTGAGACTCCATAAAAAGCGGATAGCAGAAGCCTCTCTCGGATCGTTGCGAGCACAGACGTATACAGAATCTCCGGCTCCAGAATCTGGCTCTCAATGAAGAATCTGAAGTGTTTTAATCGCCGGTCGGTGTGACATGGCCAGCGCGGCCTTTATCCGGTGCTTAAGGAGCGCCTGGTAATGCGGCGTGGCTTAAACCCAGTCACAATCCATCTTGCGCAATAACAACAAGACAATACTTTACAGCAAGCGCTCGGCTGTCATTTCATAATTACGGTAATGGTGGAAGCCCCGGCTATTTTTAAGCCCATCCCAATTAGTCACTTTAAACTGCTTTTAGGCGTAAAAGAACGGCTCGTTTAAACATTTAACTGGCATAATTATTCTGTATCATCACAAGTGCCGACTCTCAAACGAAAAAATCAATCCACTTCAGATGAAATTCACACCAACAGCTCCCGGCCCAGTAATAGTCAACTAGGTCAGCATTTTTACAAGAGACAGGGAAAAAAATATTTTTTCATGAGGTAATTAATGCAATATTTATTTTCCATGGTAAAAATATTTCTGTATGTTCCGAGTATCTCACTGCCGCTGACCCCAAACCCATTTTGGCCTTGATGACTAATTAAATAAAGAGCATGCAGTAGAATAGAAAACCAAAGCAGGACTTTGGTAAAAAAAAAAAAAGAACAATAGAAAAACCACTGAGTTAATAGAAAAAAAAATCTATTTAGCCATTTACTGGGTTGAATAACTTCAAGGCTTTTTCCAGGCCCCCACAGATCCTCCCAGGAAGTCCCAGCTGGGACCATTGCCTTAGGAAACCCTCGCTTCCTTAGCTATTTAAAGAATCCCCAGAAGACTTAAGTCATATACAGTTAGACTCCGCAGAAACCAATTTCCCTCCTTCTCATATTTCTTTGATATGTTTTATATTGTAAGGTCATTTATCCACAGTCTTAATTTGGAAACGCGAATGTCTTTTTTTTTTCTATTGTCAATCTGCTGTCATTTTTTCCTCCCCTCCATCATCTCGGTGTCATTTACCTTGCTGAAACCTGCCAGGGAAGCTGAGAAGACAGGTGTCCTTAAACATGCTGGAGTAGAGGAAGAAATTGAATGGCATGGAAGAGCTCAATTAGAGGGCAACGGCATTATTGAGTGCTTAATGAGTTGGGCTCGAAGACTCCCTAAAGCACACTGCAGAAGGCCGGCAAAGTGGAGCAGGGAGGAGGGCAAGAGGCTGTTGGCCAAAGAACAGAGGAGCCAACATTACAAATGTGCAATTATTCCATTAGTTTTTTTATTTGTCAGGCTTTCGGAACTCAGTATGGATTGAATACACCAGAAACACACATTTTGTATATTGTACACTGTACAGTTATTAAACTCTAAACTTCATGCTTTTGATCCACCAGTCAGTATGTAACGCTTATTAGTTGCGAATGCAAAACTAATATGTTGGACAAATAATGATATTTACAACCCGTTACATTACTGTCAATGGCAGTTCTGTTCTTGGGTTTATTGAAAACTCTTTTTTTATTCCCTAAACATATTGTTCCCTCTACGTAAATAACTAAGAAAGAATTGATGGTAACTACTGCATCGGGCCTGGTGTCTCGCACGATCGCCGGCGCACAGCGCCCGTGTCTCTCACCGTGTGGCCTGTCAGTCATCGTGCAGGGCGCTAATGAGAATCATGTTCGCCGCTGTCAAGCGAGGGTGGATCACAGCCCCAGGTACACTGGCACAAAACGCAGGCCTTTCAAGCGCATTAATTCAGCTCGTCTGCCACTACTCGTCTGACACGAGATCACAGGCGGAGCACAGCCTACAACCACTTCATGATGGGAGCGATTTTGCACGAGCCCACGTGACTTTAAAGGGGGTGCGGGGTCACCACTGAAGCAACACATGTAAGGGCATAGAACAAAAGGGAAATTCCAAACGAGAAGAAAAATGCAAGACACAAAGATAGTAAACATAATCCAGCAAAGGTAGAAAAACTGCAGTAATAACAGCCATGCATTTGGATCAGGCATCTGCTGCACTCTGCTCAGACAAATCCTCCCACATCTTAATTTTTCAATTAACAAGCCTCTTGTTCTCCAAACATATGCAAACACAGCAGGGCACCTTTTGAAAAGCAACACTAACACGGGGTCTAATTGGGGTAAATTGGCAGGCTTGTAAACTGGAATTTGAATACATCTCATTATGCCCGCTATCTGCAGCTCTGCTGCTCGGCTCGGCTCGCTTTGATGCCGGTGCGGGGCGCGGTACGGTGGGGCTGACGCTGATAACCACAACATGCATGCGATTGCCCTCTGGTTCTTGAGGGACTCGTCTGTGTGCTGCGTTGCTGCTAAGTGCCTCCTCTTTTCTCTTTAAATACACAGAGGCATAATGCGGCCAGCCTGGAGCTGGACGCCGAATTTCCCCGAAGCGTCCAGCCGCCTTGAGACATCGGATGGACAGACGTCATCAGAAATGAAGGGTGGGTCGCGAGGGATCAATGGACCCGCATTCAGAACGACGTTTCCACAGGTACGAGTCCTCATTGGCTTAACGTTATTTTCTCATGCCTCCAGGGATACTTCAGGAAGACATCTGTCTTGGAAACATTAAAGCAGCTTGAAGACTGCTCCACTTTTACTTTGGCTGTTTTTTTAATGTAGTTCACACGATTAATTTTGCTAGCATCCAATGCTAAGCTAGTGTTCATAGACTAATATTGTAATATACAATAGATAATAGGGGTTGTTTGTCACTTTAATCGTCCGCTGTCGGCGAGTGACACACACTGAGCTGAAATCAATACAGTTTATTAACAGCAGGGCTGTTTTATTTACGGCTGCAACGAGGAGCGGATGGCTGAGAAAAATCCTGGTCCAGTCGAGGGAACTCAACTTGTCGCTAAAAACCAGTCCGAGGAGAAGCAAACTTTGGGTAAAGATGGTGAGTATGATACACTAGCAGCTATATGGTAAACTTACTTTTGAAGACCCTGGGAACTGAAATGAAAGAAGTGGTTAAATGGCCTGGTCAAAAAAATATACCGAACAGTCATTTGTGAGCGTTAGACAGGCCTAATGTAATGGGAGTTTCATTTGAGGTGTGATGGACCTGTGTTGCCAGGTGCCAAAGAAAGTGCAAAAAATACTGCAAAAGAAATAGCTGGTCATTTACATTCAAACTTAAAAATATATTTTAAAAAATGATATTAGAATATTTTGTTAAAGATTTTTAAATTGACATGTAATTTGAAATTTGAAATACCTTAAATTAAGTTAAATGCTACTGCCAGTATTTATAAATGACGTTAGAGGACAAAAATTATAATCTGGCAACATGGGGCAAACGTATATAACTAATGAAAAATTTGTTGCAATTCTTCTAGTATGCCAAGAACTGATATAATACTTTTCCTTCTCAGCCAACATACCTCTTATTATTTATACAGTGTTAGGGTCAAGTGCACATTTGGTTTGTTTCAACTTTTTAAGTTTACACAGTTCCATGCCGGTGTTTGACATTTGTGCATTGTTCTCACATAAGCAATATTCCTGCTGCCGAAGAGCACACTAATTACACAAACAGAAAAGAAGGAAAGAAAGAAAGAACGAAACATCACTTTTTACTAATTCTTCCGAATTGTTAAATACTAAAAATATGCCAATACAGCCCAAAGCCATTTTCATTCCTCATTCTCATTCTTTCCTTTTTCATAGACTAACAATGCATGTTCCTGCAAGGAAAGTATGTCCCACATGTTAATTAATCATAAGACATTAAATCTTAAATAAAAGCAAGGGAACAGACTTGCTTAATTATTCATTTTAGATAGGTGGTGGAAAAATAAACAGGGTAGTGCTGCCCAGGCGATAATTCATTAATAGTTAGCATTCAAATCTGTCCACAGAAAGCAGATTCATTACTGGGTTATTTCTCCACTCGCCAGGATGGCACCGACTAAACTATCCAAACACAGCAGGTTGAGGCATTGTTGTCATATTGAGCGGGTGGACACAGTTGGGAAAGGGACGGGAAGATTAAACGAGAAGGATGCAGCTCAGAATGCATGACCAGGGAGCTGAGATGTGCTGCCTCAGTTTAAAAGACACTCTGCTGTAATGGAAAATAGCTTCCATTAAGGAAATCATGTCTTTTGAAGTTAGCATCATTAATATAAAGCTTCCCCTTACATTTACAACATTTATCAGAGCTACTTACAATCAGTAGTTACAGGGACTGTCCCCCTGGAGACACTCAGGGTTCCTCAGGGACACGGTGGGAGTAAGTGGGGTTTGAACCTGAGACGTTGTGGTCATCTGGTTGATAGCTGTGTGTGTTACCCGCTAGGCAACTACCACCCTTAAAATGATTATTTATATGTTCTGGGTGGTAAATTACTACACCCTGAACAGAGCCAGTGACCAGTGAAGCTCCGTGCCGGAGGGAGCAACACTTCAGCACCGTCCCCGAGGGTGAGCCGGGCCCGAGTCAAGCCCACACCGAACCCCGCATCTCCGCCTGCTCCGTCTATGCCCCCCGTGGTGGTAGCAGCCTGGCGTCCTCGTCCGACTCGCTCTCCCTCACCGGCTCTTCTGATAGCGGAGGTTGGTTGGCATGAGTTCTTCGCCTTTTTGTCTCTCTCTGATTGTCTTACAGTGGAGCCGGAGGGAAAAAAGTGAACGGTGAATCTGTCAGGCCCACCTGCGATGTGATGCACTAATGCAGCACGCATGGTAATTTTGCAATGATAGCAGTGTGTGTGCTCTCATATTAGCAGTTTAATGAAGACAATAGATGTTTTAATGTCATTAATATTAGAACCGATCTAGTGACCATATGATTATAAGGAATTTTCAGTGGGACATGATAGGCTTAATGTCGGTCCATGAGAATGCATTTATGCAGTTTTATAGGATTAATTATTAAATACTTGTACATTATTTAGAGTCAGACACCCGGAAAAAAAATCATATTTAAAAGCCGGACATCACAGTGGAAATACTTTTAAGTACTGAATGAATGAAGCAGCCCATTTGGTTAAAGTCAAACACTGGCATTCATGAATGATTAAGAACCCGTAGCAGTGAGTGTTTTGTTGCTTTGATGAATGAGCAGAAGAGTTTTTGGTGTGGGTATGTTGGAATATGACAACTTAATTTCTACATTGAATGTGATGATTATTTACATCACACACTTTTATTCAAATCGGTTGTAAGCTCCCAAGCCTTGCTTAAGAACTTCCAGAGGCCCTGTGTGATCATCGCTTCAGCTGCATTGCACCCCAGAGTGCTGGGGAATGGGAGGTCCGGAGCCCCCTCACGTTGTTACGGACCAAGCACACAGGGCATATGAAGAAGCTCCTGTTGAGAAAAACTCTTAAGGCTGATGGTAATTGATTATGTCTTCTGAACAGCTTCCTCGGTTGTCTTTCAGCGAAAGAGCGAAAGGTGATTCCCTAAATTATGCATGTGTAAAGAAACGCCAGGGGAGAGTGGGGGAGGCTTTTAAAATGTTATAAACAATAAGCAGCGAGGGGAAGGGGGGTCTTAAAGGGCTTTGAGTATCTGTCTGTTGAAGGGCCAAATCCCAGAGCACGTGTTGGTTTACATGTGCATTTCACACATGCTACTCTGCCATATATGGAGAAAATAGACTCAGCCCATGTCCTCAGAGGAATTAAAATGAATTATGAATTATGATATTACAACTTACATTAAGATATGATATTTGTTATTTTAAAGGTGTATGTGTGAAGCACGGAGATACCTGAAATGACATTGTAATTGTGTTGCAGAGATATTTACTGAATAATGTTAAATGAACCCAAGCCTTGTTTTATAGTTGGATTTGTGCATAGTAAAGGCTGCCAGATTAAATTATATGTTATGCAAATGTGATGGATCAAGCAGCCAGCACAGATAAGGTACTGACAGATTCTAAATACTGTGAGAAGTCTGTGTGGAAGTGGAGATAAGCACAAGTGGAGTTAAAATAGTACCAGTTTCATTGTTGACTCAGTATTGCAATGATGCCAGTTTGGATGTTTGTGCACTTGAGACAGTGGCACTATGTTTCTTCAGAAGGGCTTCTAATGAAAAGTACATTTTGTGAATGCTTTGGTAACAGAACCAGTGTAAATAGTACCTTTTGTAAGAAAACCACACTTATCTTCAGAAATCTGAACAGCTTATTGGCTGATCACCTTCCATTGCTCTGAGTAGCTGCAGTGGCTGCAGGGAACAAACCCATGAAAAGCTATTTTGGCAGTAAATCCCCCTTTTTATTGGACCATTAATGGCATTTAAATGGGCCGGTAAAAGATAGCAGATACCACACAGCACAGTAGCGTCTCATTTTCTGCAAGCACCCATCCCCAACCTCCTGTTCCATGGGAACATATGGGACTTTTTTTAACTGTACTGTGAGAAATTCACATCACACACAAGTTTTGCAATTAGTTTCAATATGACGCTTGAATTGAGGGGAGGAATTTCAGGCAACTCTGTTTAGGCAAACCAGAAAGTACCAGTACAAATTTCATAGGCCATGGTGATGCATTGATGTAATGAGGACCAAACTAAGGTTTAAAGTGAAGTGATTGTCACATGTGATACACAGTAGCACAGCACATGGTGCACACAGTGAAATTTCTCCTCTGCATTTAACCCATCACCCTGAGTGAACAGTGGGCAGCCATGACAGGCACCCGAGGCCACAGACTGCAATATCCTAAACAGTGATAATATTACAGAAAAGCTGCTTTACCACAACATGGTGCACAAGTGGAGGCAGAGAGGAGGACTGAATTTGTCTCAGTCAAAGATGTAAAAAAGAACATTGTTGTTCTTGCTGGCAGTAAAATGGTTTCATCCGTGAAAAAATATGGTAGAAACTATTACAGCAAATTACTTCAGCAATCTAAAACACTCTATATATATATACACACACACACACACACACACACACACACACACACACACCTATTTTATATTTACAAACACAAGGTGCCTAGAAACCTCACATGGAGAAAAAATTAGTTCATTTTGAGTCCGTGCGACCCATGTCCACATCTGGACCTCTCTGGAGGTCTCATCATTGGACATCTTTGGAGGTGGTCTGGAGAGCAGACGGTGCCATTGTAAAATTGGTACAGAAATACATGGATCTGGTGGTACACTACCATGGGGCAGTAATCAGAAGGTTGCCGGTTCAAATCCTGATCCGCCAAGGTGCCACTGAGCAAAGCACCGTCCCCAGGCACCTTCCACCTGCCATGAAAGGCACCTGGGGAGCAGTGAGTGAGGACGGTGCTTTGCTCAGCACAGGCCTCACCATGCCTAGTGAAAGTGAAATGATTGTCATTGTGATACACAGTGAAAATGAAATTAAATGTGCCCTTGTTAACCATTACCCTTAGTGAGCACTGAGCAGCCATGGAAGGCACCCAGTGAGCCAAGTGTGGGGACGGTACATTGCTCAGTGGCACCTTGGCGGTTCGGGATTCGAACCACAAACCTTCCAATCCACTCCGCTTGAAAAAAAAAAAAAAAAAAAAAAAAGGCCCACGCCACTGCAATAGTGTCCCGGAACCCTAACTAGGACAGCCTTACTAAGGCGAACTGAACACTGTCCATGCTGGACTAGGTGACTGTGTATTAAAATGAGTTAATAATTGACACTGTGTTTGAGATTTTAAAAGAAGAGTGAACAGGTGTGTTTTCAGTTTAGATTTCAACACTGAGACTGAGTCTGAGCCCCGAACACTGACCGGCTAGCTGTTCCATAACTGCGGAGCTCTATAAGAGAAAGATTTGCTCTCGGCTGTGAACGTCTGTACTTTGGGTACCAGCAGGTACTTAAAACTTACTTAAGTTTTTCACTTGCTATGGTCCCAGTAGGCAAGGTCAGCAGGAAATGTCCCCATGCTCCTGATGGCCAGTCTGCCACCGCTTCTGTATGTATACGCTGTGACGGGAAGGCGCTGGTCACTGCAGGAGCTCATTCTCCACAAGGAGAATCAACGTGAAATTCTTGTTCTCGTCAGTCGCACTGCTTCCTGCACACTTTAGTTCCAGTCCTAATCAAACATGGCTGATTGGGCTAATGAAGTTTTTCAGAGACATTGATTAAATGTCTTTAAGTATTAAATTGGTTTCGGAAGTGAAATCTTATCTACGGTATCACAGTGGATGTTCTGTGACTATAATAGTTTATAGTAATACTTAATTATTCATTATTCTGCCTATAAAATATAGATGCAATTATATTTTGTTGACTCTCTCTCCATTTTTAATGATTATTTTGTGTTTTGTATGTGTATAAAGCAGAAGGAGAAGACTGTGCTGGCATCGTCCTGGCCTGTCTCTTCTGCAGGTTCTATGACCTCTGCCTCATGCTGCCAAACTCGTGCGACAGGGCAGCCAAGAGCCTCTGCCCCTCCTACAAGCTCTATCTCTCCGCCCCCGAACCCATGCACAGCAACAGCAACGGCGACAGCAGCTGCAACTGTGACTTCGACTGCGGCCTGTTAGATGCCTGCCAGGACAGCAGCGAGTGTCTGGAGCTGGCCATGGAGATCTCTGAGATCTGCTTCTGAAGGTGTTTGGTGGGCAGGGGTAAATGTTTTCTACAGGCTAGAGTGCCTGTTGAGCTCTATACAATGATGTCCATGTATTTCAATTCAGGTAAAGGACACAGACATGCTTTGAAGAGCGAGCATCCCAAAGCTTCAAGGGAAGTGCACAAGAATGGCCTCTTCAGCCAACCTGAATGTGTTCAAGGAAAGACAGAGGGGGGGGGGATAAAAACATGCCCAGCTTTCCTTGTGCAGCTTGTCTGTTTCGGTTCAAGTGTGGTTGTTAACAAAGGAACATTCTGAAATGGCGTTTGTAGGACTCTTGTCCTTGTACAACCATTCAACCTTTGCTCTCCACTCACAAAAGACATTCTCTGGAGTCTTGCCTGGTGGAGGGATCACATTTCCAGTCTGAGGTGGGGCACTGTCACATAATGGTAAAAGCGACTGCCGCGTGTAGTATGCGTGTCACTGAGAGCAGGGGAGCTGCACTTTGTCATGTCAGCATCTGTATCACATGGTGCTCCTGCACTGGTTTAGCTTGGGTAGGATCAATGAAGGTAAATTATGTGATGTAAATGATGTAAAATATTCTCTATCCATGTATTCGCCATGGAATCCTCCCATTCTTGTCCCTCCATCGTCCCTCCAACGGCATAGTCCATAAAAACAAACATCTGCTAAAGCGGACCTGCTTCATCTCCAACGAAGAGTCTGGAAATGGCGAGCGTCATATATACGAGGCAGCCCTTACTTTTTATTGTTTCCTCAGTAGGTCAGTGTTTGTAAAGGGCCTCAGTGACTGAGCATGTGGATGCATGAGCCGAATTACAGTCTTTGGCCATATTGATGGGGAGGGGAGTGGGAGTGGGAGTGGGAGCGGGGGGGGGACTCAGTTTGTGACCAATTTGCTTATTACTTGCAGGGGTGCAATTACAAAGCTGAGCTAATACGGCACCATAAAAGCAATTTGAAGCCCTTTGTGGTTTTTTAACGTGAATTGTGCCTGCATAAACAGATGCCCGCTCAAACCGAAAACATCTGCACATCTTAAAACTTTTTGGACCTCTGTCAAATTACCTGCCAGCTATGGGAGCAGTGTGGGCTGTTGGGTTTGTAATTGTTCAGATGCCCCTTCTGTCAGACCATGGTTCGAAAAGACTAATAATAATAATAATTTTGTTAAATTCATGTTCAGTAGTCAACAGCAGGGGGGAAAAAAAAAACATAAAGCGTATGGCTAAACTCTAATTATGCATTTACAGAATAGTATGCAGGGCAGGATTTTTTAAAGCTGCCACTAAGCACAGTGCTACATGCTAAGTGTGCTTGTTTGCCGCTAGTTTAAGGCATCCTCGGGATTTACAGAAATAAATGAAGTTTAGTAATTATCTGTATCTTGAAGCAGAGAAACTAACCGTCCTTTTTGTTTTTGTGTGTAATTATTTCCCATTTTCTTCCCACAGCACAGTCTGGAATGGTTCTGGGTTTCATTCAGTCAAAACTGTGTTCTGGGTAACAGAAAAATATTATGGACAAAACCAAAAAGAGTTTCTCTGCTTCAAGATACAGTAGTTCTTTCTCGTCTAGTCATGTAAATCCGGAGGACGATTTTAATCTTACACTAGCAAACGTAGCGCCGCACTTAGCGCCCACAGTTCATTATGACAGCATCTCAATGGCCATCGCAAACATCTTCCCACGAGGGCGGAAAAAAAAAACCACGTTAATAGTTCAATCAGGCTGCCTGGCGCCAAGGAATTGATCAAGTAATCTTTGATTACTGCTCAGCGATATGAGCTTCGCGTTAACAAAGGGCCCATTTTGCGCCGCGTTGTCACGTTTACACGGTTTTTGGTGCTCTCTAATGGTACGCGGGCTTCTCTTTGTTGTTCGCCGCTCAATCACGTCGCTAACGAGAGACGAGCCGCTTCTCCTCAGCACACAGCACTAATACGGCCTCTCATCGGAGTTTTTCCTTCATCCAGCTAGCGGCTGCCTCCCTGGGGGTGTCGCGCCATGAAATATTAATGCCATGTGTTTAGAGGTCCCCCCCCCCTTCCTTTTTTTTTTTTTTTTTTAACCAGCGGTTTTTGTCAGCATTTTACGTACCGCTCCTCAAGACTGTGGCCCAAGAGGAGACGGGGCTCCCAGTGCTCGGTGTTGTTCCGCGTTGTCGGAATAATCGAGCAGCGTTTTCCTAATGGCCTTTCTGTGTTATTATCGGTTACATTTTCACAGTGATTTTTTTTTTTTTTTTTTTAAGTAAATGGAGCATTTGCCACATTGTCAGAATCGGGGAGCTTAAGTTGCTGTACCCTGAAGTGCAGCATCTAGCACATCAAAGGGGAAGGTTGTTTTCTGCTTGCGTGAGGTGGAGTTTGTGTAATGGCTCTCGTGCTATTGCCAATGGTTTATTAATTTAATATGTTTCATTGTGCCTTTGGTTTCTTCCATTATTAAAAGCCTGCTGTCATATTTAAGAATTTACAGACCTTATTTTTCTCATTTTCCTCCCCACTGCTGTTCTTTTCTGTCCGGGAAGAAAACTGTTCCCAGTTTCCAGTATATGTGTAACCCTGCTTGTGCAATGTACTTTTATAAATCACATTCAAATGATTTCATTAAGAGGGGCAATGGTTAGACAGGCAAATTTCATTTCACTGAGATTCTTCAAGTATTAGCATTTCATTAAAATGACATTAAGGACGTCCTTACTTTGGCATGTATGTTTCATTTCATTAAAACATAATTAAATCCATGACGCTGTGAGTAAAGCTCATTAGACGCCGTGCAGTTTTATGTTCTTTTGTGCTTTTATGTTTTGCTGAGCGAATGTCACGATGGAAAAAAAATGACCAAATAGCCGGGAGGCTTCATCAGGAGACACTGTTCCCCAGATATAGATCTTAAATCTGGGACATCTGTGGATGTGTGTCAGGAGTGAAGCCCCCCTCCCTCCATGCGTTAAGTAGGGTATGGGCGCGAAGCCCCCAGGCAACGTCCCAGTAGATGGTTTTCACCCCACCTGAGGGCCAACGGAGGAGACACCTTTCACTCACTGTCTGCTTCTTGTCTGCAATGACAGGTGTTCTTTTTTTTTTTATTAAACCACTCTCACCCCCCCATGTCCAATTAATAACCTCATTTTAACAATTAAGAGAGAAGGAGGAAAGCGAAGCCCCAGCAGACGGATGGGCCCCAGAGGGATAGGTGTCTCTGCTGCTGCCTGCCAGCACCAATCGGAAGGCTCAGGTCGCTGTTTGTTTCTGTAACCGGTGCCCGATGACCTAAACCAAGCCGCATGACCGCTTTTCAGACTCCCAAACCCCTCCCCTTCCCCAGGTGCCCACTAGTATGGTCAAGATGACCCTCACGCTCACTCCCTTCCCAATTAGGGTGGGGCAGGAGAGAGGGCGGGGCAAATCATGGTGTTGCTAGACAGGGGGAAGCACATATGGTAGCGGCATGATGGACTACATCAACCTAACTGGACCCCCGCCCCCCCCCAACTTCTTTCCCTTCACCCCTGCCCTCCCACCGCGCAGAGGAAATTAAAGAGCCGTGTCGTGGGGAGGAGGTGATTTAAAAAGAAGTGATGGGGAGGTGGGGTGCGTTTTTTGGGGGGGGGGGGGTTGTGATGGAGTTAATTACTGAATAATGAGGAACAGCGAATTGTTAAAGACATTTTAAAACATGCCCGGATGAAGATTCTCTCTCATGCTCACTCTTTCAAATTCCTTGTCCGCGGATCTTTGACTTACATCGCGGCTCCTCCTCGGCCTTCTGTGAAAGACGGCCCAGAGACACCTGGTGCTTTTAGTGTCTCTCCCCCCCCCACTTTTTTTCAGAATTTATTCAGGCAACAGATGAGAGCTGCATTAGCTGCACATCGATTTGTGTCCTCCCGGCCCATAACTTTTCATCTGCATTTTCACAGCTGTAAATCTCTCTTTTTTTCACACATTACACCCCCCTTCTTCCCATGTCTGAGACTCCACGCTCTCCACGCCTTGTGTCACATTCAAGTCAAAGTTGACCACTCTATCATTAACACTGTCCCATCTGCATAGACAGTATATCATTAATATCTATGAGTGTTCTTTTTTTATCAGGCTTTCTTTATTTTTGTGTCAAGTAGATTGTAGGAGAAGAATAAAAAGATTACAAATTTGTATTTGTATTAGTAATGGCATGTTAAAGAGTGATCTTTATGCAACAACAGACACTAATGTGTAAAAAACATAAACTTTAACAATACAAGAAAAAAAGAAAAAAATCTGACCGTTCATCTTATTTTCACTAGCACAATATCAGATGTCGGATGAATTTTCAGATTGTTACAGAAGAATACAATTTTGATTACTTTGATATTTGGGTTTCAGAGAAAGCATTTGTGGTCTTTGTAAAAGAAGCATAATGAAAGTGCATATAAATGCACTATAAATGTATTATAAAATGCATGTAGACCAAATAGAATTATGTTGCTTGTAATGCTTTGTCTGCCTTTGAAATGATCCTGTGTGGTGGGTGTGAGTGACACTCTCTGGAATCTTAATGAGGTCTTTAGACGCGCATAAATTAAATGGTTAGATGTCAGCAATCACGCAGCGCCCAGAGGTGCTACTTATTTATAGAAATTCAAATGTAGCTTTATTTATGACATATCTCTGCTCACAGGACTGACCACCTGAGCAGGTCGGCATATTGGTCCTGGACTGGTTTTAATTACTGGACCAGTGAATTGTCATGAGCATACATATATAATTGTTAAAGTCCTGACAGTTGTTTAGGTGGGGATCCTGTAACGATGACCTACGACCATTTGAGGACCAGAATGTTTGAAGTGTAATATTCATAGATAATGATTTATCAGCATTTCTCTTGTACCATCGGTTCCATAAAAATCCTGTAATAGATAATTTTATGCTTTAACTGTATTGATGTTGTGAGCCACAACAGCAGTGTGACATACAGAAAGTTTTCTCATCTGAGTATATCTATTACAATAAAGACTTTAAAACTTTTCATTCATTAATTATAATGAGGTCCCTGTGACAGAACTGTCCCATGAGGAAAGTGGCAAAGTCGTTACCAGTGACAAGTACACAGTATCTTGGATGCCAGGCCTCTCTTAATCATCATAAGCATCTGTAATTTCAGGTTAAACTGTAGTTTCGTACAATTTAATTTAGGATTGGGTAAAATTTTAAAATGTTGTTCAAGGCTGTACTCAGAAGACATGTCATGTCAGATATTTTCCGCACTTCTTTATTCATGTTTTTATCACCACTTAAAATACCAATCAATATCAATATCATTTGGTACGTGCATTTTATTAATGGAGGAACTACACAGAATGGGTCTCCTGGTGTGAAGGGGTTATTATGAAACTGAAACCATGATCATCGGCCAGCCATTTTTGGGCACGAGAGAGAAATCCCTGGAGAAATCCCATAGCAGTGGAATGAAAAGCCTTGTAAATGGATTTAAAATTAATAAGCAGACCCAGTGAAGACAGTTTTTTGGTTCCAAAACTTTTTACTACACTGTAAAGCTTGATTTCTTGTACGCAACCCACTGTGTAGATCTGAGGATGAGAGGATGGTCCATTCCAGATCATTGACCTTCCTACATTCTTGCTATTCTTAGCTGTTCCTTGTGTATTAAATCATTGTGTTGAAAGGTGAAATTCTTCTTTAACTTCAGTTGTCTAGATGAGAAACAGTTGTCAGTGGCTCATTGGTAGTTTTCTTCTTGCCCGACCACCAACTTTGGATGGATGAACTGGTCCAGGGAGGACGACTGCTCCTCGGATGAAATGATGGTCTTCACTGTGTTGGTCGGCCTGTGAAAATCTTAATTCTTAACCTTTAATCTTAATTAATGTTTTGATTTGAATGGATTACAATCACTCATAAAAGAAAATAGTTACATCTTTAAACACACACACACACACACACACACACACACACACACACACACACACACACACACACACACACACACATATATATATATATATATATATATATATATATATATATATATACACACTATATAAAAAACTACACAACATATTTTATATTATAATAAACATTGTATATATTATCCATAGTTTTCTGTTGCTGTTGTAGATTAGAAATGTGTTCTCAAATCAGCTGATTTTTGAATGCATGTATTTATTTCATTGTTCATTCAAAGACATGCATATGAAAATCAAATCAAAGGAGCATGTCATTGGAGTGTAATTACATCTAACGCTAATGCAATATGGATGAATAGCTCAGTGATGGATGATGACTTATTATGTATATTTTTTATTGAACCATTAGATATAGGAAGAATTAAGGAGTGGGAGCTGAGAGGAGCACCCTTGGGTGGATGAACTACGGTAATGAGCAGCACAGACCGTACTTCAGAGCCAGAGCAACAGCCAAGCTCAAATGGATATTTCTCTTAGATCTTTGGTTATTTCCATCTATTTATTACGTTTAAAAAATGGTGAGCCCATTCCACTGTGCCTGTTCCCTGGCCTAATTCTCTGTAACGTCTGCCCGATTGCCACCGGGGAATTTTATATGAAGGCAGAACTTACAATACCATCAATATGCCCAGGATGACAATCAGACATTTCATAGATATTAATGGAAGTACAAATTGAATCAAAGTTTCAACGGTTGCTGTCAGGGTTATGATCCATGCCTTTGGCTGAGTCCGATTTAATCCGGCCCTTATGGTTTGAACAGAGCCAAACAACATGTGCATCTTGATAGAAGGGAGCAGGTAATCCTGAAAGGGGGTGAGATAAAACTGCCCGGCAATTAGAGAATGAAATCAGAGACAACAGTCGTCCACCTTGAAGTGCGCCTCAATAACACGATTCAACGTGATTCATCTGAACCAGCCTGCAGAATTATCACTATTAAGGTGTGTATAAACAGCAAATTTGATTTTCCACTTTTGCCATGACATCACGGTTCAGATGTGGACCCCATAAAACCCCCAGAATAATGCTGGTTCAAGAACGTAAAAATGAATAATGACAAAAAACAATAGAGGGAGAAATGTTGAGATCCGTTTAAAAAGGTGAATTATTTAAAGTTTTCCGTCATCAAATAAAAGTGCGTTTGGTCACGATGCGATGAGGGGGGCTGCTGGGTCAGCAGAAAGTGGCACGAGCTCTGGTGTCTTCCCAACGTTTTTTTTTTATTAAAAATAATAATAATACAAATCAGAAATTCATGAGGTTTACCGCTAAGGCACATCATACTAGAGGATGAAGGTAATTGAAAGGCGAAGAGGGGGGAAAACACCAAAAGAAAAGCCTCTCCACTGGAATTTACATCAATAATGCACAGCTATGTGTCCGACTGCTGCATTTATTTACATATAATAACGCAAAGCAATACAGGTGGACGAACAAAAGGAAACCTCTTTATTATTTATTGCAGGCGTGTTCATTTTCCGTGCGTTACACGCGGCGCGGCGTTGTATGTTGTGTAAGTCAGCAGGTGAGCACGATAACACCGCAACCTGCGGCCCATCAATAAGACATGAGAATACAAACAGACCATAAACAAGGGCCTCGTCCGCTAGCATCCATCTCCCCGACTACCTGAGCCTTGTCCACCGGAGCAAAATAAATTCCACCGCGGTATTTTTTTCCCCTACTGGAAATTAAATTAAATGTACTTGAAGTAGGGCTTTAAGAAATAAATTAAACAGCCGCGGTGGCCATTTTCATCCCCCTGGGCCTGAGCGGCTAGGGTTTATCAATAATTGCTCATTTAAACATGCATATAATTAAAACCGCTATTATTCCCAAGTTTGAATCAAGGTCCCCGTAAATGTCAACAACTTGGCAGTTTGGGGGTGTTGCGCGGCGTCTGTCTGCGTCCCCTGTTTTCCCAATTTGCTCCAATTACGGCGGACTTGTTTAACTTTGAAGGACAAGCGGTGAAATGTTAACTACCTCTGTGTGTTTCAGATTCAGATCAGCCCTCTGTTCTCCTTGTGCTACCTGCTGGTGCATGCCTTTGAAAAGCGTCTCCTAAAAAAAATCTTTACAGCTACACACATACCAAGTTGCTTTAATCGCCGTTGCAGTCCATTCAAACCAATTGTGCTCATAATTGTTAACTGTTCAGTCACATTTTGAATATTGTAAACATTGTGGATTAAATAAAATTGGCCCCCAAACGCTGGAGGCGTGTCCACTGAAGAAGCTGAAACCACGCCCATTTCAGTTGAAAAATTGATGCTCTTTTATTGGATTGGTACGGCCATGTTTGAACTTGTTTCGGGCCTCGTCGAGTCCAACTTGTTCGCCTGGAACAGAATGTCCCTTATTTTTGCAAGTTAGCAAGATGCATTTCTGACTAGCACAACCAAGCAGAAAGCAGTCAATGATAGGTAATTGATTGCTGAAGAAGCTGGAGTTGCCCCGCCCAATATTAACAATATTAAATCTGGGAATCTGATCTGTCTCCCATGAACACAGAGGACGAAGGCATAGCTAGCTGAATGTAACAGCAGGTGTAGTAACTTGCGGTGGAACCACCATGTGATCTAGCTTATCTATTGATATAGTATTGGGGGCGGAGTCATGCCAAGAGGTGACTAAGGCAGCATAGAGTCATGAGTTCGTGCCCAAGCCCAAAAACAAAAACCTGGGCAGTGGTGGCCTAGCGGTTAAGGAAGCAGGGCCTTTATCAGAACGTTGCGGGTTCGAATCCCGATCTGCCAAGGTGCCACTGAGGCGCCACTAAGCAAATCACCCGGGCGCCCACTGTTCACAAATGGTGATGGTTAAACGCTCAGGACACATTTACAGTCTCTTCACACATTTTCAACAATAATTTTATAATATGCGCAAGGTGTTCAGAAACAAATCTTTGCATTTCCTTTAGACGGAATGAAATGTCACTGTTCTCCATGTGAGCGTGAGCTGAAAGTGACTGTAACATGTTATTTAAGTGCTGCAGTCTTTTCCATTGGCTTGGCTTCATGTCCAGAGTGCCTCTGCTGCAGAACGTTGTCTGTGTGGAGAGGAGTGGTCCACATTTTAATCAAAGTTGATCTGAAGTGTGCGGGCATAAGAGCCTTTTTTCCCCCCTGAAGAACTGTTTAGCACAACATCACTGCCCACGTTCTGGGCGGTAATTGCTGCACGAGGAGGTCGTAAATAATGTATTCAAGATCACTTACACCTCGTGGAACGAGCCATAGGTTTGGAGAGGGAGATCACATTTGCTGCTCAAAATACTGATTTTCCTCTTCTACCCACACTTTTGAGGGAAAACAAGACCTTCAAAGAGAGCTCACAAATTGTTTTAGAGCAATACAAACACATCAGAACACCAAAATGGAGATCACTCAATTTGAATGGAATTGAACTGTTGCAGAAATGCACTTCTGGGTTTAGACAGTAACCTCAATACTCATTAATTCACGAGTTAAATCATGAACAATCTCAAATTTGCAATAAGATAAATATATAATACACATGAATAACATGTATGCATATATTTTAGATGGATATTTTTTGCCTCTGGACTCATATTAAATTAGTGGGTCACTAATCGCTTATCCCGGAGAGATGGAAATAGTACAACTTGGGCCGAACTGTGTAATGTGCCAAATGGAGTGGATATCTCCTTCAACGCAGCCTGGACTCATACATGCCATCAGCAGCGACTGTAAATACATGCTTGAAGACTGCCCCTCTGTGGCCATATGGCGCAAACACATAAACAATATATATTGGAGTTTTCTGCTCCCCTCTGGTCCACCACACCTCGATATTTTGTGAGGATATGTCGATTTTAATTGATTAGTTTATTTGTTCATTGCCACTTTGTTTATCTGTGCGTGCTGAAAATACAAAGGAGAGAAGATTCGCAGGACCCCTTCACCCCGAGTTTAAATTGTCGTGATGGAGTTTCGAATGCATCATACTTGATTAAGCAGTGGATATTTTCTGATTGGTCTTGGCTGTAAATGGAATCCTCTTATTCGGTTTCATTATTGGCCTATCCTAATTATGTAAATATCCCTTCTAAGTGTCTGCTGCGGAGAGTGAGATGTGTGCCTGCAAATGAATTGTGGACGCTCACGTGGACAGCCACCGTCCCATTGCATTACTAATGGGTCTAATTGGCCACTCCTTGGGAATAATTGCAGTGACCAAGGTCAAGCTCTTAGCCGGGCTTTCTCTCAAGTATTGTTTTCCCCACATATAAACACAGGGGCCAAAGGAATTAAGACCCAGGAGCAGTGTAATGGAGCTGCTCGGGGGGAGGAAGTGTAATGAGAAGTGGGGAGGAGAGGGGTGGCGTCTTAGAGATGCTGGGGGGTGGGTTCCATCAAATGAATACTTTCGTCAATTGCTTCCATTTGGTCAACAGAGGAAATTTTCACACTTAAAAAGATCCTTCATAGAACCTTACAAGACGTCTAAAAGGCTCCATAAGGCAACAGCACAAGTTCCTGTGAATGGAACAGAACCAAAGCCAAATTTGCTAAACATGTGGAAGATGTGGTGAACAATGAACAATATGCACATATCAATGATTCATTTCATACATTTTCTGTTTATTTGGACAATATTTGTCAAATTGTACTGCTTGATTTTCAAACAGCAATACAGCTTTACTATTTGTTTATGTGTTATTGCTGCATAAAACTTTTAATATGCATAGTTTAATGTAGTGTGGCCCTTTAAAATGTATATTAGCACCTTAAATGTACATTATGTCATGTGATCGATTATACAAAAAATTATCTCTCAAAAAATAAATGCCAATGTTTCCCAGATCCAGGTTCTCCAGCATAGGTGCATTTGATTCTCCTTTCTTGATCCCGGAGCAAAAAAAAAAAAAATGCAGAAGTTTCCCTTTACCACAGACTTTGCCCACCCTCTATGACTAAGTTATGCCCTGTCATGTAGTCAGAGGCATCAGATGCCAAGTAGACCACTGCAGCTTGCAAGTCTGTCACATGAGCCAGTCGCCCAGCCGGGATATCTGACAGCCAGCGCTGCACCAAGGGCTGCAGACTCTCTGAGTGGATGAGAGGGGTGTCAACAATCCCCCTGAAAAGAGAGAGGGAGAGGAGTGAAGGGTGCTGGGACGGCACCAAAACAGAGAGAGAGAGAGAGAGAGAACTGTACGCATCAGACATCACAGGCAGGAGCAACAGCGGCGTCTCAGAGCCACCAACAGGGTGACAAAAAAATACACCCAGTCGGGGCCTATAGGTGCACAAGATCCTACATGGCTTCCCTTTCTGCAGCCAGGGACCGTGTACAAGACCCTTCCAATCCTTTCCGAGTAATCAGAACCAATCACTCCAGCAAAACCGTGCCTGCGCTCGCCCACTCGCAATTCGCTCCCGATTTGGTCTTAAGTGTATTTACATGAGGACGTCTAATGAGCAATTCCTTCAGACGTCTCCACACAATCAGCATGACAGCAACTAAAAGCCGAACATCCATCTCTCCTATTTAGCCGGGGCTAAATGTATTCCCGCCAGCTCGATACAAATTCCTACATTCTGATAAATTAGCGCTTCCGAGGGGCATGTGACACCTTGGTTAACATATTCCACCTCAATTATATTTCTCTTCAGCACCCTGTTATCTGGAACCTTTCCTGGCAATCAGAGGTGCTGTTTTTCCCCCTCAGCCAATTTTCTAGATAATGCAGCTTATCACCACAGCGGCTAAAAGTTGCCAGCGAGATCGGGCTGCAGTCAACCTCGCACTCGCTAATTGCCCCCCCCCCCGTTTTTATGCATATTTACCCGCGGTCACTTCAAAGAAATCAGTGGCCCATTGAGACGGCCGGTTTAGCGGGTGGGAGGAATTGCTTCTTTTACAAATTAAAATTTGCAAACAAGCTGGTGATAAATAAGAGTGGAGGGGGGGGGGGGGGTCCCGGACGTGCGTCTTTGTTCCGGAGGCCTCGGCCGCGCCGGCGGATTGGATTTGCTCCGGGGTGGCGGGGGGGGCTCAGCGATGCTCCACTTCACACGCGTCGCCTTTTCACAGAGGGGCTTTAGCGCACAAATGGATACAAACACGACGCGGCGCCATTGTTTTCCCCAACACCTCCGGTGAAGAGGCTAATTCCGTTCCCTAATTGAATATAACAATTAAAGAAAGTGGTTGGTTGATTTGTCCCAAAAGGCGCCATCTAATTAAGCTGAAAAGCATTGTTTTGGGCCCTTAAATTAGTGCTTCAATCTCCTCTGCGTGAACGGCCGACAATGCTCTTATTTCAGTAATTCATTCATCACTGCCGCTGTACTCCAACAAATAATAATAAAAAGAGGATTAAAATAAATTGCTTGTTTGCTGTGAAAAATAAATGAAAAGCCTGCACCGCCTGGAGGAATTACAGGCCCTGTCGTATTATTGTCTGTTCCAGGATGATGCTGCGCTCCAGAAGCACAGCAGATGTGTTAACGTGCCCAAATATTTAGCCAAATAAGACGCGTTTTCCCAAAAATCCCTTGGAAAAAAAGGGCTGTTATCTTACATTTGTGGCCTAGACAAGAGGTTCTTAACATTTTCACAATGCATTAAACAATTCAAAAAGCATTAAAATCTGCAGGGTATATCAATTCTGTTGATGTCTAATTACTTCTGTCACCCAGAGCCCAGTCTTTATTTAAAATGGGTGGAGCCAGATGACCTACCGTTCCCATGCACGCTGATATAAACATGCGCCCATCAATACGTCACATGTGCAAACATCATGAATTTCTGACTTTCTTTTAGGCTTTAATTGTGTAAATCCTGAGAACTCCTTTATGAAAGATAATTAGAGCTCATGAGTTGTTTTTCTTCTATACACTTTAGTCCAGAAACTGTGGTATTGTGGCTTCGGGAGTTTCTGGTCACTTTTTTTGAACTGCCACTAATTGACCAAAATCTACATCATAGCATCAGAGGAAGCCATAATACCACAGTTTAAGAACTAATACAAGTTCTAATACAAGTAAGAACTAAGGGTCCAGAAAACACACTATATGGTGCGACAATACTTTGTAATGATTATTTGCCTTTTAATAAAACAATTAAAAGAGAATAAAACAATAAAAAGATTTAACATTTAACTAAGGAGTGCTTTAACATTTACTTTACATTTTTTTATACGTTTACACAACATATACTTTACACAGTTTTAGCAAAAACTGTATAAAGACGTGAGGACATTGGTAATGATCTCTTTGAACACAACTTACGGGGATATGCAGTTGACTCTGACGCCTCGGTCGATCCACTCGGTGCCCAGGGTCTGGGTTAACTTCACGACCCCGGCCTTGGACGTGTTATAGGCCAGCTGCTTCTGTGGGTGTGGAACTGTAGGAAGGGGAAATTAAACTCAAAGCAAACGGTGTTTTGTCTATGAATGTGATTCATTCTGTGCTGCGAGTTATCTCTCCAGAAATCCTTCACCACCTTCGTCTCCAAACCGCATTAAGCTATGATGACGGACGTATGCTTCCCTTCAAAACAATTCCCTGCCCTCGTTAGGGCCTTGTGTTATTAATCCTGAAAAATGCACATTAAAATGGATCCGCTCTTTTGCGCATGAGGACTTTTCGAAGTGTAATTCGCCCAGCCCATTACTTCATTTCCATCATAACTCAAGTTTCTCGGGCCTGAACCGTGCACAACAAGAGAAGCGCTCTCATTAGCTTCCGGGACCCCGTAGATGAGGCGCGGTAAAATTAATTACTCTGGATGACGGCCTGTGCGCCGCGCTCGCTAACAAAGGCAACACACCATTTGTTTGCCTTGACCATCACAGATGCTGTGCGCTGCATGCGATGCAAGGCAGAGGGGTCTCATTTTCGGCCGGCTGATTAATCATCACAAGCGAGGCTCCAAGTTACATACAACTTTAGTAGTTAACCTCGTCACCCGGTGATCTCACTGCCAAATCGCCTGGGCCGCGGGCGGGATGATAAATATGACACAGCTGCGCGCGGACGCAGCGGCTGGTCCTGTGGCGAGAGGGAGAGGCTTTTTAAAGGGGAAGCACCGGGCTTTCTGAGGAGAGGAAAATTGCGTGACCCCGGGAGCGCGACCCCGCATTGTTGAGGAGGGGTCAGATCTCATCCAGAACCGGTTTAATATAAATACAGAAAGAAAGAAATCCTCCTTATGGCCCGAGACGGGAAAGGGGGCTAAGAAATCCTAACCAAGCTAATCCGACTGAAGACCTGATGATACAGGCCACGCCGCACAGTTCAAAACGGCCTTTATCCTTCAAATAAACCACCATTGATGTTCTCCTCTTAAAGGACTGTGAAATCCTGAGAGAGGCAGTGAAAAAATTGAGCCGGAGAGCCTCCTAAAGCCTCTTTAACATCCACATGGCTATTTATTCCTCGTTTTAAGTGCGGGAAAACAAGCTCTCGAGAGAACAAGGCTGCGGCTTGTAATGTCAGTAGATATGAAGTTTCAACGAATTTCATCAAGTCTCTGGATATGAGTGCTGTGGTTTAGTGGCGTTAAGAAATTAAGAAGTATAGAACAATGGAATTCATGGAGGATATCAGGGATTAAAAATCGTGCAGGGAATGATATTACACATCAGTGCATATTGTATTCAAAGTTAACTACATATTGTAATACAGAAAATATCCTGAAATCAAATGGTCTTCTCAGTAAACAGTGCACCATTTTGTTGAAGTTCAGTTTTGGGTGTCATATCATACTATGAACTATAGAGAATAAAACACAATATATTACAATGTATCCCACTATGACAATATATCATATGGATATATAAATATTTTTAAAGGCTGTATAAGTGGTTTAACATCACTGCTGTCTGGTGAATAGATAATGGATTACCAGCACAAGGATAAATATATAGATTTTTGTCCCACCTCTTCGAGTACAATAGATCTGAAAAACACCAGACCAGAAGCTGGTACAATATACAATATTTTGTAACAAGTGTTAAAAAGGGCGCACATCTTATATTCAGGCCAGTATGTTTTTCAGAATATTAAGTATGAAATAATATAACAGTTTTGGTACAGAATCAACAAAACCTGTTTTAATTTACATAAACCCCTCTGCTGCAGCATTTCTAACCATTGTTCTACTCCAGTGTGTATCCAGGTTGCACACCTTCACTCTCACGAGAAGTGTGGGGTGGTGGCAGCGGGGAGGCGGGCCTACTGTGGTACCCAGCAGATGGACAGAACACTGTCATTGTGCATTTTAATGGGTCTTTCATGGCTGAATTTTCTTACCCAACCTGGCCAGAACAAGCCCCATCTGATTATACATTATGACAATATAATAACAGATGTCCGGACCAATAAAGCATATTCCTCCAGGACTCTGCGTAATGTGAGTAATTGATCACTTCTCCCGCGCTCACGCTCTCCTCTCCTCTCTCTCTCTCTCGCTATTTACCAGCATGGCCCTGTTTTACAGATTACCCCTGCAGTCCGGGCTGCTGCCCATATGGTACATGAGTTTATTGGCTATTTGACTGTATGCCTGATGAAGTGCCACGGCTCTCCTGGAGGAACCTGTTGGAGGAATTACGCAGCAGCTATGAATAACTCTGGGTTTTTACAGTGTGGCGCAGAAGCACTAGGAAAAAAAGAAAGAGTGGAGCGGCGGGTTCCTCTGCTTAAAGCCCCAGCCGCCGGCGATACATCATCAGTGTCAAAGCACGGGGTCCCTTCATACACCCAGCTAGCGACTGCCACTTAAAAAACCTTTTGAAGGCGTGACAGTGTTTTCTGTGATTTATAATGTTTTATTATGATGCAGTAAAGTCTCCAGGGAGAGGTAAAAGCTGTGAAGAAGATAATGGGTGAAAAAAATTAATGAAGAAATGGGTCAATGCATTTCTGTAGCCTGTGTGTAGCAGAATGGAACGGGAAAAACACGTTAAAATGGATAATCGGATACCTGCACTGTGCTCTCACCAAAATGGTGCAATAAGGTAGCATCTGAGTTTGTTCACAGGTTCAGAGTTCGTACGTTGCGAGAGGAACAGGAGGGAATTTCTTCCACAAGGGTCATAACTCATACATCGAGAGTATAATAGAGCCAATATTAGTGCTAACTGGAGATATTTGTCCATGTTTATCTTTTAGATAAAAAGATTGAACAACCTGATATTATATGATATATGGAGTTTGTCAGTTTTTGGAATGCTGACTCTCTATTCAGAGATTGATAGACAAATACTTCATCTTTCCAATTGGATATTTAGGTATATCTGTGGTTTATAAGAATAAGAATGTGGTCATATAAGAATGAGGTAGGACCAAATCTTGGGCATTTGGGATGAAATTTGGGATTTAATGAATGCATTGTCTTCAATTCTTTTAAACAATGTACACTTTTTTTAACAATGTACACTGCTCAAAAAAATACAGGGAACACTTAAACAACACAACGCAACTCCAAGTCACTCACACTTCTGTGAACTCAAACTGTCCACTTAGGAAGCAACACTGACTGATAATCAATTTCACAGTCAAATGGAATAGATAACAGGTGGAATTATAGACTATTAGCAAATAAAGGTGTGGTTCTTCAGGTGGTGACTACAGACCACTTCTCGGTTCCTATGCTTTCTGGCTGATGTTTACAACCCACACAAGTGGCTCCATGAGGGTGGTATGAGGGCCCGACGTCCACAGGTGGGGGTTGTGCTTACAGCCCAACATCGTGCAGCACGTTTGGCATTTGCCAGAGAACTCCAAGTTTGGACAATTTGCCACTGGTGCCCTGTTCTGTTCACAGATAAAAGCAGGTTCACACATGTGACAGATGTAACAGAGTCTGGAGATGCCGTGGAGAACGTTGCTGCTGCCTGCAACATCCTCCAGCATGACCGGTTTGGCAGTGGGTCAGTAATGGTGTGGGGTGCTATTCTTTGGGGAGCTGCACAGCCCTCCGTGTGCTCGCCAGAGGTAGCCGGACTGCCACTAGGTACCGGGATGAGATCCTCAGACCCCTTGTGAGACCATATGCTGGTGCAATTGGCCCTGGGTTCCTCCTAATGCAAGACAATGCTAGACCTCATGTGGCTAGAGTGTCAGCAGTTCATGCAAGACGAAGGCATTGATGCTATGGACTGGCCCGGCCGTTCCCCAGACCTGAATTGAGCACATCTGGGACATCATGTCTCGCTCCATTCACCAACGTTGCACCTCAGACTGTCCAGGAGTTGCAGATGCTTTAGTCCCGGTCTGGGAGGAGATCCCTCAGGAGACCATCAGCCACCTCATCAGGACCATGCCCAGGCGTTGTAGGGAGGTCACACACGACTGAGCCTCATTTTGACTTGTTTTAAAGGACATTACATCAAAGTTGGATCAGCCTGCAGTGTGTTTTTCCACTTTCATTTTGAGTGTGACTCCAAATCCAGACCTCCATGGGTTGATACAACTGATTTCCATCAATAATTTTTGTGTGATTTTGTTGTCAGCACATTCAACTATGTAAAGAACAAAGTATTTAATAAGAATATTTCATTCAGATCTAGGATGTTTTATTTTTGTGTTTTCTTATTTTTTTAGCAGTGTATTTGAATAGGTTTCCTCTTGCTTGTAATAATATGGGGCTATGTTCCTCTTTATATATTTTACATGTGCCCTTTATTGTAGGTTGTACAATCAATGGAAAATGATACAAACATAACTTTTGTGTATCATTTGGCCACTGTTCAATGTGAAATCTTCTCACGTACCTATGAGGCTGGCCATGGAGGCTGTGTTTATGATTTTCCCATATCCCTGCTTCAGCATGATCCTCCCAGCAGCCTGAGGCGGTGACCAAAGGGGGGGAAAACAGACGCACTTCAGACACATCGCAACAATAACACAAACCCACTCGCACGTCTCTGCACAACGGACCTCACATCGAAAAAGACGTGGTCAGACAGAGTTACACCTCACACAAATATACTCCAAGATGAAAGGAATCCTAATTTGAAGTGGCTCACGCACACAAACCTGACAGCAAAGAAAAGTTCCTCTAAGGTTCACGTTGAAGGTCTGGTCCCACTCGTGCAAGCTGGTCTCCTCGCTGGCTGAGTTCATGTTGATGCCTGCGTTGTTGCAGGCTATGTGAACTGCACCCCATTTGGCCACAATGCTGTCCACCATCCTCTGGACCTGGTCTGGCTCGCTGACGTCTGCAGTCAGGGCCATGCTCTGGATCCCTGCGTCAGGGAGAGAAAAGGATGTTTAAAGCATAGCTACGAATACGACTGATTTCCGCAATAAACTGAAAAGGATTGAACTCTGTGGCGTGAAATGAGAAAAAAAAAATAAACAGCCTCGTAATAGCTGAATTAGATCATAAGATAGGGAATTTGTGTCTGGATCTGAGTTCACATATATAAAGGAACCCAAACGACCAGGCATGAAATGAAAGGCTTCCTGTAGGCAGCTGCTGTCTCCCAGGCACACAAACTGTTCTCTATTTCCTTGTGCTAGAACTCCCTCTAGTGGCAATTATCCTATCATTACAATTCAACTGGCACAGCGTGGATTTAATGTTCTAGGTGAGTTCAGTCAAAACGTTAAGGAATTTTACATTCCAATTAAACCTTGAGGTTCCCTTCAATCCTGACCTTTAAGCCTCAGCTCCACAGTCACGGCCTCAGCTTTCCCTGGATCCATATCAACGATGGCCACCTTGGCACCAGCCTCACCGAGGGCATGGGCGAAGGCCCTGCCGATGCCTTGGCCTCCACCTGTCACGTAAGCAACCTTCCCATCCAGGCGCAGTCGGTCCAGAATCAACTTCCCCTTCACACCCCGGAAAACTTCATCACAGGCAACCTTGGTCTATCACATATGGTGTTTGTATCAGCAAAATAAATGTCAAAAATCACAAAAATTGTCAATTGTGAACAAATGTAAACTAAATCTGCAATGCTGGATCCTTATGCGCAGAGCACATAATTTATTACCTGATTCAGCGTCATGGAGGAGGGGGGGAGTCTGCGTATAACAGTGAGACCATCTCTCAGTGGAATAAGAACCTGGTTAACCACAAATCAACAAGCACACACAGAAAAAAGTGGCAATGTTGGCCAAGCGGGTAAGGAAGAAGGCTCGTAAGTGAAGGGTTGTGGGTTCGAATCCCAAACCACCAAGGTACCCTCCCAAGGTACCCACTGCTCACTAGGTTTAATGCAGAGGATACGTTTTGTTGTGTGCACCGTGTTCTGTGCTTGCTGTGCATCATAATGACAAACGCAAAACCACTTTCAATACACATTTCAGCTATTTACTGATTCCCCTTGTATGGTTAATATGTGCACAACATACAACAAGGTACAAAATCTCTTCTATGGCATGTGTCTCAACATACCTGCTCAACTCTGGGATCACTGGAAACGATCCCATTAAACTCTCGCAGTGCAAGAGCGTTTTGGTCTGTCACATCCTGAAGGAAAACTCTTCCTTTGAAAAGCGTGTTGTCTACACATATAATGCCATCTAAGCGCAGCAGGTTGTTGTCAAGGATGAACTTGTAGTAGTTGACATAGTTGCATTTGTCAGCATCTATGAACACCATGTCAAACTGTTCCCCGGCCTCCGCCAGTTCCTGTAAAACAAGAACAAATGTTTGGGAAACAAATGTTGACAAAAACATGTTAGTTTCCCCGATTTTACGAAGAACACGCTGGGAATAGGAGTCACCTTGATGGAATCCATGGCAGAACCAGTTTTCACTATTATCTTCTTGCCGTGCGGGGACTTGTCAAATATGGGCTGGGCGAATTCCTTCAAGTATGGTTCGACCTCACAAGCAATCAGCCTGCCGTCCTCAGGCAAAGCTTCTGCCATTGATAAGGCTCCGTAGCCTGTGAACATGCCGATCTCCAGAATCCTCCTCGCTTTGCTGAGGTGCGCCAGCATTTTCAGCACCTGGCCTGATTGAGACAAAATTCCATCCACAGCCAATGGGAACACGATGATCATGTGGTTACCACTGCACGATTATGCTGATTTGATGACATTTGATAAGAGGACTTTGAATCACATGGACTTCGAATCACAAACTGCCAAGGTGCCTCTGAGGTCCCCTTGAGCAAGATACCGTCCCCACATGCTGCTGCCCACTGCTCGTCAAATGGTGATGGGTTAAAAGCAGAGGACACATTTCGTTGTGTCACCATGTGCTGTGCTGCAGTGTTTCACAATGACAATGACAATCATTCACACTTCACTACAAAATGTGACTCTATGGAGTACAATGGAGTTTCAGTCCTCAGTTAATAACTTTCCATTACTTTCACTATTCACAAAGGTCGAATGAGATCATTAGATCTAGAAAGTAAACCTGCAGCCATCCTCTTTTGACAGCACATTATTTGTTGTGGCGTAATAAGCAACAGTAATATGTAAATGTGATGATTTGAACATTTCCCTGGTGTTCCGAGCCTTTGGTGTGCCTAATCATCTTGTTTGTTATCACCTGTATTGTGTTATAAATGTTCCTGCATGTTTCTAGTCCGTGTGTGCACATTATTTCCGTCACCCGGTCCATGTGTAATGTGTATTTCCGTCACCATGTGTAATGTGTTGCTATTAAATCCCTTAAATCCCAGCAAATGAAACAAAGCAAGCAGATCAGACAGATTTAAATCCACTTACACACCTTCTACGTGTCCTGTGATGCACTCCTTTGGGAGATGAAAGATGGTTTTACCCTCTCTGTGCGCCTTCTCCCAGTCATGGCTCACTGTTTTACTTTCATACAAATAAAGTAATTAGCAAAATTAAAAAAGACATGAACAGTTCCTCGAGCACTAAACTGTGAATTGGAGGTGGGAAAAGTCACCTGTAGAGCTCGCTGAGGGGCTCACTCTCGCGATTGGTCATCTGCTCCAGGTAGTCATCTAAGCCAGCAGAGATTTCCAGGGCCTTCTGCAGGTAGCTGCGCAGCTCCTCGGGAACACTTGCATTGCCATCAGCAATCTTCTTGGCTTTGGAAAGGTATTCCACAATGAATTCAAGTGGCGTGTCGGAAACTAAAGAATATGAATAAAACAGAGCAAGAGACAGAGTAAACATGATTTATATATACACACACACACACACATGGATGAGGTACGACTCTTCATCAAACATAAAAATAAAAGCTTGTCTCGCCCAAATGTTCACCGTACTTGAACATTCACGGCAGCCCCTTGTAGAGGCGACCCACAACAAACTTTTTTTAGCGTTCAGCTGGGCGTGGGGGGGTTTTTAGTTCTAAATTTGAACTTCCATATCTTGAGTGTGCGCAGTTGGTGGGTTGCGGGTTCTCGGGTTTCCTCCAGAAGGTGTGTACACTAGATGAATTGATGACTCTAAATTGTCCACAGGTGTGTGTGTGTGTGTGTGTGTGTGTGTGTGTGGTGGGCTGGCACGCCGTCCTGGGTGAGTCCTCGCCCTTCACCCAGTGTCCTGGGATAGTTATGGAGGAGAGTGGGTGAGTGGGTGAATTCCTGGAATTGTTAACTGGATGATAACCATTCTATTATAATGGTTATTATATTAAATGGATATTATATTTACAAATAGGGCTGTGAATTGGCAAGGATCTTACAATATGATACGTATCACACAAGTCACGATACGATTATATCAGGATTTATTGTGATACTGTATATATTGAGATTTTCTACAGTTCAAAGAAAATGTAAAAAAACAAGATTCTGTGACTGGTCTGTCGTATTTTTTGGTAGAAACGCTCGACAGCACCACTACATTTGTATACAAAAATATCGATAGTTAATGTCCCTGTGTCCCTGATTCAATATCACCACGTAAAATATCGCAATATATTGCTGTATTTTCTAACACCCCTATTTACAAAACTCCAATCTTTTTTATCCTTTATTTTTATTTCCGAGAAACAAAACCACCACTCCTCTGTGGCTCAGTGTAAAACCACCTGCTGCTTCTGCATGCACTGCACTGCACGCAGTCGAGATACTCAAATGCAAGTATGCTACCAGGACCGTTATAAAGTCCCCCCCCCCCCTACACATGAGATGGATCACATCACAATTTCATTCCAGCCCATGTGTCAAGCGACCGGAGGAATATTTTATGAACTGGTGATGTCACTGGCCCGGCAGCAAAGTGGCTTTCAGCAGGGAGAAAACGCCACTCACAACATTTACATGAAAGAACCGGCAGAGCTTTGGTAGGGCCAAAAAAAAAAAAACAATTTTTGAGTATGCCCATTTGAGTATGAATATTCAGAGAGTAAAGTCAAATTCCTGAATTATGAATAAGGAAAAGTTCAAATTGTTGCAATTATGTTTGTATAATTGCTACGTTTGGAAAAAAATATATTTGGTGTATAAATATATTTGGTAACTTCGTACGTGCAACAGGGAAAAGGAAAGAAAAAAGTTCCTGAAATGTTCTAGTTTTGTGTGATTAGTAAAGAAAGACTACTTCCGATACATTATTTACTTATTATTTACGATATTAATGACTCGCTCTGGCGCCGAGCGGCCGTCCTGCGAGCCCGGTTATAGCCGCTGTTTTATCGGCTCGGCTTTTCTCCCGGTTCCCGGCGTGAATCTCGCCTGGCGGACCGGGCCGCGCACGTACCTTTACCGGCCTGCATTGCGCGCTCCGTCCGGCCGCCCGTCCGTCCCTGCGCTCGGTCTACAAGTCGGATCCGCGTCGCGTCGCGTCGCGTCGCGTCGCGTCGCGTCGGTACGCGCGTCACCAGCGGTTACACAAGACCCCGTCCAGACTGCTGCTCTTTTAAAACCCCGAAACGACGCCCAGACCACAATTCCTGCGTGTGCAATTCCTTTACACGCGATTTTCTGTTTTTTTTTTTTTTTTTTTTTTTTTTTTTTTTTATTATAGTATTCATGTAACAGCATAAAACCCCCTGTCTGCTTTACCAGGTTCACGTAGGGACGGTGCCTGTTCTTCATGCTGTTCTTCTTTGAAGTCTTTCTGTAATGTGGACACTCACTGCTTAAAAATATGACTTAGTTGTGCATTTCAGACTTGTGTGGCGCAGTGTTAGATAATGTACATAAATGCATACTTTTGGAGTGCGTATTTTCTGCGCCCTTGCAAAAGAGCAGATTGTGTAAGTGATTTCGTAATCTCCGAAGATGCACCAGTGTTCCTTTCCCAAACCTAGAAAACCGGGTTCGAGTAAGGAGGTTGCTTTACATAATGTACATTATATAGCTGTACAGTAGACTGTACACTGAGCAACTTGTGTAAGATCACCAGCTCGCTCTCTTTCATAAGCGGACAGGGGATGCTCCACCCTCCCCGGTCTCAGCGACACCCTTTCATAAACTCTCAGAGTATATACGTGTCTGAAGAAGTGTTGCATATCACTCCATTACTCTCTCGTAAGAACTGACTATGTCGCTTGACGCGGCTGCTGATGTTCAGGAGGACCAACCGATACACCGCAAGTCAAGGAAAACCGAGTATAACCTGGTCCAGGTAAAAGGAACGTGGACGAGAAAGCCAAAAAACACTCCAGGCGAGAACAAAAAGGGTCGGGTTTCAGCTGCCAAAATGTAAGTTGATGCAGAACTGAGTACACACTTAGGTATTAAGCGCCAGTAATTGGGCCTAGATATTCCACTTAAGGGGGCGAAATTGGGCCACGTGATTCATAAAGAGTCGTAACAATTCTGTAAAACGGATTTTAAAAATGGAGAACATAACCCTGGAGGAGTGCACTCTTCTTCTAAAACCAAGCATCCCAGGCGGCACCAGTGAAGTTTTTGGTAATTACTGCATTTTTTTACAGGCCATTTCAGATCGGTAGTCAGATGTGGTTTAACACATGTAGTGGTTTTACACTCTGAGATGACACACTGATTATACGCTGTATTACAAAGGTGTGACCAATAATGTTTTAACTGCTGCAGGTTTGAGAGCATTAGATGTCAATTTACCATTCGTGGATAAACTGATCAGCCACAACATTAACACCAACAGCCTCGTTTTGAGCATGTTCCAAAACAGCTCCGAGCCACCCAGGCATGGACTCCACAAGAAGATGCCCTGTGGTTGCAGCTGACCAGCACATTCCACAGATGCTCGATTGAACTGAGAAGTCGGCAATTCAGAGGCCAAGTCAACACCTTAAACCCTTTGTCAGGTTTCTTAAACGTTTTCTGAACATTTATTGCATTGCCTCTGGAGAAAAACGCCAATAGAGGTAGGTGCTTCATGCCAAACATTGTCCAGAGCATCCCACTGTCAACTCTTCTCCAGGTAAATTACAAACCCGGCCATCCGCAGGATGTCCAGGGCACCTTCATCCACTGCTCCATCGATCAGTTCTGAGGCTCACGTTCACACTCTGGGCACTTCTACCATCGTAGAGATGCTCTGAAAGCGGATAATCATGGTTTACACTCAATCTGTTCATCTGGTTTTAATATGGAGATTGATCGGTGTATTTCCACAGAACAACAGAACAACAAGCTCGGTGATGATTCTAGTTCTTTGGGTCTCTAGGCAAACGACGCCTCCAGGGTTTGTCATCAACACTTTCAAGCATGTGTGGGGCTGGTCTGGGGCTTGCATGTTAGTTTACCTTGAGGAAGCATTTCTACTGAATAATCATCAGATCATTCTGCCAAACGAATGGGTAGCACTGACCTTAACTTGCATGCTAAAGCATTTAATAATGAACTATTAAATCATTTTGTGACATGGTATTGCAATTAATTAATTATTTTAAAAGTAATTACTATATAATTTCTCTTTTACCCAACTTCTTCTGGATGATTTGAACCCACTCCCATCAATATGCTTGTTATGCCACTTCTTCATGGCAAATTCGATCTTTGCTGTAGAAATCGTGTCAATAATATTATTCAAGCATTCTGATTGGTGTACTATGTAAATATGGTTCTTATATGCCAAAATTAACACACAGTTTGCAACTCCTGCTATATGTGTTGGAATTCAGACTGTATGCAAATTAGACATTATGGTTGGATTAGCTACTTCCATTGGATGGAAAATTACTGCACTGTTTAATTGTTCTGTCAATCAGTGCATCCACTGCTAGATTGCGAATGGTTTAAGATCATGCTTTATTATGTTTAGCAGCAAGTAATGGATTATCTAAGGAGGACAATAATCTATGCTTGATGGTGTAGCAAATGAATTTACTATCAGAAAAAATAGCTGGCAGTCAGAGGCCTTGAAAGGCACAAAACATTTAATGTCATGTACAGATAGGCAACATTATCAACTGAATTTCACAATGCAAAATGAGAATGGTGCTTTTTGTTTGAAGTATATTTGCCCAGAAGCAGTCAGCCTTATATTCTCATCTGTAATTAAGATCTATCGCTCTATCCTTTGGTTTGAAAGTGTTCTGAGCTACTAGCCTGACTGGTTTACTTCCCCAGTGCTGACATACACCAGCACGTTTTGGATCATAAATCTCATTAAAGGACCTTTGGGACTTTAATAATAAATATAACAGTAATAATAACAAATACAACTAGAAACCAAGATTCCAGAAGAAATTGTGATGGGCCTGTCCGGGCGTTGGTCGCAGGAGTGGAAATGGCCTCCTTAGATAATGTCAGCTGTAAAAGCAGGTGGTATTACCCTTGTAGGGTCTCCCATGACAAATTAGGTAAAGGGTGAGACAAAAAATGGTTTGTGGGTCTCCAGAAGCAGCAGACAGGTACCGGATGGCCAAGTGGCAGTCGTCAAGGCAAAATCTTGGGCGTGGGAGGAGTTCGGTGAGGCCATGGAGAAAGACTACCAATTGGCTCCAAATAGGTTATATTCGGGCGGTGGAAGGAATACTTTGAGGAGTCCAATCTCAGGGGCAGAAGTTGCTGAGGTAGTCAAACAGCTACACAGCGGAGGAGCCCCGGGGGTGGATGAGATCGGTCCTGGGTATCTCATGGCTATGGATATGTCGTGCTCAACATGTCTCTGCAACATTGCGTGGACATCGCGCACAGACTGGGGTGGTGGTCCCCGTTTTTAAGAAGGAGGACCAGAGGGTGTGTTCCAACTAGTTTGCCCAACCAATCTAGATGTGTTTTTTGGATTTGGAGAAAGCTTATGACCATGTCCCCAGGGCACCCTATGGGGGGGGGGGCGCTCCGGGAGTATGGGGTTGATGACCTTTTATTAAGGGCCATTCAGTCCCTGTACCAGAGGAGCGTGAGCTTGGTCCACATAACCTGTTCCTGGTGAGGGTTGGACTTCGCCAGGGCTGACCTTTGTCACCGGTTATATTCATAACCGATATGGACAGAATTTCTAGGTGCAGCCGTGGTGTGGAGGGTGTTGAGTTTGGTGGCAGGTGAATCTCATCTCTGCTTTTGCGGATGATGTGGTCCTCCTAGCTTCATCAGGCTCTGACCTTCAGCTCTTGCTGGGTAGGTTCGCAGCCGAGTGTGAAGCAGGATGAGGATCAGCACCTCCAAACCATGGTTCTAGAACGGAAAAGGGTGGCTTGCCAACTCCGGGTTGGGAGAGAGGTCCTGCCTCAAGTGGAAGAGTTTAAGAATCTTGGAGTCTTGTTCACTGAGGAAAGAAGGGAGCAGGAGATCGACAGGCGGATTGGGGCCGATCTGTCATGATGAAGAGTGAGCTGATCCAGAAAGGAAGGCTCTCAATTTACCGGTCTATCTACGTCCCAATCCTCACCTATGGTCATGAGCTTTGGGTAATGACCTAAAGAACATGATCGCGGATACAAGTGGCCGAAGCACAGGAAACGCAGGATACAAGCACAGCCTTAGCGATATGGTGAGGAGCTCAGAGTAGAATTGCTGTTCCTCGACATTGAGCCAGTTGAGGTGGTTCGGGCATCTAGTCAGGATGCCTCCTGGGAATAGGAATAGAAGTTTCCCTTTTTTAAGTGGTCATTCTTAATAATGTGGTTGATTGGCACCCTAATTAACTGGCTGATTTCAGTGCTGGTGATGCTGCTGTATCAGTACCCCATTTAGGACCCCCTTTGTTGGCAATGACACTGTAGCAGTACCACTTAAAAGGGGCCTTATTTAAAAAATGCTACCAATGCTAAAATTAGCATTCAATGCATTCCAATGGAAAATTACCCTGTTTGAGCATTAATAGCTCGGCCGCGCCCACTCCGAAAGCTTATAAAAGTAATAGCACTCCTCACACATAACACTCCTGATACATAACTTTCTGATGTGCATGCTGAAAAAGTGAAATAAATAAATAAAACAAACTTTTTTTCACCCATTGACACACAAAAGTGTAAGTGATCCGTAAGTTGGACAGAGGCAAGACTTATGTCAAAATCTTCAAAATCAACATCAAAAACTTCTATATCTAACCAAATTTTGGGCTAGAATATCTAAGTCAAATTTTGGGCTAGAATAATAAACACGTTTCAAAAACAATTTTAGGGGATTGAGCACGAACCGTATATCCCACTGAGCCAAGCCATACGTCAAATTGTGTGAAACCAAAAGCCGCACCACCTGACAAGAAAGTTGGGTGTGTGCACTCAACCATGTCAGCACAAATTCCAAAAAACCTGTTTTTTCACAGTTTTCCAAATTTGGTCCAAGATTGTGGGTGACTCATAGGCCCTACTGAAGCAAGCAATATGTCATATTGTGCGGAGAGGTCAGGCAGAAGGCCGTTGTTTCAGTGCATTTCACAGCCTTACAGTGGCAGCCTTGAATGTAACACATGTTCTTTTTGCCTTTATCCCAATTTTCCGAGTTTTTCCGGGTTTTACTGACCCCCGTTGGCAGCGCCAACACGTCCCATATTTCAGATCATAGGGCTCTGCCTCGCCTTGACTCCTAGATTGCTACCTTCAATGGCTACCCACAGGGACTTAACTATTAACTTTTCATCTTTATTACCGTTCTCAAACTGTAAGTTACTCTCAAAAGAAATTTAATTGTCTATAATGTTTTTGGTAGCATTATCCAACTTTGTTAAGTTCTTTGCGTGTAAAGACACGAAAACTAGTTTGAAAGGCTGGTTATTATACCTGATGTCAATCATGTGTCTGTCCAGTAATGAGTTTTTTAATTTATGTTTTGCCCAGGGCAATACAAAACTTCAGAAACAAGTGGAACTGTGGGGGAGAAAATGATGTATGGTGTATACTGTGCCTGTGGTTTAGTTTACTTAGCCCTTAAAAATGTTAATTATATCATCATTAACAATGTAAAGGTCTCAGTACATTTAGACCCTAACTCATGCTTGAAAACAAATTTGTTACTCTTCTTACTCTTCACTGCCCTGCTGGTAGACATGAATTTCATGATCCCGGAACCATCTGCTTAATATCCAGTTTGGTGTCTACCTCATTTGTCATATTTATCACTTTGTACTCTTTCTTACAGATGCAAACTGTGTGTGTTTCAGTTATGAATGCAGTAGAGACAATGGCATCGTCTGGACTGTGGTCAGTCCAATTGTGTTCACCTATCAAGTGATCCAAACAAAGAAGCTTCTGGACCCCAGTAATGACACCCTGCTTCTCGGCCATATCAGAGACCATCATCAGATTCAAGTTCTCCACAGCAACTCCAAGCCTCTTAAGCGATTTGTGGTCATGGATGAGACTGTGTTTAACCTCTATGGAGGTCAGGTCACCAATTACTTTGAGGCACGAAATGTCCTGTACCGGATCCTTCCCTTGGCAACCACAGAGGAGAACAAATCTATGGATATGGTGATAAAAATTCTGGATGAAGTCCACAAGTTTGGCATTGACAGGCGCACAGAGCCAATTATCGCCATTGGGGGAGGGGTGTGTCTTGATATTGTTGGTCTGGCTGCTTCGCTGTACCGGAGACGCACCCCCTATATACGGGTGCCAACCACCCTGCTGTCATATGTTGATGCCAGTGTTGGGGCTAAAACAGGAGTCAACTTTGCCAACTGTAAAAACAAGCTGGGTGGTTACATCCCTCCTGTGGCTGCGTTTTTAGACAGGTCTTTCATTCAGACGGTCCCAAGAAGACAGATCTCAAACGGACTAGCTGAAATGCTAAAGGTACAACATGCCACAGTTTTACACATTAATCCAAATTTTTGACACAAAATTATACAGTAGAGACTTATTAAAAAAGTAAAAAATCTTTAATTACGGTGTGATTTGGCCTGCAGATGGCGCTGATGAAGCACCGAGAGCTGTTTGAAATCCTGGAGACTCAAGGCAGTTTCTTGCTGGACTCCAAGTTCCAGTCCTGCATCGGCGCTGCATCATTGGACCAGACACACGCAGCCGCGGTCTCCACCCGGATCGCCATAGAAACGATGCTTGAGGAACTGGCCCCTAACCTGTGGGAGGATGACTTGGACAGACTGGTGGATTTTGGCCACCTCATAAGTCCAGAGCTCGAGATGGTGAGGCTTTTCTCCTAGGCCTCTTTCAACCACTTCCAAAAAGAAAAAGTCCAGGATAAATGTCAAATAATCTTGTGAGATAATGCAAAGGTGTAAAGGAGTAAATGAAGATGGCACACAGCCGAATATTTAAGATTTTAACTGTGTTTAACTGGAACTGTACAACGTAAAACCTTGACTGAACCACAATACAAGTTTTTAGCATGTATATGATCCTATATCTATTGTCTATTATCTATTATCTATCTAGATGTATTTAGACTAGGTTTGAGATTTCCTGATGTTAGTTGTTGTGTTGTGTCAAGCGTAGTATCTAAAAAATCTGCAAGCCCAAACTAAATGTTATTTTGCCTCTGCTTTTTTTGGCCTGGAATCCAAAGTCTAATGAACGGGGTATTTTTTTTATTCAATCCCTCAGAGCGATGCCTTAGGTGCCTTTGCACATTTTTAACCTGCTTCAGAAGCTTATTTCATAAGCTTTCATAAGTGGTTTTCGAGTAAAGCGGGTTACTCCTCCCACCCCGCAGGGCTTTTCCTTCATCAAGCCTGTCATTCACGCTCATTCATGTATTTTTTTTTTTTTGCTTTGATTTCCATGATAGGTTGTGTTGCCTGCACTGCTGCATGGAGAGGCAGTGAACATTGACATGTCCCTCATGGTCTATGTGGCCCTTGAGAAGGGCCTGCTAATCGAAGAAGAGAAGTGCCGCATCATCCGCTGCATGTTGGCCCTGGAGCTGCCAGTCTGGCATCAGGACTGCACCCTGGCCCTGGTGCAGAAGTCCCTTTGTGAACGTCTCAAGCACTGTGGTGGCTTGGTGAGGATGCCTCTGCCTGTTGGGATTGGCCATGCAGGTAACCATCTACTCTCAGTAAAGCATTGCTTTATAGAATAATATTTTTTTTTTTTTATCTGTCTGTGTAAATGGGATTTTGTAATGGCAATGAAACAAATAATTAAAAATAAAAGAGCAAATACAATTATTAATGAAGGAATATTTTACATATTAGTGCATATATCAGATTAATTAAATCATAAATTAAGTGGAATAATTAATAGGTTAGAACCTTGTACAATGCTTAATTTCTTGTATGATGATGGTAACATGCGCGGGTTGTTTAAAGTTCTGTTCTGACTTTGCTCTATTTCACAACAGAAATCTTTAATGACTTGGATGACAAAACCCTTTTTCATGCCTTTGAGAGATGGTGTGATGAGCTGAATTCAGGACTTCCTCTGTGAAAATGCAGCAGTTCGAAGGTGTTGACTCTGCTTATGTTAAAAATCTTGCAATATTGCATTTTTCAACCCATGACTATATTCTCAAATATTTAATCCTGCTGTGTTGTATGAATGCAGATGGAATATTTGACGTGTACTGTGCATAAACGCAACAGGGATAATTCAGCGCCCTCTGTGCTGGGATTATTAATCTGTGTTTATATATATTTCTTTCTGTTAGACTATTGGTATCTGGGTAATAAAACTCTTCATCTAACACATCACTTTGCTACAGTGACACACTGTAATGCAATGTGTATGTAAATATCTGCATTTATGTGCAGCATCAGTATTTTTGGACTGATGGCATTATAAATTAGTTGTTTAATAAAAAAAATACATGTCATAAACTGTTGCCTGCTGTTGTGTGCAAGGTCCTATCTGGATCTTTAACAGGAAGCTACTATCAATCCATTATTAACTAATTTATTATCTAGATGAAAAATATGAAATAAGAGCATCTTTGACCTTATTCAAACATTTGACACAATTGATTAAAACATCATAAATATTTCATCATTCCATATACATCTGACATATTTGAGCAAAGTAAATAAAACACTCTGTGCCGCATTAAGTGCCCTGACAGATGATTGCCTGTAGAGGCAACTGTGCACCAGTGCAGTATACAGGAAAGAGCCATGTTGTCCGTGGAGTTTGTTACCAGTGCATTTTAAAATCTGCATCCATTAGTCATATTTCCTCTAAACTAAGACATTCATCTAAATCGCACCATAATATAAAAATGTTTTAAAGGCACTTTCTATAAAAGCAATTTTTGTCATGTTATTCACATGATAAAATTAGTCTTACAGTACTAGATATAACGTTTAATTAAAGGCATGTTAAACTTCTCAATTGTTGAAGAGTATATCCAATATTTCTGAAAAAAAAATATATATATAGAAAGAGAATGGTATTGTACACAAAGCTTATGTCAGATTATAATAGTTGTGCTATATAATAAAAATGTCACATTTATGTGCTGAGAATAATTTTTGATGTCCTTAGACCATTGGGAAATGTTTTCAAGTCTTTTCTACCACATGCACTCACAAAGGCTTATTAAAGATTCATATTAATTCTTCTGGGATGATGAATGGTTTGATATGTCTGTGCTAAAGAATGCCTTTGACAGAAATGAAAAGAAAAAGAAAACATTTATAGTTCCTTCAAGCATAAAGGTACATAAGAGATCTGATTTACAAACTGCTGTGAAACAAAAGTGACAAAAAATAAAAAAGACAATAAACACCGTGAAATGTATTTTGGTCAAGATTCAGCATGAGTTTCATTCCAAAAGGCAGATCAATGATTCAGTATGGTGAACTTTGTATGATCTCACGGTTATCAGAGCTACTAAAGCTGATCATGTATATCCATTTTCTCAGAAGGACATATACTTATTCCAAATTTTTCAACTTCGGTCATTATGATTTTAACATACATTGTTAAATCATAAAATGAATAGGTGGACATTTGATATTTAATTTACACTTTCAATCAATTCTGCTGCCTTATCAGTGCTAAACATTTCAATATACCTGCTTTTATCATCTTACTTCAGGGGATCTCAAAAGACTGCACACCCATTGTTCAAAGTCCAAATATTAAGCCAAGTAATATATTTCAAAAATAGCTAAAAAATGTTAAATAAAAAAATCTCTTGGGCTTCCAGTGCATGTTTGTTCTCGGGAGATTTGGTCTGACCCAGTCTCAGGCAGTGGGTGCCCACTAGAGGAATGGTGCTTATAGTGTTCAGTTTTGCTTTGGTTTGAGCCTGTGTGGCAGTGGGGGGCGCTAACAGTCGTTCTCATGCTCCTCCATGCTAGAACTGCTGCTGCGGCGGCTGCTGTTATTGGAAGCATCAGGTGACACAGAGGAAAGCAATGGGTCGCAGCTTGTCACCGGAGACAGGGTGCTGTCCATGAGAATCTCCCCCAGTTTGTTGGTGGACCTGGAGGGGCTGCCATATGCCCCAGGGATGTCACCTAGGTCTGAGGGGCTGTCGCTGTAACTGATGGTGCCATCGTTCAGGTCCAGGGTGGTGGGCCGGGACAGATCTGGGGAGGAGTGGTGCTGGTGGGGGTAGAGCTCCGCTGTGCATTCCCCGATGCCAGGCTCCTGCTTGATGGCTCTTGCTACCAGCTCTGAAGAGCACAATGCAGAAGAACCCAGAGCCAGACCATGGGCCCGAGCCTGAATCTCCAGCTCCTTAAAAGACCCACATAATCAACCTCGACAACATATCAGAGCTGGATTACATATTTAATGTATAATATCATCATCATCATGATATTAATGTGGGGTTCAAGAAAAGGGAGTTTTCAAAACTTTCTAATATATAAAGTTTCTGTAGTACAGCTAGGCATGGATTTCATCAGAAATGAAAAACAATGCCATGCAAACTAATGACATAGGCCACATTTGAGTAGAATTTGATAATTCAGCAAATACATTTTACAGAGAAAAAATGAATAAGCTAAACTGAACATAAGTAGGCGTGGTTTCGTAGCCTGGTGAACCTGCGACGCCGTACCTGTATGCGCAGCATGAGATGTCGGTTAGCGTGCTCCAGTCTCTTCTGCCGAGTCTCCAGCTCCTTCGCCTTCTGCTGCTCCCGCTGCAGCTTCCGAATGTAGTCTACAGAGGCTTTCAGAATGGTGCCCTTATTCCACCTCATGTCCCTGTGCACCAGAGGCGACAGTCAGAACCTGACTTATAACCTTGTCTCCGACCACTGCGCAACGGAGCAGCCCTACTAGCTGTAATTGTGGGGCAAATTTCGTGGCGATTTTAAACAGCAAGACAGTGGGATTCAGGATTGAGGTTGAGACCCTCATGCTGTGTAATGGCTATTTTTGCTGTGATAAAAAAAAAAACACGTTGTCTGTCTCAGGAGTGGCAGAGTGAGTCAGAGTGGCATCATGGTGACACATCGCGAAACATCTGGCCACCCTATTTCCACATAAGCCACTAAACCAGAACCACCGACTTCTTTTATTAGCGCTCCCTGCTGTGACTTACGGATCATTTGACTTGGGAATTAAGGTCCCCAACTCTTTGATGCGATCATTGATGTTGAACCTCCGCCTTCTTTCGACTACAAGTAAAAAAAAAAAAGAGCTGAATTGTAGCAACCATGACTGTGATAACTGATGACAGTTAAAGCTTCTGTTCGCTCACTTAAGTTGTGATTGTCCTTCTTTTGTCTCTCCTTGGCAAGAGCTCGGACTTCAGCTTCTGAAATAAGCGAAGACAACTGTTCAGCCATGCACGTTGTGACAGTCACCTGCAGTCACGCTAATTCTGCTGCTTACCAATTAAATATGGATAATGATATTTTTCATTGAACATTATAATAGTACACAATTCCTTATCTGTCAAAAATAAATGGGTTCATATTGTGTGCAATTTTGCAATGAACAGTAGTGAAATGCACTATATGTGTGTTTTCCAATTTTATTCATTCAAACACAGTTAAAGATGTAGTGTACGTAAATGATAACCTACCTACAGGAAAGCCTTCCTGCCTTTGATAGTTTTCAAACTTGCCACATGATCCAGGCTTGTCCACAACGTGCATCATGGTTGGAGTCGGTGTAACTATTCGGTACAATAAAGTTTAATCATTGAAAATCTTATTTGTGCATTGCTAATTGCACACAGTAGGCTCTGAGGGAGCATTCTAGAGCTTTGTGGTAATGAGCCGTCACTCCATATGCCTGAATTAGCTGTCTGTAACACGTCATAATGGTTGAAATGAATCAGTTTAGAGATGCTGTTCTGTTTAACTGCATGGAGTACTGTATTCTGATTCTATAGGGACGTCCTGGCTGCAATACATGAAATACATACAAATACATCAGGGTGAGCTGAAATAAATCTGAAAAAAGCTGGGCGGTCAGTTGTACCTGAGAATTCCCTTTTAACGCTTGTACAGGAGTTGTTCATGGGAACTCCTGGCGGAGGAAGTGCATGGCTGTTGTACATATCTAGAAGACCAGCAGAAACAGGGATCTACAGAGAAAAAAAAGGCCAGCAGAGGCAAATAAGTTTCAGTAGACTCAGACAAAGAGAAACCTTTCAAACAAACGAATCAGTAAACTTTGTTGAACATTGAACAACTCAGTGAACATTGAAGTGAGTCGCTGCATGAGGTGGTTCACAAAGTATTTGCATAAAATACAGAGGTCAGTTTACCGTGTTGGCCATTTGCAGTCCAGCATCCATCAGTCCGAGAATATCATCATTATAACTTGATTCCAAGCTAATAATGTCTTCAATTACATCATCCATCTGATCACAGAATTCAGTTGTGACATGAAAAGAGCAAAGCCACAAAAATACAAATGAAAATCTGCAATTATCTAATCAAATGGAACAATTATAGGATGACAGTTGTTGTTCAGTTTTTAATTCAATACAAAAAAGCTACTAAGTTTACTTATTTCTCATTTTTATAGTTAATTTACTCAAATTTTTACTAGACAATTTATTTAGAATACCTGGATGTGCGTTCGTACCTCCTTCTCGCAGTTGGAGTTAAGGGTCAGGAGTGCCATAGGGCTGTTGGGGGCACTGGTGGCCGGGCCAGGGGGCATCCCGTGCTCCGAGGGCTGGTTGGCACACGTTGGCACACTGCTGTTCTGACCTCCAAGCTTGGCACCCAGGGTAGAGGAAAGGTACTGCTTCACCTGCTGCCGCTGAGACTGCTGGATGTGGTATTTGGTGGGGTTCTCAAGGTGGGTCTGCACCTGGATAGGATGCAGATGTCCATTAGGCAAACACCAGGTTTGCCATAAAAACACTTCTGCAAATAATTTCTCCGGTGTGATATGGTAGCAAATGGGACTCGAATCTATGACTTTTCTTTTTACAATAACTCAATAAATAACTACACAATTCAACAAATAAATACACATGAATGAATACAAACCCATAATTCATAGATTAACAAAAAAAAAACAATATTAAAAAAAAGCTCACCTGATAATGACTGTATTCTAACATTTCCAGCATTTTGTCCTGAAAACTGCGACCTTTTTAGAAGTTAACTGATAAATTTTCAGACCATTAAGCAGATATTCCCTTTGTGAGGTCTGTCGGCTGGAAGGCTCTCAGAGTCTAGAACTTACATATGAAACTAAAAGTGAAGTCTTGGTCAGCGGAACTTATAAGAGGTTTGTCGGGGGGGCGAGGAAAAAAGACCTAATTAGTTATGCATATTAAGAAACAGGAGGGGAAATAATTTTGCTCATGTTGTGTTGTTCTACCCAAACGCCATTATAGCTCATTTGACGTCAGCTCCTCCGTCTCACAAAAGAGTCCTTCACAAACTAGCTACTCGTCCTCATGCAGAAACTGGCTCACGGCTACCCAACGTTTCATCATTAGTTACGCTCATACAGCATAAAACATTATTTGTTCTGAGTGTCCATAATACAATCGCAGCCACTGTTGTCCTACGGTACGAAAGAGTAAACTAAGAAATGCGAAATGTTTCGCCAAGGAGACATTTGGTGGTTCAACATTGATTTTTCAATTACTCTACGCAATGGTTTTATGAAAAAGCATGGGATGTGTATGATGTTAAACATGTAATAAAAAAATACTTTTCAAACTAATTTTGGTTAGTATGTTAATATACACTTGTCTGAAACATCATGTGCATACAGTCATTCACAGTCAAAGACTTTTCAATCTTTCACTTCTTCAGGATTGAAAAGTCTTGCTGTATATGCTCACACATTTATCAGATAATTGCCCAATCCGATAAGCTCCTCTTATACATGTATGTGTGGGAGCATAGACTCCATGTTAGTTCTGCATGCATGACATGTATGTATTTGTTGGTACTGACCTATAAACACACTGCTGAAAGCCTCAGATGGAACCGATTGCACACACACAATATCAAGCTATGGAATGGAGTATGTGAAAATGTGTGCTATATATGTATCACTGTTACTACTGGTCCCATAATCTTTCCATTCATAGAGAAACATTTAATAGCCACCAAAGAGTCATTGATGGAGACTTAACTGGACCTAACATTGTAGTGGTTTGGCGCCAACATGAGTGACCTTTTGATCCTCGCAGCCAGTGGAGAAGTATTTTAGGTGAGATGTTAAGCCCTCAGGCTTCAGGGCTCTTTCTGAACCTACCCGTGCTGGACGATGGGCAGAGATACCCCTGAGACAAACTGGTCAGCTCTGATAGAGACATCCTTTTCCAACGTGTTTAGCTACTGCAAGTCAATCAACTAACAACTGGCTTCTAAATGGTACCAATTGGCTTTCATAAAATGGTGCCTGATTTAAACAACATGAACCAGTCATCCACAGTGAGAATAATGCCTGCTTTGAAGCGGTTAACGATGAGCAGAAATAAATGCAATTAAAAGATAATTGGTCCTTTTTTTTCTCAAGCAGATACAGAGCAGGCAGACAAGACAAGGCATGTTCTCAGACAGTGTATAAGTCAACTGTCAACAGGGTGCCTCCTAGTAACCCTTGGCTAGGCTTCATCTCAATCGGCCATTTGTTTGAACGGAGCTCGAATCCCCCACTCCTCCACTCCACTGCTCTTGGAAAACATGTATGACCTGTGGATGTTAAGATACTGAGCAAAGACCCACAAACAACAATAGGGGGGTTCATATCCGAGAATGTTAACGAAGTCTGTCCTATTGAGATTGGTTACGTGAAAGTGTCTCAGCACAATTAGAATAAATTACAGTATTACACTTGTGCTGAAATCCCTTTCAGTCTTAATCATATTTACAGATGAGACTCTGAAATGACAAACTTTGACAAACTAATGAGAGTTGACAAAATCAAATTAATTGTCACTAAAATTTATATCCATTTTATTTATTGTCAAATATAACAACATGACCAGATCATATCTTTGCTATCCCCATACTGAGCCTACTCAAAGTTTTAAATATGTTGTCATAAACTGACTTTGTGGGGTGTTTCGAATCATTACATTTTTTTTTAATGGAGATTACATTACATTTATGGCATTTATCAGACACCCTTATCCAGAATCAGTATTTACAGGGACAGTCCCCCTGGAGCAACTTAAGTGTCTTGCTCAGGAATACAATGGTATTAAGTGGGAGTTAAAACTGGGTCTTCTGGTGTGTTAATCACTAGGCCACTACCACCCTTATCAGTGTCCGGAACGAAGATTACTGTGAATAGTCTTCTCCTGATTCACGATTGTGTGCACCTGCTGTTACTTGTATAAAGCCGCCCTGTTTGTGTCATGTCTCCTTCACATCAGGACATTGTTCTGTATGTGTTCTGTATGCATGTGCTGTTTCCTGTTATAAATAAATCATCATTTTAAGTAAGTCGTGTGAAGGCATCCTCCATGTTCTTGAACCATAACATCTGCATTACACCAAGCTTTAAAAAAAATTTCACATCAAAATGTTTAATTAATTTATTATTTATTTTTCCTTATTCTACCTTACATCATTTATTAGTCTACCTCATGATTCTTTTATCATATTCTATGGTGGATGTGTCACACGGTGCGGTGATGGTAAGTGATGGTCAAAGCCTCACATCTTGGACTCGACTCAAATCTTGTGCTTGTGTAATTTGCACAAATTCCATATGTTGCCGGTTTCCTCCTTCCATCCTAAGGCACATGCACTAGGTGGATTAAGGACTCCAAATAGGTGTGACAATAGGTGTGAGTGTATGAATGAAAGGTGTGTGTGTGTGTGTGTGTGTGTGTGTGTGTGTGCACTGTGGTGGGCTGGCGCCCCACCCTGGGTGAGTCCCCGCCCTGCACCCAGAGTTCTGGGATGGGCTCTGGCGGCCCTGAGTAAGGAGACTTAGTTGTTAAGGATAGTGAGTGTGAGTGAGTATATGTAAAATTTCCCTCAGGCCTCCTCCTCCCTATCTACCATAACTTTGAATTCACACAAGAATGATTCCTAATCAGACTCTGTTGAGTATCAACACTTTTGAATTGCATTGGAAATGGTGTGGACTCTGATACCTATTAGAGAACATGGATAATTTTTTTCTGTCATATTCAGTCAAACGCCAGGCTCAGGACAAAGCAACACAAGAGTGGACACTGTATATAGATGTCAACATGTAAATCATAAGAGCCTAGGCATCTTAAGAACAGAGCAGCAACCTTTTGCACCATGGACCAGATTCACGTAATACAATTTTCCACAAGTTGGCCATTGAGAGCAAGGATAATAAAGCATAATAAAGTGCATAATAAATAAAACCATAACGGAGAACCAGAGCAAGAACCCAGCTCTGGAAGCTCTCCACGGTTGTTCACTTTAGCTAGCTCATGGGATTCATTTTTCGGCCATCAAAACTATGACAGAGACAAGTGTGGGAAAGAGGTTCAGGCCAGGGGAACTCCAATAGTCAATAAAATGCAAATAAAGTGAAAACTAAAAATTATTTTTGTGTGCCCACTGACCCACAGCCTAGTAGTGAAGAAGTGAAGTGATTGTCACATGTGATACACAGCAGCACAGCACACAGTACACACAGTAAAATTTGTCCTCTGCATTTAACCCATCACCCTGAGTGAAGGAAGGAAGGAAGAAAAACACAAAAATGCAGGCAGAAAAAGTCAGGAGGAGTTGTCTTGAAAAAATTACAAAAGGGTCAATAACTAATCAATACAGCAGAGATATATAACCTGTACTTTCTTCCTAAGCAAATTTCAACCCACCCCCATATATAGCCTACACATATCAACTACTGCATATGTCTTGTTCTGTCAGTATCTTCAAGTTTTTTCTGTCAATAACTATACAAATGGATCTTGTCAATCCCATGACCTGAATCTAAAACATCCACCCTGAATACCTTTCCAGGACCACTGAAACATCATGTTCCATGACCTCTTCAAAATCTTCAGCTTTATTTTTTTTCTCTCACACAAGGCTGCAATAAAACAGGTTTCCTGGGTGCCAGAGCAGTGACAGCCTTGACCAATTTGGTGTCCCTTACATTTCATGCACAGATACAACACAGGATAATAATTTAGGCAAACATAAGTACAATATTAAGGAAGAGGTTACGTACAATAGTATCTATATCTATAAGTACAAAATAAATAACATATTTTACAAAATGCAGCAATAAAGAAACCAACAAATATCAGGTGTAATCAGGAGGATAGCTTTTCCTGAAGGCTTTAAATATTGGTGAATCTAAAGTGATTGTCAATGTACACTGCAGCACACGGTACACACAATGAAATGTGTCCTCTGCATCACCTTAGTGAGCAGTGGGCAGCCATGAAAGGTACCCGGGGAGCAGTGTGTAGGGACAGTAATTTGATTAAATGGACCTTAATAGCACCGTGAAATCAGGATTCGGTTCGGGATTTGATCCCACAACCTTCTGATTACATCCAAATCCTTAGCTGCTAGGCCACCACTTCTCTCTGATGTTAAAGCTTTATGCATTAGTGACAATATTAATATTCCCAAACACCTTTTTATGTTTTTCCTTATGAAAGTACCTGACATTACCTAGTCATGAATTAAAATAAGTTTAAGTGAAGTGATACACAGCACAGCACACAGTGCACACAGTGAAATGTGTCCTCAGCTTTTAACTATCACTCTTGGTGAGCAGTGGGCAGCCATGACAGGTGACTGGGGAGCAGTGTGTGGGGACGGTGCTTTGCTACGTGGCACCTCAGTGAATCAGGATTCGAACCGGCAACCTTCGGATTACCGCTAGACCACCACTACCCCTATATAGCTAACAAGATCCAAAATAAGCTAGTAACACTTTGCTCTAGTACTGTTACGCAAAAACGTATTTGGCAGCCACTGATTCTGCAGCCACTTAAAAAGACAAGAGTGGTCTGTAATTTTCATCATAGGTACGATTCAACCATAAAAACAGGAAAACACATGTTTTTTTGTATTTGGTTCTGAATATTACTATTTAACACCAAAAAAACAAAAGCAAGAATTCTGTAATGCCACAAGGCCCGTCTAAAGTTTGTCAGGATTGGGAGAGTGTCATGTAGTTAGATGAGACCAAACTACAAATTGGAGGGGGAAGAATGTTATGTTGCATCCAAAGAACACCATGCCCACTGTGAAGCATGCGGGTAGAAATGCTTTGGGGCTGTTTTTCTGCAATGGGGACAGGACGACTGATCCGTATTAAGGATAGGATGAATGGGGGCATGTAATGTGAGATTTTGGGTAAAAAACTCCTTCCATCAGTTAGAGGACTGAAGATGAAAAAGGGCTGGATATTCCAGCATGACAAAGATCCCAAACACGCTGCCTGGGCAACGAAGTAGTGGCTACAAGGTTCTGGAGTGGCCTAGCCAGTCTCCAGACGTCAATCCAATAGAGAATCTGTACCCAGCGACAACCCCAAAACATCACAGCTCTTGAGAAGATCTGCATGGAATAATGGGCCAAAATACTAGCTGCAGTAAACCTGGTGAAGACCTACAGGAAACGTTTGATCTCATATTTTCCGCCTAACCATACAATGTGATTTCCTGGATCTTTTTACATTCAGACTCACACAGTTGACATGTATCTGTTACGAAAATTACAGACCTCTCTCATCTTTTGGGACAACCTGCACAACCAGTGGCTGCCAAATACTTTTTTGCTGTACTGTAGAGCTCTACTGGCACAAATATAAATTTTTCACAGGGTCTAGAAAAAAAATAATAATTATACTGATAAGTGGCACCAAAAATTTACTATACCACCTCTATGGGCTGGCTCAAACAGTGGTGTGAGTTGGTGGGTTTGAATCTCGAACCACCAAGGCCTCCTTTAGCAAAGTACTGTCCAAAAACGCTGCTCCCCTTTCATAGCTGCCCACTGCTCACTAAGGGTGATGGGTTAAATTGTTGTGCACCGTGTGCTGTGCTTACTGTGTATCACAATGACAAAAACAATCGGGCGAAAGGTGGGGACTCCCAGTTAGCAGTTCACATACATCTCATTCACTCACACAAATATACCTATGGCCAGTTCACCTAGTGTGCGTGCCTGGAAACCAAAGAACCCCGAGAAAACATGCATACAAATGACCCACATACAAGGTCCAAACTGGTATTCAAACTCACAACAATGGAGGTATGAGGCCATATTGCTAACTGCTGTGCCACCACACTGACACCGACTTTGCAGCTAATCTGTTCCAGTCCAAAAACACTGCACCAGACCTTACTTCACAGACTGCAGAAAGTAACCATGTGTAGCCACCAAACTGTGTGTTTTATGGGATTAGCATTTTTCATGCATTAATAATCTGAAACATTTCCACATGAAGTGCAGTGTATGCAGTGTCATATTAGGAAGCTCTACTAGATGATTTTGCACTTGCAACCAAGTTGTTAGGTTAGCATTTAAAAACATCATGCCCTTGTGATTTTACAAAAGCTGTTTTCTTCAGTTTACATTCACAAAGGAACTGAATGATGCACCTACAGCCCTGTAGTCTGCATTGTCCTGTAATGGTAAATCCATTAACCATAATCTTACCAACAGAATTTGTCCGTCTGCATTGTGACCTCTGACCTGGTAAAGTGAGTAAAAATTAAACAAAAGTGTCTTTTCATACAAAACAAATACCACAGTTGTATAACCTGGGAATACAGTAACTTTTACCAAGAAAAGCGTGCATTTAATATTAAAATAGCCATTGATATGAACAGAGATTAAGACACTGACAAGGAAATGCAACCCTCCAGCCTGTAAGAACCTTATCCGAAAAAATATATATATATTTAAATATATGATATAGAACAATAGTCTTGTTCTTCCCTTTCAATAGTAAGTCTTTGTTTTCCTTGCGTTTGGGCATATTGCCTTAGACAGCCCCACAGGGCCGAACCAACTTAACGAACAAGCCTTCTCTCCAAAGGTTTTTATAATATCAGCAATTAATTTCTCTGTACAGAGTGAATCACCTGCTTCAAGTGGAAGGGGCATGTGGGCCACTGGAATCTCCTAAATTATATCCTTGAGCTGATTTGAACAATTTAGACTTTGTTATATATATTGTTTATGTTTATATACATTGTTATGTATGTGTGTGTGTGTATCTATATATATATATATATATATATATATGTGTGTGTGTGTGTGTGTGTGTGTGTGTGTGTGTGTGTGTGTGTGTGTGTGTGTATGGATATATAATATTCTCATATATATATATATATATATATATACACACACACACACACACACACACACACACACACACACACACACACACACACACACGCACGCACACAGATAGATAGATTGAGCTAAGAAAAAAAGGGCTCACAAAATACAAAATACAGCTCACTGCTGCCAAATTGGGCGGTTCTAAATTTTGAGTTAAAGTGGTCACAGCAGTTAAATATTTATCAAACCGTTTTGACAGATTTGTGTGGTTGTGTGGGCATTTTTGGACGATTGTGGGCTAAAGCATATATCTGGCAACACTGCCTGTGCTGCATTTTGACTTAATGAGAGAATGTCAATCGGTGTGTCAGATCTGTCAATCCAATGGGCTCCTCCGATTTCAAACATAAAGCTTGTTTTCTAGGTGATAGAAATAACCAACAAAAAGGGCTGCAAGGCAGAAATAACCAGAAAAGCAGTTCTTTCTTGAAAATCCGGAATTGATGTGACGTCGGTGAACATGCCCCAAGTTCTATGTCTATTATAGGGCTTTGAAAATAGGGCTCTCTGAGTGTGATGGTTTTGTGAGATATTAAATAAATGCAGTCTGTGTGCATCTGCGTTGCTGTGTATGAGTGTACTGACTGCTGGCTGCAGTGGGCCTGGATACAGGCCTCGGGCTGAGAAACCTCTCTACCCTTTGCACCCCTGGCTATGAGACAGTGACATCCAAGAGAGGACAGAAGCACACACTGATGACATAGGCTGCTCAGAGCAGACGCAGAGACAGCACACAAAGAGACCTCTTCTTCATATGCACTGCATTCGTGCAATGTGCTTTTAGGCCTCCGGCTTCATAAAGAATGTGCCATCCTTCTTTTCCAGAAAGGGAAACATTGTCTGGCCTATGGGGGTTTAACAAAATACACTTGCCTAAATGATTAACAATTGTGTTCATATTAGCAGCTGTACAAACTGAAGGAGCGGGGTTAGGATGTTCAATCCGGCCCCTCAGAAGATCTAAAGCCGACCCTGGATTTCACAACAAAGGCCGGGCTATATGTAGTTCTCTTACAGGACTGAAAATGGCTCGCTTTCTGGGGATTGACATTTGAGCACTGAAATATGAATGACCAGACAGTAACCTACAGACATGCCCATGTCAACAGTATAAATTCATCCTGCTAGTTTAACCAATGTCATTGTCACCGTTACTTCCCAATCTGGACGTATAGGTAGGAAACTGAATTAGTACCAGAAGAGACATCTTATGCACAACTTCATGCAAAAGGGGGAGGAAATGACAATATAAGCATCCTCTACACATTTTATGCTTGTTTAGAAATGTCCTTGTTTTTGATAGAAAACAACTCTTTTGCAGTTAATGCATGTTAATGCATAACATGAAAATGACTGAAAATCCAGTCCACACTAGATTGTAAATTACTAAAATGAAATGGCTGGAAGTGGAATATTAATTTAAAATGGAGATATTTTGGACAATTAGTCATGCTGTGCTCACTTATGGCAGTCTGTCACTTTAAAGAAAATTTGATTAGTTTTGTGTTGAAAATTGATTATTTACAATGATCTAGTATAGTTGAAAAGCAGCTATAAAACACATGCTCACACTAGTTGAGCATCTGGTCCTTGGACTATATCATTATTTCTAACTTTCTGTTTAAACTCATTTCATACATCTTAACTCATGGAAAATAATGACATTTCTAAAAAAAAAAAAAAAACTGAACATTTGAATAGTAGTGTACCCCTTAAAATGCAAAACTCTACTATATATTTGAAATACATGCAGAAAAAAAGAGAGGAATCTCAAGGTTAAACTAATGATGCAATGATGATGATGATGCACCGATCCAAAACATCCTCTGCTTTTATGGCAGCTGTATCTCTTCATATTTCTCTTAAACTGATGTTAAATTGTTTGGAGATGACTTAGGAAAATCCCTGTGCGAGAATAGATAACCAAAAACCAAACATATGAAAGGACACCTTCATGGTAATGCGCTAAACTTTTTTTTAAAAAATAGTTTGGGGAAGCTAGCGATCTGCCATGAAACCAGAGAATGAAGGAGCTCTCAGAAGGCCGAGGCAGTGCGGTCTTGTTAGTGAACTGCAGAAACAAAGAGCTTTTTCTCATGGCCGCCTTTCCGCAAAGTACGAAAACTCTGAACTCCCATCTCCCAAAGGAAGAGCACAATGATAAAGCTTTATGCAGTGTGACAGAGATGCCCGGAGCTCAGCGATCTGAAAGGTCACCCCAACCACCAGCTCTTTGCGAGCACGGAGCGGCAGGCCTGGCCGCATGTGGAGCAGAAATCTGATGGTATTTAAAAGTCATCTGTTTGCAAACTGTCTGGGTGGATACTGTTCAGATCGTTGCTCTTTACAGTTACTGCCAGCTATCTATTTCTTTATTAACTCGTGAGTGTACCGCCACGGGTGAATAGAGAAATCAGAAATTTGGAAGGCACATTTAAGTAGAAGACTATGGGAAATTGTCATTTGCCTTGCATATTTCCATCTGTGCAAAAAAAAAGAAAACTAACCACTTTGGCCAATAGCAATACTCTAGAACAAGAGGGAGCTTGATATTTACCAGATTGGGTGGTTTTGAATTGGAAAAATAGGTACTGATGAAACCAGTTATAATTTAAGCATGTTAAGTAGTCATAGCCGTTACATACTTATCATTTAATTTGCCGTTTTTTTTTTTTTGCTTGCACTAAAGTGGCATATGTGACATATTGATGGCACTGGGCTTAAACTGCGCTGGATGAAGAAGTAGGGTGTGTGTGAGGTGTATTTTATAACATATTTAACGTTATTCCGAGGTACTTTCTTCCTGCTCTCCCAAGATAGAGATAAGTAGCAAATACACTGTAAAACCTGGAAGTTGGCTTCTAAAAATATGTTTTTAAATCTTAAATAAGTACTATTATTTTTTAAAAATATATTGTTTGCTTCACTCAACTTTAACTCAATAAATAAGTAAGCTGTAACTACATGATGCAGTTAAAAGAACTTAGTCCAATATAAGTATCATCATTCATGTTCTGTTGTAAGTCTGCCATATCATCTCCGCTGCTGCATCATTTGTAATAACAGTAATAACATCAGTAATAACAGTAATAACATCAGCAAATAATCACACCGGTAAGAAAAACTCATGTCTCTTTTAATGACTTACATACTTTTACAGTCGAATGTCTTCTGCTAAATGGTAACAGACCTAAAACGCCAACAAATAACAGTTTTATAACAGATAAAAATAAAGTGTCCCCTTGTCTTCCAGTACTGAGTACACGGGAACTCCTGTTTTCCCTCGTTTTAAACCGTCTTCTATCGCTCCAGAGCATTCTGGGAAGCTTCGTCCCCCCCCCCCCCCCCCCCCACACACACACACACAGCCACAGTTGTCACATCCATAAAAATGATTTAAACGAACGTTTATACCGTTAGGTACACGACGTACTTAAAATAAAAAAAGATTTGTGTCTACTTCGTAAATGGAATTCCTTGGTCTTTTCTTGGTTTTATTTCTTATTTATTTCGGAAGACATACTTGATGTTACATCTATTAATGTGCTTGGGGAAAAAAAACTGGGTTAAACTACACACAATGAGCCATGATTGACTTTAAACAGTTCATGTATAACATAAAAGCTTTTTATGGTTTTAAGTGAGAATAATTACAGGCATTCTTCAGTGAATTAGTGCTCTCTTTGTGGTGAATTCTGCGGGCCTTATTTCACTTGATCTCCAAACATGGTTCTCCCCAGGTCAGAGGTATGTTAATTAAAGGTTCACCTATCGTCTTTAGACCGACTCATCTCAGCTTAAGGTTTCCCTGTACTGCTCTTGAATCTCTGCTGCCTGGTACCGCTTGGCTAATTCCACCGGCCTGTGTGGCTTTGAGGTGGCCTGGTTCTTGTATATGTTCCCAACATGAAACTGCCAGAGCATGTAATGATGAAAGGCTCCCTAAACTCCAAAATCCTAGTCCTGCTTTGCGTCCAGATAAAGTCATGCAAGTCCGGGAAGAAATGTGAAAAAATACCAATAAATGAAACAGGCGAATTGGAGGACACTACACACATGGAGCAAGGATTTACATAAATAGACAAACCAAGGAAGATCCACTAGGGTATCAGTGTTTTGCAGAAGAGAAACTAAAGTAACTGTCACCAAGAACATGAGTTTTAATGGAGTTTTTATCCTGACTCTAGGATCAAGTCATCTGCGATTATGAAGAGTGCAAAATGCTCTGCACTGTGTCCTGATGGCCTCTTTCAGCAGAATTATATTCAGGAAAAGTTTGAACAACATGATCAAGAGATGAAGGTGTTGATTTGTCCTCCGCATTCCCCGGGTACAGGACACCTCACAACTTACAGGTCTTACCGCAGGAGGCCTTGTGGGGCTGAAGATGCAAAGAGGGTTCAAATGAATGCAACAGGACTTCTTTATTTCCTTCTTAAACTTCTTTCTGGAGTTAGTCTAGTTGCATTCATTTGGACCCTTTTTTGGATTACCATGACCTGGATGACCAGCTTTGTGACTGAAGATATTCAAAGAAGATATCTAGACAATTTAAATAAATGATAATAAAATGGCTAAACAGTAGCAAATTTCATGTGTTCAATCCTGTTCATTCTATTGTTCAGTTCTAAAATAGATATACTTATAAATATATATATTTATATATGTAAAATATATATACTAGATGTAAAAAGGTACGCAGCAATAAACACAATGAGGTTATGCAAACTGTCCTCTACTGATCCAGCATTCTCAGATAACTTCCTTCGGTCCCTGTACAACAGCCTTGCTCACGTGTCATTTCACACCCGCTGAAAACCCAGTCCTGCAGTCAGCTCTGCATTCATGTTATAGCAACTCGTTTCTCCCAAAGACGCCTCTTACCGTCTGCTGTGGAGCTGAATACGTCTTGGGAGCAGGTTAACCTTCTCTGTCTCTCTGCAGCAAATATTTAAACATCCATCCAACCAGCCCAACAAAATTAAAGCAATGAAAACACGTCAGTGTAGTGGAGCAAATAGGATTATATGAGCAGAATGCCAACAGTCTGGAAACGCGCTACGCATTAGAGAGGAATTCTCTAAAAAGACGTAATCCCTCCTATGGATTTAATAGAGTTTGCGCTCAAACATCAGTATTCTTCCAGGCCACAGTGACTCCAACAGGGGAATTAATGACAACAGCGGCGTCTCTTAGTGCAAGTTTTACACGGTAACTAAACCAGATAAAGGCAGTAACTTTGGGACATGGTGTCACAGGTCTTATTTCTCAGGCTTGTGGGTTCAGAACAGGCCAACAACATCTGCAGTAGTTAAAATGCACAGAAAACACTAGCAAATGAAAACATCAATACAGTTTATGTTCTGGGTAATTAATTACACACCGACAAACAGCGTAGTTAGTTTCATGTTGTTAATGTATCATATATGTCATATATGTATCATATACACTATTTAAAATAGGATTCCAAGCATTGGAAAATCAAGACTACATAAACCATTCAAGACTGGTGACTTGCGCCAGGGGCCACACAGTCTTTAGTAGCAAGCAATGCCCTTACCTTTAACACCTCGAGAGGCACGTGTGTATCAGGGGGCGGCCCAGGAGCTGGCCTGATGTTGACAGCTGCCGTGTGCTGCAGGTGGGGTGAGACCCGCTGGGCGTGGCGCTCCCGCTGTTCCTGGTTATGGAGCTGCTCCCGCATCAGCTGCTGGCGCAGCAGGACACGGGACGATGCAGAGGACGAGCTGCCATGCCGGCCTGGAGGAGGGTCACTGCATGTACAGCCCAGACCATCAACACATAAAATATGTTAACATTTAATGTTGGGTTGGATATTTTCAATAAGAGGCCACCCAAGTCTACCTGAGCTAATAAATACAATAAAGACCCTGATCAGCAAAATAATGGCTGCCTCAGTTATGCGACACACAAAGCTGCCTTTTTATTTCATAAGCCTCTTCCAAAAGCCTCACATTTCCAAAGTGAGTTGTTTTCCGATACCTCCACCTCCTATACGTATTGTTCAAAGTCTGCCAATGGCCTGCCTTCGTAAACTCAGATTATGAATTCATGGAGTGTAAATGTGTTCATATTCAGTAGCTGCATCTGTGTATGAGAGCTGGGCGGTCCTGATCTCCATTTCTGGCACCGGGAGCACGGAAGGTGGCCAAGACAAGTGATTAAATCCCCTACAATGCATGTATTGCAGATTTAAAGGCTTACAACATGCTTACTGACTTCTTAAAAATTCCTTGTGAGACACTGTTTTTGTTAATATTTAATGGAATGGACTACACAACTGTAGTGTGTTATATGTCAATTGGAGAGACTGTGTATTAGAACCTACATGTGCTGCATGATGCAAGTGTTCAGTATGACTCCCACTTTGTTGCACACACTCCTGTGATTGTACCCTACTCTACAACACAATAGCCAGACTGACCGTATGGATTAAAAGGTTGCCTCATTTGCATTTCAACCCCAAGTGACCCGCCTTGGACTAACATCGTTAACAATTAACACATATTTCTGCCTATGGAACATAATAATAGGATATTTCAAGCCAAACCTGCAGTGACGCATATTGCACACTCATTCTACCCTGGTGGGGGTCTGTTAAATCCTACTGAATTACTTAATCCCGGTGTATTTTAACAACCACATTACAATCATATTTCCTATCTTACAGATTTAAAATTGGGGTCTTTATAATAAACATTTACCTACAAGAGTGTCAAATGCTGAGACAAAAACTGCAGCACTTAATATCCAAACCAGCAAAATGTGGAAGATGGGTCCCTCCCCAAATCTTCAAGTGCACTTTAAACGTGGATATTAAAGGGAAGCTGGCTGCTAAAAGGATTTTTCCAGACAGCGCAGCTGCACAATAATCGTACTAATAAGGCCAGCCACCACGTCAAATTCAATCGCAGGCAAGAGCAATCACACAAGGAGAGAAAATTCATTTAACGTTTGGCCTTCAAGGTGCATTCCTTCAGACAGTGTTCCTAAAAAATTGGTCCAAAATGTAAGCAATTATTTTTCAATTATCTTAGTCATTCCATCTTCACATAAACTATAGTTTTCCTTCAAATCATTATAAATCCTAAACTAAATCTAAACACTAATTATGAATGCAAAGCATGATTTTATGAATCTTGCTTTAACATGTACCATCATATTAATCTTTTATAAGCCATTATAAGCACTTATATAAGTCATACACGTTGCATAGCTCAAATTTTTAAGATTCGTATCATTCTTCTTTGTACAATTTCCGGTAATTAATATGTCATAACAGTAATTTCTCTTTCATTCAAGACCTTTTCATTTGGTATTTGCTAGAAGACTGCAGTTCCCAATTTCCTATTTGATTAATTAAGGCAAATCATGCAAATAAACAAGTTTAAAATGAAGGCATTTAATATCAAACCTAACCCAACATTCATATTTGGAATTGTTAATATGCTCTGCAATAAATGAGGTATGGGTACAAATTTTGAATAACAGACAGAAAACATCATGCTTGATAAATGTGTGAAAGAAAGGCTTTAGGCAACTGACTAATGTAATCATTCTGACTATTAACTCCACAAAACAACAATTAAATATCATTTAGCATTTCATTCTCGCAATCTTCCCTCCTGTTTAACAGCCACATGTGCACACACATGCACACACACATAAATTATCTTGCCGGTTCGTGTGTTTAGGACACCAGGATCCAAGTTGTGTAAGAATAGACATACATTCCAGGAAAAACGTGATCTTTCTGTCTTTATGCTCCCTTCTTTAGTGGCAAATCAGTTTGAATAAGAAAGCATTGTTTTCCAGCACGGCCTTTAACCAAGAAATTTCAATTCATGCTCACTCACATGCTCTGTGTTGTTAGGTCTGGCTGGAACTTGGATAAAAATAACAGAACAACAGAAAGTTACAAAAGCACAGTTCAGCCTACCTTTCTTTCCACTTGTGATCACGTGCAGTTAAACCGTAATAATAAAAAAAATATAAAAATTGTCTATCTGTATGGTAAAGCCCTTAACGGCTCAAGATCCGATCATTTCACTCTGGTCTCATCCACCTTTTCAGGCAGATCTTGGCAAATGGTTTAAATGACCTGAAAAACACTCTGGCTAATCCTGCCGTGTTAATCTAAGAAATCCGAATTCAGTTCACTGCAGTACCTATCATGGCACTCTGTCACATTCTACAACGAATTGGGAAACGTGTGGGGGTGTTACCTTCAGACTACACTCTTTGACTAATTTTGCTCTTTTTAGCATGACAGTTAAAATATTTTTAGAGATCCTTATGACTTTTGACTCAGTAGCACCAGTTCCCAACCCTGTGTAAAGTTTTTCCTTATGTCACACACCGAGTTCAGCGTCAGCTCTGAAACAGGAAGCAGTCTACGAGATGCCTTGCTAAGTTTCCGTGCCGAGGGGTCCAAAAATACTGTGACTTTTGGTGTTTGTGAGGGGCGGGCATCGTTTCCAGGCTTCGATCGGCGCAGCCTAAGCGCGTGTCGCCGCGCCTGCATCTCCACAGGCTTTTCCTCTGCACCCTCATTTCCGGAGCGCTCCGGCGTTGGAGATCCTGCCGGTGAATTTGCTGTCATTGCGCTGTTCCAGGCTGTACTATTGCCACACAGCATGTCCTGAGCCCTTGCTAAGGCTTATGAAGTGTGAAAACAGGGCTCTCTTTGTTTTCGAGGCAATGCACAAGCCTGTAATGCAGACTCTTGCAAAAATGGAACTAATGGAGCAAATAAGAAGCTCTGGCAAAATTTGAGCATATTCAAGGATCCCTTCTGTTGAAAACTACAAGCAAAATTATATAAACAAGTACAAAGATATTTCATTTTTCTCAAATAGAATATACAACCCATTTGTAAATGGTCATTTGTGGACGTGCAGTCCTACATCGAGTTGACGCTAAAGTAAATCTGGCCTAAGTTCTCAAAATAAAAAAAATGCAATTTTGTGTGCAAAGAACGTGAACAAGCAGTAAACGAAAGGCCTGGTGTAAAAAGGTGCCGAATAAATCTTTAGCTCTTATGCAACTAATTCTGTTCCTGTACAACTTCCCATTTTAGAAGGAGCTGCAAAAGCTCCACCTTGTGGCATGCAGTCCATTTTCATACAACACAGCTTTTTTATATAGGTATTTAAGTTTAGGATCATTTCAGGGGAATATTTCTAAAATTCATATTTATGTGTAATCTTTTATATTTTTATTAAAAGTGTGAAACAGCATTTCAACTGTATGCTGTGTGTGCTGCTGTATTGACAACAACCCCCTTGAATCCTGATTCAATAAATAATTCCCGGAATGTGTTTGGCTCATCAGACGTCCTTGTTCCAGTCTTAACACGCAGTCAAGACGCAATCTAAAATCTCCACTGACTAAAATGAACAACGAAGATGACTTCGACAGCGACTTGTCCCCTCGTTTGACTGTTTGACTAAGCGCATACAAATAACGCGCCTCAGTCGAATTCCCAGAGCCTTTTATATCTCTGGAAGCTGGTCTGGAACAAAAATGTATGTAAATGTTTTGCCGTTTATGAAAGGCGATGCTTCGTCCGCCCAGGCTTGCCATGAATTCTATAGTTTGCCCCGGTGAACACCGGTGAACACCTGCACCTGCAGTGACATGAAGAGGTCTTTGGGTTCACGGCGGCCCCTGGAAATAGCAGCGGAATGGCAAATATTCTCTCGCGCCGCATTCCCTGCCACGCATACACCGTAGGCCATTACAAAGCCAGACGTTTAAGAAAATGCCTTGACCTCTGGCCAACATATGACCTCTTGACACCGCCACTGGACAGGCTTGATAATGCGGGACGCTGTTGTAGGTTTATGTTTTGCTGTACGTGTGACTCCTTCTTGCGGATGCCCGGAAGACCTTTTTGGGCTGAGACGTGGACTGAGGTCGCACTTTACTATCAAGAACAACACTAGCTCCTCTGTTCCACAGAACATGTTGTACCTCAGCAAGTCATCGTGTTAATGAGTTTTTAAGACTGTCATCGACTCCAGACTATCTAGTATCACAAATAAACCAAAAAAAAATGTGTCTTATATAATGAAATGTTTTTTTTCTCTGAGTAGATAACACACTAACGTCACAATTCCATTTCGATTGTACTTCTGATTCAGATTAATGGTATCGGTAATGACAGTGATGTTTGTAACCTTGATAACCTTACGTTATTTTTGAGGGGGGTGTACGTGCAATAGCTTTAGGCGACATTGGGGACCATTTCGGCTAAACAGATAGGAGCCTGGTGCCCATTCACTATAGTGTCCTCTGCCATTTATTACTAAAGCAGCATTCTTGGGAATCCGGGAACAACGACGTCAGTGATTCAGACCTGCTGAGGAAATACAAACGCATCTCAGTTACAAGGCAAGTAACCAGAATCAGCTTTAAGGCCCTGGATGCCCGACTGTACTGTGCTGCGCTCCTTCAGTTTATTTTTTCTGCCATTTAACACTCATGTTGTGAAGATGAAGTAATAAGAGGAAGATGGAGAAGTGGGAGACAGAAGTGGGGGGCAGCGATGGATCACATGCCTCTTACGCAGAGAAGAAAAGTGTGTTCTAAGGTCAGCACTTTGTCACAATTACGTTGAAGGAATATAGATTTACAGATTCACATAAAAATCCAACTTGTGAAATATTGGCGTAAACTTAATCTCCTCAGCGCCACCTAGCGACACAGACAGGATAGAGCAATATGCACGTAGAGCATAATTTAATACGCAGAAATACGAAAACAGATAAGAAAAACTTTTAATCTAAAAAAGAAAAACAATAATAATTAAATACTAAATATGCTAAAAGCATGACTCTGACATGACCAGAATTGTGATGAAATTGAATGCAAGCTCAGTCGTGGCTGGAACAAACCTGTTCTGCAATGGCTGACTTTTAAGCTCGTAATATGTTTTGGGCTCCCCCTGGAACTCGTCGTCCACGTCGATGTCCGGAACGATCCCGGACTCAGCCTGCATTCTGCCAGCAGAAGTACGCGGCGAGACGCGGCGGCTGGATGGAGTTTACTGCGTTTGACGGGCAGCGGTCCCTCGGTCAGGTGACGGCGTCTCTCTGCCAGTGGGGGGCGCCAAAACGAAAGCGATGCGGCGCTCACATGGTTTATTATTACTATTATTATTATTACGATCGTGTTAATGAATTTACCCACGTTGGGGCAAAGTTTTAAAAAAACAGAAGAGTCAACATGAAGGTAAAACGTTCTACTTTTGGTGCGTTGGTAATTTTAAATATTACATTTTCTGCGATGTTTCAACATTTTTTTGACCATTCAACACGTATTTACAACATATTATTGTTTTCACAGCAGACCACGCCCACTCGGTCATGTTAGACCAATCAGAACAGTTGTTACGCGTCGGGAAAGGCGCAACAAACCACTATCAACGCCTCTAATAGGTTGACATTCGCTATGCTGTCTGGTCATAGTTCTCTACCTCAATTATTTCTAGTCTTTGTTTTTCCTCGTTCTTTATGTCACAGTAACAAAAGTTTCAAGTCATATAGTTTCGCACGTTAGGCTTACTTATGGCGACCTTACTTATTTCTTGTCTTTGTTTATCTTCGTTTGCAGTGTCCGCTTATGTACTCGTTCAGTACATAAGGAACTCGTTCACTACGTGGTGAACGAGTGGATTATTGTTGAATCTCTCCGTTCATTAGCGCTTCAGTTCACCTGACGTTTCGTTTCTTTCCATGTTGTGGCCTATTGTTTCGTTTTGAGTGCGACTTCACGTTTATTCCACGGGATGTCAGTGTGAGCTCAGTGCAGTCGTCGTGCTCCCTCTGTCTGACTCGGGGAGTGAGCCTTTTATTTCTGTATTTCTGGTTTAATAAGTGTAAAATGTTGTATGCATCTGAATTTCTAATTTGAAGCTGGTTTGCACCTGCACGAGAAAATGTGTGGACTGTGCATGACTTGCCTCCTTTTCTAGGTTTTACTTTTGCTGGTTTCATCGCTGTGCTTTTACCAACTAAGCAAAAAAATACCCACCAATGCTTTTCTTTTTTAGAGAAATACATTTCAGTACCGTTCCAAACAACATAGGAATCCTGCCAGAAACGCTTAGAATCAGACACGAAATGCATCATGTCCTAGTAATGGATTCTGTAAGACAGGGGACATAAGACAGTTTCCTCCGGGCGGTCTTGGATGGTCATGGTAATCAGAAATAGGAATCAAGGATGTAGTTTTCTCACGAACCTGAAAATGCAGACACACTTTATTTGCAGACACAAAAAAGGCCTGTCCTAGAAAATGCGCTCTCAGCATTAGATCCACAAGGCCACAATAACATCAAAATAATGTGCCAGTAATTATTATTCTTGTTCACAGGATCTACAAATTAATAGATGCATAATTAATACGTGTTTTACGCACAACATGCATCACAAAGAATTTAGGAGTGCGGTTTAATTTATACTGTGGTAAAGCCAGACAATGACTTTGGGCCACTGAGATGTCAAAATGTGATGGACTCCAGAAGGCAGAGCACAGGCTGACAGTAGGCCAGAGTGCATCCTTGTCATGAGGTCATCCTCCTTGCTAAACATCTGCTCCATGACGAGGGTTGCGGATTAGGCATAATCCCATCTATTTAAGAGATTTTGTCCAGTAACTGTCCCACTTGTGTCATATTGGGTTCAGATTAGGGGTGCCCTGAGAAGGGGGGAGTCAAAACAAGCAGGTGTTGTGCTGGGTTGTAATGTTTTTTTTTTCTGGTTGCAGTAGTTTAAATAGTTTGCTCTTTTAAACTAAGATGTGTAATTTATGGTTATGGGTAGATGACAGCAGGTTTATATGGTTTATTCACATCATGCCAATGGACATTTCTCTATGTGATTTATGGGACATTTTGATAACACAAGTTACTTTATTTTCATAAGTAGTGGTCAGAACTATGAACAAGTGTGACGTGTATGTAGTACTTGTCCTGCTTTACTACTGGGTCCTTCAATTAAAATTTATGACAAAAGCCATACAAGCAGTTTGAAAACTTGCCATGTGATGCAAAGGACACAGAAAACTAGTCTCACTTGTTAAAACCAACTTCCACAATACAATTCTGTGAACTCTATAAGCATTCAGACAAAACAATTGCATCAAATATTTAAATTCATAATGGGTGTCAAAATGGGTGCAGTACTTCAATAAATCAATGTTTATGCAAAACCAATGTATGCAACTAACATGACCAAGATGGTGTGATGCATGAGACATGATACACAAGACAAAAATGTCACTGGTCTAAAAGCTACACGACTGCTGTAAATTTTAACATATGAGATAACATACTGAATAACATATATTGAATATAACATATATTTACATCATGAGAGGTAACCATGTTTCATGTGTCTGCAAAACCTTCATTTTTATATACATTGAAATACATTTGAGTACCAATCTTAAATACTAGAAAAAGTAAAAGTGCAAATATTATAGAAATTCTTTTAGAATTTTGGTTTCATTTTCCAAAGAATCCAGTCTTTATCCAGTGTTCAGTTTTTTTCAGTGCAGCTATAGATCCAGGTAGATATAGATCCATATCATCTTAAATCATAAAAAAATAAGCGCATCTGTCAGGGAGAAACATGCTCTTTTCATGCACAAGATAAAAAGCACAATAAATATATGTACAAGATGGCTTATACGATTTAAGAAACATTAAAATAATAAGATCTGGGATTTAATCTCTCTAGGACCTGAGGCCAAAAAGAGAATCTGGTGACAAAAATGCTTAATGGGCACACGGCTCAGGAGGGAGGAGGGCTAATGAGATGGGGAGCAGAAATGTCCAAAAATGGGGGATGGGGGAAGGATTTCCTTTCTGGATGAGCCATTTTAGGCATCTGCATGGGAAACAGTGACAACTGGCCAATGACTGATTCTGGGCATCAGTAATTATGCAGCATTTTTTTCAGCTATGCAGGTTTTCCCCTTTAAAACGTGCCACATTTGAGCCAGTGAACTCTGGGAAAAGCCGTTTTCCTGTTTCCTGGTTGTGCATCTGAGCGCTTTTCTATTGTTCAGGGCTACCGTGTCAGCCCATGGCTCAGACCCTCCCTTCCTTCTGTGGAGTACATGTCAGACGGTTCAGTCTTTCCTCTTTTTAGCGTTCTGTCTCCTCAGGACAAGTCATTTCTCTGTCAATTTAGAAATGGAAGCTGAGAGGACGTATGTGTGCTATATGCAACGTCATGTATGCTATGATTCTGCACTGGTTGAATAAATGCCAGGTACGGTGTTGCAGGCGGGCCTGCTCTCAGAACTGCTACTAAAACGGAGAGATTTATGCGGCGGCCTCCGAAATGGCCTCCCTTCCCTGGCCGGCGTGCGCAGTCATGTGAAGCGCTGAACTTTCTGCCGAGGCGAGGCCCGAAAACTCATTAGATTAGCGCTTCGCTCCGAGATAATCACCCAGATCAAGATGAATGTGGAGCAGAGGCTCGCCCGCATCCTTTCACGCAGTCGGCCATGTGTGAAATAAAAAAGCGCTGGATACGGGCGGCGCAGGCCCGTACCGTATTTCATGTCCAGACGGGGATCATTTACACTGCATTACCTGCGTAAGTCTGACAGACACCCAACGTAGTGTTCGCTTATTGCTCATCTCCAGACCCTTTCCCCTCGTGCCTCGAGTGCGAAAAGAAATAATTCCGTACCGCTTGGTTTTCATAACGTAATCACTTTTTATCCAAAATGGTCTCCAGCTGACTCAGCTCGACCCGTCGATGTACAGTAAATAGTAACGGTGTGAGGGATGAGCTTTTGTCCCATTGCCGTGGTAATAACCTGTCCATCAGGCAGGGTAGCCTGTTCGTCTCCAGCTCGCTGGTGCGGCTGTGTTCTGCTGAGCACGTGAAAGGCGGCATTGCAAAAACAAAAATGCAATCATGGAACCAGAACCAGGAAACTATACTTCTGCATTCGCATTCAGGAATGGTTCAGCAGTGGTCAGTGCCATGCTGCTCAAAGCTTATATTTCTAGCACTGAGACTGTCGATAATGCTGATGGCTGCAAATATCCTTTCATGGTGAACTGTGACACAGCATCACCAGTTTAGCGTCATCATGATCACAGTAAAATGAGTGTGTTGGAAGTTTGCATGTGTGGAGAATTGTAATAGCGGTATTGTATACATATAATACTTATTAATGTAAAATCTTATGATACACATTGTTAAGTGTTTATTGATTAAATACTGCATGTTACTGCTCAGTCACAAGTTACGGAACCATCTGCTCTCCCCCCCTATGGACTTAGAGGCCACTTTTAATTGTCATAATGTGTTAGTTAGAAACCTCTCAATACTCAGAAACCTCTGTAATCAGAAGGTTGCCGGTTCGACTCCCAACCCGTCAAGGTGCCACTGAGCAAAGCACCGTCCCCACACACTGCTCCCCGGGCACCTGTCATCGCTGCCTCACCAAGGGTGATGGGTTAAGAGAACACATTTCATTGTGTCACCATGTGCTGTGCTTGCAGTGCGTGTGTGTGTGTGTGTATATGTGTATACATATACACACACACACACACAAAGTACAGGCCAAATGTTTGGACACACTTTCTCATTCAATGTGTTTTCTTTATTTTCATGACCATTTACGTTGGTAGATTCTCACTGAAGGCATCAAAACTATGAATGAACACATGTGGAGTTGTGTACTTAACAAAAAGTGGAGACCTGGTCTCCACAGTCACCGGACCTGAACACATTATATACACACATTTACAGCATTTATCATATACACACACACACACACACACACACACACACACACACACACACACACACACACACACACACACACACACACTATATATATATATAGTACATTACACATGAAATTACATTTAATCTGAAACTAAAATACCTATACAGACTATAAAAAATACTCTACAACTTTCTGTACATTATGATTAGGTTTTAGTGTTTGGCGTTATTTGACTGCATGCTTGCTTGAAGGATGCCTGTGTCTGCTGTGCATGGTGTGTTAGACGCGGCGGTCACGTGGTCCGCGTCGGTGGGAAATTCGTCTGCGCCGCGCAGGCGCGGACCTGGCGAGATAAGGAGACGCGCGGCGGGCACCGGGACGCGCTCAACTTCTCCCTCTCGCCCCAGATGAGTTTCTTCCGAGGGGGGACCCCCGGTTTACGAGGTAAGAGCGTTTATCGCGTCACCACCCCCGAAACGCACTTTCACTCCGGAGCCCGAGCCGGCAGTCGCGACGCAGGGGACGCGACCGCCGTCACAACGCCGCGTCCGTCTGCGGCTTTATACCTGTAATTATCCGGCAACCTCATTAATTGTTGAGCAGAAAAGTTCACCTTATATATATTTAAATAAAGTATATTTAAATATCTGAGACATACCTGATTGACTATTGTTTAGCGCGCGCGCACACACACACACACACACACACAATGTGACAGTGTGTCTGCTGATTATCCTTCTGTTTGGTTCTGGTGGCAGAATGAATAAATGGAGAAATGGGCGCCTGTCCGCTTCCGAGCAGAAAGTTTGCCGAGAAATGAGACCTTATCGCTCACTTCCATCAGACCAGGGTGTGAGAGCAGTAAGTGGCTCCCTGGGGATGAGTGTGGTGGTGTAGAACAAAAAAGACAAGAGCTTGAGTGTGTGTGTGTGTGTGTGTGTGTGTGTGTGTACTTTCCTGCCTAAACATGTGGCGGCTGATGATTATTAGACCAGCGCTTGTAAGAAGTTGGGGAGACGAGAAGAATAGAAGAACACTCTGCCGCTTAGCTTCCTGCTTCCTAGGAAAAGCCAACATTGGTAGAAACAGACGTGTGACATCCTGCTCGGACCTGGGGAACTGCTGTGGTTTTTTTTTTTTTTTTTTTTAGCGGATCCGAGGACAAAAACAAAAAAAAATGTCTCTGTGCTGACCTCCCTTTGAAAAAAACGTGTGTGTGTGTGTGTGTGTGTGTGTGTCAAGGCAGCACTACTGCACGGTGGCCAGTCAGCAGGTCTGTAAAGGGGCCAACGTTGAATTTAGAGAAAAGGCGGAATTTAGGAAAACAGTGGTTAGGCACACACACACACACACACACTCGCAGACGTGCGAGTGTGAACGCACAAACTCGGTTTGGGAAAGGGGAGGAGAAAAAACAGGGCGGCGTTGTGTGCGGCTTCCGTCCAGGCCATTCGGTCGCTTTAATGGGGTCAACGATTCCAGTTCAGCGAAGCCGGGATACCGCCAGAGTCACCTAACTTCGTTCACGCAATATCAATTCATTTAAGCACGAACACGTGTGACCAAGGCCCCATCGTCCCCGTCCGGTCAGCGCTTTCTCACAGGTAGCGCCGTGCACGTCCCATTCAAGTAAAGCGCCGCCAGTCTCGCCATTTGATATTGTTGCAATTCCTGTTTTCGAACGTAACAGCTTCCCCCGTGCGCTTCCTGTTGTACGAGCTTTTTTTTTAGTTTTTTTATCACAAGACGTGAACAGGACAACATGCAGCGTGGAAGTCTTTTTTTTAAAAGGTACAAAACAGTGGTTTGTTTAAATTAAAGAGTCCTCGAAATGTAAAAAGTTCCTTTTTGAAAATGAATAGATTTGTTAGAATGTTTTTGGGCATTTCTTTGCGGTGAAGTTGTGGCTGAATATGACAGCAGTATTTTTTTGAAGTCATTGTGGTATTTTAACAAATAGACCCGTTTTCTTTGAAGTTTTACTAGCAGGAGGGAAAACTGGCATCTCCATTTTGCGTTGATGCATTCGTTTGCATCAATCCTATTCCAAAGAAGAGATTTTATCCCCATGAATGCATGCAGGACATGTAATCCATGGCCCACCCTGTTCCATAGAAAGATGTAAGATGTCTTGTGGACAGTTCATGAGCAGAAGAAGTGTTCACGTTATTGGTGTTCACGCATTGGTGTAACATATGGTAATTGTGTGAAAACAACGTGACTTTCCGGTGGCCAGTGGAACAAAATAGGTGTTTAGTTTTTTTTTGGTGACATCCCTGCTGCTTCCCTTGAAGGCCCGAGCGGAAGCTGTCCATGTTGTTTCCTGTAATTACCCTGTCTGTGTTCCTCACGTTTATGCTCAAAGACACACACAAAAAAAAAGACCACAGGCACGATGCATTCATTAGGAAGCTGGTATAAGGGCGGAGCGATGGTAACCGCTCACGGGATACCATGCCGGGGAGAAGTGGAATCGGAGCAGATAAAGAACTGTTGTCGTCCTGAGAAATATTAGTGAGGTGTGTGTGTGTGTGTGCCTACATGCCCCACAGGCTGGAAACCACCAAGATCTATACTGCTTGGCGGTGTTAAGCCCCATGTGGCTGTTTCACTCTGACGTTCCTGGAGGGCTCGCCGCTGCCAGGAGCGCGTTTGTCCGCTGAAGCAAATCCAGTGGCCGCGAGGTTTTTTTTTTTTTTTTTTTTTTTATTGATCCAGGAGTCCGATGGTGTCCTCTGCCTTTTTCTCCCGAGTTTCTTATGTCCGCCCTGAGTCAGTTTAATGGTAGTCCAGTAATAATGGGGCTCAAAACAGCCCCACTCAAGTCATGAACATACATTTCAGTCAACGCTCCAGCAATTTGAGATATTGGTTTTCTGAACTTTTATGAGCTTCCAGTCATAATACATTTGCAATCTGTGAAGATGTTCTTTTTTTAATAAAATGTCTTTCTTGACAATATTCTAATTGTCTGAGATTCACAAGCTTTTTTTCTCGTTCATGAAATGCCCCCACATCCAAATAACATTATTTCTTAACCAGCACCCTGTTCCTGTACCCCAGACCTATGCCTCCCCACAGAGACCCACCTGTCACTAGAGACGATTACATGGCTTTAGGCCTTTTTTAGCACAGCAGGGACTCTGGGAATAACTTGGGAGGTAACCCCAAGTCATCATCCAAAACCTACACCCACTCTAACCATATTTCACCTTTACAAACAGCCCTTATCTTTCTAATGCTCACAAGGGACATACCTTACAATAAATATCATTATAATTATACAATTGTATAATAATTGTAAAAATAACTGTAATCTATCAATATCAGCCAGAATAGCTTTCATCCTGGTGTATTTTATATTGTGAGAAGAAGTAAAATGTCAGAGTTCAGTGGTATTGCAGAAGCTTTAATATTCGGGTGGTAAAAGGGAGATTTTAGAGTTCGATAACGGAACAACGTGACAGCGGCCATTCAGATATACGACAGAACTCTGGACTTCTGTACGTGCCACATCCTCCCCTTATTGTTCTGCTTTTCCCACCAACCTCTCATTCATCTAGAAGTATCCTTGGAGCACAAATATTGATTCTTAATACCTGGAACACTGTTGGTGTGGGTTAAGAACCTCTTGACCATTCAGAAGGTATTATTATTTATGCTCATAAATGATAATAATTGCAACTATACTACATGCTAACTGAACAATATAGTGAATTCAAAACACGACACTGACCTTTTCAGCACAACTATGTGTGCTCTATGTGACTGTGTCTTGGTCAGATACCTGCCAGATAATCAATCATTGCACTTCGGCCTACAGTGGGGGAGAGAAGCGTTGAACGCGTTTGGCGTTGGTGAGAAATCTGACACTCACAGCGCCTCACCACCTGACTTGGGTTAGAAATACTAGTCCTCTAGGAGGCGACCACAGGTGTCATCTAAACCGGGCAGGTACAGTACTGCTGGTGGCCCGGGGTGCCTGTGAAATACAACGGGAACGCTTTTGTTAAGGGTCGTGTGACGCACGAAACCGCCTTAACAAATGCAGTCTGGAAGGAGACCTTTGAGGGCTGATACTGTAGCCTGAAGCAAGCAGGGTATCATGCAAGGTGTTTGAAAGAGGACGAAAGGAGATCCATAGGTGGACCTGTTGTTTCCCATTTGGCCGGCTAATCTTCATGTTTTTCGATTCATGATTTAGGGCCCATGTTTCAGTGAGCATTTCATTCCATTTACATTACTAACTTTATCAGACACCCATATTCATAGTGCCTTTTAATCAGTAGTAATGTATTTAATGAGGAGGTTGGACAATTATGAACATCCACTATTGAAAATTTCCAAATTCCCATGAATTTTTATAAAAGAATAGAAGCGTTATGGAAATAAGTGTTGGTGAGAAAGCTGAGCCTTGGATATCTAATTATCTAAGAAATTGTATGTTAGATGGTACTTACTGCACTTGCAATTCCCTCTTTGGCATTGTGAATGTATGTAAATAAGGTCTCCGGTGACATCCTTATTGGGTCACTCTTTTGTTCAAAGGAAAAGTAGAAATGGAAAGCATTTCTCCAACTCAATGGGATGACAGTAAAGAGAGCTGGAGCAGGGTAAAATAAAAAAAAAAAAAGCGAGAGGGGTAAATTACAGGAGCAGCGAGAACCACGTTGGATCAAAAGCACTCTAACTGCCACTGGGTGAATGACCGTTGAGGTTCAGCAACAGGGAACGCATCAGAGCCAGACAGATGTTGCAAGGTCATAGGTCATAGTTGACAAAGAGATGGACACCACAGAACATATTAGGTTCTGTTAATGTTTTTTCTTTTTTCATAATTTTGCATTGTGCTTGTGGAATATGGGGTTCCACCAGACCTTCCTTGTTTCTTCTGATTCTCACAGCTCCTTACCATTTTATGAAGTTGTTGGTTGAAATCTGAAAATGAATATGGAAGAGTTCTTTTCAGTCTGTATTTTCAAATAATAATAATAATTCTAAGATATAAATCATGGTGCGCCTTTCAAATTCACTTTTACACCGCCTCACCCTCCGTCTCTCACCGTCTCACAAGTTCTTTGTCCATCCCTGTGGACCCCTGTGGTGATACTAAAGGAAAGCTATTCATGCAATTCATGTCATGCATATAATATTCAGTTTCAAGCTTTTTTTTTTTTTTCCTGGGGCCCTTTAAATCGCACCACCCACAACCCCCGTGGGAGCTTATTAGAAGGAGGCAAAGTGAGAGACGTTCACTGACCACCCGGTCCTTCTGTTCTTTGGCATCTATTTCCGCTCACAGTCTACTGTATGTGACACAGAGCTGGATGCCAAATCCCAGCCATGCCAGACAATCTGATAGCATGGTGGTGTCACCCTGGGTCCCCCAGGCGCTTTCCTGTGTCCCCGCCCCCGCCATGCAACACAACAGCAGGATGTGACAGGGCGCTAAATGCTCCCATGTTCCCTCCCTGGTGGTTGTAGCTCATGCTTAATGGATGACATTGAGATTTTGAGATGAATAATGACAATTTCTGAGGGACAAATGGATTTGGTGACTGTGTGATACCACCTTGGTAGAGTGACCTCCTTATTAAGAAATGTAAAGTATGTACAAAGGGATTTGCTGCATAAAAAGACCATTTGCATGCACAGCACTGGCTCAGCATTTTCCGGACCAGACATTCTGCTTATTTGGGAAAGTGTGTCATGAACTGTTTCTCTAACAAAGCATTGGCAAAAACTCCTCTGGCTAAATGTTCTGAACATATCTCAATAGCTATTAAGCATTTTGTTCCTTATTGATCTTGTCACTAACCCACTTTTTTTTATGTTAACCAAGGAAAAGGAACCAAGAACGAAAAGAAATTCACCAAAAAAAGTAAAGACTTTGAATGTAAAGTCTTTGAAGACCTGACTATGCTGCTAAACTTGTTCCCATGAACAGGTTTCAAAACGAAGAAATGTCCCTGTTCATATCACAAAAGCCCCTTTATATAACATTTCCCCTTTAAAATGACTAATGTTTCTGAAAGTCTACCAACCATTCTAGTGTTGTCAACACAGGAGACAGTCGGCCAGGTCACCTGACAGACCAGCGTCACCCTGAATGGGGTGCGTGCTAGAATCCATGAAAAGAAAGGGAATGCTAACACTCCACATTCCTCGGCCGGCAGTCATACGGGGGTCCGGACGTTTTCCGTTGGTGGCACCGACTGCCTGTGTCCTTGGCATCAAATTTTTCATGCTACTGTTACGCCGGTTTTTGTAGCGATAATTGCCCCCGTATTACCAGCTCACCCTGGGAGAGAGATGCATGATGGTTTTGGCAGCTGGGGTGTGTCAACATGCCCTACATGGTATTCTCAGTGGACCCGAAGCCACGTGAATGTAGATCAGCTTCTGAATTTAGCCGGGGCGCTCCCTAATCGAGACACGCCATTGTCGGGAGTCTTACAGCGGTGTTTCCTGAGGATACTGCGTTTCTTTCATCTGAGCGATATGGTTTATATGTATACCACATGGTTTTTTTTTTGCATACCCTGTGCACCAGTAATGCTGCACCATCTACTGGCATAATGTGAAGCTGCTGTTGGAAGCGGCGTCCTTTCACCGCCAGAAAAACAACATACAATTGTGCTTGCCACATGGTGCATGGAACAAAAGCAAAAGGGGCCCAGGCTAAAACAATAGGCACTTGATAGCTGATGGTGCAAGGTCAAGAGAAACAGCGGCCTCAGTAAAGGGTTGTGGGGGCATGGCGGTGAGGTCATGGTGCTCATGGCTACTGTTTTTAAAGATAGAGGTGTGTCACAATCAACTTGCATGATGTGGTAAAGTTGCCTTGCTAGCCTTGTTCCTGCTGCACTCATTGAGCTACAGCATTTGTTCTTATGCTGGTAAACCCATGTACATTTACATTCAGATCATCAGTGAGACTATGTATGTATGGAATTCAAATCTCCTCAACTCATTATTGTTTTAAAAAAAAGCACACATTTTGAATGGTAAACTGTAGTATAATTAACTCTGTTAACTCTGGTGCACTAATGGTGCACACTATATATATAGCAGGTCCAAATTCAATACCATTCATTCGCTGCACTGTGGTTGCAGGCATGACAATGAAGGCCAACAGTTAATATTGATGAATTTTTGCAGTAACAATAAAGATGCTGTATAGTGCTAAGCACGTCATTCTGCCTGCAGCAAGGTAGCAAACTAATTTTTTTAGTTTGTTTTTGTTTCAGTTGGGATTGGTAGAACAAGTTAGAGAAGGAGCAATGGGTTTTAAATGCATTCTTTTATGTGGTGGCATATCAGAAATAGTAACAAATCTCTAGTGTAGACCTAATTTCTCGAATATGACCACTAATATTACTTTCAAAATGAACCTGCAACAGATGAAAGCTATAACAACATCACCAATGTGTGTTCATGGAATTTCATTAAAAAAGATCATATTAATTGCAAATATTTTGGGAAATATTTCTTACCGGCCTGCACTGTTTCACAAGAGACATATTTTTCATTTTGTATGATCTATAGGTGATATATCTGGTTCAAATGTAGTCACATATATATATATATATCCAGGTACCCAAGTCACTCAGTTATACAGTGTGTTAGTATGTTAGTATGATTTTATCTCTGTCATTCATTTGTGGTTTATTATCTTTTTAAAAGGACTGACTATTTCTCTATAAATACAGTGCAGCTCAGGTGAGAGGCGAGGCATATCAGTGTGAAGCTGAATGTGAAATTATTCTACTTCAAAGGAAAACGCATGATATGAAACAAAAATTCTGAAGAAAACAGTCATGTGTTTAAACAGCCGATGTCTGTCATAATACGTCTTCCATGGAAACGTCTCATTGTCAATTTAACTTTTTTTTTATACATGCAAATCACTCAGACGGAACTATTTAACATGGACATCAGGATGTATACACTGAATATTCAGAGAATTAAAACCCTTACATCTCATCAAAGGTACCTTTTAACTGCAGTACGGTGTGAACAGATGGAATTTCTACATGCACAGTGTTAATATTTAACATTTTTGGTGTAATAATTTGGTATATCAATATATGTATGCATGTTTGCTGTGTGCTGTACACTCTCATATAGCTCACAGGCACAAATGCCCTTGAAATAGATCCCCTGTCAGTGTGGTTGATGCACTTTTTTGTATAATTACTGTTTATTTCTGTAATGAAGTTAAGTGACTATAATTGTAGTTTTACAAAAGCATAATGCCTTAGAATGTTATTCTTTACCAATACGGTTGAGGGTGGGGTCGAGTTTAAGTTTTGAATAGCCATATTACATAAATGTAGCTGCACACGATACATAGTTATTACTCTAGTTCTTTACAAAGAGATTGAACCTAATGTGTGTGTGTGTGTGTGTGTGTGTGTGTGTATGTTGTTGCGTAGCCTCATTTCTGCTCCAGAATCAGGCTAATGTGGTTAGCAGCTCTCAGAATTCCCCCAGCGCATTTCGGCCTTTGACCCCATCATCAACAAATCGGTGTGTGTGAGTCTGGCCTCTTTACTCAGTGGACAGTTATTCTAACCAGAGGTCAAACTTTTTGTCATGCACAGTTACAGGCACTCACAACAAGAGCTTGTTTCAGAACTTGTTTTTTCTTCTGTAAATATAGCCATGGTGGCATCTCTGGACAGTACTGTCCTTGTTTTAATGTCTGAAGAACTGAGAACAGTGCACATCAGAGGGTTTGTGTGTGTGTGCATGTGTGTGTGTGTGTGTGTGTCCTTCACAATGTTCTGTCCCCTGGCAGTTTGCTGCTGTAAATACTGTACTTTTACATTGATTTCCCAGTCTGCAGTGGTTCATTGATTTAAAACGTTCCAGTTTCACAGAAGATCATCTCCCGCGTCCTCTTGCCTCCTTTCAAAGGGAATCAGTGTTGATCAAATTTTCCGATGTTTATATAGGTTTGTGTCATTGGTACTTTCAGTCGGGGACTGTCAGTCGGGGACTGTCAGATCCACTCATCCTGTCCTTCTGAATGACCCCAACATGTGTACAGTGGCACAGCGGCTGTTTAAGAGACTGTACATCTGTGTGTTTGTTCAGGTTGGGTGTGATCAGTAACCCAGATGTTTCCAGATGTGATTTATTTATTTATTTCATTATCAATTTTCCTTCCAACAACGTGGTCTTGGACCGCCACTGAATCCAATTTTGAGGAGGGATGAGCTTTTGAAATAATTCTATGATTCAAAATGGCAACATGCATCTTTTATAAAAGTGGCTTTATTGAAGGAAAAGATGAAAAAACATACATTTAGGGGTAAAATACTACAGTAGGTATTTTGGCCTTTCCCACGTTATTTGAATATATAAATGACCACACCTTCCCATAATAGCAGGACACGTTCTCAGTGTAATAGTACCCACTTGAAATTTTGCATTTTTTACTAAAAGTCCACAGCAGAGTGGAGGTGAAGTGGACTATCATGGGCGGTGATGTCTGCTGTCCTCAGGAAGCTACGCCCCTCTCCCACACAGAAAATGAGTGACCTTCAGTGCGGAGTCTCTGATTTTGGAAAACTATAATATCCAGTGTTCCATTGCGTGTGTAGCAGAGCAGACGGAGCGTGCTTTGGTATAAAACTGGTCATTAAACGACTTGAATAAATTGGCGTATGATTCTTAGCACTGTTACTTATTTTTAGGGCCTAGAGAGAGAGAGGTGGACGTTCTTCTGTAAAACTTTTATGAGAATGGAAGCTGTTGTGGAGAAACAAAACAGAAACACGACAAAGCCACTGCTGTGGTAGACCGAGTGAAACCACAAGGTTTGTTTTGTGGGGAAGACAGCGAAAGGCTGTCGTCATTGTGCGTGTGTGTCTGAAGGCTTTGTGTGTGTGAGATGTTTGTGTCTTGGGCTGAGCGGGTTTTGTCTGGGCCCAGCCCTCCTCTGTTCTCCCACACACTCTCTCTCTGAGGGGACATGTTGGACGGCGGCCCGGCCAGGAAAAAGCGTTGAGCACGGCCCCCGGCGCGGCGTCTGACCCGGGCTTCTCTCGGCTCGCACCAGCCTCTCTCTCTCTCTCTCTCTCTCTCTATCCCGCTTGCCGAGCGCCGGAGGGAAAGCCATGGCTCTGGGGATGATGGTGTGCGGAGTGGAGGACCTGCTGGCCAGCAGCAGCCAGTTTGTGTGGAGCCTGGCCGAGCGGTTGGTCAGGAAGTGCTACACCCGAGGCCTGGAGCCCTGCAGGAGGCTCCTCCAGACCTGGTTTCGGCTTGGTACACTCTACCAGGTACACCAATATCGTCCAGAGAGGGTAAATCACACGGCATCTACATCCCACCTTTCATCCAATCGTCAGCGAGTGTACGGGTGTGTGGACGGCACCGTCTGCCGATGTGGCTGCTGAAGCCATTAAGCTTCCCTGTGGTGACTTGTAAAGGTCTGCAGGTATCAGTGATGTCAGCCACATGGGTTTTGCTGTAAGGTCTGCTAATGTGATAAGTATGTGTGTTTATTGCCCTCCGGTCGCTCTTGGCGACCCGAGCTGGGAAAGGTCGCACGAGGACAGCGGTGTTGTGGGTGAAGAGCGCCCGCTGAGTGAGATCTCTCAGGCCATCTCAGGTCGGGGCATGGTGGACCGTGTCTGTTCCCCATCACTCAATTCCGACGCTTGGAGCCGGGCTGGGAGCGGCCCATATGGAAGCCATTGTCAGGAAGCACGGACCGTCCTTTGATCTGTGTGTTGGCGTGTCAGTACAGCCGTACCCGTGAGGCAACGAGCCTGCTTTTGGCTGTTGTTGATCGAGTTGACACATTGACACATTGCGTTATAAATTTGTCCTATAAATGCTCCCTTTGTTCTTGTAATAAAAGTTTTACCAGCTGCACATATTTCATGGCAGTTTGCTCACTGCGGTATGATTGATATTTTTTTATTATTATTACTACTTTGTATAAGAGTGAACGGGGTCGGCCTGCTTTGTGATATTGGGCCCAGTTCACTTTCTGTTCAGCGCTGGCTGGTCAATAAAACTGTAGAGCCCCGGGCATCAGGGTGCAACCAGACAGGTCACTGCGAAGGCTGCTTTTGTTTTACATTTGTCGCCCCAAGGCAGAGCTTTGTAGGGGGTGACCTCTCGGTCATGCCTGTTACACGTCATATGACCCCCTTTTGAACATGGGTATAACCATAACGAAGCACTGGTGCACACATTATCCTCAATCATTTTTATTATTCTTTTTGAAAATTAGGTTAGACTTTACAGCAGCAAAGACTTTGATTTTTATTAACTGTGTAGGTTAAATTGATTGTGGACATTGTGACGCAGACGTTGCGGTAAAACTTTAAAAGTTTAAAGTGTATGTGAATGTGAATGGGTTTGGGTGTATGTATGGGTATTGTAGGAATTATGCCAAGTGAGTCCACTTGCAGGTTTGGACATCAGACAACAAGACTAATTAAAACACTTGCAATTGACATTTACTGCTATTGTATTTTCTGTTTAGACACTTTAAAGTTGAATGCATATATTTAGGATGATGAAAAATACAGTATGTGACAAATACAGTAAATTTAGCAATATTTCCTACCAAATCTGACCAAAATCTGCTGGGTTTAGTCTGAGTGCATGTCTGCAGAAGCCGTTAGGAATAAATCTGAGTTTATGGGGGCTCCTGTGGCTCAGACAGGGTCAGCAGAGATGGAATAACAGGCTTAGCCCAAACATAATTCCCAAATGTGCTTGTACGGTAACAGTTTGGCCATTTTGAGTGTTACTGTAGTAAACGAGTGACTGAACTTGAGTGCCGCTGGCATCGTGTGTGCCATCCCTGTGCGCTCAGAACAACTGTGTTTGTCATCAGAAAGCCACAATGCCACATTGATAACTGTCCCCTGCTCTGGATTGTACAATCCCTTGAAGGGTTACTATAGTGACTAATCCTCTTGTAGACAATGGATCTCTGTAATTAACAGCTACAATAATTCCCCGAATGAAGTCGGATTACGCACAATCTTGGGTTGTTTGGTTAGGAGGACTGGGGGATGATCACACAGTGTTTCTATGGTCAACAACTACTTGCTTTGTATTATTAATACATTTTCTTTTATAGCTTTTGTTGTACGCTTTTCCCCTTATATTTTAATACATAAAATATGCTTTGTATTAATAATGCAGCAACAGATGCCGTTTAAAAGCTTTGAGTTTATCGCATGTTGGTGGTTTGCTGTTGTAGGCTGCCAGAATAAAGCATGGCTGCCAACTTTCAGCTATTTGACCGTTATCGTTGAAAGGTGAACTGATGGCTGAGGTAAAGCTACAGCTACATCACCGTAATCAACATAAAACAGTACCTATAAAGGCTACTTACAAACACTTGGTCCGAGTCAGAGCTATTTGCTACAGATTCTCTGCGATTCCGAAGCGGTTAATATGAAGCTCATACTCTTGCCATCGATCCAGTGTATGGTGAGTGTCTTCCCCCCCACTCATCTAGGAAATGAGGTCGACTATTGATCACTTGGACAACACTTACCATAATGAGCTTAATGAATAAAATTAAAATAAAAAAACTTGATAAATTGCCAACTGTATTAGTGGGTCGACCATAAATAGGCCAACTCGGTTTAGAATTGCAGGTGGTCCACGTCTGTGGGAATATTTTTAGGTCTAACTGCATGACACTGATTATCTCATCCGTCATTCTTTTTCCACCAATGTATTGAGCTGAAATATTTGTACTGAAATTTTTGAAATGCTTTGTCATACATGCAGGCTGAACACAGAGATCAGCGACATACACTGTGGCTGCAGAGCTCTTAATACAAGTCTCACTTTCCATCAATTAGACCGGGAGAGGCTGGTTGGGGGCAGATGGATTGTTGTTCTAGTATTGCAGAGGGAAATATCATGTTTATCACTATCTGAGTCTACAGCATTGAAGTCCACATTCGAAAACAATGATGAACCCGAAATGGTCCTGAAATGGAGAACATTGTTTTTTTTCTCGAGCTTAGACGTTCTGTACGTTTTTTGAAATTTCCTAACTCTCAGGAGAACCAGGAAAATGAACAGGACAATGAGCTTAGGTGTCTTAAAATAACGCTTTTGTGCGTTTTTTTTTTTTTTTTTTTTTTTATCTCATAGAGCTTTGTTTTATTTGAATGAAAGACAAGAAGGAGCCCACTCCAACCAACACACTTGTTAAAAGTGCTGACCCCTTTCAATTCGACACCAGCATCCATTTTCTCTGTAAAGAAGCGATCCAATTGTTTTTAATACTGGGGATTTAGCTGAGCGGTGCCGAGTGGCAGATTATCACGTCAATTTGATTTACTCCTCTTTCCTTAAGAGTAATATTGTGATAAACGAGAGTCTGAAGGGAAGTGGCTTGATGGCGAGGAGGGATGTGTCTGCAGCGTGGGCACCGCAGTGCCGTAACGATGACCGATCTTGGCTCTGTCCTTTGTAGATGACGGAAGGGAGACTTTGCCAAGTGCTGCTTTTGGATGACAGGAGGCTGGAGCTGCTGGTCCAGGTAGGGATTGTTTTTATCTTTACATTTACAGGTACAGCATTTATCAATAGCGACTTACAATCAGTAGTTACAGGGACAGTCCCCCAGGAGACACTCAGGGTTTAGTGTCTTGCTCAGAGACACAATGGTAGTAAGTGGGATTTGAACCTGGGACTTAATGCTCTTCTGGTTCATAGGTGAGTATGTTACTCACCACTACCATCCTGCTGTTATCTCTCCATAAACAAGTGTTGAGATATAATACTCCTCCAGGAATGGATGCGTTTGGACTATAAACACGGCTGCATAATTATTAAAAGGAAAAGTCATTTTACGTATGCAGTGTGAGTCCATCTAAAATAGCAGACAGACAGTTTGAAGCTAACTCATGTTAGATTTTTGCATATTTTTCTGTCAGTATGTATAGTCAGTATGCCTTGTTTGGATCAGATTGTATTTAACAGATTATCTATAGTGATGAATGTGGCAGGTTACAATGAAAAATGCAGGGCAGGTTTCTGCAGGACACTGAGAAGTATGGAAAAGTACAATATATTTTATATAAGACCAGTACAAATGAGACACGTTCATTAATACAGTATCATATTTCAACATATAAGGGTTGGCTTGCTAGATCATGGTACCTGTTACTTACCTTTATGTACAATAATAGTATATACTGTGAAAAACTGTTTATGCTGCACATTTATTATATGAGACATGTCAATGCGGTCACTATTTCTTTTTTACTTCTTTCATAGCCGAAGCTGTTGGCACGAGATCTCTTGGACTTAGTGTCCTCACACTTTAACCTCAAAGAGAAAGAATATTTTGGAATATGTTTCATTGATGAGAGGCAAGTATCATGACTATGAATATTTTGTGATTAGTATTCAATTTAAACTATCATCTGTATGTACTGTTATTTATGTACCATGTAGGGTGACCATAAAATTAATTTTTACTTGTAGAAAGTGAATGTGAAGTCATTGTCACACAGCAGCACACGGTGGCACAACGAAATGTGTCCTCTGCAGTTAACCCATCACCCTTAGTGAGCATGACAGGTGCCTGGGGAGCAGTGTGTGGGACCGATGGTTTAAATCAGGCTTATTGGCACCTTGGCGGCTGGGGATTCAAACTGGCAACCTTCCGATTACGGGTCCGCTTCCTTAGCAGCTAGGCCACCACTGCAAGTTGCTTAAAGGAAACTGACCAATCAGCACAAAGCTTGTTGAGATCTTTCTGGTGCGTCAGCACAAAGTAAGATTACTTAATTGAAACACCATCATTTTTAAATGGGTATGTGACCCAGTGTCCCCAAAATGTCACCCATAATTTTTATTTACTGCCTTTTCCTCTTCCCAACATGAAAAGATAAAATAATTTCAGCTTTTTTTTTTTCCCAACATGTACTGATTTTATAAGAAATGACAATATTATTAGCTTTATCATCCAAACAAGTAAATTAATTTACATTAATTTACTGAAGCCCTCTGAAGTGCATGTTCTGATCATTTTTGATACTGAGTATAATAATAGATGATATAGTACAGGACATGCTTTTCATACACAGATGCAGTATTTTCTGCAGAACATTCATTTCAGTCATTTGACACTTGAGACTTTACTTGGACTTGATCATACAGATCATTGTACACCAAAAAGTTAGCAAATAAGAACTGACTAGTGGCCATTTGAGTTGGTTTTCATTTTGGATTCTTTACTTTCATTTACTAGTGGTCAGTGCAACTGGCTTCATTTGGAGCGCAGGGTTCTGGATCATGACTTCCCTAAAAAGACGGGCCCTCTGGAGTTGATGTTTCTCGTCCGGTGAGTCTCGAAGATGCAAACTCAGTCGCTGCGTGGCAGGGATCTGGTCGTTTAGTCTACCCATGATCCTTTAGAGGGCACCAGTGAGCCAGCGTTTAACATTTGAGGTGCAAGGCATGGGCTCACAACACAGAACTGGAAAAGCGACACTACAGACCAGAAACGTGAGCCAACCCTCAGATGAAAAAAAATAAAACACACAATATGCTGCAGTTTAAAAAATAAAAAAGAGAGCATTAGAAGCACTTAAAACAAATGAATGGAACTGGTTGTTGAACTGTAAGTAACTGAAAGGATGTTGCCTTTACCACCACTTGCCTTTATTACAGCATATTTACAGAAACCTGTTCCATATTTTTACAGATTTTATATCGAAAGTGTAACATTTCTGAAGGAGACAAGAACCGTGGAACTCTTTTACCTGAATGCAAAATCATCTGTATTTAATGTAAGTGGACCAAATCAGTCTTATTGTTATATACTGTACTTGTTCTGTTACAGTACGCTGAGGATATTAAGGATATTAATATGCTTTAATGTTGCTTTTACATTGGAGAAATATTACTAAGGAGGAAAATTCTAAGCCGGCCCCCTGTCTGAGTTCAAGCGGACCTTTTAGCGAGTTAAAAGGCAGGGAAATGTGCCTCCAGATGTCAGCGTCTTAAAGAAGCACTGGGCCAAAGACACAGTTGGCGGCCATGGAGTTCTTTTGTGTACGAGGCATTTGCAGAGCTCAGCTACGCAAGAGCTCTCGAGTCTGCCGGGCAAGTCTCCAAAACGTTTTTTTTTTTTTTTAATCAAAAGTCCGTTACGTTTCTTGAGATACAGCAGTTTCAGCACAGAGGCCGTTTTTGTCTGCGGTGCAAAGCAAACACATTTTGTGGCATTAACTAACTCTGCAGTAGCTAGTGCTGCTTTTCCACTGGCCGCCAAGAACACACGGCTCCTCTCTGTTGATATGAGGAAGAGCAATGTGCTAACCCACCGCCACTCAGAATCACAATATCTTTATTGTCATCGTAACAAGTACAATGAAATCGGGTGCCGTCCCTGAGCCGGAGAGGTATCTTAAATACTGCATATTGATGCTGACCACTCCCCGGTCAGAGATCGGTAGAGACGAGGTTTTGGTGTACCTCATAGAAGTGTGAATAAAGAAGACGAGAGGAAAGGGAGACACACGTACGTACACACCCACTCCCAGCGAAGGCCTGCTGCGTCCAGCCTGCGCTCTCTGCCGCGATAACGCGAGCTGTTATTTATACCAGACATGGCCCAGCCCTTTTACTAGAGTTATTTTTGTTTGAACAGTTTCCAATCGGTGCACGATCTACCACGCACGGTCCTACTAGGCACTGTAGTTATTTAACAATGCTCTGTACTCTGTTGGTTTAAACCATGGGTGGAGAAAGCTGACATTTTATTAGGCCATCTGTGATCAGCCTGCAAAGGTTTGATCTTTATTTGGGTCAGATGACAGACTGCAGTTTGTATTAAGAGTAACGCGGAGCCCCTTCCAACGCCATGCTGGTGGCGAGTTCCTATGGGTGACCTACAAAATGCACATTGAAACTGAACAAAAGTAAAGATGTGCCCTCTTTTGCAGAAATCCAAGTACTATCACTTGACAGAGTATTGTTTTTTTCACCGAGAGGAGGAAGATCTGTGAGCAGACAGCGAACTGTACAAGAGTTCTCCTCCTGTGTGTTTTTTGGAATAACAAGCCTGATTCAACCTGCTCGTGGACTGCACCAAGTCCGCAGCGGGTGGGGGGGTTCAACGTCTCCCGGCTTAAAATATATTGCTGAATAAAACGTAACGTCTTCTGTTTACCTACCACTCGTGTCGCCATCAGTCCTATGCCTACAGTGGAGACGGTAAAAATGTCAACAGTACTAAAATCTAAGTCGCCTGGTAATCGTGACCCCCTGTGAAAGTGGGATCTCCCGCAGTAGTGGGACCTGAAGGGACCGGGGAGAGGTGCAGGTTTTCCCAGCGCGAATTAACTTTACTTTAGCGCCGGTTTTTGTTCCCCTTTTCCCCTCCTGTTTGTTCCAGGGGCTCGTTGAGGTGGAGAGTGAAGCCGCGTTCAAGTTAGCGGCGTTAGCTTTGCAGGTAAGCGGCTGTGTGTGTTGTTTTGCCGGGCCGGGGTGTAGTTTTTGACAGAGCACGTTGACCTGCGTGAACGTTTGAGTCTTCTTTTCATTCAGAAAACAAAGGCTGAATATACTCTTACCCACAAGCGAAGAGAGCTGGATAAAACTGCACCTGACTTCTAATCGCGCTACAATATGAATCTTTGTGGTGTTTTTTTTTTTTTTACCGAGTCCATCAGCAGCAACAGGTTCGCGAGTCCGTATTTTAACCCTTTAAAGGCCGCCGCGCAGCGTTAAGCGCATTACGTCTAGTCGGTCCAGCCAACGCGCGCCAGCTTTATAGCCAATTGTTTCAAATAAAGTACAACGTGAGCATTGCAATCCGCATTCGGTGCCGTAAAGTAAACCGCGTGTCGCACGCATCGACTGTGCAGTAACTCTCTAAACTCTCATTTCAGGAGGCCAAGGGGGAATACACCAGGTAAGATTGTTCTTACTGCTACACTTCATATTTCCTGTGGTTATTAAAGATGAACTTTACACCGGAGTATCGGTCTAATACGTGTGCATGGTCGGTTCCCCTGTAGAGCAGGTGAAGGAGATGTTTTAACCCTCGAGCTTGGTCCGATGCACTTTCTGCGTTGAGCATTAGAGTTGTACCGTATTTAAAGGTCGTATTCCAGGATTGGGTTAATGAGTTGATTATTTACCCGGGGTTAACTTCCCGTGCAGGCCTGTCCCTGACTGCTGTTTGCACTGTCGAGCTCGCCGCTTGTTTTACAGTCGTGAGAAATCCCCCGGACTGAGTGATCCTCGGACGCCCCGGGATGTCACCTTGATTTCAGTAGCTGTCGATCCTAACTTTTTTAAAATAAGCCTTCCCTGTAGAGTGAGCTGTGATGCCAGAAATGCCTTTCGAGAGTTGTCCTCCTCCTCCTCCGGTGTGACTACAATGAGGCAAGTGTGAGAAGGCTCATTGTTCGTATATTGTTCTCCCCATCAAAGTAAACGTAGGCAGTAAAACCTGCCTGGCGCTGCCACGCACCCCTGAGAGCTCCCAGGCTGGAGCACCACATGGAATTGCTCAGACTAAACGTGTAGGTGAAATAAGGAGAGGAATTGCAGAACCCCTTTTCATCCGTGTGTACAGTAAGCAATAAGGGTTTCAATAAATAAGTCCTGTGTGCAGATGGGCAGAAAACGGCGGTGATGATGCATGATGGGATAGGTGTGCGGCTGGTGTTGTAGTGTTTGTTGGGGCAACAGCTCCAGGAAAGAGGCTTCTGTTTCTTGTGTTTTGTAACACTGAAAATCGTGTCGATTTGACGCACATAGGGCCGTCTGGTCCCAGTACTCCATTAGATGTGGGTCGTCATAACACGTATGCCTTTAGGATTTACGTAAACGGAGGGACCAAAACGACGAAGGGGGGCTTGTTCGTTACTTGTAGGTTGCGGAGGAAGAACCAGCTACCCCCCTTTCTCAAACCTTTTTGTTGGTGTGTAACAAAGCTTAGCACAATGTCTTCTTCCCCTCCCTTCCTCTTAGGTTTCTGTCCATAATACACCTTGTGCTTGAGCCTTCAATGGACGCCGCATACGTGATCTCTGTTGTAGGCCACACCCGCTTGCAGATAGGTTGTGAATGGTTTAATCCAAGCACTCCTCATCACACACACATCATAAATGGCACTTGAGGTGCTTTCAACAAGTGCTGTTTTTTCCTCAAATACGATAAGTCAGATGTGCACGTTATCGTGTTTTAATAGATGCAGGATGTGCTTTATATTTTTCTTCTTGAACAGCCCCCATAAACTGCTCTACTAGACGTGTGGCTCCGGGCCAGAGGCTGAGATTAGGAGTGTAGTAGTCGCATGAAATCCCCCATCCAAAAACCCCACAGAGACGTCTCCCCACGCCAGACTGAAGGGCGTCAGAGAAGTTGGTACGAGATGCCGTCTTTACCCTGATCCTACCCTGCTTTCTTACTTGGAGGTGGGGGGTTGATGCTCTTAGATTGCGGCGGGAGCCAAGGGGAGCTGAAGCTAGAAAGTTTCCTTGCGGGAGCGCAACGGTTTGTTCTCTTGTGAGCGAGTGGGGAAAGGCATTATGAGAGAAGCTGCGTTCTTAATTCAGCGTACGTTCCAGCTTTTCCAACCTTCAAACTCCTCCAAAGTAGAAGCAACCTGACTGCAAAGGCATTTTAGGCAACCAATGATTTGATTGGGGGCTTCGTTAATAGCTGATCCGAGACTGTTTCTCCTGTCGTGGAGGCAGGAGCTGCCCTCTGTCTGCGTTAAGACAACACAGACGCGGTAATGACTTCCAGACTGCTGACACGCCGCGGTCGCAGAGCTCTCGCGGCGATCCCTTCCCTGCTGGTAATTAGCGGGGTTTGCAGCGGGCCACGTGTGTAGGACGCGCTGCTGTTCGCTGTACGAGTAACACCTCTCGGCCTCACGCTGGGGAGGCGCTTTCCTCCATCACAGGCCTGCCTGGCCACGTTAATCATCTGACGAGGACGCATGTCCTATATGAGCGTATGCACATGCATAAAACAGATCATATTACATGTTCTTTCCGTGCTAGGAGTTTAATTTGATGGGAAGAACGCAGAAAGATAATCATCGAAGCGTATTTCATATTTTCATATATCGTTTTAATTTCCACACAATCGTACTACAGGGTGCAATAAATATTATTTGGACTGTATTTCTCAGTATAGCCCCGCCCCTCCCCTGCAGAGCTCCGCCTCGCCGTGTGGTCACAGTCTTTGTTGACCTGCCATTGAAAGGCACTTTGCTCTCCCGTATCTGTGTGTTGAGTGACTCATGGTCGATATTCTCACAGCAGACCTTGACGGTGGAACACAACACGTTTTGTCCAAACCGATGTGAACTGGAACCTGGACACACTGGCCGTGGGTTCATGGTTTAGGGTGAACTCACACTTATTGTTATTAGAAAAACAAGGAAGTCTTTTGGATATTCGTACTAGCAGTGAACGTTTGGTGGTGTAAAACGATGTTGAATCTGGTTTGTCTTTCTGGAGCGAACTTACTATGATATGGTGTTCTCCATGACCACATCAACCGCAAAATAAGCAAAGCAAAGTTCGAAATTCTCCACTTGGAATATTGCCACCTATCCTTACTGATTGTAAGTCGCTCTGGATAAGGACAGCATGCTGCAAATGTAAATCGGTCACTGAAATTCTTGTATAAAAGATTAAATGGCCTAGCTGAGCTGTAACCACAGTTCATAGCAAACGTACAGAGTGTAAGTAGCTGCTGTTGCCATTTAAAACAAAACGTGATGGCTGTTCTTATTGTGGCGTGTTCTGACGTTCTGAATTTGAATTTCAGTGATGAATGCACAAGATCTGACCTCAAAAAGCTTCAGACACTGCCTACTAAAGTCCTTCAGGAGCACCCTTCCCTGGCCTACTGGTAAGCTACCAGCTAATGAGTTTTGATGAACAGATGTTGGAATTTTGTGAAACCACCTGGATTCCCACAGCAACCCCAGAGTGCTCCACCAGGAAGAGAGAGCGAGAACTTTTCCCAGATAAGGAGTTCACGTGGCCCAGCTCAGTCTGAAACGGGGGGCTTGTTTGCCTGCAGTGGGTCCTAATTAATTAGAGCGTTACTGCTGCGTTAATGATGTCTGCTCTGAGCTGCTGTGTATGCGGGGAGGTGCTGACCTCACCAGCACCACATGGCAGCTTAGAGGTGCAGCCTTTGATGAAAGGGGGTGAGTGTCAGCCGGGTTTAGGGCATTGGGCAGACTGGAATTTCAGCTGTGTGTGGGCATGTGGGACTGCTCTGGGACTGAAGAGATGGTTGATATTAATAAAAAAAAAAAAAAAAAGTGAAACTTTTTTTTTTATGTTCCTCTCAAGACTAAGGTGGCTCAGAGGCATGATGGTAGTAACAGGATTTATAAACCACAAGTCACTCTGTGGTGGTTATGCAGACAGATATTTGAAGACTGCATCAAATATGTTTTTTTTTTTTTTTTTTTATCAGGAGAAAGTGAGGTATTTCTGAATGGTGTCGCCTCTTTTTACCTTCACAGCTACTTTGTTCACTGTTGTCATCATGAGACGCTCATTAACATGAGTGAATGATAAGAAAGTGCTCAGCATAATAAACCTTCTGGACTGTTGGAAACAGTCCTCGTTTTCTAACTTAAGGTGGTGGAGAGAAGCTGAGTGTGAGAAATGCTGCCATCACAGCAAAAGATCCCTGATATGGAGAGATGCTAATCTTCAACTTTTTTTGCCTTGTTTGCTTGTTTAAATTTATTACATAACCGCACATGTCATTTAATTTTCCTGTGTCTTCTGTTTTTTTTTTTTTTTTTGTTTGGTTGGGTTTTTTTTGTTCTATGAGGTCAAAAATGCTAGACCAATAATTGAGTAGGGGCATCCAGACATTTCACTGGTAGTGTTACTGCCATTAGAATGTGGAATTCTAGACTAATGTACAGTAATGGCTGTTTTAAGTACTCATCTGCCTCAAATTGTATGGGAGCATTTGAAATATAGGAAAGAGCAGCATTGACCTGTCCACTTCACTCTACAGATGAGTGCAACAGCCCACCCCACGTCCACTGTTTTCCTAAGCACACACGTCAGAACTTAGTGGTTTTAAAACTTGTAATAATAATTTAATAAACTTGTAAAAAGCAGAGAATATGCTTGCTAATTCTCGTTTATCACCATATCATTGTCTTTTCTTTTTTTTTTTTTTTTTTTATACAGTGAGGAGCAAATAATTGAGCACTACAAGAAACTGAAGGGGCTCACCAGAGGGCAAGCCATCGTCCAGTAAGTGACTTGATTAATTCATTTTATTTTATTCCTTCTAGACCTCCTCTTGTCATGGCTGCTATGAGGGCAGCAGGCTGCTTGAGCTCATATCTCCCACTCTGCCCCGCTTCAGCTGTTTGCAAAGGCAGAGTCATCACCCTGGCTGCCAAACTGTATAATTAATTAGAGGGTCTGGCGGGCCGGAGACGGCTGCAGCTCCACGGATAAGTGGAGGGTAACAGTGGCCCACTTTGTTTTCTTTAGCAGTGGCCTCAGACAGGGTTGCGTATGGCAGCCTGGTTTCAGCGGCCTGATCAATGGTGTCTTTACCCCGTCAAGGCACTGTAGGCATCAATAGGATTGCTGGTCTTCACTGACACTGGGCCAGTGGAGGACTACTTTTACAGCTCTTTCCAGGATTAAATCTTTATATTTTTAAAAATGTATTTGTCTTCAATTTCTTTTTTTTTATTAAAGGTATTTGGCCTTAGTGGAGTCGTTGCCTACATATGGAGTCCATTATTTTGAAGTGAAGGTAAGGACGTGATCCACTGTAATTTTTGTCCAACAGTAGACATTCAAAATTTGTCCTAGAAAGCCTGATTATTTGTCTGCCAAAACCAGACCTGCCACCTCCGGGTCTTTCCCACCCAGGATCAGTCGGCGGGGGGCTTTATTTTATTAAGGTCTCTGAGGAGATCAAACAGCAGATTTCTAAAAAAAAAAAAAAAGACTTTGTGTGTTCCTGTGGAGGGTTTTTTATTTATGTTCCCCGCCTAATTTAATTGGATAATTGCCCCAGTTATGGTGGCTTTTCACTTCAGATGCCAGAATTAATGCTCCTGTAATAAACATCCCACTTCTCCTACAGGATAAGCAGGGCATCCCCTGGTGGCTGGGGGTAAGCTACAAAGGCATCGGCCAGTGTGACCTGCAGGACAAGCTGAAACCGCGAAAGGTGGGTTGGTGTGTTTATGACATGGCTTACTGACTCCTCCACCCGCTCACCCCCACCTCATTCTCATTCAAAGTACCCTGTTGTCAACCTTCTCGTCCTCGTCCCCCCTCTGCTGAGTTAATTTTTGACTAAACTGTACATACTGTTCTCAGAGCCCCATGTGTGGGGGGCAATGTCAGGAGACAAAGTGTTATGATGTTTTTTCTATTAGATTTTTGTCAAACATGGGTGATACAATGGACTTTAATAGTAGGACTTTTTTTTTTTTTTTTTTTTTTTTTTCTAGTGGCACTTTGTGGATCTAATATTGATTCTCTTCTTGATTATTTTAACCTTTAATGAAGGCTTGGTTATTAATAGTTTTATTTGAAATTGAACGTTCTATCACAACATTAGAAGCATAAGAGATAAGATATGATCCTTTATTAGTCCAACTAGTGGGATATTTACATCTTGTTTGATATTGTTTGTCTGAATTTGAAAGTGTGACTGGTCAGGCCAGTTAGCAGGCAATATTTTGCGTCTCCTCTTTCCTCGTTCGGTCGCACCCGATACTGGCCACTGTCCTGTGAAATGCCGCAGCTCTCACCTGACATTCATTCCTTGCTTTTTGACACAGTTCTCTGGCACCAAATCCCAGCTCATGCAATGCGTTGTTGCGCTTCAACAGTGGATGATTTTATTTTTTATTTTTTAATCCCTTCTATCGGTCCACCCAGTCGCCTTTACCCAGCACTGGAGGGGACTCCTCTCCTGACTCAGGTCCTCGCTTCACTCTCATTCATTGTTATTATCATATTTGGATGGAACACCACTCCTGTCATCAGCTGTGCGTACGTGATTTGGGTTTCCTGTCAAGTCTAGGGCAGACCTTTTGTATTCACTCGGCCCGCCCTCCCATCTCATCTCCCAGCATGCATTGCTCATTATGCAAAGCTGGCTGTCATTGTGTGAACCCCCCCTCTCAGACTAAACAATTGATGAAGCAGTAAAACACAATTATCTTAGCAGGAGGGGTAGAGGGGAGCTTGGCGGGAATCTCACGGATGGACTCTTCCCTTTAGGGGCCGCGGCACCTTTTAAACAGAGCTTTTCCCAAGATTCCTGGGAGGTGCAGTGAAAGGAGGCAATGTAGGGCAGCCTTGCATTGTCTTTCATTTCATTACAGGGGAGTTTGTGGTCCTGTATGTTTGAACACAATAACAGATGTATTAAATATATCTATGTATTTGTCATATTATTGTTTGATTCGACCAGTACAGAAGCAAAAGTAAGTCTAGCAAAAACGTCTCGTTGTTGTAACACGTGCTTGAAGGGACGTGAGTTATCTCACTGAATGTTTGCAATTTAAAGACATGAAAAAAGGGGTGGGACCTTGTGGGGTGGGTGTTCGGAACATGATTCACCCTGCTGTTAGTGAACAGTCAAGTAAAATGTGTATTGCGATAAGACGTCTTTCAGTTTATTTTTGGGGATTTTAGTGCTGTGTGGGTTTTTTTTTGTTTTTTTTTCCTTTCTCAGTAGCTGACATGTAGCAAACTGGCAGAACAATATTTTTTTGCTGTAGCCATTTCAGCTAACAGTAACAATAGTCACCATTACACATTTTGATTCTTTTAAAGCCAGCTCTAAACAACATAACAAAAAAAGTTCTCATTATAAAAATAAATAAACAACTTTACATTTGTGGAATTGAGTATTGCATCTGCATGACCAAGGAAACTGCCAGACTCTCCATCCCAACCATCATCTCCAATTGGTGCAATGGTACAGCTAGGTCAAGGAGGAGGTCCATAGAATCGATCAAGAGAAAATATCATCCCGCATTGGCCTTTTGCCTCTACTCAGCACTTCATGCTCATTTCAGTCAAGCTAGTGCTTTTATTTTCTTGAATGGTTTGTCCATATAGAATACCTGACCGGGAGGACAGCCTCTTGTTAGAAGACTGGCATGATTGACAGGAGTTGACAAATCTTTTGATTTTGCATATTGAATATGTCTTAGAACAAATAATATTTTATTTTAAAAAGTGAAAGTCACAGGCCCCCGGGGAGCAATGATGTGTGGGGACGGTGCTTTGCTCAGTGGCACCTTGGTGATTCCTTATGGGCAAGTCCACCACTGCCCCATATATTTTGTATTAGGGTGGGAATCGCAGAGAATAAAATGATTTTATATTGCCTGTGATAACCGTATCATCCAGACAGTTCTAACTAGATAATTACTGTGGTCGGTCTGTACCTTGGTTTTTGGGCTATGGTTTCGGTTTGTTTTTGGTTCATGTTTAGTATTAAAGTGAACAATATGTGGATTTTCTTGTTTACAAGACACACAAGTTAATGTCTAATCACTGGATATTTCTAGGCCAATTTTATAAAGAAATTGTAAAACCTGAGGTCCATAGGGGCTTATTTGACTGTATTCTGCTCCGTTTATTCAGCCTGTTGTATATAAAGGAGTCCTGGTGCCAATTTGGTCATGGTAGTTCTGTACCAGCCACAACACCCAGTCTACACCGAAGATAATTCAGCACTTTAAAGATGTTCTGAGAGCTCTCAGATTACAGATAGGCATGTCAGAGCAGATCTGGAGACCGGCTGAATGTCTGCACACAGTGATTGATTCAAGTATAGAAGTTCAAATGACAATCCCACAGAAGACTGTCAGTTCTATCTGTATTGGGAACACGCATGCGGCAGGAAGTGAGGTTTACAGCAACAGGCTCAAGGCGTGCCTGCCTCCGCCACACCTTGGTCAGGTGTGCGTTGGATGACACAACCAGCAGCGTCACTGTGTTGGATGACACAGCCAGCAACCTGTTGTCTAGGACATACCCGCTTTCAGCAAACCGTGAACATCAAACTCTTGCCGTTGCTCATCAGACGTGGGAGAGATGTCTGGTTCTAAATAAATGAGCACTGTTTGTGACATGAAATCTAACTTCATTTCATGATGTCATGTCTCAATATTTGCCCATCGCTTAGCTCTGAATGTGTACTGTAGATAATAGGTAGAATACAGTTATACTGAGCATGGGAGCCCACTCAAAATCTAGTCTGGTGTTGGTGTTGACTTTCAGAGTGGGACAGGCTGTTTTTCATGCCGTGTTTCTGTTGAGGGGATTGAATGTGTGAGACTTGATATATATATATATATATTTTTTGCAGCACAACTGGGGTTGTTTTTCTCCTGCTTAGAAAATGTTTTGCATTTATTTTATTTTAGGCAGCAAACCTTTTTTTGTAATGACAGAATTTTACATCTTGGCTTGTCTCAAGCACCTTAAGTTTTTTTTATGTCTTGAACATTTGCTGTCTGCTTTTTTTTTTTTTTTTTTAATTTTCCATTATTTTTTGCAGTGGGTTATGATAATGCTTTGTCTTGAAATCTCTGTCATAATCTCCACAACCTCCATGGAGTATTTGTGTCCAGACTTCATAGTGGTAAATCCAGGTCATCTCAGCAAAAAAGCCCAGATGAGATTGCTGCTTCCTGGCTGTCCAGTACGGTAGAGGCTCTGGGGAGGAGGTGCCGAACTACAGAACTCTCTGCTATTAATGATTAGGCGGAAGTAGTAGATTCCTTGCATATTTGCTGTGGGAGGTGGTGGGAGTGGAGCAAAAGTTTGACTTCACCCGGCCTGGTACGGGCCGAGAAGCTATAAATACACAGCTTTGCCAGCAAGAAAAGCACAAAAACCAAGTGAATAGCCTTTTAGTCTTAATCTAAAAATCTGACTGTGAGCAGGGCGGAAAAGGGAGAGAGGCAGAATGGCTTGTTCCCTGGAGACGGCAGTGGAGGTAGAATTCCTTTTGTGTGAATGTAACCTGTTAGTCGGGTTTGGGACGCGGACATTAAATAGGTATGTCTCAGCGGGTGCGTGCGCTCAGCCTCCCGGAAGGTAGGTGACTGGGACGTGTGGTGCCGTGACATCACGCGGAGGAGGTGGGGAAGGAGGCAGGGCCATCTGCACTGAAACTCTTGCAACACCTTTCGGGCTGCCGGGGCGAGCGGACAAGAGCGTATTGTTCTGGAGAGCAGGAACGCTGTGGGAACAGTTCAGGACGACCCTGAGCACTTGTAGGAGATTTTAACAGGCAAACAAGAACTTACAAATGGAACCGTTTCACTGATACGAACCGGGTAAGTTACCAGACGCTTCATTGTTGTAAACTCTACTCGTGAGGTGAAGCTTCAGAGCTGTTGGTTAATGACATTTATTGTTAATGTGAGGTTGAAGAACCCCAGTGGGTTAGTTTCAGTGGGTCTCATTCACTCCAGTCCAGTCCTCACTTGTCTTTACTTCGGCCTCTCTCTCAGTGAAATGGCACCAGTGTCGTGTAAAGGAGAGAAGTTTTGCAGATGTGTTGCTGTGGGTTTTGCTCTGTGTGGCATAATCTGTTCTTACCTGGAGGGAATAGAAATGGGGGGAAAGTGGATCTCATACCTGCAGCTTTCAGTCTTCGTACCTTCAACTGCTACTTTTGCTTATAAGATAAAAGCAAAATAAATATCACAAATATGTATTTTAGCAGAAAATCACAAGTGAGACACTAGAGTTTATTTAATGTTTGTTCAGCATCAGACAATATGACACATGACACAAACATCTTATGACGTCATGGAGTCAACCTCACATCCAATATTTGTTTTCTCTTGTCATGGTAGCGTTTATCCTGAGAAGATTCTTTTTTTTTTTTGTGCAGTTGTTTCAGTGGAAGCAGCTGGAGAACCTGTATTTCCGAGAGAAAAAATTTGCAGTGGAGGTCATCGACCCTCACAGGTGAGACGGATTCTTCGGCCGCAGTTCATTTTGCAGATGCTGCACAGCCACGCGAGCTTTTAGTAATTCACCTTAATGACTGGAATCGGCCGTTGCTGTTATTTCAGTCCATTCCTGCATGCTTGTGTTATCCGTCTGACGCCGAGTATGTTTCCACAGGAGGGTAGTGACCAAGCGCACGTTTGGGCAAGCTGGACTGGTCATCCACACTTGGTATGCCAGCCATACTCTGATCAAAGCCATCTGGGTGATGGCAATCAGTCAACACCAGTTCTATCTGGACAGGAAGCAGAGTAAAGTGAGCGTTTACCCTTGTCATTGTCATTTAGTTTATTATTATTATTATTATTATTATTATTATTGTTGTTGTAGTAACAACATCATTTTAAACAGCTATTTAAATTGCGGCAATTTAGGTAAAACCTTCTTTTCAAAGATGGTTCTTGACGTATATGTGTTTTCCTGGCCTGTAGCTGGGCAAGCAGTGAGGCTTTCTCTGTATTACTCTGGCTGCAGATCATCATGAGTTTCTCAGTTCATCCACGAATAGCCTCATGGTTCATTGATGAGACCCCAGATCTGAAGTGTACAGATTACAGTTTCACTGCAGGGCAGGATCATTAAAATGGTCATCATTTTCCATCAATCTCTTTTCTCACAAAGGCCAAATTAACCACAGCAAGAAGTCTGAGTGATATCGCCATGGACCTTACAGACATTGGTGCACCCAGAATCAGTAAACCAGCAAGCATGGTGGTCAAAGACGATTTCATCATGGCCAGCAATGGAAGCCTGGTGTCGACAGGTAAAGTCCACTGACTGTCCTTGGTTGTGCTGCTATTATTATTTTTTTTTGTTTTATCTTGACAATTCAGACTTGGTTTTGTAAATTCTTTTCAGGTTCTGCAGACTGTGAAATGATTGAAGAGCAGAAGAAGGAGAAGATTGCTGATCTGAGAAAGAAGGAGAAAGACCTGAATGACAGTTTAGCCCAGAGACTGGAGGAGCTCAAGAAGATCTGCCTCAGAGAAGCTGTAAGCATTTTTAGTCTGCATGCCGCATCACTATTCTGTGTAGAATTGGAGAATTGTTCAAGATGAGAATCTGAATTTGGTCGTTAGGAGCTGACAGGAATGCTGCCGAAAGAATACCCCATATTACCGGGAGAGAAGCCCCCTACTATCCGGAAAAGAGTGTTCACTTCTTTCAAGCTGGATGACATGTTTCCATATGACAAGGTATGCTAATGTACTTGGAAATAATAAGAAAAGCTTAATAATTAAGGTGATGGAGTTTTTTTTCCTCCTCGTGTTAATTTTTTATTTATTCTTTAAAGGATCCTCAACTGAGGAACTTGGAGAGCATGTTCGCCCTACAGAAAAAGATTGTGGAGGCTGCCAAGAAGCTGGCAAATGAACCCGATCTTTCCAAGATAGTGAAGAAGAAGAGGAGGAAGAACTGTGATGATGCCATGAGGAAGCTGCAAGAGATCGAAAATGACATAAACGAATACAGAATACGGACCGGCAAGGCACCCACTAACAGAGCCTCTGTCATCATAGGTGCATGAATGCTTCTGATACCTTTTTCAAACTATGCCATTATCCTGCCATGTCTAACATTTTTCCGGTGCTGCTTTTAAAAAAAAAAAAAGTTAAGGTCCCATGATATGCTGATTTTGTAAGCTTTTATATCGGTCTTGTTGGTCCCCTAATACTGTATCCGAAGTCTCTTTCCGAAATTCAGCCTTGGTGCAGAATTACAGCCACTTTGAGCCAGTCACACAATGAGATTTCCCAGGACGCGTCGTTTCTGTGTCTGTAGCTTTAAATTCTAATGTGGAGGAGAGAGGCTGGGGAAGGCGGAGGGTGTGGCACCATGTGCTAATAAAGCTAATTGGTGTTATCTGTCGGTGGAGCTCAAGTTTTAGGGGAGGGGTGGGAAAATCTCTGGGCATGAGAGACTCAAGGTAACTTTCCCCATGTGACATCATAAGGGGACAAATTTCAGATCCCGCCGTCTGAGCTGCCACTCTCTGAATGGCGAGGCAGACTGACCAAAGCGCACTTTACACCTATCACCATTTCTAGCCACTGCAGGACCTTAGACAGGCAAGGGGAAAATCTCACAAAGTGAAATGTTCATGTCATGGGATCTTTTCAAAGTTAACAACTTGTCTGTTCTACGCCTATGTAGAATAATGTCAATTTTACTCAACTCCATTCTGTCATTCTCCTACAGATGAGGCCAACTCCTCTGATCTGAGTTCCTTCTCAGACAGCCTAACACTAGACGGCGGTAAGTTTAAACGCGTTTTCTGTATCCGCTAACCTCCATGTGAAGTGGCCACAGGTTGATAACCTTCCGAACTCGCGGGTTTCAGATTCACTGGCCTCACAGAGGCAGCGCTCCCGCTCTGTGCAGTACTCCCCCCGGCCCAGCGCATTCGAGAGCCAGGGTGCCCCGTACAACGACAGACGGGGCTCTGCCAACACCCAGCTGCCAGACTCCAACCGGTAAGGCCGCTTTCGGAGAAGTAAATACTGCCTGAGTTTTTAAGCACCAGCAGCTAGTTCGGACCTGTAGAGTCTGCATTCTTGGCTGCCTGCTTATCAGCGCTAACGTGCTCGGGGGGTTAAAAATAGAGAGAAGTAAACCTGCCGCTGCCTGACTGCAAAGGCGCTCAAGAGACAATCGTGTGAAAAGGAGCTCTGAGTGGGGAAGGCAGTACAGTAAATCTGGTCCAAAATGTTACATCCACTTGCCCTTTTACTTTTAAAGTTGGGGTTTTCCCAGAGAAAGTAAGTTATTTAACAGTGCTGGGTGAGAAGATTAAGCTGTGCTGCTGGCTTTGGTTGAGTCATGGCAGGGCACCCGTCCAGGTGTATGGACGAAGTTGAAGGTGTGGCGTGCCGGCTCAGCATGTCTGCATCTTATTTTTTATTTAATTTTTTTTTTAGTTTCCTGTCACGATAAGAGCTCTGCTTGCAGGAAGTTGACATTGTTGCCATTGTGCTTATCTACTTTTCAGATTAAATTATGGTGAAGTCCACTACGATCAACTGGATGGCTTATCAGTGCTGAGCAGCCCGTCCAGGCCTCCGACCCGAGACTCAAGGAGCATGCCTCCCACCCCTCTGCTCACTCGCAATGCCCACAGCAGCACCCACCTCAGGTTGGTTTATACAGCACCACCCAAATCCACCAGTTTAGGGAATGACATAAAAGTAGAAATGTATAAAAATGTAAATGTAGTCAATGTTGATGCTTCATTGGTCATATGGTTTAAGAACATGTTAAAGAATGGCGTAACAGCCTATCACAAAAATGAAGCTGAAAAGCTCAATCAAATCAAGCTGAATTATCTACTGCTGCACACAGAATTTAATTTCTTCTGATAATACAACTTTAAAAACCTGCTCCATTTATCTTACACACAGAAATCTGGTCAAACCATAAAATAAATAATACTTTTAGGAACCATTTTAGATTTTAATTTCTGTGATATATATATATATATATATATTTTAATTAAATTTCATAGTTTTGATATAAGCTTACATCTTTCATCATGGTTTTGGTTTCTCAGGTACGAAGATTCTCCTCAGCACTTCCGTCAGCGGAGTGGCAGCCTGGAGTCTCAGTCTGGAGTCTTCATAGCCGCCACCGACGCGTCCAAGCCTGTCTTTAGCATCCCCGCCCCTCGCCGGAGCACCAGCACAGAGATACTCGACGACGTCTCGTCCTACACCAGCCAGTCCAGTGTGGAGTGCCCGGTTCCAGGACAGCACTGCAACCCCGTCTCCCGTGTCCGTCGGAAGCAGGTCCGGAAGTGCAGCGTATACGCCAACACGGGCAGCATGCCCAACTTGGCGCAGCACGATGAATGCTACTCTCAAGCCTACCTAAACCAAGCCAGGCCCAGCACCACCGCGTACTATGTGACCGGCTACCCCCACTATCCAGAGCCTGAGCCCTACTCAAATGGTGCCTACGTGTATGAAAATGACATGGAGGGCCATTACAATGTCAACCCCACAGCGTACCACCAAACAAGCCACACCCACAGCCCCAGCGAAGCGTATCAAGATACCTACTCGGACGAAGTAGACAGCGTTTCTCAGTACAGCCATTACGCCACCTTCAGGCCCTCCCGAAACCGGCAGCCCTCTCACCAAGAGAGCATGACCAAGAACTTCCACAAGGCCATGGTGGCTGAGCACCTGCGGGGCTGGTACAACCGGAACACGATGCATAAGCAGGCCAGCTATGACTACCACAGCATGGCCTACCAGACCATGGGAGCTCCCTATGGTAGCAGCCAGAGACTCGCATCCTACTCCTCAGGTACGAATCCCTGCCAGTCCCAAAATAACAAAACATGAGGAAGAAGCGTCCCTGTCTTAAAACAAGGATTTAGTTTGGGGGGGGGGGGAGAAGAGGTCAGTTGATACGATTTGTGGGTGAAGAATTTGATTGGCACACACTAGCAGTGGGGTTTCTCATCTTCAGAGAGAGTTGAAGGTCCTGTCCCTGTCCATCATCACATGTCCTAGCTTCTCTGGAACTCCGCTTGATATACAGTGTGCATTTTTATTTATTTTTTTCCTCTGTGTGAGGTTGCACGTTTCATTCTGACCTTTTTTTTTTTTTTTTTACTTTACTCACAGTTCCCTCAGCAACCAACTCTGGGAACTGGCATGGCCACATGGCGCCAGGTTACGGGCAGTACGACAAGCCAATGGCCCTGTCATCGCAGCACGCTTACTCCTACAGCACTTCCCACCTGAGCCAGCCGGCGTACAGCAGGTGAGCGGCAGCGTGGTTCGGCTCAGCTCCCCATCCACTTAGACTGATCCCCGATGCTACTTAACCAGTCCATGTTACTGAGAGCGACCTCGCCTTCTCTGGATCTTCACAGGCTTGCTACTTTCTCCTCATTTAGAATCCCCTTGTGAAGTGGAGTCATTGTGTATGTTGTGGTTATGCGATGGTTACGCTAAAGCTCCTTTTAATTGCTCTCCTTTGCTGTAAAGTCAGTGGCTAAGACCTGGTTTCTGGTCAGATTTAGGGCTCTAGCCTTTCACTTTACTGTATAACCTAGGGCTGTGCGGTATAAACGGTATGCGATATAAAGTTGGCCAACGGGAGAGATTTTGATTAGGCCGACCTACCACAGAAAATGACTGGCACAAAACCACACCTACTTGCAGCATGAAGCATTCGTTTTGGGCAGAGAGCGCACTGCAGGGTTTCCGCAGATCTTTAAAAAGCCCTCATTTTTTGTTTCCAAAAAAACAAGGCCTTAAATATAATTAAAAATGGCTGTAATGCTTAAATTTAGAGTTTAAAAGTTATAAAAATACTGCAGACCCAATAAATAAAACAAACCTTCAATCTGTTAGTAATCCGCCGGTCACCAGTCCATGGGTGCGCTGCACTTCGTAAACGCGGAAGTGCGCATGCGTGCACAGACCTGACCAGGGGTGGTCCTAGCCTGTTAGGTGCCCTGTGCAAAAAAAGTCATTATGGTGTAAAAATCATAAAATAAAGTCCTGGAAGCCTGGAGGGACTGCATGATTAAAATATGAGCATAGTGTTATTTAAATGTTTTCTGACTATATTAAAGTGTGTGTGTGTGTGTGTGTGTGTGTGTGTGTGTGTGTGTGTGTGTGTGTGTGTGTGTGTGTGTGTGTGTGTGTGTGTGAGAGACAGTACGCTTTTAGTAGAATTGCCCAGATATTGTTTTACATGGTTATGATATGTTGATGTATCTGTAAAAAGTTTATTCTACAACTATGGTCAAAATCCAGTTAAATTTAAAATGTTTATACCGTCTACCATCTATGGTTACATTAGTTTTGTGCCGTATCGTTCAGGCCTAGTATAACCTCCCCATTGGTCGATGTCTCTTGTAGATGCGCCTCCTCTCCACACGTGCAGCATCCCCAACCTGAGCGTGAACCCCAGCCTCTCCCTGCCTCCTTCCCTGCTTGCCCTTCCTCCTCCTCCTCTTCTTTCCTGTGCCCGTCCTCTCGCTGCCGGGCGGAGCAGGCCTTCTCTTTTCCCCGGCAGCCCCCCAGCTCCAGGCATGAGCGATATAATAATAAAATGTAAAATGCCCACGATAGTAAGTACAGCAGGAGTGTCGATGCCCACTGTGCGTGATGAGTGGCCCGCTTGCGTGTGGAGAGTGGAGTGGCGCTGCTGTGAATGTGTCGTTTTTACGCTCACCGGCCGGTGAATGCGGCAAGTGCATGGCTTCTGTGTGTAGATTCTTAATAGTTTTTCTCTCATTTTTGAGACGTGGTTAACCAATTCTCATCTGCATATGCACACGCATATGCAACCTTCAGACACCGCACTGACCTTTACCCCCCCTCCCTCCTCTCTCTCCTATGTGCAGATACCCCCCCGAGTATCTGTGTCCGAGCTATAGTAGACAGTGGCGATTTCCGGGGGCTTTAGATGGTACTGAGCAGGAAACGTACAGTGCTAGTGCAAGGCACGGTGCTAAAATGGGTGAGATACTGCTAACGCCCTCCAACCCTGTTCCTTCCACGTGGGTGATCAATTATTCACCTTTTTTCTTTTTTTCTTTTTTTTATGTTTTTCTTTTCAAATTTAATTTCCCTCTCTCCTGTCTCGCTCGGGGTGGTGGGATGGCCCTTTATGTTGGTGTTGGGTGCTGGTTTCTCTGGGGGCGTTGTGTGGCTTGCCTTTTTCCGTCTGTGTGTTATGGCTGTGCTGTTTTTTTGTGTGTTACAGCTGTGTGAAATACTTTTAAACCTGTGTTGCATGACTTAACACCTCAATCTCACTCAAGTTAAAAGCAGATTTTAGGTTAGTCGAGGCAAAGTTTGTGAACCTTGTTTGTGTCACTGACAACCCAGGTTTAAATGATTCTATTCAAGCTATTTGTTCTGTATGTGTGTGTTCCGCCCCAGCGTGTAACTAATGGAATGTGGTTCTCTGTTGTAGATCGTACGTTGATGTGAACCAAATGGATGCGCATGTGAGTGGTCCACTGGACGGCAGCTTTGATTCCGAGGACCAGTTGCTTCTCTGGCACGAGGATTCCAAACCTGGAACAATAGTATAAAGTGACCCGTCAGCTGTGGCTGTCCACATTTTCTCAGCTCTTATGTGCCTTTGGACTGAACCACGTGACTCCAGGACAGGGCCCCAAAGATACAAGAAAAAAAAAAAAAGGACCGGCTTTGGAGGAATGTAACCAGACGAGAAAGTCACAACTATGTACGATGGCACCTGCAAATGGGGAAACAAGAACTTGGTGTTTGGAAACTGCAGTGCCGTGATTCATCTGAAGGTTCCAGGTTGAATTCTCAGGGGTGTAGTCGTGGCACTCGAGTTTTTTCGTGAGCTGACTGCACTTGTGAAAGGCTGCTCTGGCGTTTCTGGGACAACTTTTGCTTGTTTGCCTGGTCTGAGACAACACCCGAGACCAAGCAGTATGTGGAAGTATACCCTAAAGCGTCATTTTGAAATGAAGGATGTAACCCAACTTAAGGACGTGCCATGGAAACGTCTTCCTGTCACTTTTGCCTAATGTCACTATTTCTTCTTCTGTGGTAATTTTTTTTTTTTTTAAAGCAGTATTTATGTAGACACATGACCCAGCCTCTGGGGAATGAGACTCCTTGTGGTCCAATCAGGTGGAGTCTCGGTTACTTGTGGACACACGTTTGCCATAACCAAGTATTGGAAAGTCAACTTGCCAAATTAGGTCCACGCAACACCTTAAAACCAAGTATAAACCATTTCTCTGCCATTTCCTTCAGCCATTAATGAGTGAGACTTAGACCGGGCACAGTTTGATATATTTGGGTGTGATGCCTGCTGCGTCCCATGCTGGAATCCATGGTGTGGCTTTCTTCCTTTAAAATGGTAGAAGTGTACATTTTATGTGGATACTGTACATACCCTTTACTACTTTTGTCCATTTTTCAGTCTTTTTTTATGTGCTTTTAAGACACATGTAATATATAGTAATCAAATTTAAGCTGGTTCTTAGTCATTTGTATGCCTTTGAATTAAAACTTTCACAGAATCGTGGTGCTTTTGTGGGTTACTGTTCAAAAAAGAAATCATAGTTTAAACGGAGAGCTTTTTTGCCAAACCATTAAGGAGGACACCGCTGCAATGTTCCAACATTTTGAGCCAAGTCCATTTGAATTAGCTGAACTCATGTTTACTAGGCCATTTCGATAATTAGGCTAATTTTCTTTATTTGCAGAGAAAGTATAATGCATTTGAGCTTCTTTGTTTTGCACATCTTTCTTTCCCTCTGAGGACCATGACCTAAAGAGACCTTGACTACAAAGTCCAGCATACTGCTAATTTCTGACCTTCCTTGGCCTGTGAGTCCGGTGTGAAGCTTCAGTTGGTCTCAATCGGTCACTTTTACACTATTTACCCAGGAGAACCCTGTTGTAGTCAGAAGACCATGTCATCATAGTATCTAAAGACACTTTCTGGAGTTCTTGTGTAGCAACCTGAATTTCCCATCAGCCCCAAAACATTTACAGCATTTATCAGACGCCCTTATCCAGAACGACTTACAATCAGTAGTTACTGGGACAGTCCGATCAAGTTCTAGAACCTGGTTTACAGTTCCGTTTATTCAAACTTCTTGTTAGTTCCTGTTCTTGGCTTCATGTCCCTCTGTGTTTACCTGACTCTTCCGGGAACAGAAGACCGAGGGAAACCTGAAGAACCAGACAGCGGCTTGTCGGACACACCCCATAAAGCCCATGAGCGTCTCTCCTGGGCTTCTTAAAATAAACAGAACCTTATCAGTGGATTAAGTCTCAGCCGTTCCCAGCGTATCTGAAGAGGCAGGAGGAGTGGGACAATTCCTGTCCCACCGCGCTGGATCCAAGTGTCCATTGTGGCCCTGAGGCGGACCCTCCTGTTAACCAAACACCGGGCCGCCTCTCGCTCACCAAACCCCCTCTTCCATGTTAAAAGGGCTGGTTTGGCTCCTCTGGGATCCTCCTGCCGTTTTTATTCCAGAGGTGCTCCAGCCCTCCGAGATTCCCTCTACGGTGGTGGGGAGAGACGAATTTGGCAGCAGCTGTCCCCTCCCGTCACAAACACACACACACACACACCAGCTGCACATAGCTACCAGGCGGCCACACGCCTACAACACGACGGACATTTTAACCCCCCGGCGTAGCCGTTTCACGTTAACCGGCGTGACCAGCACTCTCCGGACAACTGAGGTTAAAGGTTAAAATAGCCAGGAATTAAAAACTCACTCCCCTGCACTGTTAAAAGTGCACGCGCACACACACACACACACACACACACACACACACACGAAGCTCATGTTTAACCTTTATGGGCAGAGAAAGGGGCTCAACCGCACAATCACCGCACAGATGCGAGAGCCGCGGCTCGGCACATAAAGGCCGCCTGTTGCCCTTTCAGCACTGTTACCAATCTCACACCGTACAGTACGGTAATAGCGCCGACTGAACTGGACAGAAACACAGATGTGCGGCCTTCTGGCTAAATATACGAACTGACCAAAAGAACCGCACACTCGCCTCGCACCTGGCTGCAATGGCGCTGCTGAATGGGAGTCTGTCGGAAACGATGTTGGGCCACAAGACTGTGACTACGGGCCGCAGTCCCCCAGTTTTCTTCTTTTTTTATGTCAGGGACGACCCAAAACCAACGTATACCAGGCAGAAGAGGAAGATCTTGACGTCTTTGAGAGGAACATGGAGGTGAAGACGGATACCCCTGTGCAAGCTCAAACTAGTAGCTTCTGGCCGTCAGAACGTTGGTATCCATGTTTTTTTTTTAAACTGATGAAGCAGCCTGTTGGAGCCTGTTGCCAAATGTTTTATAATTATTATTATGCCCTGCAGCGACCGCTTTCATAAATCCCCTGCTGATCCACACTCATATTCAGGTCTTCAACAGACTTCTTTTAAAGGAAGTCCACGTGACCCAGAACGCGCTCTGCCACCATCAAACGTGCAGCACTGAGTCCCGCCCGACAGACCCCAGCAACAGCTGCGAGGCGCGGGACGCGAGGACAGGCCCCCACTGTCCGCCCGGAGACTCGAGCTGCCCCTGAGGAGAGGAGAGGCACGCTCATCACGCTCCTTCTCCAGGCCCCAACAACCCCAAACCAAAAAAAAAAGACCGTAGCTCTCGTGCAAATATCGAACCATGTTCCGGGTGGTAGGAGATCTTCCAGCACCTAATGGGAGGACGCCGTCCCACTTCAAGACTCAATTATGATGGAATTATGTAAAGCAAGAACGCACAAGCCTGATCAAAACCCCAAAGTGCTTGGGTGTCCTTGTAACTAGTGAGTTCGTGCCTCGCGGGCGTGAACGTACCCAGGATAGGTTGTTAATGGCACATACAGTACCAGCCAAAAGCCTGGACTCACCGAATCATTTATGGGTCTTGAGTTTTTCACCTTATATAACGAAACTGAACACACGAGGTTACGCAATAAGCAAAAACAAAGCATCAGGAAACGGGGACGGTTTCCAACAGTCCTGAAGGATTATTATGCTGAACACTTTCTTCTCGTTCACTCATGTTAATAAGCGTCTCATGCAGCGACTTCTGATGAGGACAATAGTGAACAAAGCAGCCATGAAGGTAAGAAGAGACGACTCTGAAAAAACAGATCAAACATACTTTACTTTATCCTGATGTGAAGAGTAATAAATTATTTCATTGGATTCTTCAAAATGGCTCCAAGTTAGTCCCCATAAGCGCCAGACTTTTGATTTGTAGGGTATTTGAAGGGTAATACCACGCCATCAAATCCCACCAACTGGACTTGCAGCGCCTGGGATCCTTCTAATCCCATCAGGGCCCATATCCGGTGTTCGTAAAAATGTACGCACGTGAAAGGGGGGATTTTTCACACTTTCCCAGATCTCCTTAATAATAGTAATTATTAATATTAACTTTACCTGCCAGCTGACGAGTTAACCTCTAATGAGCTAATGAAACCCTGCGTATAGAAGGGGAGTGGCTGGAGGTGAGCTCATCCTTCTTTGTTGTTCTCTAACTTTATCTTCAGCCCCGTCCGATCCCGTAACAGTTTATAAATCAAGTTAACCTCATTTCATGTCCAGATACACGTAAGACAACTTGTATTGCGATGCAAACCGTCTTGTTTTTTTCGTGACATGCACTGACAACTGTTCATACAGATGAGACTGGCCCAGATGGTTCCACGACTGGTTCTGTGATCCACCAGGAGAGCCAGTTTAAGGCCAGTCAACATTTATAATGAACGCGTAGACGTGCCGAATTGCTGACTCTGGAGATCTGCGAATAAATCTGTCCAGCACCGTCACACCACTCAACTCTGCCGCGCAATCTACTGCAGCCTATTGATTAGGTGTGGGCGGGGCGGGGCGGGCGGGGATGCCGAGACCCCATCCATCACCCTGCAGCCGCTGTCAAGATAAAACCTGACAGAGTCTACTGACGTCGTGGGCTCCGGTGCTAACGCAGGGCCCGGTGACGTTACGTTACAGAAATTTACCCCAGTGACCTTCTGAACGTCGGCGCTAAATGCCACAGCAGCTCATCTCGTTTATGAACTGAGACATTTGCTACGATGTTGAGGGTAACGATTTGCCGATTTAATGCCAACAATGCCAAAAAAATTTACAAATGTAATTAAAACCACACTGGTGTGAGACTTTGGTTTAATCCTGGACTCAACACAATCCATTTCTTATACATTTAATTAAAATATAACACCGTTTATCATGTAACAGTTGCACTCTTACCACAGATGAATGAACCGTTTCACACTGACCAACCACTGGAAATAAAGTGAACAAAACCGAAATAAATACCTTCCGCTTTTTCATACATCAGTTTTAAATGAAAACTTCCTTCATGCTACAGTTCATCTGTTGTAGCGTACAGTGGCCTGTCAAGTGACTACAGCCAAGTGACCTGAATATGACATTTTTTTGGTTATTTTATTTAAAAGGTGCTCTGGGTTCAGTTCACAGTACATTTAGGTCAACAAAATGTGATCTTGTCCCTGAGGTAGAGCTACAGCTCCAACATGTAAACTTAACCCAAATCAAACTGGTTGGGTCAAATTCTTCCAAATCGTTGGCAAGTGCAGCAACGTAACATGTAAGGAGTTCCGGAACGTTCACGGCCATCTCAGGACTTTATTTTGCTCTCCAGGAAGTCCTGGATTTTGGTTAAATTCTCTTCCGGTTGGCCAAGAGCCTCCAGTATGAGTCCCATTGGTGTTTTCTTCAGTCCTACTCCTTCCATCTTATTCTCCAGTTTGTTCTTCATGCCGCGCAGGCGGAGGGATGCATGTGCAAAGATCACTGCAATAAGGGGGGGGGGGGGGGGGGGGGGGGGGTAAAGATTGTGAGAAACCATAGAAAACAACTATTAAGTAAATACATCCCAGAGTCTTCGTTATGGAATACTTACAGAAAATGGGCAAAGAAATGCCAAAAAAGAGGGTCAACACTCCTCCAAAGACGGACATGGCCACGTAACTCGCCAACATCACCGCAAGCACGAACACGGATGGGTTCTCCTTCCTCAACCTCCTGATGGTGGCCTCATTCTCCGCAGCCCAGACAAACCCCACAAACGTGAGGGTGACCACCACTAATCCCAGCAGCATCCCGGTCGGGTTCAGCAGCCTGCACAGGCCACACCGCCACAAGAAAGTGGGCGTCATTGGGAACAGCACTGGCGCCTCCCGGTGGCCGCATCGTGCAAGCACGACAACAAACTGCTCGTGTTGAGCTACAGGTCACGATATTCCGAGCTTGTTCTGAACCTTCCGTATTCAATTAAAAAAAACTGCGGTGAGCGTTCACAAGGTGACAATCAACTCTCCTCTTTCACAAAGTCATGCACGTCTGTGAACGTTTACACAATTGGTGCAGCCGATAAATTGGATGTTCCAAAAATAAAAGTTCCAAATTGAAAGACAGATTATATACATTAATATAGTGCCTTTCAGCTCGGGTCAAAGTGCATGTCTAAATCCATGTACGTCGATACGATCCATGTACGAATGGCGTAGATAACAGGGTTAGGGTTGGGGGTTTATTTTAGTGGAAGAGCGGTAGGTGTGCAAACTTCTCTCATGGCCAAGCGGGAGAGGCAAGCACAATTATAACTAATGATGACGGACCAGAAGTCTCTGGAGCTCCTCAGTCTTCACACAGAGGAGCCTTAAGTCGCCATTATCACATGGAATGGCTGCTCTTTCATCGCATTCGCAGGGGCGTTGGGAAATCTCGATACAGCAGTACATCGCCATATTTTATGTGGTGGTGATGTACCGATACAGGGACATCAGATATCGATATTTTATATTATATCGATGTGCTCAGTCCTCTACAAGCACCACACCAGCCTTAGACAACTGACTCAGATTTGAATATCTTCTGTATTTTATCTACACGCTTTTGGTGTCTACTTGTTCTGTGAGTTAAAATTCGGTTCTGAGTTATATATTTCAGACGATCCACCCAGATCGTACACCGCATCTTGTTTTTACACGTTCGGCAAACAACACGTACAGTATCACAATACATCGTGACCCGTGTATCGTGATACGTATCGTATTGTGAGATACACACAACTGCATGACAGCCAATTTAGATGATCGCCACTCTGAATTTGCTGTGGTGTACAGTATTTTACATTTACTGTTAATGAACGATGCGGACAGTAATCAGGTGGTCAGGGCACGGAAATTTGAGGCTTAATTCAATGTTATAAAACCCTGGACCCCACGGGACACGTGACTCGTGATATATATTTAGACACTCGACAGATTCATTTACATAATGATGTATTTTGCCACCATTAAACTTACTCCCTCGTCTCGTTCCGATGATTTTTCTGACCCGGACTCACCCAACCCCGAAGAAAGTCAGCAGCGCCAGCGCCAGGTAGTTGGTCTGGAAGTACAGCAGATTGCTGCCTACTCTGTTGTTCCACTTCGCCAGATCACGAGCATCGGGCCGAGCAAAGCGCTCGGAGCCGGGGAAGAAGTCGTTTAAGGTCCGCATCGGAGCCATCGCTACTTTCGACATTTCTGCGTGTTGAGCGATCGGCTTCTGAGCAGCTGCGGACGCGCGCCGTTCCGCCAGCACCGTGTTGCCAGATCGACGACAGTCATTGGCCAAAAAAACAAACGACAAACTCCACCGAGATGATGGCAAACAAGCCAGAGCCCACAGACACGCGTTTACATGTTTGTGAGAACTTTCTCTGAGAACTGGGTTCTACAAAACATGTTCTCGACAAGCAATATATGACGATTTCTACAACTTTGCAACCTGGCAACATTATCAGACACCGTCTTCTCGCGAGAATTCCAAACATTAAAAAAGATGGTTAACTAGACGGCTGTTGTAGCGTATTTGGTATTTCAAGACTCAAGCTTTATATTTTTACATGCATAGTTATAGCAGTACAACACGAAGTGAAATGCATCCTGGACCAGTATGACATCTGTCAACTGCACTGTGTTGTCCTGTCCTGCACTACTCCTCTTATGAATGGATACATCGTCATGCATTGCACTGTGTTCTTGTTACTCCGTATTATGTCCGGTAAGCACCTGTCGTCGTGTTATAATGTTGGGCTTGTGCTTGTGCTATTGCACTCATGACCTGGAGGAATGTTGTCTCCGTGTACTCTGTATGTGATTGAAATTCTTTGAAGATAGCATTTGTGTATCAAATTACATTATTTACTGCAAACACACACGCAAAGATTTTAACTATTAAAATAGAATGATATACATTGTTTATAAAGTTATTATAGTTATTATTTTTTATCATTATTAATCTTATATTTATAGGAAATTCTTATCAATGTAACTTTTGGACAACTCTGTGATTACATCATATCCTTTGGTTTAAAGACCCGCCTCTTTTTAGACACGCTAAAATTCTATTGGTCATCAGTCGTCGTGCTTTCTGATGACGTCATCACCCGTCGCGCTTTGCCGTGGTCGGCATCATGGCTGATTCCGGAGCGGCCCGGCGTGACTGCTGCAATGCTCAGAATTATAAGTGACGGAAGTCAAATTAGCAGGTTAGTCGTGCTCGTCATCGGTTGCACACGGATTGTTAAAGACAGTCTTTACCTCAGAAAGGGCCAGTCTAAGCTTTTGAATCGATCGAAATGAGCGCTAGCAATGATGCGCATGTGACTTAGCATTTGTAGTTTTTATTCAGCTGAAGGTGCCGTTTCCAGCATTTGTATTTATTGCCTCGGTGCTTATGAGTAGCCGAGCCATATGTGGGGACGAGTGTTGTGGAGTCGCAGGCATTTCCTGACCATGCAGCTGAAATCGGAGGCGTTCCAGTCCCTATTCACCGACGGCCTGAACAGCGTCGCAGGTGAGTTGTGTTCACGCTGGGCCTGTGCAGGCCACCGGAGGGTGACTCTTCATCTCCTGCCAGATCTGTTCGGGAAGCATCAGTTTGAGTTGAGGATCGCGGGAGGAGCCGTGAGGGACCTGTTGTCCGGGAAACGGCCTGAAGATGTGGATTTCGCCACCACGGCCACACCCGAGCAGATGAAAAGCATGTTCCAGGCAGCAGGCGTCCGGATGATCAATAACAAAGGAGAAAAGCACGGGACCATCACTGCCAGGGTTCTCCACTCTCGCCACTTCTTGGTTGTTCAGTTTTGGTGTAAAAAGTGGCCACGTTTTAATGTTGCAGGACGCTGCTTTTGTTCAGGTCCACAATGAGAACTTTGAGGTGACGACTCTTCGGGTGGACGTCCAGACGGATGGGCGGCACGCTGAGGTGGAGTTCACCACCGACTGGGAGAAAGATGCTGAACGCAGGGACCTCACCATCAACTCCATGTTTCTGGGTAATCTGCTGGCTTCCTGTGAGCATGACGAGTCAGGCCAGCAGTTGGTTAACATTCTATTTCGTCAGGATTGGATGGTACCCTGTATGATTACTTCAACGGATACGAAGACCTCCAGAAGAAAAAGGTCCGCTTTGTTGGCAGTGCCTCATCGAGGATTCAGGAGGACTACTTGCGAATCTTGAGATATTTCAGGTACAGCGTACTGGTCCTTTGCTGAGTTAATTTCAGTACCAGGTGTGGGGGTTTGAATCCACTCATGAGCCACTAAGCAAAGCACCGTTCCCAACACACTGCTCCTCGGGCGCCTGTCATGGCTGCCCACTGCTCATCAAGGGTGATGGTTAAAAACAGAGGACACTTTTTTTTTTTTACGTTCCTATTGCATAGACCAAACACAGCGGTTTTTAATCTGGCATAAAGTTGAACATTTAGCAAAATTCTGCCACACTTAATCGGAAAATCACTGAGTAGTTCTGTCTGCTGCTCAGGTTCTATGGTCGGGTGGCCGCCCAACCTGGGGAGCACGATCCGGAGACCCTGGAGGCCATCAGAGCGAGCGCTCATGGCCTGGCTGCCATCTCCGGAGAGAGGATCTGGGTGGAGCTGAAGAAGATGCTGGTCGGAAATCATGCAGCACATCTCCTGGAGCTGGTCTATCAGCTGGAGTTGGCACAGTTCATGGGTAAGGGGGAGGCTTGTTCATTCTTTTAGGCCACTTGAGGTTGGAACTTTATTAGTGCCGATTTTATCTGTATTTCTCACAAAGTTGTACAGTAGTAAACCCACAGATTATTTTAACATGTAATAATGCAATATGAGGGTACGTGTTTGTTGCATTGCATTTACATCTCCAGTGGTTTATATTTCCCATTGAGTTCTATAATCTGTTGTTGTTGCCAAATGTAAATTTTTTGCCTGCAATTTTTAGGGCTGCCAGCAGATGGCAATATGGGTGAGCTGAAGTTGGTCTGGGACAATGCTCAGGGTCTGTCACCCAAGCCCATGACTGTCCTCGCAGCGCTCTTCCGCAGCTCTGACGACGTGGAGAGACTCGACCTGCGCCTTAAAATTTCCAAAGAAGAAAAGACTCTGGCCATATTCTTAATCAAATACAGGCGCGACCTTGTGAAAGGTCAGAATGGCGACAGCTTACGGCCCTACACGGACTTCATCATTGACGTAAGCATGCATATTGTTTGTCTTCCCGCCGTGGAGTCTGAAGTTAGTGGAGGATAAAGCTGTTGACATCCTGAGATCCGCCGGGAATGGGAAACATTTTAAACATCCTGCTCAGCACATGCGTTTTCATCCAAAAAAAAGTGTTAATGTAACCAAAATGTTATTCCGTTTGGAAACACGGTTTCCAGACACTTGTTACTGGAAGAATATTAATAGTAATCAAAAAAGAAGGCCACTTTATTTGGATTTTACACTTGTTAAGCATACAGTCACAAATTGGATTAGTTTAGGTGTGTGTGCAAGGTTTGTCACACCCTCTTCTGACCACAAAAACTTATTAGGCACAAAATGTAACGGGCGGTGGGTGAATAAGAAAGCCTTGTAAAACGATAATGTAACTTGCCGTTTGCAGAGCCGGGAGCTGGACGCTCAGAGTAAAGTCTGTGAGCTCCTGAAGTACCAGGGTGAGAAGAAGCTGTTGGCGGAGATGAAGCACTGGTGCGTCCCACGCTTTCCTGTCAGCGGGCATGACCTGAGGAAGATGGGCATCACGTCAGGCAAAGAGATCGGCACCATCCTGCAGAGCTTGAGGGAAGTGTGGAAAAAGAGCCGTTACCAAATGGACAAAGAGGAGCTCCTCAGCACGGTTCGCCGGTCCTGATCGCTGGCCTCATGGAACCTGTCTGGGTTTCTTCTCTTCTGCTTCACTCGTCACTGGGGATTCCTTCGTATAATTCTTTTCCATCAGGATGCAGTTCGGCTCAGCCCGGCGTGATACAGAAGTGCCTTTTCCTGGCAAGTGTGTGTCGGTATTTATGAGTTGCAGGGCTTCGTTTTTCCGGCAGGCCTGAAGCTCGCGGCAGAGTGTCACTGTCAGCCGGCCTGCCAAGCCTACAATGGGCGCATCATTTCATATGCCTTGTGTTCGGTGGCGATAAGTTCCTGGCGATACGTTGACGTGTTTATGGCAGATTTGAAGTTGCATTTCGTCATTGTGCGCCCGTTTAGACGACCCAATAAACGAGAGACTGGAGCCTTTTGTTCCGATTGCTGTTTTTGTTTGATGGCCCTTAAATAAGACTGATGAAACATTGTAGATATTTTGAATGACTTTATGATTACATTTTATCATTTTGCAGTTATTTAGCTAGGATGTGGATTTTTTTTCATTTTGGAAAATATTAAGAAACTAAATGCCAAAAGAATTCACCATCAACTGTTCATTTTGAGAGCTGAGCAAAATGTAAAAGCTGTTTATTTAATTTGTCTAATCTGAATAGCTATTTATCACCATGATCCACTGTAATCATTTATGTGGCTTATTTTTCATGGTAATTAAAAACGGAAATGTGGTAAATGATCATGTCTGTTTAACCTTCCGTGTATGACTGAGACGAGATCACGGGTCATCAGAAGAAACCTCAAATCAGAAAAAAAAAGATAATTTCAAGCCACGAGCTCTCGTTTGATCGCCATATCCCCCCTGACGTCATGCTATTATTGTTCCGTAACATCCCACTTATGTCTGGCCGAGTTATCGCGTCCATTAAAATATGGCGTGAAAAGCGCCGACCTGGCAACCGTGGAGTTGGAATTCCGAATGAATGGTGCCTGTGATGCCCACGCCTTTTAAAGTACGGAGAGCTCCTCCTCCTCCTCTTCCTCCTCCTGGGGGCTTGGGATAAAACTTGCCCACCATCCCGAACTCGAGGCACATCCACGCAGCCGAGCACTGAAGAAAATGGATTAGGTGAGTTGCGAAGATGCGTTATTTCCATTCCAACACGAGCAACGCGACCTCTGAAGAGCAGCCGCGGGACGAAGGTCTGGCTCGGGTCGAGATCGCTCTCCTCAGCATGATCTTCCTCAGCGCCTCGGTCCTGAACGCCGGGCTGCTGCTCTTCCTCTGGAGGAGGAGGAAGCACATGTCCCGCATGCGCGTCTTCGTCTTCCACCTGTGCCTGGCGGACCTGGTGGTGGCCTTCTTCCAGGTGTGCCCTCAGCTCATCTGGGACATCACGGACCGCTTCCTGGGTCCGGACCTGCTCTGCCGCCTGGTCAAGTACCTGCAGGTGGTGGGCATGTTCGCGTCCACCTACATGATCGTCGCGATGACCGTGGACCGCTACCAGGCCGTCTGCAAGCCCATGGTGACCTTCCAAAGGCGCCGGGCGCGCTGGAACGTCCCCGTGTGCGTGGCGTGGGGGGTCTCCCTCGTGGGCGGCCTGCCCCAGATCTTCATCTTCTCCCAGGTCCAGGTCGCTCCCGGCGTCTTCGACTGCTGGGCCGACTTCGTCCAGCCCTGGGGCCTGAAGACCTACGTGACCTGGACCACGCTGGTGATCTTCCTGCTCCCCGTCCTGACCGTGGTGGCGTGCCAGGCGCGCATCTGCCGGGCCGTGCAGGCCAACCTGAGCATGAAGACGCAGACCCGGGCCAGCGGCGTGGCGGGGCTCTCCAAGGCCCGCGTGAAGACGGTGAAGATGACGGTGGCCATCGTCCTGGTCTACATCGCCTGCTGGGCGCCGTTCTTCACCGCGCAGCTGTGGTCCGTCTGGGACGAGCAGGCGCCCACGGAGAGTAAGGACTTCATTATCATCATCCATATCACTTAATTACAACAATCATCACCGTACTGTTATTTATACTTTATTACAGCAATAGAACTGCGTTTATTGTCATATGTATAAAGTACAGCGTACAGAGCACAATGAAATTCTTACTTGAAAACCCCTCCATCGGAGACAGAACATAAGACATAGAAGACAATATATCATAGAACATAAGACATAGAAGACAATATATCATTTCTGTCTATTCAAGTTACAGTGTATGGTCAGGCTCCAGAACTATTTTGTAAAATTTCATATGAACTTTTGGTGTGAATCGAAGGAAACAGTTATTCATAAAAGGAACCTACTGTTTCACCTTTCCATTTTACATCACAGAACCATATTTTAACATATAAAAAGTCTAATAAATGAAATTTGAAAAAAAAAAAAGCACAATATGAACCAAGACAGTTGTATTTAAGTCCCTGGACCCCAGATAGTCTTTCCTGAGCAGGACAACAAAAGGTAACAGTTTCAGAAAAAAACAGCAGAAAAATAGAGGCAAAGCTGATCACAAATGTTATTAATTCCTTACTTCTAACCAGAAATCCTATTACACGATTCTACTGTTTTTCCAGTCATCCTTGATGAAGTCCCTGATAAGGACTCATCATGGACTCATTCTTTTATTGGACCACCCTGTGTATTAAATTAACACTCACCATTAAAGAGATCCTAAAAAATATCCTAAAAATGCTACATTATATTTTATATGTTTGCTGTTTAAAATGTAGCCAGCAGGCAATAAATCGTCACTGCTATGCCATTATATTGCATCCCAGCAACAAGTAGAAGTCATTCTGAGTAGTCTTTAACAAGTAAAAAATGTGTTTAATGAGCACTCCGAGTGAACCTCAGAATGAACTCAGACGTTGTTGCTGCCTCCTCTCCATTTGATTCGAGATGTGACCTCCCTTGAAAAATGTTCATTTTCAAATATTACTTTTCGTACAAGATTTAATTAGTATCACTTGATATCACAGTGAGACTAATGTCACCCATATAACAATGTCTTAAATCAAGGCAACACAGTGAGATCTTGATGGATGAGATGAATTAACATTCAAGTCAGCATGTGTTGTGTATTGTCTAGTGCTGGAGTCTGACCAAGCATGATGAACCTAATGCAGCTCAAAAATAACAGACACAATTAACAGCACCACATCCATTGTGGAAAAAAAATCTAGAGAAAAGCGCCAGGCTCAGGCAACTCTACCATCTCTGCCATGTCATCATTTTCGATATATATTTCCATTATCCATGCCTCTACAAGTCCACACACGCGCTGTATGTATGTTTTCTACTAATTTGTGAGGTGATGCAAGCCTTGACCCTGAAAGTGCAATCACCAGCCTGACAATTCAAATCCACACCCCCATGAGATCTAGCTGGGTTTGGCTTTGGACGACTTTGTGGACAAAAATGTCTTAAAATTACAAGGCAATGAAAATTAAATTACAGTTGGAAATGAAAACTGAAACTTTACTTTACTTTATTTTGCAGACGCTTTTATCCAAAGCGACTTACATGAGGAAGACACCAGCAATTCTCGTTTGATTTCTATAGATTTTGAGTTTAACACGCAAGGAAACAACACTTTTTGCACATGAAATTATTATGTTTAAATATACAGTACAGGCCAAAATTTTGGACACAGCTTCTGATTCAATGTGTTTTCTTTATTTTCATGACCATTTACGTTGGTAGATTCTCACAGAAGGCCTCAAAACTATGAATGAACACATGTGGTGTTATGTACTTAACAAAAAGTGGAGACCTGGCCTCCACAGTCACCGGACCTGAACCCAGTCCAGATGGTTTGGCGTGAGCTGGACCGCAGAGTGAAGGCAAAGGGGCCAACAAGTGCTAACCTTCTGTTACCCCCTATACCAAATGACGCCAGAAAATAAAAATGATATGCTAATAGTTAACTTAAGAATTAATATGCTAGCAAGCTCTGAACTTTTAAAGTAACACACAAACTGCACGGAACTAATGTATAGCTCCCCCTACCAAAGGCAAAGGCTCATCCAGCAAAATTGCTTTATGAGAAGCAGGTGACTTTCAGCGTAACACTACTCTCAGTGACATCGTGGAAGATAGAAAGACATTCGTTCTTACAGACAACAAAACACAAAGAAACCTCACTCAAAACGACTCTATGATGATTCAGAGGAAAAGAAGGTTTTACCCTCCAATAAATATAGACCGGAGTGCATCATGCAGTAAACAGGCCCTACATCAGGAATCCTACAGTAATAATGCTGCGGAAACTACAGAAATTTGTTAGTGTTCCCCTGTACAACTGACACGCCCATCCGTCTGCTAACTAAAATATGACAATGTTAGTTTTTGCATTCATTTATTTGATAAAAGCACGGAAACCACGGAACGGAAGCACGGGCTGATGCCAAAACCAATCCCATTCAACCTGATGGAGCTTGAGAGGTGTTGCAAATTGGCCAAGGATAGGTGTACCAAGCTTGTGGCATTATATTCAAAAAGACTTGAGGCTCTAATTGCTGCCAAAGGTGCATCGACAAAGTACTGAGCAAAGCATAGCATTCTGAGGACAGAAATGCAAAAAGTGATGCGCTGTGAATACTTTCCGGATGCACTGAAACTAAAATATTATTCATAACCTCTAATTGAAGTTGAAGGGAATGTGTTATATATGTTGACATTTCCAACCTGAAATCGGCTTATGGTTTAGTTTTATTAAGACTTTAAGGACTGATTAGAGATAATGGAGATAACCACTGACCAAGTCTAATCTGTTATTGCTCTGAGTGAAATACCCCTCTATGATTTCAGCTGCAGTCTTCACCATCTTGATGCTCCTGGCAAGTCTGAATAGCTGTGCGAACCCCTGCATCTACCTGCTCTTTAGCGGCAACGTCCCCAAGAGCCTCTTCTCCCTCATGTGCAGAGGCCAGATGGGGAAGAAGGAGCCCATGCCAGAAGAGCCAACAATGGTCAGTTCTCTGTACGTCAACTCCAAGTGAAGAGGTGGAGCCCGGCTTTGAGTGTGGGAGATGTGTCCAATGTGGATCTGATATCCTGCAAAAACACTAACCCTGCACGACCCCCAACCCCCACCAGTACCGCTGTTATTACAGGACGAACATCAGAACTGGGCTATCAGATTGTCCATGGAGCTCTGCATGGCTTTGTTTAGCCTTTGTTGTCTTGTGGTCTTCACCTTGTTGTTTGAGTTAAACTGTGAAAAGATTCCCAGTACAGACTGGACTGGGATTTTGGATTAATGTGTTTTTTTTTACTGAAAGCATGCAGTCCAATCCTGTTATTTCCAAATGCATTATTAATGCAAGCGGTCATTATTCAAGATTCATCATCGTGTAGTTATTTGGTTACAGCGATAATGTAATGTGATGTAGACCCTTTGTAAATATTTTTGTGGTATTCATCTTTTCACCAGTTTAAATGAATATTTCTAGATGTAATACATGGATGTAATACATCGTTTCTGTGTAATTTCTATTTATTAAGACAATCTTACATTATAGTGATTAAAAATGCCTTTCTTTAGAACATTTGTATTTGACGATCCTAAAACAACTTCTTAATTCTCAAATGTATTAGTTATCTTATTTTTTCTTTTCTTCTTTATACATGTTTATATACATAGTGACTATACTGTTTTCAATCCCTTTGTACCATACATGCAAATGACAAATAAAATCTTGAAAATTGTACAGGTAAAACATATGGCATTTAAGGAGTCTATGTAAAAGTCCAATCCCAGTGTTCTGGTTATGATAGTATTCGTAATATCATACACTGATCAACCATAAAGTTATTGCCACCTGCCTAATATTGAGTAGTTCCCACTTTTACTGTTAAAACAGCCCATACCCAGCAAGACGCTACTAGAACTCTGAAGGTACCTGGTACAAAGCAGTCAGTAGCAGATCCTGTACGTTGTCCATTGCACAGACTCACAGTGTGTTTCAAACCTTTTTTTTATACAGTAGATGCAGGGCATGTTATCTGTCTAGCCATCACAATTTGGTCCTTATTTTTTTCTGATGAAATTAGATTTTTTTTTTCTGTATTGCCTCAGATTGCACAGTAGAACAAATCTGCCTTAGTCTTTCTATTCTTGTTAACTATCTTGTTCCTTTCTGTTCTTGTTAACTCTCCTTTCTTAATAACAGAACAATCTGAGGACGCAGCTTTCTGAAAACAGTAAAAACCTGTAGTGTTTCTTTTCTGTGGATCCTCTTCCATTTTCCTGACCCAGAAAACATCTGATGTAAGCTTGACCCAATTTTCTGAGTGCCGTATGGAAAGTGGCTAGAAAGGTGGATAAGAGATGGCTATATGGTACACACAGAGAAATGAGCCCTGTAAATGTACATTATGCTTGTAATCATCCAGAGAGTGTGGGGAACATCTAAGGCTTTGGATATGACCATATACCTTCTGAAGGCGCTTTCATTTGCACAGACTCTTGACAACCTTAAGTTTTTAACAGCCTCTTCATACCCAAAACCCTCTTCATTCGGCAATAAAAAAAATGTGTCCACCACAACAACATAATATATGCAAATTTGTCCAGACATAAATAAATCCTTCTTGATTTGGCCCAAATAATTTTTTCTTTTTTTAGAATACAAAATATTTGGCATCCATATTAAGCATTTTTGAAAGTCTTTCACAACATCTCTGACTGCCTCACAGATTCCCCAACTCCAGAATCTAAATGAACTTTGTCGACAACAGAGGTGTTGGAAGTGAGAACATCATCCATCACATCCACGCCGTGCTGGTGCACCTGGTGAGTCTGTTTATCTACGGAAACACCAGGTCGGCAGAGATGAAAGTGCTCCAGAGCAGTCAGGCACAGTTAAAAAACGATGGATCAATGCCATCACCGTGAGGCAGCCGCACAGTACATCTGCTTCTGCTCAGACCCAGACTGTGTTCCACGCCATGTAATAAGACTTATTGACTGCATCATTTGCGTTGTCATTAGTGGTGGCAGAATTAGCTGAGCCCCCACGAATTAGACTCCTCCTTCCTACGGCTGCTTTGTTAGGGAGTGCCACAGCGGATCAGCCAGTCTGGTTGTCAATACAGGACGCAACCCTCCCAATTTATCCAGGCTTTATCCATTCATCCCTAATGGTTCCCTTTAACTAAACTGTTTCGTTCAAATGGCAAGTATGCAGAAGGAAGAGTGATGCATTATGTGCGCTCAAGACATTTTACCACGTGACTTAAGAGAAGTCACTGTTACAGCATCATAAAGATAAAATTATTTCAAAACCGACAAACGAATATTTTCTTTCCAAAGCATATTTGGGGCAGTGGTGGCCTAGTGGTTAAGGAAGCGGCCCCGTAATCAGAAGGTTGCTGGTTCGAATCCCGATCTGCCAAGGTGCCACTGAGCAAAGCACCGTCCCCACACACTGCTCCCCGGGCGCCTGTCATGGCTGCCCACTGCACACTCAGGGTGATGGGTTAAATGCAGAGGACAAATTTCACTGTGTGCACTGTGTGCTGTGCTGCTGTGTATCACGTGTGACAATCACTTCACTTTCACTTTATTTGTAGATTTTTATTGTTATTAAAAGAATCTACAAAATCACAATAATTTGTACTTAGCAACACCAGGGTCAATATACCATGTTACAGCACACAAAAAATGTACAATTGTTGCATTTATATATATATGTACAGTCGTGGCCAAAAGGTTTGAGAATGACTGGTTTTCACAAAGTTTTGCTTCTTCAGTGTCTTTGCTTCTTCCTGACTAATGGCAACCAATTATTTTATAATCAGTACTTGGAGTTTGTTAGAATTTTTTTTTTGTTTGTTTGGCTCTTGAGGATTTACCACAAGTGGAGCAGTGCCTTAGAATAGTTGCTGTCGGAGGATGTTTTGGTACCGTTTTTTATTCATGGGTGTGTTCTAGGGCAAAATTGTGAGTGGACCACTTCCTTGTATGAGAAGCAGCCCCACACATGAATGGTCTCAGGATGCTACTGTTGGCACCAGACAGGACTGATGGTAGCGCCACCTTTTCTTCTCTGGACAATAATTTTTCCAGATGCCCCAAACAATCGGAAAGGAGCCTTGTTACAGAAATATGCATGGAAGAACAATAAATTCAAGCATCACCCTCCTTTTAAAGCATCCAGTCTGCTATTCTAACTCAATCAGCATGACAGAATGATCGCCATCCTGGTGCTCTTCAAAATTCTCACTTGTGTTAACAAGAGGATCAGCAGGTCCTTTTGTGGCAGGGGTTAAGGTTTTTTTTCAGGGTTAAGTTCGACTGTGCAATTCATAACTCTTCATAACATTCTGGAGTATATGCAAATTGCCATAATAAAAACAGAAGCAGCAAACTTTGTGAAAACCAGTATTTGTGTCATTCATTTAATGTTTCTTAAAATTCAGGTAACAATTTGTAGCATTGCATATGTATGATATGGAATATGAAATTTCCATGTCAATACTGGGAGTTTCCAAAAGTAGTATCATGTAGTATCATGTCCTCCAAGTTGGACATTCCTCCCAGTTGGACATTCGTCACTTTCACAGGAAAATGATTTTGAACCACACTTAATTACAAATCGGGTTCTATTGTTGTTTTGGAAACAATAGCATTGAATTTCAGAATAAAACTGACACCATTACATGCCATTCACGTCATACCGTGTATGACTGTGTACGTGACAAATATAAAATTCTTGTAAACCTTCATTGTTTGCTTCTTGCTGTGTGACAAGTACATATTATGTTAACCACTCATTTATTTCAACTCTTAACTACTAGCTACTTCTCTGTGACATCCAGAAAGTAGTCACAGCGCATCACTTTTTCAACATTTTGTTATGTTACAGCCTGATTCCAAAATGGATTAAATGCCTTTCATCCCCTCAGCATTCTACACACAATCATGACAAACAACACACAAACAACCAATCATGACAAGGTTAAAAAAGTTTACGTGAGGTAAACTGAGAAATCACATTCACATTAGAATTCACAGCCTTTCCTCAATACTTTGTTGATGCACCTTTGGCAGAAATTACAGCCTCAAGTCTTTTTGAATATGATGCCACATGCTTGGCACACCAATCCCTTGCCCATTCCTTTTTACAGCACCTCTCAAGCTCCATCAGGTCGGATGGGTGATAGGTCCACAGCCATTTTAAGATCTCTCCAGAGACGTACAATCGGATCAAGTCTGCAATCAAGTCTGGCATTCATAGAGTTGTCTCCAGCGCTCTGGAGAAGGTTTTCATCCAGGAGGTCTCTGATCATTGCTGCAGTCATCTTTCCCTCAATCGTGACTAGTCTCCCAGTTCCTGTAGCTTCAGGTGGATTTTAGAAAACTACAGGCAGACTGACATGTGCCTTTTACTAAGGAGTGGTTTTAACTCTATGCAGGCCTGATTGGCAGATTGCTGCAGAGATGATTGTCCTTCTAGAAGGACATGCAGCCAAAGTACATGTGATTTCTCCGTTTTTTTAATAAATTTGCCAAAAGTAAACTTTTTTCATGCTGTCATTTTGGGGTGTTGTGTGTGGAATTCTGAGGGAAACTGATTTAATCACTTTTATAAAATAGCTGTAACATAACAAAAAGTGATGCACTGTGAATACTTTCAGGATGAACTTTGCTGTTTGTCTATTGAGTCTTCCTGCTGGGATCCCAGCTGCTCTTTACAGAGACAAACACTATTTTATTTTATTTATCAGCTCTTGAACGTGTCAGTTTTGTAGTAACACCAGCTGGCATGTAGAAACTTCTGCAGGTTTATAAGTCAACATTTACTCAACAATTTGTGTAATGAAGCAGGCATGCTTCATAAAGCACTACTGCAAAAAGCATCTTTCTGCAAGCAGTTTTATGTTGCTGTTCGTGAACATCATGTAGTTTGCATCTTTTAACACACCCCCTTTTCTCTTCTTTCAATTAAATGTATCTCATAGTGTCTGGAATTCTCAAAGCAAGGTTATACAAACAAAAATCTTCCAAGGAATTCTGAAAGTCATTTGTTCTGGTTTTCTGGCAGCTCTAATAGGAGTCGCAGAGTTCCTGCCCAGGGGCTCAGGCATTAAGGACAAAAGAGGGAAATGTTGGAAACTAAATAGCTAAACATCTATGATGGAAGCATAGCTGAATATCCCCCAGAAAACAAAGCCCAGTATGACTGCACTGTATAATCATTCTGTGAATATAATAATCGTATTGCGAGTGAAGAGTGCGGCTCCAGCTTTGTGTGCCACCTGTGGCAGAGCCTACTGAGACGCCGTGGCCCTGTCGGGGCAGAGCAAATCAGATGGAGCAGATAACAGTGGACAGCAGAGGCTGTGGTAATCCAGATGCCAGTTGGTAATATGAATGTTCCTCCATTACAAATGGCTACAAGGCACGTCTGGAGTCGTCTGTTATTTCCTGTTTTAATATGGCTGTGTTTGAGCGGCCATACGTAGTGACATCAACTATGTAGAATATTATATTGTTTTCTATATGACTGTGTAGTGTTATTAGAGCCTTTAGAGTTACATTAACCTATGGGCTACGGTTGCGCTGTGTGTATATAGCTGTAAATGTTTGTTCCTTGTTCTAACCACCCCCAGCAATACAGTGCTTGAGTGCTTCGGCTCATTATTACGAATGTATTCTGTGTCAGCGTTGCAGCACACCTCTTGCTCCATTATGTTGCTTTGTCCGTTGAGCTCCACTTTTCTCACTCAGAGGGAGGCTTTGTAAAAGGACATCCAGTGTCAGCGGTGCAAGTATATCTCCAGATGAGTCAATATCAAAGGAGCAGACAGCCTAGTAGGCTGACAACTTATTTAAAAAGGTTTATGTTTCAAGGTTTCTTGCAGACTGGGGATAAGAACCACATTAATCTCCAGGCTCCAGCAGCAACTTTGTAATGATCATTTAGGAGACGCAGCATGTCTCTTCATAACGAAAAAGAACAGTATGAACTGAAGATAATTGAGGGATGAGTTTGGCACTGGTTAATATATTCAAATATGAACATATTAAAAATGAATGTATACTGTACACTGAACAAAATGTAAACCCAACACTTTTGTTCTTGCTCCCAATTTTCATGAGCTGAAATCAAATATCTGAAACATTTTGTACATTCTCTAACTTGCCGAGATTGACAACAAGGCAGGAGCCAGAGCAGGATATGGCAGAGTTGAAGATGCTGAGATTTGCATTGGGGGTTACAAGGACGGACAGGAATTGGAATGAGTGCATTTTAGGAATAGTTAGGGTTGGATGTTTTGGGGACCAAGTCAGAGAGGCTACATTGCATTGGTTTGGACATGGAACAAGAAGAAGATGGAACAAGAAGAAAAGAGGAAGGCCCTGTTTATGGATGTTGTGAGGGAGGACATGCAGGTGGCTGGTGTGAAAGAAGAAGATTCTGAGGATACAGGGAAATATAGATGATTGCTCTGCGGAGGTGTGTATTTGTGGCCTCAACGTGCAATAAACCAATCAGAATAGCTGGTGGGTGGTGTGCTCGTACCTCAGAGTAGCTCATGAGCCATGGTGGATTACTATTATAATTGTATGTTTACCTGGGAAAGCCATGGGAAACAGACTTACTCAAAGTTAAAATGTATGAGTACCACTGTTCAACTGAATTAGAACAGTGCACCATATGTGTAGGAAATTAACACAAATGTAGTTGTCATATGTCTTTTTTTCGTGCTTATGTTAATGTGTCATTAACATGCAGATGTAGATGAGCCCCACCAGAAATTTGCGAAAATCACACAATTTGTCGGTTCAGCTCTAGCAAAGAAGAGTTGATGCATGTTCACAGCTTTGGAGGTATAATTACTTCTTCAATTTTTTCTCGCGTAAAGCTTGCCACTCCTGCACGTGCAGCTTAATTTAAAGCACCTCCTGTCCCCTCGCCTGCATGTTTCTACATTGCTTATCTTGGGCTACTGCGCTTGGCACAGCTGGGTCTATTTACACCCTTAACTGACAAAGTAATCCAATTTGAAATTTTATTGGTTTCTGATTTGCTGTCTTTCCAACTGTGATAAATTTAAAGCCTTCAAGAAATGACAACATAGAAACGACATATATCTCCTAAATCTACTTAATTTATCTTTCTCAGAAAGGTGTTGTTTGATCTGTTTGAAAAGACATACCTATTTGTGAGGGTAAAAAATAATGATGCTGTTTAAAATCTGCAGTCAACATCTTTCACACTTCCCTGAAGGAGACGTCATGTCACATGTCTCTCCTGCTTTTTCATTGTCAGCATCCAGACACGTGACCACAGGATGTGCCTTATTTACTGAGATCATTTGTAATGGAAGTTATCCAGTGATACTAATTACAATTGGACCCAACCGCATACAGTCAACCCTTTTTAAGCTGTCAAGAATCATTGAACCACTAATCAATATTTTTTAGCTCATTAGACATTACATATCAGAAAATAGCAGAGCCAAATAAAAGATAAAAAAAAAACATGTCACGTCATTTTCTGTGAGTAACTTCACCTCAGCACGTTTCTTTTTGTGTGTTTGTGAGCGGCCGCACCACCAGAATGAATTAGTATTATCGCCTTCGACACCATGACAATAAAAGAGAATTAAAGTGCAAAAAAACAACATTGTAAGTGGTGCAAAGTGAGATCCTCTAACAACCAGAATAAGGCCTTGAACCTCCCAAGGGGATGTACATACATGTGCATTGTGTTCGAAGAAAGCAACATGTTGCCGATGCCTAAGAGCCTCTTGACGTGCTCCTGCTAATGGAGAGCAGCAGGGTGGGATGGCTCAGAGCACGTGCAGTCGTGGCCAGTGCATCTCATCTCCTTGTTAGGCTGTGCTGAAATTGTTGAGAGCATGAAAGAAAGCCGCACAGGAGCAGGAACAGCACCACACAAACGTCCGGAAGCCCTGAAGTTAACATGAGAACAAACGTAATGCATCAAGATATAGAGATAGAGAGGTTTATAAACTCTGCTGCATGCATACCGGAGTGGGCATCATTCAGGTTTATGTGAAGCATTGAGTAGGCAAAAGGGCTGTTGTTCTGTGATTGGTGACTGAAAAATTCTACACAGCTTTACCAATAACTGTAGTTCAGCATCTTTCTCATGGAACAAGTTACTCTAAAGTTCTCAATTAACACAAATGGCGAAGGGATTTTGAAAGCAATGGAAAAGGAACGAGAGAGAAATGTAAGTGTTTCTGTTTTAAACCCACAGCTTCAGCAAGTAAGTAATGGAGAGGTTTTCTTTTAAATAATTCCCAAGAATACTGTTAGTGGTTGATGTTGCGCACAAACCATGTACTTGAGTCAATGTTGAGATAAAAGTCCATGACTTTTCCCCTCACAATCCATTAGATGGCAGAGGGCATCAAATGGCCTGAAGTACCAAGACAGGAGAGTCTTGTGAGGGTGGATGATCACGGTATTCCTGTATCAGGGGTTCTGTTTAAACAAAGCAAAAACATCAAAAAACAATCGGATTGGACTGCGGCAAACATTTCGGGATTCAAATGTTCAGTATAAAGAGGTTCCCTTCACAGCTATTCTCCTTCCTGCTTCTCCAGGTCCATAACAGGCACCCGGGGAGCAGTGTGTGGGGACGGTGCTTTGCTCAGTGGCACCTTGGTGGATCAAGATTTGAACCTTATGATTACAGGGCCGCTTCCTTAACCGCTAGGCCACCACTGCCCACAAGCTTTGCTGGGTGAACACAAGAGGGGAGTTACAAAATGCTTTGCTAGTTTTTTTGTAGGAATGCACCTACATTTTTTAATAAACCCATTTAACAATCTTCTTTATAAATCGTATAACTGCATAACAATCAATGCCATTACTACAAACAATGAGCTTACTAATTATGAACATATGATATGGGATTGGAACCTGGGGGGTACGAGACCATGTCTCTAACTGTCATACCACCATGTAGCCAAATGTGTACACACCCGTTAAAATTTTGTGACCACAATAAATCACCAAAGATCCCTATACCCTTTGTGAAGCATGATGGTGGCAGCATCATGTTCTGGGGTTGCTTTCCTTCAGCTGGAACTGGGGGTTTAGTCAAGGTGGAGGGAATTATCAGCACTTTGGACCCAAAACCTTCAGGCAGCTGCTTGAAATCTGGAAAAGAAGGGGAATTTCACCATTCCACATGATGTTGACCCCAAGCATACATCCAAAACGGCAACTGACTCAACCAGAAGAAAAATCTGCTTTTGTAAGAAAATGTCATGACATACCATACTTTTTAATAGAATTGATTACATTAAAGTTATGAAATGATGTAATGTAATCAGTTTTTTTAATATCACAAGTGTTTTAAAGATATGTAAATATGAATTAAGTTTTGAATAAGTTTTATTGGAGCTTCTTAAAATAACAGATAAAGTAGTGAAGCATGCAAATGTCTATGAAATAAAGGTTTAATACAGAAAAAGTAATGCAGACTACAAAAATGAAAGGGAACATCTTGAGGGCTGATATTAAATGTACAGTGATTCAGAACTTCAGGAGGCATGGTGAGCTTTGATGTTTTTTCTTCACTGTTCTCATTATGCAACACTCCTGTCAGTAGTGCTAGTAATGTAGTGCTTCTAATGTTTGATGATAATGAATAGGCTTTGGGGGTCTTCTTTGACTGATGGTAGACTTGGCCTAACATTGCTTTGAATTTAAGGTTTGATAAGGAGGTTTGATCTTCAACCTGGTATTCACTGAGCGATAAGCCTAAGCCTTGGGCTTTATACTGCATTTAAGTGCATTGGGTTAGTGACCCCTACTGGTCAAATTGTATTAAAATTGTACTGGTCAAATTGTATTGTCTGTTACACCAAATGTAAGACTTTTGTTCTTTGTAGCTTCTTTATACAGTACAGGCCAAAAGTTTGGACACACCTTCTCATTCAATGTGTTTTCTTTATTTTCAGGAACATTTACGTTGGTAGATTCTCACTGAAGGCATCAAAACTATGAATGAACACATGTGGAGTTATGTACTTAACAAAAAAAGGTGAAATAACTGAAAACATGTTTTATATTCTAGTTACTTCAAAATAGCCGCCCTTTGCTCTGATTACTGCTTTGCACACTCTTGGCATTCTCTCGAAGAGCTTCAAGAGGTCGTCACCTGAAATGGTTTTCCAACAGTCTTGAAGGAGTTCCCAGAGGTGTTTAGCACTTGTTGGCCCCTTTGCCTTCACTCTGCGGTCCAGCTCACCCCAAACCATCTTGATTGGGTTCAGGTCCGGTGACTTTTTGTTAAGTACATAACTCCACATGTGTTCATTCATGGTTTTAATGCCTTCAGTGAGATTCTATCAATGTAAATGGTCATGAAAATAAAGAAAACACACTGAATGAGAAGGTGTGTTCAAACTTATGACCTGTATTGTATATCTCTGTTCTTAAGCATTTGAACATCAAGCATAAGCTCCCTTTTTTAAGGGTGGCAATTATAAGCAAGGAGTTGGTCACCTGGCAACTGTAAAACTGTAGATTGTTCATTATCTGATTAACATTACATTTGAAATAACCTACCCTATTGCTTTTATATTATATACACGCATTCTTTACAGATGAAGCAGCAGGCTCTGTGATGGGGAGTGAAGAGACGTTTGACACAGCAGAGTAGCTCAAAGTTTTTTATTAGTCAACTCCTTCAGAATCAGGTACCAGCACAACAGGTGCTCTGCAGGACAACAGGAGAAGCATTCATCCAAGATTATTATATGCCCTCTGCCTGCTCCAGCTACTCTCCAATACCATGCAACAGCCCACTAAATCCCCCAACACTCACCCTAACGGTGGGTACAACCTTGCCTCACTAACCCCAGAGGCGGCCCTTATGTAAGTTAGGCCAGCCCTATTGGCTGCCAACGCTACACAGGCATGCATACTCTGCCTGATATAAAAAAGAAACGTAATAATTTAATGCTGTTCTACATTATTCAACAACAACAGCAACAATTATAACAACAACACTAACAAATATGTTTCTTTTATTACACCATTCTCAAAGCCAAGTCTTCTATACATTGCAAAATCCCTTTTTAAGCACTATGTATAAATTTGAATGCATGCATAATATTGTGCATTTTTGACCTTTCACACAGTTATTCATGAACTCCTTGTGAACTTGGAGCGCATTTAGCACTATGAGCTCAGCCAACACACATGCAGGAGTCCAATGAACTCAAAAGTAGATGCAAACTTGCTGCAGGCTGACCAGGGCCCAGAGCAGCCTAATTATTGAGGAGGAACCTAAGATAAGATAATAGGTAAGGCCTAGCACAGCCTTGGCAGTTCTAGACCTTTCAGGGTCTTGCCAGAAAAAGTACGCCCGAAAGACAGAGGTTTGGCAACTCGATACAAGTTATGGGCATTTGTAACCAGAAAACAATTTATGATGACAACCTGGTGATTAGACACACATTTAGATTAACTAAAGAACACACATTTTTCATATTTGTGCACATGATCAATGATTTTTGATCATTGGTCACAACTTGAAAATATTGGTGGCCAACTCATTGAGGACAACTCACAAATCAACTCTTTGTAAATATTGGGGGAATGTCCATTGTAGGATGTACCTATGCTAATTAAAATTGTACTTACAGTCCATGCTGGGTCGAGCAGTGTGCACTGCCCCCATGGGACCATAACTGCTGAAGCACAGACATTTTTACACTTACAGTAAAAATATGCAGCAGCAAGGGTTTCTGTATGAATGTGTTTAGGAAATTGGGACTTTTTTAAAGTTCCATGCTGACCTAATGGCTGCAGACGCATGGGCTTATTTAAATGGGAGTCAGTGTGACTGATGCAACTGCCTTTGTGTACAACCACAGGAAGAAGATTAGAAACTCTTGCAGTGAGTGAAATCAATGGACAGGTCATCATCTGAACTGTGCATTGCATTCAAGCCCATAAAATCAGGCTAGAGAAATTTTGATGTCATTTTCGTGGCAGTTCTTCCGATAGCTGGAAAGCTATTTTCCTTCTTTTATGTTCTTTGAACACAAGGAAAATGTAGGATGTGGAAAGATGGGCCCTGAGTTATGGGTTTCACCTCTCTGAAAACAGCACCAAAGGAAGGTCAACAATGAAAATTAGCCGAGAGGCTGTTAAATACATTAATGGTCACTCTCAATGGTCACACCTATAGCCTATTTTGTCAAATCAGAAAAGTATACGGCCGCGCCTGTGAATTACTATCTGGCGAGGGGAAAAGCATTTATCTTTGTTTTGTGTTGAGAATATAAAGGCAGACATCATCCCCCTGTTAGCTCTTAATGGTCGGGACTATCATTGTCACAGTTCATTTCTAACATAATTTCATCAGGATAAGTCATCAGTTAAAGGCTGTCTCCTGCTGATGAGAACATTGCATGGAAAGCCGATGGCTCTTTTTACGCCCACCCTTATCCCGTTATTTACTCTCATCATCTTGACTTACGCAAGAGTGTCTGTCTGGTTTTTACATAACAGGGTCCATAAAATTCTGCATATCTTTTGGTAGAAGGCTAAAAACAACATAGCTAGTCATATGAATGTAACATACTCATACTCTCTAATGCGTTAATTACCCATTATGTGTAGGTAATTATATGAGGTGCCCCCTAGGCCATATATCAAGAAAAGCTCACACATAAACTACCTTTCATCATGCATCTAAACACAAACCTCACACATACACCATATATTCCTCACACATCTACACACAAACCTCACACATACACCATATGTTCCTCACACATCTACATACAAATCTCACGCATACACCATATATTCCTCACACATCTACACACAAACCTCACACATACACCATATGTTCCTCACACATCTACATACAAATCTCACGCATACACCATGTATTCCTCACACATCTACATACAAACCTCACCATACACCATATATTCCTCACACATCTACATACAAACCTAGCACGTACACCGTATATTCCTCACGCATCTATATACAAACCTCACACATGCACCATATATTCCTCACACATCTACATACAAACCTCACACATACACCATATATTCCTCACACATCTACATACAAACCTCACCATACACCATATATTCCTCACGCATCTACATACAAACCTCACGCATACACCATATATTCCTCACACATCTACATACAAACCTCACCATACACCATATATTCCTCACACATCTACATACAAACCTCACACATACACCATATATTCCTCACACATCTACATACAAACCTCACACATACACCATATATTCATCACACAGCTACATACAAACCTCACACATACACCATATATTCCTCACACATCTACATACAAACCTCACACATACACCATATATTCATCACACAGCTACATACAAACCTCACCATACACCATATATTCCTCACACATCTACATACAAACCTCACACATACACCATATATTCATCACACATCTACATACAAACCTCACCATACACCATATATTCCTCACACATCTACATACAAACCTCACCATACACCATATATTCATCACACATCAACATACAAACCTCACCATACACCATATATTCCTCTCACATCTACATACAAACCTTGCGCATACAACATATATTCCTCACACATCTACATACAAACCTCACCATACACCATATATTCCTCACACATCTACATACAAACCTCACACATACACCATAGATTCCTCACACATCTACATACAAACCTCACACATACACCATATATTCATCACACAGCTACATACAAACCTCACACATACACCATATATTCCTCACACATCTACATACAAACCTCACCATACACCATATATTCCTCACACATCTACATACAAACCTCACCATACACCATATATTCCTCACACATCTACATACAAACCTCACACATACACCATATATTCATCACACATCTACATACAAACCTCACCATACACCATATATTCCTCACACATCTACATACAAACCTCACCATACACCATATATTCATCACACATCTACATACAAACCTCACCATACACCATATATTCCTCTCACATCTACATACAAACCTTGCGCATACAACATATATTCCTCAAACATCTACAGACAAACCTCCCACATACACCATATATTCCTCACACATTTACATACGAACACACACAACATCGCACATACAACATACATTGACACACCGGACCAGTGCAGATTTACAACATGAATAACCAGACACAGACATGGCACAGCAGGATACATTTATACACAAATGTAGATAATCAGGTTATCAAGGCTACGTTGGACAGAAACAAAACTCTGAATTACAGACCTGGAGCACCCCATAAAATCAGGTTTGTGACAAATGTTATCACATCAGTTATCCAACACAGACAAGCATCAAGGACTAGAGACAACAGGAAGGTTCTTACATACACATGCAAATAATAACTACGATTCTGACAGGGACACAGATGTTGCGCCATCTGGTTGAGCTCACTTCTAAAAGAAGAAAGAATAGGTATCTCTGTATATATAGCCGGACATTTACAGGAACCTTTCGATTTCTTGTTACTGATCAACAGAAAATGTCATGAAGAGCACAGAAGTAAAATTAGCAATCAAATAATTATCCAGTACAGGATTCGAACCGGCTAGGCCACCACTGCCCCCCACTGACATTCAGGTAAATAAATGATTTACTGTTTACTAAATGATACTATTTTGTTTCTGTATTAACCCATAATGATAATGAGTAAATCTATTTTTTTTATTATGCATTGCAGAGAATATGGCAGCAGGACAGGCCGGGAATTGAGAGAAGAGAAAATTGAAAAAAATACGCAAATGAAGAAAGATGTCAGTACAAGCATTGGAAAAAGGACAGAATGAGCAGTGCAATTCATGAGTACCGGGAGACTGTTGGCTTTTTAGTCGGGTTTGGAATATTTCAAAGAGCACTTTGCAAAGATGCCTCCATTTCTCTCTGGTTTTTTTTTAATTTAATGTACAGGGTGGGCCATTTATATGGATACACCTTAATAAAATGGGAATGGTTGGTGATATTAACGTCCTGTTTGTGGCATATTAGTATATGTGAGGGGGCAAAATTTTCAAGATGGGTGGTGACCATAGTGGCCATTTTGAAGTCGGCCATTGGATCCAACTTTTGTTTTTTCAGTAGGAAGAGGGTCGTGTGACACATCATTTTTATTGGTAATTTCACAAGAAAAACAATGGTTTTAACATAACTTTATTCTTTCACTTATTTACAAGTTTCTGACCACTTATAAAATGTGTTCAATGTCACCAACCATTCCCATTTTATTAAGGTGTATCCATATAAATGGCTGTATAAGACAATAGTTCAAGTTGATCTTTAATGTAATTTCAGCTACATACATGTTAGACAGTACATAGTACTTCTTTCTAAAATCCTTGAGCACTGTGTTTATAATCAGCTATCACTTCATCTGTCACAGAACAACCTCCTGGATCCTGTCTGGCTTCAGAACAGCTTATTCAACTGAGACGGCCCTTCTGGCTGTTACCGAGCAGCCACATGCAGCCAGATTGTCTAAACTGTCATCGGTCCTTATTTTCCTTGACCTCTCTGCAGCATTCGACACCATCAACCACAAGACTCTCTTGTCAATCCTGAAGAGGCTTGGAATTCAGGGCTCAGCATGGCTGTGGTTTGCTTCCTACCTTGATGAGCGATCTTACCAAGTGACTTGGAAAGGATCCACCTCTGGCTCATGTAGACTCTCCACTGGTGTCCCTCAAGGCTCAGTGCTGGTCCTCTCCTTTTCTCCCTTTACACGAGATCACCTGGTGAGGTCATTTCCTCACATGGATTATCCTACCACTGCTATGGTAGGATAATCCAACGACACACAACTCTTCTTCTCTTTTCTTCCCTCAGATCTACATGCTGCTCCCAAAATCTTGGATGGCAGCCCATTGTCTCAAACTCAATCCCACCAAAACTGAACTAATATTCATTCCAGTAGATTCTTCACCACATCAGGATCTTGCTATTTACCTGGACAACTCATAGCTCTCACCTTCTACAACCTTGGAGTAACAATAGACAACCAACTCTCCTTCTCGACTCACATCAGCAGTCTTTCCTGCTCATGTAGATTCCTTCTCTGATCAGACGAATCCGCCCTTATCTGTCAACCCAGGCCACCCAACTACTGGTTCAGTCCTTAGTAATCTCACGACTGTAACTCCCTTCTAGCTGGTCTACGACTATGTACCATCCGACCTCTACAACTAATACAAAATGCAGCAGCACGACTGATCTTCAACCTTCCCAAATTCTCCCACACCACCCCTCTGCTACGTTCCCTCCACTGGCTCCCAGTAGATGCACGCATCAGGTTCAAAATACTGATGCTGGCCTACAAAGCCAAACATGGAGTAGCACCATCCTACCTCACAGCACTTATTACACCCTGCACTGCACCTCGTATACTCCGAGCCTCCAGTACTGCTTGCCTGATCCCTCCATCTCTGAAGGTAAAAGGAAGTCGATCGTCTAGACTCTTCTCCGTCCTTGCCGCTCGGTGGTGGAATGAACTTCCCCTTGTGGTCAGAACAGCTCAGTCACTGAGTACTTTCAAACGGCAGCTCAAGACCTTCCTCTATAGAGAATATTTAGATTAACTTATAACCTTCTTATTGACTTACTTATGGATAGAAACTACAACAGAGTGAATAAAAAGATTATATTCATAGCTGGGAGTCCTAGCCATCACTTTGTTGATGGTAACTTGAAAGCACATTGTAAGTCGCTCTGGATCAGGGCGTCTGCCAAATGCCTTAAATGTAAATGTAAATGTAAATGTAAATGTAAATGTAAATGTAAATGTAAATGTAAAAACGACATAATGTTAAAACATAAGCTAAAAAAGACAGATAGCACTAAACTAATGTGTTTCTATTGTCTCTCTTTAATGCTAAACACATTGTAAGAATTTAGTCAAGTACACACAAGCAGACTGGGTATCTGTAATTACCCTGACACAGTTATGGGGATTGTTGTACAGAGATGTTACTGAACTTCACTACTTATTGTACAAGGCATGGTACTTGTTCTGCTCAGATCCATCCATCAGATCCATTAAATTATTTAAGTTAAAAAGAAAATCAGCCACATGTTGGCAGTCAAGGAGATTTCTGGTAATTGCTAAGTGTGATCAACAAACTCAGACCCCTCCCAGCAAAGCTCAAAGCCGGAACTGCACTCCTAAAAACTCCCGCTACTGCAATTAGTCACGAGTTGCTTCAGGGAGATGGGAGGGGGTTGCTTTGTGTAATCATTGATGTCACATTTTCCCCTAGATGAGACTAGTCAGATAAAGTATTTGCTCGCACCTACAAATACGTAATCATTATTTGACTTGTACATTGACAAGTCACAAAATCACAAGTAAATGTCCACATTGCATGGTTGATGGTTCTGTGTTCTCTGCTTCTCTCACACCAAGTCTACCACTAAAACTGCAGCTAGAGGGCACCCATATTCCATCACAAAGGATTTGCAATGCCTTCTTGCGCTGAAAATGAACGTATTACTTAGTTAGCAATGGCCCAGATAGCCTGTGATTAATGCTAGAGGTCCAGGGATCATTTAAACAGCTCAGTGATTCATTTGCTCTCTCTGTAGATTTCAGACATACCCTGCAGACCCCTAATACATTACTTTCTCAAGTAAACATTTCTTCTGCTCTACAGCAAACCTACAGCAATAAAAAGACTATCACTGTAAGGATTTTTGGTGGAATTAATGCTACAATATAGTCACATATATGCAGAGCTTTCCACTATTATAGGCACCCCTATGTGAAACTGAAGGGTCAGTTTCTGTGTTTTATACATATATAGATCTGTTTTCTTTTTAATACATTTATTTCAAACTAAAAGTCAGATTTTTAAATTTCTTTCTCAGTATATTTAGCTTGCATGCTCTCCCTTTGTTGGTGCAGGTTTTTCCCCCAGTTCCCCAGTTTCCTCTCACCAAAGGCATGCATGCTAGATGAACTGGTGGCTCTAAAATGTGAAAAGTATGGGAGTGTGATGGAATTCTGTTTAGTCACCTGTCCTGACAACAGACTTGCCTGTTTGGATGTTGGAGCTGGACTATCCACGTGCTGTATCCTGCCACCAAAATCCAGACTCAAATTCACATCTTTTGTCACATACGGCATCATATATTGTACAACATACAGTAAAATGCTCTTTGCCAAAAAAAAAAAAAACAGTACAAGAAAAGAAAAAGAAAATAGTATATACAAAGAAAGTAGCGGCAGTATGTCTGTAAGGATAAAGTGCACGTGAATTATCAACACAACATATCTGAATGTATGGTAAACATGTAAACATATAAGAACTATATGGGAAGAGTATTATGTGGATATGGATATGGATAGAGTCACAGTTGTGGGTATTATGGTACAGAGTACAGATCAGCAAAAGAGAAGAAACAGTATGACAGTAAGGATAAATTGCAGAGTGTAGTTACATGGACAGAGCCCGGATCTGCAGCTGATTCAGGGCCCAAATAGCCTGATGGAAGAAGCTCTTCCTCATTCTCTCTGTTTTGGCTTTAAGCTTCCCTAACATCCGAAGAGAGAAGAGTCCGTTGTTCGAACGACATTGATCTTTCAGGCTCTTCCTGGCTTTAGTTTGGTGTAGATGGACTGAAGAGTTATCCCGTTATAAAGTAGTGTTGTCAGAAAAAGAAAGAAACACTCTACAATAAAAACTAATTTTGATTGACCACAGCCAAAGGTACGTTTTGTAGAACTTTGCGTGCTGTGATATATTGCCGCGCAGCCACTACAGGGCTCTGAAACCAGTATGGAAGACCGGGTGATTTATAGCAGTGATTATAAGTTGATTATAGTGATTAAGTTAAAGTGTATCACCGTACCGCATGAGGAAGGCCTACCGGGTGTGTTTTGACAATAAACGTGTGCTGGTTTGCCGGCACGGAGGGGAGAGGGGTGGAGGAACCCCGTCTATCCATAAAGTTCATCACAATATTCAGTTTTTCAGTTAAATATTTGATTTAGCAGTGGTGTATAACTGTATGAACTATATGAGGCTTATGCTTATATCTTTATTAAAATTCATGAAAAGAATTACTATTACTTTCATATAGTAGTTGAAACACTACCATTACATTTTAAATAGGGTAGAAGATAAATGTAACTAATAATATTTCCAAAATAATCTTCCCAACATATTGAGGGAGTGGATATGTGGCAATAATATGTAGCTGCAGCTTTATTGAAGCATGTATTTTTTGATTGCACATCGCAGAAATGTAGAGCCATGACAACCCTAATTTTAGGATAAAGTGTTGTCTGGTTTGCATAAATAATTAAATTCTTCACCTTCTTGCTAGTTTTAATCACAAATTCACCACATTCCAGCTGAACAAGTACTATTTTACTCCACCTGGGGTCAGTAGCGGTCTTTGCTTCATTCAGGAGGGGTGGATCTAAATAGGCGACCTCAGCATAGTTTGGCATGTGTGTTTTGCTGATCCAAGGATTCAGAGAGCACATGGCCGTAAGTAGGTGACAGAAACAAAGGGCAAAAGGCACGGTTTGCACATTGACCACCCTGTTCCACTCGAGGACATTTGTTCTTGTTTTTCGCCCTGTGTGAGTTCACTGAGCACATCTGTCCCTGGACTGAGGTCAGGCAGGTTCTAGCGAGGCACTTAGGTATTCATTGCCACAACAATGTTGTACTTGGCATGCTTGTTCAAGTCATCAGCGTATGGCTGACACCTTCAAGGTCACTGACGCTGTACAGCAGTACAGTGAACATGAGTAGGCACTTTCAGTATCAGTTTAGAAGCTTTTTTCTGTACCATGCAGTAGCAGAAACATGCATAGCTTTATTATTACAGACAGCAAATAACTGCAGCCAATGTTTCTTTTATTATTTTAATCCATTAGTTTTAATAACCTGAGTATCGTGGGGCATGATGTTGGCAATGAAGGCTTTTTAATTTGTCACTCATTCCACCAGTATGTTCTGGCCGTCTTGATGCTGCTCTGCACTGTTTAGTGTTTATTTCATGAGCAGATGATGTCTCTGACACATTATGTTGTGCTTGAGGTCATGCTGCTTCTATGTTTATAAAAAAAAAAATCCCTGGAGCCATTTCTATTTTGGACATATGGTGGTACTGTAGAGCAGTTGAACTCTAAAGTACAAAGGAGGTGCTTGGCTGGTGTCTGATTAAAAAACATCTGTTAGCGTCTGACATCCTTCTGGCTCCGATGCTACAGTTTAGTAGTTCATTCTTATTTACTTGGGGACTTGTACATGATTGAGTGAGGCTGTTTGTATTGCTTTTTTGCTATCAGCATTACATCTAATGATTTATGATTAACGTATTTCATCCAGTCCACAGAAAAGGCATCATTCTGAAAATCTCAGATGCCTTTTGCCTTATCGTCCTGTGATTCATTTAAAATGTGCTAAATGTGTACATGCATCATAAGAATAAACATGCATTTTTCAACCGACCAATTACTGCCGACATAAATAATTTTAGCCTATAGCGAGCAAACAGTCCCTCAGAGACAAAGGAAAGCAAGTAGTCAAAGTCGCCAGGTGCACTCAGCACCTGCACTATAAAAAGATGTTACTCAGCAACAGTGAAAACCCGCCCCTGTGATAACAGCAGTGCTGCCATGTCTGTTTCCAAAAATTATGAGGTAAATGCATTTTGAGCTGCACAGTTCATCTTACATTTTGTCAATTTTTTCTAGGAATTATAAAAGTTATGTGACTCTAGATATGTCAGTAACACCCGCCTCTTATGATTGGTTGCTTATTAGTTGATTAGTTCTCCTGCAAGGTCTGGCAACATTGTAAAAGCGTGAACGCCACTATATCATTAGTGCCAACAGTGACGGCCAGGAGCTGCCAATGCCGAGTCATGTGATTAGGAAGCCCTGGTCAATCATAGCTGAGCTCAGTCCGGCCTGACTGACCAGGGCTCCATAACAGAGGGTAGCAGCCGCATAACATGGCGTCTGTATTAATGTGGACCTGTGACGCTTACCGTGTGTATGTTATGTTTCAGCTCCTGGCCTTATTGCCACACGCCTTCTAGTAGTTTTCTGTTCCATTGTGTCTCCTTTTCGGCCCTCGTGCCATCTTTGATGTCCCTGGCAGAGGATTAAATAACGTGTTCACCTTCAGTGGTGCGTATACTATTCTTGTATACTATACGTGTACTATAACATACTGGAAAACATTTTGGTTTGTTTGGTAGCTTGTAGCTACTGTAGCAGTTCACTGTTCAAAAGATTATACTGCTTCTCCATGCCACAGAGGTCAACCACTCTGACACACAAGCTGCCATGACATTATTGATGGGACTTGCAAATGGGCAAGAAACAGTTTCTCGAATGTAACAAAATACACCAGCCACACCTCAATCCTAATAAAGCCACTGAATTAAGACTATTTTTGGCTCGGCCGTTTCTTTAAGATCTGGCACCACTTTATACCTGCAATACACCCCCTCATCCCCTCAACACACAGTGCTCCTGTGAAGCGGCTGCACAGGAACAAAAACCTGAACCCAAGCGGTTCTAAATCTCTTGCCCGAACACGCTAATACAGCCGTCAGACATGTCAGGCGTTAGCATTTGCCTCTAATCCAGTGCTAATAACTCCTGACTGAAGTGATGCTTGTGGAGGTAGCTAATGCTCCTCACAGAAAAAAAAAACAGAGAGGAGTTCTCATTAAAATCCACGAACCCGCTCCCTTCAACACAAGCACAGAAACCTTTGATGTCTTTGGCTGCCACTTGACAACGGCTTTGAGTATCCAGATATTTTTAGCTGCCGAATTCAAACAGATTCCTACTTTTAGACCATGAACTGTGGTTTTGAAGGTGTTGGCCTTCGGTAGCTTAACTGTACATGGCAGGAGGCAAAACGGGTTCTAATCACAGGCCTACATGGTTAGCATGGGGCTAGTCCTCTTGCGTAAGGTCATAGGTGAATTAACATGAACAGGAATAAAACAACAGAGAACTACTTGGTGGTTATCTGTATTTCGAATCTTTTTTCATTGGTGTACAGTACTTTCTGTCAACCTGAGCACAGTCTTTAATGAACAGATTTATGCATCACATGAATAAACATTGACGATCGTGATTCTTTCATGTTTTATCGATTTAAAACGCAAACACAGAGGATGCCTTAACCTAGCACTGGTTTTACAGAAGTGCCCTCAATCGCAACGTTTAATAACAGGGATCTTTTTCTCTTGAAGATTCTCTACAAAGATGGTTTGCCTTCTGGATGTGGATACTAACCCTGCGAGGAGATCAGATTAGCGAGATAACAAAGGGGATGCTCTACACCTCGCTCCATGGCAGAAAAATGGAGGGGAGAGGCCGAAGGAGCAGGTAAAAAGGCTTCGATGAGGTGGTTTGTCATAGATAAGCATGCGGCTCGCTGCAGACTCCACACAGCAGGGACCTAGAAAGGGCCCTGATAAAACTGCACTGGGTCACAACAGAACGCAAAGGGCCAGGAATACTGATGAGGTCCCAGTGCGGTGCGGAGCGAAAAAAGAGTGATCAAAATGCAGGGTGAGCTTTGTGTGCGAGAGAGATAGAGAGCTACAGAGAAAAGAGAGAGAAGAAAGAGTGAGTGTGCAAACACAGGCAGGAATCAGAGATCTTATTTGATTTTTTTTTTTTTAACCGCTAACTGTGATAAGCAGGGAAAAAACAGTTTGGCGCACTGCATTTTAAATAGGGTAACGCGTAACTCATTCAGTATGTCTGTCAACACATTTCCACCCACGCATCCACTCAACATTATACTGCTGATGCCTCTATTGCATTTGGCCTCAAAGAATGATGGAGCTGTTGTTATTTTCCACATGTATTGTGGCTGTCACAAGTAATGTATATTCACAACAGTGCATTTGTACAATGCTAGTTAATACATCGTGCAAACAACTGAACATCTGTGCTGCAGGCCCAAGACAGAAGCATTGCTGCAGCTCTGAAACGTTTTTTTTTTTTTTTTTTACATTTTGTCTCCTTATTCCAAATGCCTGTGAAAACGGGTTGAAGGCGGCAGCAGATTCCAACCTTTTTTGTGCCTGTGATGCATCATTTGATTGTGTACTTGTTCTCATTCCCAAGGATGTTTTCTCCGCATGGCAGAGTGTGGGGTTGCAGCTTGCCTCGCATTCTCCACAGCATCAGCTGTCACTCATTGTCAGGCACTCGGGTCTCAGAAGGCCATGGGCCTGGTAATAGAGCCCGTTTCAGTGAATTCCAGTACTTACCAAGCATACTGAAATGAAGGAAACCGTGGACACGCATGTACATTCATGCTGTAATTGACATTTAATTTCTGATGCCCTCTCCATTTCTTGACAAGTCTCCATTCAATGGCTGAAGGTCAATAAGACCTGATGAAGTCTAATCAAAGTTAACAAATTAGGGTTTCATTATTCATGTGTTGGCAAAGGATTATTGAGTAGTGGAGACTTGGCATCTTAGATGCAATAAGGGTGGAATATGGAAAAAATGTAAATATGTTAATTAAAACAAAGCAAAGAATAGAAAAAATAAAGAATAGAAAATACACATAGAATAACTCATCTATTCCTCTGCCTGTCTGTCTGTAAATCTGTCTTTCTGTATGTCTATCTATACACAGTAAACCATGAATAGAAGAGAAGAGTAAGTCCAACCCAAGAAGGTTGATGGAAATGACGCTTGTGAGTGCTGATATCAAAAAGACAGATGGGACACACATTCTCTGTACTTTCAATCTATCAGTCTGGCGGAGAGAACAAGTGACCATTTTCATAACCATGACAAAGCAAAATGTCGCTTGAGCTCTTCTGAACCTCACAAAGCATCTATCATCATGTGATTAATGTCCTCAGATAATCCCATGCAAGAAAATGAAACCGTAATGCTCGCAAATTCCAGCCGCGTTTCCATTCCTCACATTTACTGTAACATATCAGCATTAATATTCATGCAACTATTTCCTTTCTCCTTGCTCTAAATGTTTGTCCCATGTAAGTTTTAATTATTGATGGGGAGTAATACAGCTATCTAATGCTCCAGTCGTCATCGAAGCAGAGGTGATGACTCTACTGAAAGATTTAATTAAATACTAATTTCATCACTTTTTCCTTTGGCACAGAAACTGTAATTGCATGAGAAGGATTAAATCAATTTTGAAAAATCCCAGATATACTGGATAACACAATTAATTGTGTCAAAATTCATGTCAGATTTTATTTGGAAATGGGAAGAGTTCAGTTCAGATTTCACATGAGGTAAGCCAGTGAGTTCATATGGGAAAAAGTTTTCTAATGTTTGGTTTGTGAATCTAAAAAAAAAACCCATCAATGCCAGAGTATTTGCCAGAGCCTCTTTTGGCAGCTTGAAGCTTTTAAATAAGCTTTTGAATAAATTCCTGTGTGATAAGGGTGCGACAGGCAGCCTGAAATAGCTGCACCATGCGTCTGACAAACACAATGAATTTTACAAAACTGACGCCAACAGACCAACTTAGCATACTTTAGATATGATACAGCACGGATGAGGCATATAGTTGAAAGAGAAGAGGCCCAGAGGGCATTACCCAAAACGACTTCCTATAATTGCTGAAGTATTTTGGGGAACTCGTGGTTTAACCGTTTTCTGCAGCGTGTACATATGTTACAACAATAATTGTTATAGGTCATGTCAGCAGATATGTAAAGGCTGATGATTCTCTTAATATTTAGAGAAAAACAGCTCTGGTGGGGCTGTAACTGCTTACAAGAGTAAATCCACTCCCTAGAATAAACCCCCTCCCTTTGCATTTTGCATTCATTTTTGTTTCGTTTTTGTCATTATATGACATTGTCAAGTCATGAAGGAAAAGAAAGAAGTGATTTTTGTTTGTAATAACAAGTGACAACAGAGTCGTTGAATGAACAGAACATCTCAGACTAGGAACACCACTATATTTTATATTTTATACCACTGGATGCAAGGGCTACAAAAATAATACTAGGTCAGTGCCCTTGCATTATATTCCTCCCACAATTCAGAATAGAATGAAAACATATTCAGAATCGTGAAATCTTTTTTCTTTTCTCTGGTGGATTTCATAATGAAGTTACTGCTCATATGTGAGCCAAGATCAACATTGTATTTCCTCTGTTCTGACATAAACCCAGAAGCATTGTATCAATGATCCAATTTATAGGCTAGTATAAATGGCTCTGGCTTTCCTTGAACAGAGCTTGTGGCTGAACCCGAGGTGCAAGGTGGCCAGCTGGATGACTGATGCAGCATCACAAAGGTAACATCAGGAAGAAGGGAACACCTTTGGGGATAATTCATCAAACATTACATTTGTCTCCACAAATCAATTGCTAAGCTGATTACAGATCTTAAATAAGCAGAAAGTGAAGTAGGTACAATCACACAGTAGTGATACCACACCAGACAAAATAGTCCCATCTCATCTGGAGACACCCCTCTTGCCCTGTATGGGTGGGTTAGTCCTGGGCTGAACATGGAAATGATTAACAATCTCAAGGAATAGCAAACATAACAACACATAAAGTTCTACATTTATGACATTTGTATTTGAATCACTCACTCCAAAATGTGTAGACTACTCTTTTTTCTGTATCTGACAGCCATGAAATTTGAAATATCACCACATTATTGAAGTCATACATCACTCATGGGACAAAGCATGAAGCATAAATACAGGGATATATTTTCAAGGCTTTATATTTGACACTGAGCATTGGATCGGTTCAGGAATGTCTGATTCACTAGTTCATCAATCAGAATTCTTCAATAAAAGTGCTGGGAGCGGACATGGTTGCCAGACTTCACATTTGTGAAGTCTTCTGACAGTGCTGTAAAAAAATGTTATAATGAAGACAGATAAACAGAGTAGGGAGGAGATGACTGTTGCACTCAGTGTTGCCAGATTGAATAATTTTGTATGAAAATGCTTGCTAAGAATAGTAACTGAGGAACCCAAACTCATTTAAGTATGTTAAGTTGTCATCACAGTAAAAACATGTATCAAAAATACTTTTTGGTCATTTGGCCGTTTTTGGTCATGTTTTGGCGCATTTTTAGATAGTTACTGGCTATGAAATTTCCTATTTCTGGCAACATTGCTAGCACTTTGAACATGTGACATACTGACGGACAGGGATTTTAAAAGTTCAGAATGAAGAAGTGGCTTGCGTGAGTGCTGTTTGTCATCACCATGGGCTCCTCCCAGAGGAGATGTCGATAACTTCTTGTTTTATCAATTTATTTTCATGAATCCTGAGTATACCTTTTATGCACAATTTCTATTATAACACTTGCAAAATAGAGCTCTTAGTCAGAAAGCTCTTACAACTTTTTTTTTACTGCACCTCCTTTTCATCTCTGCAACAATGGTGATGTGGTGTTTCTCTTTAGGACAAAGGACAGATGGTCATTTTGAGTCTTTGAGAGCTGGACAGTAAGAAATCCACTGACCCAAAAGGCTGTGTTGCTTTATGTGCCTTCGCTGCATACAACAAGTGTTTGTCTGACAACAGCAGCAGAAACATTAAAGAAAGAATGGGAGGAGATGAAAGCTTGCGAGGAATAAAAGAAGGATCACACACAAGTGGTTCCTTAAGTGCCCTGTTTTCCCTTTGAACCTCATGAGTTGTTTCAAAATGACTTTTTGGCTTTGTGCAAGGCTTTTTTTTTTTATAAGCTGTGCCATGAATCTCTCTGAGCTATTAACTAGCAAAACCACCTAGAGAATCTAATTAGCATTAACAAGTCTATTAGCACAGACTTCTCAAATAGACCACTTAAGGAGTCTTGATCATAATAATGGCCTTTCACAGTCTGTGATCACATGTTTTTAAAATAAGTTCTGTTTTGTCTCCATTCATTCATCTAGAGCATATATGGCTGGTCAACAATATAGTTTCACTGTTTTTTTTTTTCTGATTTAAGTCAATAATTTTTTTTTTCTTTTACATATTGTCTTGTATCGATATGGTTACTATTTAGATCCCCCAATCAATACAGTACATTTTCCTGCCATTCATCACATAATGCACAGAGATGTATAAGAATCACACAATCAGAGGTTAAAGTTATTTTATGTTTCTAAGAAAAATTCCTGCCACTAATGCAGGTGCTCTGTTATATTGGGTTTAGATTCTGAGAACAGATCGCCCTGATGCTCTAAAAAGGTAAAAACCTTCCTGGGATCTTGCCCCTTGAGAAAAGATCCGGTACTATTCCTATACTTTTAATTTGTAACTGCCTTTACCTGATAGTGGTGAAAGAAAATAAATCATCTCCAGGTTTCTACTTTCCTCAGATCCCTTAATATGCCTACAGTGCAGTGACTCCCACACCGTGGCATGTGACTGCATGCCAGATCACAGAAATAACACGTCGTTACCCGTGTTTTGTACCCACTTAGGAGAACAGTCACACAGTGTGAGCAGAAACAGATGGAGACGTGACACAAATTTCTGGACAGATTGAAAGTGGGTGTTTGGTCTCTGCGTGAGACTCTAAAATCGCAGAAAAACACATTAGTGGGACTGTAAAGTGCTACTGCAGTATTCATGTCTTCATTTAACTTCTTCCAATCTCACGTGCCAATTTACTATATCTGAAATTAACATAACTGCTGATCCAGGACCACGATTGACTACCATTTTCAATACAGCAGTGAACTTTGGATGTGTGTGTGCATTTCCTGTGTTCAAAAAAACGACTGGACTGGGTTGAAAACCATTAGCCGTCAAGGTGCGAATGAGTAGAGGCAGCAGAGGTACAGCACATCCTGTAAACCTGTGAAGGACAAAACATACGGTTAAAACTGACTAGACTTCAGGTCAGATTAATTTTCCATTAGCTCCAGCGTCTGTCCCTTCCACAGTTCTCCTGGTCTCCTAAACTTACCTGCCACCTTGAAATTTCTACTAAAATGTCATCAGTTCTCGTTGACTAAAACTTGACTAAAATAATCATGGATAATTTTGACTCAGACTTAAACAAGTCTGAAAATTGACTAGACTTAAACAAGTCTGGACCTGACTAAGACTAATAAAGACTAAAATGACAGCTGGACACAAAGACTAAAATTAAGACAAGCTGGTGTCTTATTTTAAGTTAAATTATGTCAGCACGATCTGGAACTTAGCATCCATTCACCATTTGTGTACAGACAGGTTGAACAGAGAGGAATTGCAATGGCTGGGGGTCTCGTGTAATAACAATATTTTGTCTCTTAATGTTAATTAACGGTTAAGAAGGCAATGAGTGCTGTGTATCACAGCGGTTAAGGAAGCGGCCCCGTAATCAGAAGGTTGCCGGTTCGAATCCCGATCCGCCAAGGTGCCACTGAGGTGCCACTGAGCAAAGCACCGTCCCCACACACTGCTCCCCAGGCACCTGTCATGGCTGCCCACTGCTCACTCAAGGTGATGGAATAAATGCAGAGGACAAATTTCACTGTGTGCACCGTGTGCTGTGCTGCTGTGTATCACATGTGACAATCACTTCACTTTCACGTAATATACACAGCGGATGGTCTCTTCCTGCCGTCCAAAGTAGAATATTCACAGTAGGTGGTCTGGTGTGTGAATGAATGACCCACCCTGGGGGACTCCACGCCTGTGCCCAGTGTCCTGGCATGGGCTCCACCTGCCAACGCGGCCTTTAGTTAAAACAGGAGCGCATGAGTGCCCCCATGCTCCCCACGTCCTCATTCTGCATGATTTAAGGAGGGTTGCCAGTCTGAATTCCGAACCGCCAAGGTGCCAATGAGGTACCACTGAGAAAAGTTCCGCTGCCGGGTGCCTTTCATGGCTGACCACTTCTCGCCAAGGGTCAAGGGTTAAGAGGACACATTTCGTTGTTTGCACCGTGTGCTGTGCTGTGTATCAGAATGACAGTCACTTTCACTGTCACTATGCTGACAGGTACAGGTTTACTGGTTCATGGTGTCTGCTCAGATTTGAGGTGGGTTACTGTTTACAAGCCGTTATCACACACACTTCATGGGCGGATTTGTGATGGAACCTCAGACCAGCTCTGCTGCTATATTGTTTTCTTTTCTAATTTAATGCCAGCAATCCCTCGTGCATTTTGTACTTTAAGCCCCTCTCACTATTGTATCGCTGCTGAGACAACTTGTTTTCTACTGTCAGCGTGATGAATGAGCCCTTTGTAATTGTTCATCTTTTAAACAGCGTATCCCTTCTCTCTCCGCAGCTCGGAGAGCCTGTAAGTCTGCTTTCTCAGTCCAACAAACTGCTGGGACACGGGCGCTGTGTTTTGGAAGTAAGTTAGAAAACAGCAGATAAGATGGATTGTAAATACTTAACATGCATGTGCCGCCTTCGCCTTTGGAGATAGCGCTTTCTGCTCCTCGCTTTAATTTTCCTCTTTATTTTGGAGCGACAGAGAATCGGGCTCTCACACAGAGCCTGTCTGCTTAGCTGTGAAGTCGGCGCGGCATGGCTGCAGCTTACTTGAAAAGGCACATTTTCAGCTTTGTCAGGCGCAAGTTGCCACATGGAATACTCATCAGCACGCCTCCGATCACAGACAGATGCCCCTTTTGATGCTTTCCGAGGCTTAGGCTGATGCACATCGCAAAGACCCTTCTCTCATTAGGAATTCCTGAGACTGCCACATGGGCAAATGTCTCCTTCAAATCGCATTAGCGGGGAGCGGCAGGTTCCCCAGTGATGTCGGCTTCACGCTAGCTGTGCAATGCACTGATGCAGAGCAGCCCAATGGATTCTTAAGTTATTTTTGTCCCCAGTGGCAATGTCATTTTGCTTCTCCCTCTGTTTCTCTTTAAGGTGAAGGGCAGGGGTTGTGTTATACTGAGCAGGATCATATGAACATGCTTGTCGTCACTTCATGTACCAGGTACTTATATAGGCTCACGTATGTGACATATAATCACAAATAATGCTTTTTGTGTATTAAACTATTCAGATTGAAGACAATATTTAGTGGCATTTACTTTTAGGTTACTGGCACAAAGCATGGTTTAAAAATCTTAAATCTTAAACAGTCAAAATAGAGCCCCTAGTCTTACCGCACTCAGCTTTGTTATAATAATAGTATTATTATTGTATTATATTATTCCATTAGGAAACCGGAGAACCCAGAGGAAGCCCATGACAACATAGGGAGAACACACACAACTCTGTGCGCACAAGGTCCTAGACAGGATTTGAACTCACAACCTTGGAGGTGTGAGGTCACATTGCTGAACACCATACCATGTGGCCACTTATCTATTGAACTATAAGTACTGTAGAGATGTATGAACATTAGAGTATGTAGTGTGGCATTTTTTTATTCACGCTGATTATAATGGCTGCACAACCAGAACACATGCTGAACACAGCGCTTCTGTAAATGAGCCTAAATGGATCTACACCTCTTCAACATAAACTAGTACTTCTTAATTCACTTTATTGTTGTAGGGCATTGGTATTGAATTGATCAGATTGGCCCCATGCATGTACACTCACTCCTTTAGCATCAATTTTACAAAATAAAATATTCCTTTTATAATTAATTTAATTGGTATCTTTTCATATGCTGATCATCACTCACCTAATCTAGAGATTACATTTCTAAAGTGTGGGACACAAGTACCAACCATAGACAGATCCTTATAAAACTGCAAGCATTGATTTAAATATCACTGTTGTATGAACAGTGTTGCCAGATTGAAGGGTTATAAAAGGAACAAATATCCACAAAAACAGATTAGGGATATACCAAACAATGTATTTTTTAGATGAACAAAGAAAAAACTGATTGGTGACTGGTGAGAAGGTAAGAAAAGTTACATAATATGCATGCCTGTGTAGGCAGAATTCAACATCCAGCTCCAGATAATTGACCCCAAACACACAGATGCACATACAGAATGAGAAAAGCGCTGGATAATGAGCTAAAAATAAAAAAATTAACCACTCTTTGAATTTAGAAGAGCCCAAGGATTGTCTCCTGGAAACTGATGCTGATCTCCAACATGCAATAACTAGCAGGCTAAAAAGGCCTACAGAGCATCGCCTCCTGGGTGACATGTACAATCCCACTGAGGTCGTTCAGAGAATTATGTCAGCAATATCCACAGGCCCTGACCATGCTGCTTCCTGTTGTGGTGCAGTCAGAACAACAAACTTACAATAATGTTCCAGCTCGCAAAGTCAATAATGCATGCATCTCGCTTAATAATTGATCACACGCGTTATATAATTGTCGCATCCACTGTGTATTGAATAATTTAGCCTGGGGGACGCCTCTGTCTGGTTCTCTGGAAGAGCGCTGCATGCCTCTTCGTGCTCAGCAGCAGGGGGTGGGGAGGAAGGAGCGGCTAACTGACCGGCTCATAACTGAGCAACTCACTGGAATCCAGTCAGATCACCCCAAAAACAAAAGAACACATTTTAATCAGTTTATTGAAACACACATATCTGCACATACACACACACACACATACAAACACACATGCTGCATATTAGTTAGTAGTGTTTTATAAATGTGTATGTCTACAGTTGTTCAGAGCAATTCTGGTATAGAGGTGCAACCTTTGCACCCTTGCACTATGCTCAAACTATGACTATTGATACAATAAAGAACATAAAAAGTAGTAAAAATTGTTTATCACACCATAAATAAATACACTTTTAACAATTCTGCCATGTTTGAATGGTTATACAAATTGTATGTAATGAAAGTAATTTGTTTTAAAAATCATGGAAAAAGAAACATTATTCACTAGGAATGTTAGAAAATATGAATTCAGCAATATATCACGATATTTTACGTGGTGATGTTGTATCAATACGGGGATATCACATGTTGATATTTATGTATAGAAGACTACGGTGCTGGCTCAGTCCTCTACAAGCACCACACTCAGATTTAAATATTTTCTGTTCAATCTTATGCATTTTATCTAAACACATTTGGTGTCTACTTGTTCAGTGTGTTGAAATGCAAAGACAACAGAGTTAAAATTCAGTTTAATTCAATTTAAAACTGTTTTGGCTGAATAATTAATGTAAAATGGTCCACCCAGCAACTTGTATTTCATCTATGTTTTTACATTTTCAGTGAACTCTAGAATAATACAGTACAGTATCACAATATATCATGATATAATTGTATTGTAACCCATGTATCATGATACATATCATATTGTGAGATACACAATACCCCTAGTATTCACTGCTCTAAAAAGGAGTGCTGAATATGCTGAAACCACACTTGAAATCACATGTTGGTTGGTAGTGGGTACAGTGTAGCAGGCCTAATCACAGCTCGTAGCGGAGTGTCACTGGTCTACGGCTGTGAGTTGTTCCTGTGTGACAATGAGAAGCAGTGTGGCTCTTATCAGGTCTTAGCCATGGGCTCTATTTAACCTCCACACACGCTGCCACAGCCACCTGTGCTCCATCCACAAAGGCCCCAAACCAAGGCTCTGTGACCGATCATCACATGTCATATCCTGTCTGAGCCGCTGTCCATCACTACAGGGGCTCTAGACACAAGCATATGCTGTTTGTTTTGGGGACTGGCAATGCCGCAAGAAGAACGGCAGAGAGAAGAGGGCAGAATTCCGACTATACTTTACAAAAACTGTACAACAAGAAAACTCAACATTTAAAAAGAACAAAATATATATGAGTATATCTGGATGAAGGGTAGTAATCATGGGTGGTCATTAGTGGGATTTGATCTAAGAATTGTAAACCAATATTACAATCTAGTGACTGCACAAAATAAAAAAAATAAAAAAATTTAAGAGACTGCTGTTCAAGCGTAATATAACAACATATGCTATAAATGAAATGTATTTGATGTTTCATTAAAATGTCCACCCCTTACCTTTTCACGGCTAATTTACTGCGTGAAGCAAAATTAAAATGACTAAATACACACCTGATATGTCTTGATTGACGACCAATAGTTTAAGCCTTGACTGTCACTACTGTACAGACTATAACATATGGTAAAGCAGTCAGTCACATTTGTTTTAATTGATAGACAGATCTTATTATTCAGATCTTATTAAGTGTACATGGAAGAAATGTGTGTGAAGAAAAATGCATAAATATAGGCTAAATTTTTCATTTTGCACCATACGAGCCTAAATCGCCAAACCGTCGCTGTCATGGATTTGCTTTGGATGTCTTAAGAAAACTTATAGAGGGGCCAGGTGGACTCTAACCCTAATCCTCTTAAAGCGTAGCCTATATCTTCAGAAATTGCCTGGGCCGGGCGCGCTGCAGAGCGAGCAGACTGTGCAGATTCCCCGAGTCTGTGTTCCAGGACCTGCGTTTCAGGATATGCATGGATGTTCTTTTTTTTTTTTTTTATATCCTGCAATCCTCTTCATTTCTTTTTCCGGCCCCACAGGCATTACAAACTATTGCTCCATGCTGCAGAAGAGTACTTCGACTTGCAGTCATAGACATGCAGAGTGAACCAGAGATGAACTCACTAAAGTTTGTGTGTGTGTGTGTGTGTGTGTTTGTTTATGAATGTGTGAGGGTGAGGGAATGGCGAGAAAGATGTGTTCTGAATTCACATCTGCTTCGCTCCGAAATGTCCATGGCTGGAAATGTGAAATAGCCTTTTGGTGAAAGCGTGCGTGCACGTGGCCTGACAGAAGTTGCTCTCTGTCAGCCTGACGGATTGGGGAGTTTGACAGGCAGCTCGTTTCTGTCGTGCCACCGCCCTTCCACCACACTTGGCTGACTCCTCAGCAGATATAGATTCCTGTTAATAGGATTCCATCTGCCTAAATGAGGACCTTGACTACAGATGCTCCCCGCGTGTTGGGAGCCAGGCAGCAGAGAGATGGGAACATGCGTGGGGTAATGTATTCAGGATGGGGGCATCAGGCGAATCTCTAAACGTGTCACTGTGCGGGACAACCTGCAATGAGTCTGAGGCATGTAAGCCGAATACCTAAATTTAGGTTTTATTTGGTCAAATTTTGTGACAGTTAACAACAAACACACAAACAACGGTCAGCCATACCAATAATGAATATATATATTTAGGATACATTTGGCAGCAAGCAAACATTTTGTACTTTGTACTGGCAAGTTGATGGGAATAAAGCAAAAAAATGGGCAAGTGTAAAGATTTCAGCCACTGTGGCCAAGAACCACATGGCAGTGGCTGGATCATAGCGTGTCCTGAAGTGCAGCTCTTGTGGGATGCTTCTGGCCTGAATAGATCCAACCAAAGGTGGTCTAAGGAAAGCGAAAGATTGAATATATCTGCTGATGACGGCACGGTACCAGATACCACAGCACACCATTAAAGGGGTCTAGTGGAGTCAATGCCTCTAAGGGTCAGGGCAGTTTTGGCATCAAACTGTATTGATTTACTGGAAAAAAGGAAATGAGACATGGATATCAGTATTTCGTTTCATGCCTGTGGGGGAGACAACGGGGACATCCAGAATCGCCAAACTGGTTTGAGAGTGAGGTAGGTAGAGAAGCCAACGTTTTTACCCAAGTATGAGTAGCTTTACTCCAAAATCATAATACCCAAGTAAGAAGTAATCATCCAAAAATTGCAAGGATTATAAAAGTATTTTGTGATAAAACTACTCAAGTACTGAGTAACTGTTTGATTGTAATGTCTTAATTTTTTTTTTTTTTAGAAACGATTCTGGTATTTCCTAATAATATTAATAAGTATGGGCTAATAAAAGTATGGGCTAAATCTGAGCACACAAACTATATTTTATATGCTAATTATATTTATTAGCATTAATAAACGATAATCAGCTAAATAACATGATGAACAGATAAATAATAAAGCTATTTCCTTCCTCTACAGAAAATTTATAGTGGTCTACTTAGCTTATGGCACCATTTATCTGCATTTAGGTGCCTCTGCATTTAACCGTCACCCTTGGGGAGCAGTGCTTGGGGACGGTGCTTTGCTCAGTGGCACCTTGGCATATTAGGATTCGAACCGGCAACCTTCTGATTACGGGGCCGGTTCCTTAACCTCTAGGCCACCACTGCCCCACATGGCCACATCTAAATGGAGAAATGTGTTACATCTACTGTATGGCGTCTGTTTGCAAAAAATCATATAAATGGTTTTAAAAAGTAATGAATAGTGTGTTGTCCAACACACTATTCATTACTTTTTAAAACCATTTATATGATTTTTGGCGACGTAAGATTAGAGTTTCCTACTCACAAGTAAAAGTAAAATATATTGTGTTGTAAACCAGTGCATAACGTACATTTTTGAACGTTACTCATGTCACGGGAATGAGGCGAGACAGGTGAGCGTGTAGGTGGAAATGAAAACCCAGAAGCGGAGTAGCGCAAGGAGGCATGGGAATTCTCCACCGAGTTAATCTGCGAACATCCACGAATGTTGCCGTTCGCGAGGGACAGGAAAACCAGGCAGGCGGGATTGAGGAGAAAAGGGTAACAGGAACGATCTTACTTGATGAGGGAAGAGAACCAGAGAACCGAGTGGTTGAGTCGGAAGGCAAAGAATGACTGAGCAACTGAAGGCAATATAGAGACCTGTCAGTCTATTTCCAATGAAATACAGGCTGAGACAACTCTGTATAGATATTGTGTTATATTCCTCTTCCATAAAACTTTGCTTAGCAAAGCAATAGCTGCAAAATAGTTTATAGGATGTGAAACATCATACAGCAAAATGTAAGCGAATGATGTTTTGTTTAATACAGGTTATTTATTGTATACAAGTATTTTTCCATCAAACTGTTAAAATATTGTGTTGCTGTTTTATTTCTTTATATATATGTTGTTCTTTGTTTAATAAAAACTCTTGTGACACTGACCTACATGTGAACATTGATCCCATGTTACAGATATATATTATATGTATTGGTATTGAACCTGAAAATACCATGTCCATTCCGCCCAGGCCCAGGCCCAGGATAAAGGTCAGTAAAATGCCACCCAGTAAGGAGTTTTCCTTTAATTGGTCAACCCTCCAGATGTAGTAGCAGTGATTTTTTCTTGCTGTTTAAAAGAAAGATTACAAATCAGAATCATAATACTTCCTCTCATCAACACATTTATATATACATTTATCGTTAAGATAATTTATTTTTGTGATTGTTTGCTCTATATAGATAGATCCTGCTCTTGTTTAATGAAACAAAAGGAGGCTCATTCATTTTGAATTAAAATGTTGATATTAATGATTTATTACCATGCTTATTTTTTATATATTCCTTAATTCTGATTTATTTTCCTTTTGTTCCTTAAACCTAATATACTGTATATATTATTTTAATAAGGCACAAATGGTATTCACTTTTGGTAAATCAAGGGAAACATGGCAGAATCATATGTAAATAAATGCGACCAGATTGTCTACTAAAATGATAAAATGGCACCTCTGTGCCTCTCAGCCGAAGTGAGATCCCGCCCCACCATGAAGCAATAATCAGTATACATATGTGATGATTCATTCAATATTCAGAAGGCTCAAGAGCTAAACATACTGCACATTTGACCCATATACCAAACAGACCCTCATCCCATATATAAAGCATGTGACCTACTTTTAAACTGACTCCCTTTTCTCAGTGACAAGTTCACATTCCTCTGTTAAGTCTATAATTTTTTACAATACTCTATTTTATCCAGATTTGTTCATATTTTTATTTTCATTCACAGCAGAGTTTTTATTTAATTCATTAGTTTAATCTATTTCGTTGTTTATTTATTGGTTTGGTTTGGTCCAGAAATGTATTTTTCCTACTTTGTCATTTTTGGACTTTAACTCACCCCACATCTGACCCAGTCAGGGATGCTTGTTTATTCCCCTCGCCTGTCTGCTCAGCGTTTCTGTGTCAGCCCTGCTGACATGGTTTTACTTGCTTAAGCTATAAACATCACCAGGGGCACACAAAGCAGAGGACTCCATTTGAGACAAAAAGAAAAGAAAAGACACATCACAGAAAATACTCTTTCAGGAAGTGTCACTTCTTCCAGGTAAAGACCAACCTCTTTGAGAAGGAACCTTAGAAAGTGCAACGGTATAACCACAAAAAAACATTAGTGGATCTCAGTTTTAAGCCTGGTGTCTGAGTGATAAGAAGGTTTAGTTCCCTCACTGTCCCTGTCCTACGGCTTGGAAAACCTTTCCTGTTTGCCTCTCTCTGCTGACTTCTGGAACAATTTTCCGACAGCCACACCGTGCTGATAAAAAAGGCATTATAATTTATGAATTCATTGCTCCCCCCCAATCATATTTATTCATGATTAGACATTCATGAGCTTCTCTGGTTTGTGCTCCTGCAGGGGATCTGAACCTTGACGTTCCTGGTACGTTCCTCAGGTTTGCAGGAAACGTGGGAACCTAAAGGCCCTAAAAATAAAGGAGGTCGGCAACTCAGAGATATGGCCCTCCGGAGAAGATGAAGCCCTACAGCCAACATCATTATGGGATAATTAGCCATTACTAATGTAGATCTGCTTCCATTAGGCCCTATTAGATTCACCGTCCTTTTCCATCTCCATAGCGACAATGAGGTTTTTATAGAGGCTATCAGCTGCTCACGCACGAAGTGGAGCAAGAAATAAATAGACTAGAAGTGGCTATGGAGCCGACCAGGTTTCTCATAAAAAGCTTGTATTGGAAAGATTTCACACAAGATTTCCAACTGAATCCAACTCAGCGATGAAGGGTGGACATCAGCGAGTGTGTTGACCTTGTTACTCTGACTCCCTTAATTATTAGCAATGTATTTGAATACATCTGATATTACCTGGACATACAGAGGCATGGCACAACAAGAAGTTACAGGAATGAACAATTCCTAATTTATTAACAGAGGTAGATTATTAGTGCAGTTACATGGAAATGGTACCAATGTTGCAGAAAAACACAAATGAAAGAGAAGAAGGGGAAAGAGATAGAGGGCAAAGGAGAGAAAGAGCAAAGAGCCAAGCTCCTTGAAGAAGCAGCAGGGAAAGAGGAGTAGAGTCCAGAAACAAGGGGAGGAGTACGAATGAGGTCTGAACATCTCCTTTGTACTGGACAAGAGAAAAGCCCTGATACAGGAACACAATGGTCATCCACCACCAACCAAACTCTCATGTCTTGGTACTTCAGGCCATTTGTTGGCCTTTTGGCCCCCTGGTGATACTTCCTGTTTGCGAGGAGAAGGCCACAACTTGGAGATAAAGTGGAAGGTCTTCATTAACACGTGAAGGGACATGGACCCGGAATCTCCCATCTTACACTGTACTTCAGCAGACATCTGTTAGTGGAAAATGCAAAGTTTTAAGCAGTTTGCCTTGTGAATGATTCCCAAACCTCATCTTATTTTAATGCACCCTTTTTAGTTTCCTCCTTGAAGATTATCTGTTCAGAATCTACGAGATGAAGCTGCTGCAAAGGCAACGTTGCCATGAAGATGACTGCTATTCTAGAACTATTCTAGTGTTACAGTCCTGCCCAGAGCTGAGCAATATATCATTAGATTTTGTTGCAACGCCTCCACACAGACCAAGAACAAGCACAAGTGTGTGGCAGCGTCATGTTAAAAAAAACAGGTTAGTTCATTAAAGGATCAGTATTTTTGGACACAGCGAGTGTGAAGGTCAGACAAACACTCGCAGGAAACACATGTAACAGGACTTTGGCAACGTAACCGTTGGTAAACAGGGACCTCGGGGTAAAACACAGACATTCATTCAACATGTGCTCCGTTCAGACTAGAAATGCTCTCGCCTCGGTACTGGCGTCTGGATAAATGATCCATCAGCTGCACTGCACACACAGCCACGACATCAAAACCCAAATCACCACGGAACAGTAAAAATTTCATTTACATTATTACAATGATTAATTACATTTAAAATGTGTACTTCAAGGTGTTTTAATATGCGCTGGATTACAGAACATTCATTTCCGTCATTAAAGTCTTCAGCGTGAGTTTGAATCTGGGCTCCGGCCTTGTGTGTATAGGCTTTGGTTTCAGGTTTCTTCCGGATTCTCTATTCCACCCCCCCAGCCTAATAGCAGGCACTTTGGATTGGGGACTTTAAATTGGCCATAACTACGAGTGTGTGTGACTGTGATCTGCGGCACTCCTTGCGTCCAGTGTTGTAGCCACAACCGTGCTGAGGATTAATGTGTGAGAGTGAGCTTTTAATGTCAAGGCTTGTGAAAGGCTGGTGCAACGTCAACCAATGGATTAACCATTATGGAGCTTACATCTTGACATAAGCATCAACCAGAGGAAGATGGGCTCCTCTCAAGTCCCTTCCTGTAATCGCTCAGGGACTACTGTTGCCTTGGGCCTGCTCACTAGGAATTTTTAGCAGTGGGCCTAATTTGTCCATCGTAAAAAGCACTTTAAAGAATAAAGATTTGGTTAGTTGTATTTAACACGGGACTTCAGTAATCATTTTTTGGAGAGTGACGGTAATGCTGTGTGTCTCCAAGGCTGGTGTGGTACTGCTACTCACACACACACACACACACACACACACACACAGGCTAGGAGTGAGTTCATGATGGGACTGATGAAGTACCCACAACGCTCATGAGCCTTCAGCTTCATCTTTTGGAGATATTAATGACCAACATTAAAAACCTGATTCATTGTGCAAGAAGATTTTCTGGCACACACACACACACACACACACACACACACACACACACCCTTTTTCTGACAAGGCTATGAGGGACACACTTGGCATGGATGTCTCCCCTCACTGTAGTCCAGCCACTGGAATCAATCTGCACGCCAGTGGCAGTGAGACGGATGACACAGGCCTCCTCGCTGTCAAAGAACGACCCCCCTACCAACCCCACACACACTCATCATCCCCCGCCCCCACCCATCTCAGATCAGTGCCGCTACACCGTACGGTGACAGGGAGGCTCTTCACAGGGGGAGGGGGACGTGATGAAGGGTTCTTCGTCAGAGGCAGGGTGCTGTCACGTCTCTCGTCTGAGGTACTTTCATCCCAAAAACTTTCTTTTTTGATGACTGTAATACCTTTGAAAGAAATCTCGCTCGCACATACACCCCACTACCAATAGCCATTTCCTCTACTTGAATAATGGAAGCTTTGAACATAAGGATGTAACTTTTTCCACCTCAAATTCCCTTGGGACATAAACAAACTTTGGATAAGTTGGAGGTTAAAAATAGACTATTTTTCTGTACTCTTAGTTTTTGCAAAAATATTCATTGGTTTTCAGCTTTTCGTTTTGAGCAAAACACACGTTTAACAAACTCGATTTCGCGGAATTTCCCAGAGAAACCTTCCCGAGGGATTAATAAAGTTATGCCTACATACCTACCTTTAAAATCATGTGTTCACAGGCTTAAGATGGGTGTACAATAGGTGATTTTTTGCAGTCCTCAACTGTACAATTAAATTACATACAAAAAAAAAAATCTCACGATTTATGTGTGCGCACCGTCCTACCCGATGCTTGGACGTTATCTGACCTCTCACACTGCACAAGCGATATGCAAACGTCAGAAGAAGCAGAAGAAGGGGTCGGCAGGGTCAAATCTGTGCTCGTACGTCATGTACACCGTATGACGCACGATCAGGCTGCGATTCGGCCAGACTTATCGCTTGAGTGAAAAATCAGCTCAGACATTGCACGGTGTATACCCAGCTGATTCCACACATGCTGCTGCGCACAGTATATGTAGTAATCCCAATTCATTTATGGAATTGCTGACAGCGTTAAACCGTTTGCACTTGTTCTTAATCTGCAAACCTCAAAGGACTGTTCTGTTTTTAATGCAAATGAACGCTTATGTACGCTGATAGCAACATCCTCCCGGCCTTCCATTTCATATTCCTTCCCTTTTCGTAAATGTGAATGCAGTTGCTCTGACTTTAAAGTGTGGCAAGTAAAATTACAGAGGACACATGCCCTGGTATGCTTAGAATTTAGTTTCAGAAAACTAGCAGATGTTCATTTGGAGAACTTAAGCTATTTGCTGTTTTTCCTCACTGATTTATATAAGCAAGTGTGTGTGTGTGTGTGTGTCTGAGCAACTGCAGACAGCGGATTAAAGATGCACATATATTCATATGGACGTCATACCAGCAACATTTCACAACGGACCTTTCCGATGTCTAAACTATATACAGTACCTCACAAAAACATTGTTGTAAATATTTTATCTTTCCTCGGGACAACACTGAAAATATGACACTTTGAAATGATGTAATGTAGTCAGTGTACAGCTTGTACAACAGTGTTACTTTGCTGTCCCCTCATAATAACTGAACACACAACCTTTTGTATTACTCTACATTGCACATTGTATTAAAGTGTCATATCTTCAGTGTTATTGATTAGAGAAATATAATATGAATAAAATAAAAAATGTGGGGGGTGTACTCCCTTTTTGTATGATGTACTGTACTTATTTATAGTTTGTGGTTTATGTATTTTTGTTTTTTTATTTCAAGCAGTTGTAGACACATATTAAACATGCAGCTCCTACTGGGCCCCCTTAAAATGACAGGTCTGTAGTTTATTATGAATTTTGTCAAGAACTCCTCGGGACTTTCCCAGTTCTTCAGAAATCATTAAAAATAAAATGTTAAAATGTTATAATAAATAAAATGTTTCTTTTTTTTTATACTTATTTATTTATATAAATGATTTAAATATCTGTACTTTATATTTATTCATTCATATTTATTATCTACTATTGTGTGTCTGCAGCGGCGCGACAGTTCAGACTGTTGCTTCAAAGATCTCACATCTCTCCTTCTCCCCTCAATTAGGTCCAGCCACATATTGGCGTGTGTTAATGAGCGAACGGTTATTGCGGCAATCGCTCAGTGCAGATAAAGCCGAAAGGCTGCCAAGAAATCGCTTCCTTTTTTTTCCTTGTAGGAAAATCAATTGTCACTGATAAAGTCAACCTGGAATTAAGCCCCATGTTGGTGCCGCGTGCAGCACTAATGGGCTGATGCTGAATCTCAGTTACTGTTCGTTTAAATGACCTTTTAATTCAGTCAGACAGACGTCGCCTCAGCTACCCGAGTTGTACAAGGCGAGAGAAAGCGAGAGAGACCGTCACTGTGAATTGCGCAATATTCTGTTTTCATTAAGTGACTACCTTCACATGTCCACGAATGTGTGATGGGAATGATAATGCTGGTGCCAATGGTTGTATTACTGCACTTGTATTTATGTTGATGGGAACATTTGGTTTACATGAGCACAGTGACAGGCCTGCAGGCCTGGAAAGTGATGGGACAGAATCTGAATTAGTGTTTACTGCATGCAGAAGGAGCAGAATTCAGGAAAAATGGCACAAAATTGGTCCTAAACATGAGCAAATGACGTGTAATGACATTATGCATCCTGTTGTTCTGTTAGACAATATGCTGGGAATGTTCTTGCTCACTGCGCTTATTGCCCATCATTTTGAATGGTGAGGCCAAGACGTTGTCTGCACACCGAAAACATTTATTGGGGCCTTTGCATAGGCTGGGGTTCACCCAGGGCCAATTGAATGGAATCATGCTATTTTTGTGTTTATCTGCACTTTACTGGATTGACTGGTGTGTATTGCCACAGTCCCCCCAAGATGAGCTAAATGCCAACCTATTTCCATATTCATCATTTTAAAACAAGGATATGTCTACACAGTCTACTTTTTTGCTTAACTCTCAGCAAGGGATTTGTAAGCGATTAAAATGTCGTCTACGTTTTTGACATCTATGTCTTGAAGCAGGGCTTCATACATTGGATGCAATTTGAGAGAATTTGCACATTTCTTATGATTGAATTGCATTAATCTGTAAAACTGTAAAAAAAAAAAACTCCACTGTTATCAAGCACCAGTCTCTTGAAAGCACAGCCCACATGTTCCACTCCACCTCTCATACCTCTGTCACCCAGTCAAGCAGGGACTTCAGTAGGTGGTGCAATGCCTCTGCGGGCATTTTTATTCCTTATTACACTACCGACGTAACGTAACCATGTCAACAATGACTCACCATGGGAACAAGCCCACCGGCTCCCATGACAACATTTCCCCATCTCCAGAAATCAAAGGCTCGTTGCGTGACATGAGGGCACCTCAGCGGTCTGTGACAAGTGCTAAAAATATCAGTGCAAACAGGAAGAGGTTAAAAAAGCACAAGCAGAGGTGAGTGCGGGCCCAACATGACCATCGCTCAGGAATGACAGGTAGCTCTTGTGGAACCCACACCATCTGTTTGCCTAAATGAAGCTGCGCATGGCCTCCGCAGATGAACTGTAGTCTGTTTATATTCCACACGACTCTCTCTGTTCCCTCCACTAACACAGTGATAAGAACAACATTACATTTTGATGGAGAAAAATGTCGCAGTCAGAGCCCCAAGGGTTACAAATTTACAAATGCTCTGAGAAGAGGTCCACTCAGCCTGAAATCTTTTTCTTGAAAATGACACCCAGAAACCTGGAAACTTGCAAGGACTCCTTCCTGCTATAGCCAAATATTTCGAACGTTGACTAGTCCGTCCAGAGCACCTGCTGCCATTTTTCTGCACACCGGTTCCTACGTTGAGTCACTTGGACTTGTTTCCGTGTCAGATGGATGGCTTTTCGGCTGCAAATCTTCCATGGAGACCATGTCTTCTACAGACAGTAGGTGCGTTTATCTGGGTCCCACTGTCTTCTGCTGGGCATCTTCTGATATCAAAGGGCTTGATGTGTTTTTCATCTGCTGCACCAACCACTGCATCTACGGTCCTCGTTATTGCACTTCTTCAAATGAGCTTGAACATCACATCTTGAAACCACAGTTTGCTTGGAAATCTCAGATGTCTGGGAAAGAGCTGCTGATTCAGTATAAATACCTGGTGTCTGTATTTCAGTTTATAAAAGAAATTGATGATAATGATAATTGATAATGATAATTAGCACCTGTTTGGTATAACTGATCACATAACTCATTATAATCCTCCTAAATCCCTGCCTCTTTATTTATTCTTTGATTTATAATTTCCTTTTCCTTTGTTTGCTAACTCACGTTGCATTTTGATTTTTGAAATCAGTAATAATTTGCAGCGTATTTCACACCTGACTTTTGCCCAGTACTGTATGTGTATATACACTACGGGTGGGGGACAGAGAACACGTCATGAACAATGAAGTTTTGTTACTTCCAAATCCGCATTTTTCCTGGGGTAATCCATGGAGGGGTGAAAACCTCTTATTGGTGGATGGGGAGAGCTACAGCAGAATACTTGGCACAGTGGTTAAATTCCGAGAAAGAATCACAGCTGGAGGCCTGGCACTGACAAACAATTTGCTCTCATTAGGCATAGATTCTGACAACTCTACACTAAAATACATTTTCTTTAGTTTTTTTTTTTTGTAAAACACATAAGACAATGAGTTATAATTTATTCCATTACTTTGGGCATCATAATAATGATGTGTATTGTATATGTATATTGTTATCACAATAATTTGCATCTTTATCCAAATGACACTAGCAGGCCATCTGCAATTACTTTTTTTTTTTCATTTATTTCTAGTCATTTTTTTGCAACATCAATTTGCAAGAAACAAAAAGGGCTATGCTGAGAGCTGCAGAATTCAGTGTCAGAAGTGCTAGAGATTCTTGTTAATTGAATGCTGCTGCAGGTTTAACAATCCGTCTCTCTCTCTCGCACACACTGCAGTATAATCTCCTGTGTTAAATTTTGAAGGTGATTGTAAGACACAATGATTGTGCATTTGTTTCATGCAATTATTGCTTTAATTCAGTTTTTTTAAGGCAAGGTCCTTTGGATTTGTGACAAATACAGAAAATAGTGCAGCAGTTTAGGATGCTATAGCGGCTTCTGTTGTTTCTGAAGTGAGTAAGCAGTGCCTTGGAAAGTAAAATAAAGCTCCTGTCTGAGATGAACAAAAGCCACTGAGCTTCCTGCAGCTGCCGGCTGAAAATGAGCTGTGGATGTCTTCAGGGTGCAGTGTCGTTCTTTCCAGAGGGGGAGAGGAAGACAACGTTGCTTCAAATTCATGGCATATTACATTGCTTCTCATATGTGGAGAAAGTTTCTGTGGACTTTCAGTGGTGTCTTTAATGGCCGAAAATGGAAATCATCATGAATATTTCCTTTGAAAATCTGATGCTTCTGTTACAGCATTGCATTTATTCCGTATCAGTATATAAGATGGCGTGTTGAGGCCTTTATAATATACTAATGATTTATACAGTTCTCCATCACAACACAGTTATGTGTGCCAGAAACAGAATGCATGAATGGAAGTGACATCTCATGCCTTTCTGAGAGTCACACATTTTAATATGCCTTCATTCAATCTGACAAACTGGATCACGTCATTTTTAAGCCTGTGGAGATCTGTGCCAGTTCATGCCATTAAACATCTACTGCTTCTAAACAAACCTAAACAAAGCAGTCTGCGCTCTGGTAGATTATCATGGATGGATGGATGGATGGATACAGTAAGACTGCAGTACAGTCTGGTGATTATTTCATTCCTATTACAAAACAAAAAGAGGTTATTGATGGGAATACCTTTCACTGAAATAAGACACAGTGATGTCTTCATTGTCAGGTGAAACAAGGTCAAGAGACCAGAACATTTTAACCGTGTATGAACATTAGTATAAATCATTTATAAAGCATCATTAAAAAGACCATAATGGTGCTGATGGGTCCAGAATTGATGTGAATTCCTCTCAGGTTGTGGGAGTTAATCTATTTTTCATATGCTATTCCTGTCAACCACAGCCTGCCATGGGTAATGGAGGTGGAATCATCTAACCAAGTATCATCTGGAAAAATGATTGTCCAGAGAAGAAAAGGATAGCGCTACCATCAGTCCTGTCTCGTACCAACAGAAGAGCATCCTGAGGCCATTCATGTGTGGGGCTGCATCTCATCCAAGGGAGTGGTCCCCTCGCAACACTGCCCTGAATAAAGAACGGTACCAAAACATCCTCTGACAGCAACTTCTCCCAACCACCCAACAACAGTGGATGTGGTGGGACAGTGGGGGCCTAGCAGTTAAGGAAGGTTGAAGGTTCAATCCCGTACTGCAAAGGTGCCACTAAGCAAAGCAGGGCGCCTGTCATGGTTTGGGTAACCATGACTAAGGTGATGGGTATAATGCAGAGGACACATTTATTGTGTTATTCCATGTGCTGTGCTTGTGGTGCATCATAATGACAATCACTTCACATTTGCTTTCAGTTCAGATTTTAAACAGATTTCAGGTCCATGGCCAGGAAACTCCCTGGACCTTAATCCAATTGAGAATTTGTGGTCAACCCTCAAGAGGTGGGTGGGCCAACAAAAACCCACAAATTCTGACACAAGTACTGATTATGAAGGAATGGGTTCCATCAGTCAGGATTTGGTCCAAAAATTGATTGACAGCATGCCAGGGCGAAATGCAGAGGTCTTGGAAAAAAGGGCCAACACTGCAAATATTGACTTAAACTTGATTTGTCAAAAAAAGCCTATTATGAAATGCTTGTAATTATAATTCAATACATCACAGAAACAACTGACAAAAAGATCTAGAAACACTGACTGTAGATGTCAGGATCTACAAGTGTAGCTTTGATAACCTGATTTCTCTGGATTCACTGGGCTCCATCGTCCCATGGAACAGTCAGTTCAACTATAATGAACATCTTGCAAGGGTGTTGGCAGGTCTCTTCTGACCCATGCCAGTGGTCTGAATCCTACAGACTAGTAAAAGTTGCTTGCTGTATTCTCCAAATATTAACATTAGGAGACCTCTTTTGTCTATAACTACAAGCACTCTGCTCTTCTGTATGAATCTCATTCAATTAGCTTCATTTGAAGCAAGTTTATGGATTTCAGATTAGGTTTAAGGCTGTTTGTTCCAAACAATTTATGTAAGTTGTTGTTCTTCTTGTATGTGGTAGAGGAGGTGTCACAACTGCAATGGCCACACAATAAGGTAAAGTGGTTCAACCATGCTCATGTTGAACTCCCAAAGTTCTCACTATTTTCTGCATGGGGACCATAATGACAGTTCCTCATGCCATTTCAGGAGGATGATGTTGCACACTGAAAGTGTAACGATCCTCCGCAGCATCCAGTGTGACTGCCGTTCCTGGGTCACTCAGTGCAGGCCCCGCCCCTTTCCCGATTCTCTACACGGTTTCCCTCCTTTAAAGTCTACACCAGTGTTCGGTCTTGTGTGCTGTTACTGTCACTGTGTGTGCATGGTGTGAGTATGTGGTGGTGTCTGGTGTGAGTGTATGATGGTGTATGATCAGTGGGCTTGCGTGGCCACACGGCAGACCCCAAGCGGTCCATGCCAGTGGGTTTAGAATGTCGGGTTGGTCGGGTTGGTCGGCTGGCATGGCTGGAGGGCAGACAAATGGGTCAGGTGACTCAAGGTCACATTTTTTTAATGAGGGTTGTGTTTGTCCCATAACTCAATAATCTGGTTTTGTAAAAAGCATCTGCTCCAGGGTCATTTGCAGAGGAACCTAGGTTGACCATAAAGTGTTTATAGGATGCGTTTGTCCATCACAATCTTCCATGTGTCCTCTGGTTTGAAGGCACACATCCTGGTTGCACCATGACAGCGGATAGAAATCAGAGACAGCTTGTAATAAATATAGTCCCTAATCTGTACATTTCAACTTGTCACAGGACTAACATTTCGTCAACCTTCAGACATTAATGGTGTGAAATGTCTGCTGTGGTTCCAATTCAAATGGCAAGAAATATTTAAGATTAATATAGGCCCAGTTTGCTTTTGCAGACACCATTGTCAAAAGACAGTTGATGTGTTTTGGGGACTGCTGAGTCATTCAGCAAGGCCAAAAATGGCCATGTCATGTGAGAAAGAGTAAATATGCTATATTTAATGCTGTGAAAGTGTTTTCATCTCGGTGTTATAAGTCTGTACCAAATCAGCAGAAATGCCTATTTCACCTGGATGCTGGGAGCTCTGCCTGGCCGAAATGATTTTTGTCAAGGGAAACTTTGCTCAAAGAAATACGATGCCTTCCTGAGCTGTGGTGGAGCGTCCAGTGGAAAATATCAGTAGATACCAAGCGTATGACATGAGTGTCACCTAATAATTTTTCATGCTGAAAAATATGCTCATTTTTCTTAGCCATTGAAATTTATTATGCATGTATGGTTGCATCCAGTTCCTTGTTTATTGTACAGAGTGTTTTAACTATTTATCTATCTATCTATCTGAAACAGTTACTGCAGTATAGGGGAGAAATTCCCTGTGATATATCTGGAGTCCAGAGAGGCACTCCTTCACAGTTCATTCAGGTGACATTCTCCACCTGGGACCCCCTGAGTCATTGTGAGTAATGACTTTCACAGGCACACAAGCACAGGCACAGAGCACCATGCTGCAGCATAGCCTGGGACCTCCAAAAATTCTTCACAGGACTTTTTTTGCTGCATAGGCCGGTCTGCTGGGACGTGTTCTGCAGAGGTTAGATGGTAATTAATTGGACTTGTCTGGCAATGATGTGCCAGGACATGAAGGAATAAGAGAAAGAGTCTTGTTTCTCTCTTGTTTCTCCTGAGATCTTATTTTCCCCTGTCTCCACCCAAAGACACAGCCACTGCTGCTTCCACTGAATCTAACATCGACTGAGGTAGTAGGGTGTAGGGTGGTAGTAGCCTAGTGGGTAACACACTCGCCTATGAACCAGAAGACCCGGGTTCGAATCCCGCTTACTACCATTGTGTCCCTGAGCAAGACACTTAACCCTAAATTGCTCCAGGGAGACTGTCCCTGTAACTACTGATTGTAAGTCGCTCTGGATAAGGGCGTCTGATAAATGCTGTAAATGTAAATGTAGGTAGTTGTTATGTTGATTGGGACCATCAGGTTTAATGGTATTTTAAATTAATCTACTCAGGACTTCTTCAGAGAAATATGAGTAATCACATGTTTATTTTTTTGGGGTATATATGAAAGAAAAAGAATCAAGTTTTATATAAATACTTTATATAAATGTACCAACAATTTTTGTGAAACAAAAGTGAGAGCTCTTACTCAAACTCACAGCCTTGGAGGTGTGATGCCACATCTCTTTTAGACCAATTCGCCACCATAGATCATTTATGCAGCTAAAATGTGAAAACTGCACTAATAAATGTGTTATTTCTATAAGTACATGAGTAATTCTGAAAAGGACCATATCTTCAAAATTTCAAAACCATAATTACCCAAACAAGTCTAAATCATATGAAACAGTAGCGGCAGTCCATTGCTTTGTTCTTCTGACCAGTTTAAATATTGCATGTAGTGTCATGTATTGCAATTCCATTTTCTCATGTAAGATCATACCAATTTTTTGTCCGGATTTGGACAAAATTTGATAAAATAATAAATTTATTTCCCATGTATGGTCTCCCAACTGCATCAGTGGGCACTAGTAAAGTAATAAGTGTCTCCACTTGAGCTTTTTTGTGTAGCGTGATAAGCTTTCCAGTCATTATCATGCTGGGCACACCACGTCCAAATGCTATTCAGGCAACAAGTTGCAAGGTCCTCATTGTCAAGAGTAGAGTCCAGCACGTTGGGAGCGCTGTGGTCAACATGCTCCCACCACCCTTTTGTCTTTGTGGTCTTTGAATGGACCAATGTTGTTCCTTCTACACAGATTCCAGGAGCCCTGTGAAATTTTGGGTGTTGGGCTTCTGTTCTCCATTGTCTGAGACTCTCTTCATCCATCACTCTCTCGCCCATCCTAAGGAGGGTGCACCCATGATTAGGCAGATGTTTGTTCCCCTGACAAGGGTGGTAAAGCGGGTGCAGTTCTACTCTCACCCCGCAAGGCCTTGAGAGTGCGAGTGCAGGAATGCAGATTTTTTTTCCCAGGCCACTGAATAATGCCATCACCCAGGACCCTGCAGTGGCCCTGAGCCCAGCCCCATTGACTCCCTAAAGAGCCGGAGGGCAGAGGCCACGTCGGGGTCAAGGTGACAGGCCCTTGCTCATGAATATGGATGACAGAGCTCCATCTGCTCCTCTGCAGTGTGTAAACAAACATGTCTAGCGGCTGAAAGACAAGCCTAGAGATGCCAGTATGTTGTGATTTATATTTTTTACTTTGAACATATAAAAAAATCAGTGTCGAACTAATTATCATTATTAACTTAAATAGATAAAAGGGTAGTAGCAAAGGGTCTAGGCCCAATTTCATTTTGGTGACTAGCTTTCTGCAGTGTCATTTGGTCTCTAGCAAAGGAATGAATGAAACAGTCAAGAGCTGTAAAATGAATGAATGCACACTGATCCAGTTTCCCTTGCACTTTAAGGCCACACTGGGGATTTGAACGAGGTCCCTTGGATATTTGCTCATTTTGACCAGAGGCAGCATGGCAGATTGCTATAGCAATCCTGCCCTTACCCATTCCTACCCTTTGTCATCTGTTACACCGATAAGAGCCCCTTGGAGACCGAAAATGTGCATGTCACGGGTATATCTCTGTCGGAGCGACATCTCGGCCTTATCTCGGCGGAGTCCAAACATTTCAGCTGTGAGAAACTTGCATGCCAGCTTCTGTGTGTCAAACACAAAATTTAAATAATGCTGCGCCCACAGAAAGAGAGCCAAGCACACTGTGAAAAATAAACACAAATTGTGGGGCCACCCCGATTTTTTATTTTTATCCTTTTTGGGCTGTTAATCAAAAAGGAGGCAGAAAATAGATCGTGGAGGCTGAGAAATTAGAGGGACCCAATCAGCACACTGCTGGCTGGCCAACCCGACAAGCATCTCAAGCTGTCTGCCTCCGGGGAGTCGGGGGCGGAGTGGGGGGGGGCGTCTTTTCGGGGAGGGGGAGTGTGACGCTGGTGCTGCCTGTGAGTTGGGTGTGTACCGTGATGCCGGGCATGTGGTCGGATTTTTTTAAGCTCCTTCTGTCTGAGGTGCCAATCAGAGGGAGGCACGCCTGAATACATGGCAAATCCCCTTAGCAAATGTTGCCCCCGGCGAAAAAGAGCAGCATTGTTGTGGGGTTTTCTCTCAGCCCATCCCAAGGGGAGCAGGTGTAATCCTGTTCTCTCTCCTGCTTCTCATTTCATGCAGTGTTTGTAAAGGCTTGCTGATTCTGCTGCTTTACAACAAGTCATTGAGTCCATTGAGTCTGCGGTTACAGGGATTGAAAGTCAAAAGACAAAAAACTGGTCTTTGCTACAACAGGAAAGAACAGACCAAGACATAAAAGAAACAAAACGTCGACCAGATCCGTTTAAGTAGATTTTTCTTCTTTTTATATGGAGGAGGCGAGGGGTTTGAGGTGTCACCTGGGACAATGGCGCCTGGTGCCACACAGAAAAACAGAAAACCAATTTTACAGCCACGCAGACTCAATACTGGAAAAATATCAGTTGAAGTGAATGGCACACACACAGAGAGAGAGAGAGAGAAACCTCTCAGTTGTGCAGCACTGTCCATGGTACTGAAACATTAAGCCTCGTCCTGAAACTCAAACCAGGCATTTAGCATGTTAGATACCGGCAACTTCAAAATCAGGCTTAAATCATGTTGTTTTAACCATGCTTTAGGATTAGGATCAAGATTAAGTATGTGTGTGGAATGGTTGTGTGCCTCAAATAATGTTGAGACACTGAGTCAGACCACAAACCATTAGCCATTGCCTAGTGATTCTTCAAGTAAATATTCTCATTGACTAAATCAAATAAAATGAAACTCATAAAAATTGATCTTATTATTTACATTCATTTATATCTTATTATTTATAAGATGTATAACTCTTTTTATAACTTTTATTATTTATATTATTTCCTTTTGATTGTTTCCTAATCATGCGACATTTGCATAAAATTCAGTGCAGCTTGAGCAACAAGGCCAGCAACCTATGGTTCCTATGTTACCTGTTCATTAAAGTACCTGTACATTTATGGGTGGTAGTAGCCTGGGTTGAACCCCACTTACTACCATTGTGTCCCTGAGCAAGACACTTAACCCTGAGTGTCTCCAGGTGGGGACTGTCCCTGATTGTAAGAACTACTGATTGTAAGTCGCTCTGGATAAGGGCGTCTGATAAATGCTCTAATGTTAAAAAATGTATGTGTTTTGTGACAAATAGTGCACAGGTCCAGTGATGAAAAGGTCACTGTGTGTGTTTTTAGGACAACAATTGTCTTTTGTGTCAACATTTTGCCAATTAACAGTTGTACCATACTTGCCTGGTAATGTACCACAGCAAATCACACATTGTAAAAAAAATTCTGGCTACTCCAACAAAAAAAAAGTCTAGTGTCCCGTCGCACCTAAAAGTTTTTTTTGTCATGCTCATCAAATCTAAATTTGTTGCACCAGAAGGAAAAAAGATGATTCTCTCATTATTTCGAGGAAGAGGAATTTGCATTTTTTAAAAAACACAAACCAGTAGTCAAGCAGGCAAAACTTACTTTGTGAGTAATGAAAATTATAAAATTATTGACAAAGCTTATTTTTCTTTTTTGACACAACTGTTATGTTTCCACAACATATATTTGTTTTTTTTCAGTATAATTTTTTGGTGTATGGACAAAGTATGTAGACAGCATCATTGAAAATGTGGTATTATTAAACTGTGTTAATATTAAGCTAATTCAACAATTAAGTCTGTATATATGTGTGGTGCATGTCCTGAGAAGTATCCACACTGCGTCTGATATATGTGCCTCATTTGACGGAAAATAAGGACGACAAATGCAATTTGCCGCAGGACCCTCACCGAGTGGACGTGTGGTTACCAGACAGACCAGTTTAATATTTAAAGTGGAAGCCCGTTTACTGAAGAGATGAAGTGATGTCGCTCTCTCTCTCTCTGCTGTGTGGAGGAGAATGAGTCTGTGGAGAGCTCTTGGACGTGGACGTTCCTGACGAATGTTCAGTTGTTCAGTTGTGCCTCATCATCAAACACCCACACAACTCAAGCCTAAAGTCTAGTTTATTGTTGTATTTTACAGAATCACCCCAGATTAAGAGCACCCCATTATAATGGTTTAAAATATCCTTGGTTGTTTACTGTGATTAATCTTATAAGACCTGGGCTCGTAGTAAACATCATATCTTCAACTTACTTTTATTGACACTTATGTGACGGTGTCCTTGTCTGAGTCTGGCAGTGAAATGACAAGCGTCTCCTTTTTCTGGTAGCACAGGCTTATACTCAAGAGCTCTTTGATGCTCAAAATGGCCGGAGTTTATCATTTTAAAGTGAATATTAGAGTCGACGGCTTGGCCTGTGAAGTAAAAATGGCTGCTGCACGATAGTCATGACTAAATGACATAGAAGCAGAGCAGCACAGAGCAATCCAACTCGACGGTGACATTTCTTTCCAGTCATTTGCTCGCAGGATGGGAAGATGGGTGGGCTTGGCTGTGGTGTCGTGTGAGAGGAAGACGGGGGGGGGGGGGGCTTGGGAGTGCAGGTGCAGGATGGGACTTGTCTCTGAGCCGGGGAGGAGGATTGGGGCGCAGTGCTGCCTGTGTCAGGGGATATTCTGCTTCCCTGCTGTCATGGAGAGCGCGCGGCCACCAGCCACCCGGCGCTGAGCCATGAAAATCTGCCTGGCAACCGGTCCTGCATTGTCATCAGCCTCATCCTCTCTGTCACAGATTCACATCCCTGCAGCCTCCAGGCTACGGCAAACAGCTCAGCCTTCTGTGGAAAAAGGTCACCGCCGTGACCCCTGACGAAGCCGTCTCATTAGCTCGATCACAAAAACACCGCCCTCACGGGACTTCTTAAGAACTGTGTATGTTTCAGGGATGGGTTTATAACCGGAGATCACCAAAGAAACTGACGAAATCCCTCCACAGTAAAACACAAACGTGTCATTTTTCTAAAAGACAACCAATAAGAACCATTTCTAATGTCTCCCCCCGGGGCACTCGGAAGTAAAAGGATGAAAGGACAGCGCTGTTCTTGTGCCGTTTGTAGTACCTTTGCCTCAGGTAAAGGTAAATGGTGCGAGGCTGAATCGAGGCTTAATGCCCTGTGTCGGATAAATACCTTAGCTTAGGAGAGAAATGTAAGGCAAGTAGTGCGAGAATGCAGTACGTGTGTAGTCAAGGTATACACAGATGTAAACATTTCCATGTTGTAGCAGCAATAACATGCAAATGATGGGTTTGTCGAAAAAGATGGTTTTCAGAAATACAACCACAGCAAATGCTACCTTCTGCAGCTTAAGTGGCTCGAACCTTTTTGGGGGTTGCACCTTCCGTGCTTTAAATTCCCCAGGAGTCAATATGAGGGTGGTAGTAGCCTAGCGGGTAACACACTAGCCTATGAACCGGAAGACCCAGGTTCAAATCCCACTTACTACCACTGTGTCCCTGAGAAAGACACTTAACCCTAAGTTGCTCCGGGGGGGGGACTGTCCCTGTAACTACTGACTGTAAGTCGCTTTGGATAAGGGCGTCTGATAAATGCTGTAAATTTATTATGTAGCACAGGTTTGAACCCAAACTCTCATAGAGCTTGAGACGAGCGTTACGTTATTTCTGTATCAGATTATATCTTACTCCTGCTGCTGACGTTTCTGCCTCTTTCTCCTCAAGTCAGGGGTGTCTTCAGGACGAGAGCGGCAACATAACAGCGTCTCCAGACACCAGCAACCAAAGGGTCAGCAGAAGAGCAGATAGCAGGCATGAGGACGTCCGTCTGCTCCTGTCCATTCCCAGAAGCCTCAGCAGTGCTGGCATCACCTGACAGTCAGTGGGTCTGACAGCATAACCTCGCGACTACCTGTCAGCCAACACACACACACACACACACACACACACACACACACATGCACAGTTGCTGAACAGAACAGTGCTTCAGCACCACTTAACACGACGCTCAATTGACAGAACCCTTTCTGTTCAACCCATGGCGTTGTGCTCTGCTGAACCGTCCACTGTTCTTGGTTAGCTTCCATGTTAGTTAATGAGCCGGCACCCCTTGACAGAAGACGTCCCTCTGTTATGTCGAAGCCAGCTCTGATAAAAGCTCTCTTTGTCTTGGCTTGCATTGAATTTGGAATTCCCGCTCTTCGCTGGTATTTCGAAATGTAACGACTGGATAATAAAGCCGTGGCCATTGCAAACAGGGCAGGGTGGTGGGTTTACAACGGTACCACACGATTCCAGCCCCCACACTTTTTTTTTTGTCAGAAACACGAACTGAACTGTAGCCTTGATCTCAGATGAAAAAGAAAAGGCCCGCCTGCCCTGTCAACCCTCACCCTGCAATACCGCGCCCCGCCATACCTGTACGAGGTCTCTCCTAACATCCCTTCCCCGCTGATTCTACTGTCTGATCCTTGGAACCCATGAAAGTGTGAAATGAGTAATGTTTTGGGGTTTTTTGTCTGTTAATAAATCTGTTTTCGTGCCTGTGTCCTCCGCCCCACGCTTACCACGATGTGCTGTACACATCGGCCCGTTAGTTTGATTGAATGACAATTCAACCAGTTACAGCAGACGTATCTTCTTTAAGCTGACGAAGGGAAAAGAGCTGCTCCTCTGAGTGTGCATGGCATGTTATAATTGCCAACAAATTTGTCAAATTGGGGAAGAATAAGACAAAAAGAACATCTGAGGGAGAATAAAATGATATCTCTCACATGTAATAGTGTCTCAAACTTAAGAAGTTTGATACACCCCCGGATGAAACCTATAAAGTATGATGAAACAGACCTCTGATTATTTGATAATGTTTTAAAATCACCAGTCAAACTATTGCTGAATTAACATAACGGTTTTAGCGCATTTCTGATGACTGAGTTTGGGTCCTGCAGGGTCTAAGTAGAAAAGCTCTTTCCAAACCTTCGGCTATGACAGGCTGCAGAGAGCTTGCAGGCGCCATTCACTCAAGTCCCGGCGGATCATGGCAGAAAACGACATAAGAGATTGGATCAATCATGCCGTTTTATCACCAGAGGATAGCAGAGTGGCATTTGTCAGCAAGGCGACCTGAATGATTCCGAAGCTTGGTGTGGTTTCTCTCCCGTTTTCCTCCTGGGTGAGTTCTTGCATGTGGATCCTATTCAGGGGTATCGTGATTGTCCACAGTTCCTCTAACAGACACAGTTTGCGGCTCAGTTTAATGGGACAGATCGATTCCTCCTGTCAATACTCTGAACACAATACCAGAGGAATTAAGGCAGGAATTGAGTCTATGGCTGCTGGGCCAACTGGTATGGCATCACATGGTGTCTTCTTGTCCAAAGCACTCTCCATTGGCTTTATTCACCTCATACCAGCTCAATACATCAAGGTCAGGACCACGGCCATGGCTGGTATGCACAAAAAGACAGATTTGCTCCTGTTTTTGTATTAAATCTTTCGACAACACTTGTTTGTTAGTCAGAAAAAATGCACCTCAAATTACATATTAAAGATTTAATATAGCCTACATGGAGGTGCAGTGGTTAGCGATATGGCCTCACACCTCCAAGGCTGTGAGTTTGAATCCCGGCTAGAACCATGTATGTGTGGAGCTTGCATGCTCTCCCTATGGTCACGTTGGTTTCCCCCAGGTTCTCCAGTTTCCTTCTGCTGTCCAAAGGCATGCACACAATGTGAATTGGCGAGACTCTGAACTGTCCACAACCTGCGCCCAATGTCCTGGTATTAGGTGGTTTTGAAAGCCAATCAGAAACAAGTCAGTTAAATTTGCTACATTAGTATTATTAGTATGTCAGTAAAAAAACTTGTTTCACATGTAACAGGAAATGCAGGATAAAAAATTAGCATGTTCTTTCATGCACAAGTGGCGCTCTCTGCATCTGACCAGTCAGTAGCGGGTTTTAGCTCTGCATCCTTGCTCCTGTAGGGTAAATATATGCAATGCAATGGCAAAATGTGTGATTACAGTATTAGAAGAAGAACGGACATGGAAGCATGTAAAAGAGAACCACAAAAATGATCCAATGCTGTATTGTTTATTGGTTCTGGTGGGCTGATTCGTAGTTTTGGACCTTGGTCATGTCATATTGAGTGTGTCTTGAGTATATACAGAAATAAACTTGCTTGTTATCTGGAGCTTGTAAAGAAGGAATTACCAAGGAAGAATGTTTGGTTTAAGTGTCATTACGTCTGACACCCAGAAGGCACCCTTTAATGATGTGGGCATCGCTCATATCGAGACCACGTCCACTACCAACATGCAGATAGATTTTCACTCCCTTTATTTAAGAATTGTGACTGGCTATGATGCCCAGGATCCACTGGAAGCTGAAAAGCTGAAGCCAATTAAACCAGAGTGATCAGGACTCCTTAAAAGAGGGCATGCAGCACCCAGAGGGTGCTGCCACAATAATAAGAATCTCAACAACCTTTTTTTTGTTGTGTTTCCCTGATTTTATGTCACGCGCCTTTGGGTTTGTTTAAGTTTATTTTCTGGTCCCTTTTCTTAAGTTTATTTTCTGGTCCCCCTTTAAATAAATAATAAATAAAAATCCCTTTCATGTATTATACAGTTTCTGCACCTCCTTCCCCTTCAAACCCCGAACCGTGATGCTGGCAAACCAGTGAATCAATTCACTGGCTTTTTTGTACTATTTCTCCCTGTAACTTTTGTAGTCCAACAGTTTTAACACAGAAAAAAAATTAGCTTTTAAAATTTAGCAGTCAAAAGTGTTCTTTCTGCAATCAAAGCAATTACAGCAGAGCAGCAGAGTGGCGCAGCATAACCCAGGGTTCGATGGATCGAAACCATCCTCTGCTAATTTGCCTGGGGCAGTGGTGGCCTGGCGGTTAAGGAAGTGGCCCCATAATCAGAAGGTTGCCGGATCGAATCCCGATCCGCCAAGGTAACACTGAGCAAAGCACCGTCCCCACACACTGTTCCCCGGGCCCCTGTCATCGCTGCCCACTGCTCACTAAGGATGATGGGTTAAAAGCAGGGAACACATTTCGTTGTATCACAATTACACTTGGTAAACGGTAAATATGGTGAATTCAAGGTGAATTACATTTCATGAAATGCAGACACAGCTCAAGAAATTCAAATGAAAAAGGTGCAAAACTTTCCTAATGTTCCCTAAAGATGAGTTCCTGGTGTGAAGGACTGAAAATAACTCCTCAAGGTGGAAGGAGAATAAAGGGCCCTCTGCCTGTCCGATTAAACCCTCTTTACAGCCCTCATCCACACACACTGACGGAGGAGCACAAGCCATCTGTCTTTCCCTTCCTCTGTGGACTGAGGCGCTGGGAGAAGGAAGAGTGCAGATAAGACCTGTCTAGGTCTTACCGGCCCAACTTTCTACTCAGGCCTGACTGTCTCTGGTTGAGGCCTTGTCTGTGTTTTTCAGGGCTTAACCATGGTATGAAACAGCTTTACTGTCAAATGTTCTCATTTTTTAAATTCAATAGTAATGAATTCATCTGCACAGCTTCACGGTTGCGTGGGTTCACACTGCCAACATTGTGAGTGTGAGTCTCACAATGTTGCTTTGCATGTTCTCCCCGTGTTTGGGTGGGTTTCCTCTGGGATCTCCAGTTTCCCACCACCCAAATGTGGATGAATTGGTGAGTCTGATGTGGCCATGGGTGTGAGTGTGTGTTCGCCCTGCAGTGTACTGCCACCCTGTCCTGCGCCAGGTGTCCTAGGATGGGCTCCGGCAGCCACAACCGTGAGTAGGGCCATGTTAATATGGAAATTGGGTGAGTCTGTAATTCATCGGCTAGAACTTAATCTTGGTCTATGAAAGGTCATACACCCTTCATGTATTTATTTCACAAAAAAAGCTATTGCACAATGCAGATGCAAATTCCATTCCTTCTTTTTAGCTCCATTTTTTTTTTTTCACAGACATGGGGCATAGCTTTCCTGCTCTTTACTTCCAGGGGATGAACATACAAGCACCGGGCTGGTATAAAGTGCTGGCTGCATGAATGTTTTTGGTTCATAACACTCTCCCTGCCACTGGAGTGGACTCATTACGCCTCGCTGAGAGCCTGCTAATATTGGCACGGGACGTGGGGGTGCTGGTTCCGGGGTAGAAGGGATATCGTGCCGAAACACGCACCGCGTTATAACACATTCACAGCATGGCACCTGACAGCGCACAACGTGTGACAGCAATCTGGTTCACGGGGTAAATTTAGCTTTCACCAAGTGTCACCCAGCACCGAGGAAGTGCTGATGTTGTGAACGTGCTCGTTAAATCTAGTACAATTGGGGGGGGGGGAATACTGAGGGACATCTGCAGATTGCTCTGGAAACTTTAATACTACACTATAAAACAGATCATGAGCTTACGATAATTGTAAACGGTGCTTCCCCATAGACGCCGTCCATTTACATTTACATTAAGCAGACGGCCTTATCCAGAGCAATTTACAGTCAGTAGTCACAGGGACAGTTCCCCCCGGAGACACTCGGAGTTATAAATAAAATAGATTAAGAAAGGACCATCGTTTTTCCATTTCAATTTACATGTGCATCTACTCACAAAAAATTCTGCATGAATGTAAATGTAAACTGTTTTGCTGGCAGTCATATAGGGATCGTGGTTATCGTGTAAGTATCATGGGCAAGAGACACAGTCAGAACATGGCAAATTTCTACTTCTGCTTATTACCACCTCTAATCCAGTGTTGGCAGCCAATAACTGAATCGGTTTGTGATGACTTGCCTTGATTTAAAATGATACTGGGATTATAATGGATTATCCGTTGGCTCCCTGGGTGATATCTTGGCAGCAATTATGAGGAACGGTGTTAGTGAGAAACCAGTCTTCATGCAAAGCAAAATTTGGAAGGATGATTTGTTTATGCATGCCCATGTGTGAGCATTTGGGGTGTTTTTGGACCTGCTCCTGTGTCTGAAACGGTCCAATCAAAGCCAGTTCAATTCTTACTAGATTCTTTCTGTTTTTATTTGTTTCAATGTGTGTCTGTTGACTCACCATAATGACCAGAAACAAGCTGCAGTACTGTCAGGATCTAGCCACGACTATTGCCTTCACCATAATCGCTCGATGTTTTTTTCTTTGGATAGCGAAATGAAGCTGGTTGCCAGCCATTTGTCCGTAGGAGACAACTTCCACATGAACATCAACATGACTGGAACTACAGAGCAGAGAACTGTCCTCAAATATCCATATCCGCCATAGCTAGGATTAGGGTTGCAAAGGGGCGGAAAATTTCCAGTAAATTTCCGAAAAGTTTCCGGTAAATTTCCATGGTAAGTTAAGCTTGGGAATTTTGGAAATTAATGGGAATTAAGGAGAACTAACTGGGAATATATTATTTCCAAGCATAAATATAAACAGAAATCATAAGAAAACCTCCATGCAAAATGTTTTCAACAGATATTTCAACAGATTTATTTGTAAGTACAGTAGAATAGAACACGTTTCAATAACTTGTTTCATGGATGAATAAAAACATAAATGTTGAGTTCAATATTACCATCCCCTAACCCCGTTCATTCAAAAATGCCCCCTGTTCAAAAATCTCCACAAAGTCCCATTCAAAAGGTTAAATGAAAAATGCCACTTATCCTCCAAAACGTCCCATTAAACATGCAAATCTTCCTTCAAGCAATCCTCTTTTCTCATTTTTGCTCAGTCAATAGACTCTTCCTGGACCTCATCATCATCCAACAACATGTCCACTTCCTCAGCATCCAACTCTGAGTCTTCCTCTTCAGTGTCACTTTCCAGCCTTGTTGAGGATGGCTCTGTGTCAGGCTCAAAGAGCCGTAGGTTTGCCGGAATGCCGACCAGCTTTTCCACTCTCACATTTGTGAGCTTGTTGCGAACCTTTGTGTGGGTGTTCCCAAACAGTGACCAGTTGCGCTCAGAGGCGGCTGATGATGGATTTGGAGGAGGATGGAGGCTACAGGTGCAAGGGCCTCAGATTCACATAGTCCCTTCCACCAGGTGGCTGCAGATATGTGCTGGCATGACTGCCATATTCCATCCCCTTTCCAAAGGCCTTGCTTTGTTCGATACTTTGCCAAACTGCCTAGAACTTTGCCTTTATTGAGACCCAGGTGGTCAGACATGGCTGTAATGACCGCATAGGCACCATTGATCTCTTCCCCAGAAAGTATGCCCTTGTCATATTTGGGGTCCAGCATGTATGCTGCTGCATGCACTGGCTTCATGCAGAACTCCCTCCACTGTTCCAATGACTTGACCACAGCCGTTTCCTCTGCTTTCAGTAGTAGGGAAGTGGGCAGAATTGTCTGGATTTCTTCTTTGAGTTCTGCAAAAAGGCACTGGACATCTGACAAGATGGCACCATCCCCCTCTATCTTCGCTATTGCTGCTGCAATAGGTTTGAGGATTTTCTGACTGCTAGATATTCTTTCCCACCAACTTACCTCACTTGTTAAGTCCACAGGCTCAAATGTGTGCCTTCAATGCTCTTTGTCCTTCAGGCTCAAAAGTGTGGTCCATGTGTACATGTGATGGAGGCATGCACAGTGCCAGTAGGTGGTCTCAATAGCCATGCAGCAAGCATGTGCTCTGTACATGTGATTAAGGAATGGCATGGATATTCAAGTGTATTTGAATTGCATTTGTTTGTTTTTTTCAATATTATGCTAAAATATACTTTGCTCAACTATATTTAAGTTCCCTAAGAAGAGCCAACCTTCAATTTTGAAAATTCCCAGTTTATTCCCATAAATTCCTGTTAATTCCCGTTTATTCCCATTAATTCCCGTTAATTCCCATGGAAAGTTTCCATCTTTGAAAATTCCGGGAATTTTGCAACCCTAGCTAGGATGGAACGTTCTGGGAATATTGATCATGTACAATACAGGCCAAAAGTTTGGACACACCTTCTCATTCAGTTTTCTTTATTTTCATGACCATTTACATTGGTAGATTCTCACTGAAGGCATCGAAACTATGAATGAACACATGTGGAGTTATGTACTTAACAAAAAGTGGAGACCTGGTCTACACAGTCACCGGACCTGAACCCAGTCGAGATGGTTTGGGGTGAGCTGGACCGCAGAGTGAAGGCAAAGGGGCCAACAAGTGCTAAACACCTCTGGGAACTCCTTCAAGACTGTTGGAAAACCATTTCAGGTGACGACCTCTTGAAGCTCATCGAGAGAATGCCAAGAGTGTACAAAGCAGTAATCAGAGCAAAGAAACTAGAATATAAAACATGTTTTCAGTTATTTCACCTTTTTTACATAACTCCACATGTGTTCATTCATAGTTTTGATGCCTTCAGTGAAAATCTACCAACGTAAATGTTCCTGAAAATAAAGAAAAAATTGGTGCATTTGAGAAATGTGTTTTAAAAAATGTAAAATATTAGAAACGATTTTTGGATACATGCAGAAGTTGTACTTTGGGGGTTATTTGATGAGTTACCGGTTTAACAGCAATGAAGTGTGTTGGGGGAGAAATCATCTCTAGTTTTATTCTTGTTTTTACTCTTTACTGTGTAGAGTGCTTTCTTTCAGATGCAGTGTAAATTCTTACTGTTATTTTTATAACGTCATGGAGGATGGATTTTTTTATTTTTATGCATGCAGCCTTATCTCCTGCATCACAGCACCAGAAGGGAGGGGGGGGGCGCCCTCATCCTCCTCTTCCTCCCGCATCCTCTTCCTCGTTCTCCCACTGCGCGCCCCTTTGTTCGCGCCACAACAAGCCCCGAACAGATGGCGCTGCGCCCCGCGCCCGAGTGACGGGCACCCGCCGCCAGCCAATCGGCGAGCCGGGCGTCAGCTGACGCGGGGCGGACAGCGCCAGGTGCTGTCGCCGCGTCGTGGAGCAGCGAGCGCGGACGGCGCGCCGGTCACCAGTCGGCGGCGGCTCAGCGCGGAGGAGCCGCGGGGACAGAAAACCGCGTGGAATAAACGCGCCGCGTCGAGCCTGCGAGGTGAGAAACGTCTCCGTCTCCTTCTTCTTTACTGCGGACATGTCGCGTTTCGCGGGATCGCGAGTTTTTGCGACGTGGGCTGTTTCTCTGCTGCTGCTGCTGCTGATGATGATGATGATGATGCTGCATCGTGGCGATGGTGCGCAAGGGCAAAACGATCTCCCGTCTCACCCACAGCCGCGAACCCAACATTGCGATCTTCTCCACGGGGATGATTTTAAATAGAAATAAAAAGCCTCGAACCGTCCACGTCGCAAGGAAACTTCGATCCGACACGGACGGGGGGGGTGAAGGAGAAAGTGTGATTTGCATCCGAATGCGCGGCAGATGTCGATATCTCCTCGGCCGCGTCCACGCCGAGTCTCCGAAGATGGACGAAGTTCGGGGGGGGGGGGGACAATGCGGGGGAAGGGATGCGTGAACGGGGGTGAAGGGGGTCGCACGGCCGTTGTATTGTGACGGTGGTTGGGGGGGGGGGCGACGCCCCTCCCCGGCCGCAGCTGTTGCTCCCACGGAGGGCTGGAAAGTTCTGCTCTTTGTAATGGACGCAGAAGGTCAGATGCCCCAACACACACACACACACACACACAGACACAGACACACAGACACAGACCTTCTCCAAAATATACCCGACTATCCGAGTCCGATTGGGCCAAGATGAAACCGGGAGCGAGTTTGTGACTTTCGATCTTTGACTTGACGATTACAGCAGGAGCAGAAACCAGGCGAAACGTGGATTTGTTAAGAGTTGGAGGACCGTGTCCCGTCCTGGGCGTAGCTGGCAGACATGGAGCGCGGTGACAGGTTGGTTTGGGTATTTCAGCACGTTCCCTTACTGATTGGAGATTGCTCCCAGTCGGGCTCCTCAGCATCTGGCCTGAAATGGTGAAAGACCAAGTCAAGTTGCCGATGTCACAACGTCAAGACTAAGACTTTAGGCCCTTTGGGGACGGGGGTGCAGGTATTTTTATTTTTTATTTTTTTTACTCTCTCCGTCCAAGGAAGAATTTTTTCATAAAGTGTCATTACGTCTGACACCCTTTAATGATGTGGGCATCGCTCATACTGCGGCCACGTCCACCACCAAAACCAAACATGCAGATCCATTTTTCAGCCCCTTTATTTAAGAATTGTGACTGGCTGTGACGCCCAGGACAAAATGAAACCGGAGTGATCAGGACTCTTTAAAAACAGTGTAGCCGCGAGGAGCGTGCAGAAAGGGGGGGTTTATGTGGGCGTCGGGTTGAAAAGGAAGGTGTCTGGCGTTCCTTATTATTCCTGCATGAAAATGAGGCGACACTGGGCCTTTGTGTCGGCAGCGGCGATAAGGCCTGGGAGAGGGGAGGCAGCTGTCTGACTAAGTCTGTCCCGTAATCTGGTTAAGAAATGATTCAGCCAACAAGTCACAAACGGCAGAGTTGCGAGGAGGCGCTTACGGGGTTCCAGGCGCGGCGTTAGTTGGGGATTTAAAAAGCGGGATCTAAGAACATCATCCGCGGTGATATCAGCGTTCTATTTTTGCCGAGCTGTTTGTTGCTGTATTTCGCCAAAAAAAAACAAAAAAACTTTCAATTCTTCACCAGATGTCCTTGGAATCTTTACTTTTTATTCGTTTAGCAGACTCACGATCTATCTAAGTGAATAAAAACGCTGCTTTGAAAAGGGACAGTGAAGAGTGCGAAGTCCCCGTTTGCACTTCGTAAAGATTTCGGCTGCGTCCCATTCAGGGCTGCGCCCGCAGGTCTGCAGACGAGGAAACAATCTGCATTAAACTATCCGGTGAACTGCGCTTCGCCGCTCCATTACCCAGCGATACCCCTGCTTCGGGCCAAATCCATGCGGAAAGGAAACTGCGATTCTCTTTCTTCCTTAAGAACTCTTATTCAGTTGCAGTAAATAGTTCAGATCTGGCCACACGGCCCAAATCCATTCAGTCATGAAAGTTAATTAAGCTAAATCACTGGCTGCCAGGCAAATAATGCGGGTTTTGTCTATGAAACACACCGTTTCTATACACTAATGTAGCATTTCTCTGCAACTTCAGTAAGTTAATGTGATTTTCTGCTGCCTCCATGACAACACATAGCATCAAGATGTATGGTTATGATTGATAATACTTTAATTGGTGAGTATATGCTTAATGTTGAACGTGCCTTTGTGTTTTTTTTTTGTTTTGTTTTTTTTTGGCTGTCACTCTTGTGCTTAATTAAATCTGTCACGCGCTCCGTAGATGAGTGAGAAGTCATTAGCTGATAATTCGTTTAAAAAGCAGCAATTAATGGGGTGTCACTGCCAGCTGCCTGAACTTCCAGCCAAGGAGATCCATCAGGAGTCAGTCGCGGGAAGGCACACGGGTTCACATTGTTAGGATTTCAAAATGAGGACATTTGCATAAAACCTGCCCGCCAGGAGCAGATAAATAAAACTGATTTTTAAAAATCGTATGCAGGCTGAAATCTATCGACCATCCTGTTCATTTAGGATTTGGATTGGTGGTCCCTCCATAAATGACCCCATGGTGCTTTGAAAGCATCTTACAGTGTGCAGATTTACAGGGACAACGTCCTTTTATGAGGGTTATGAGGGACGGCACTCTTCGCAGAGCAGCAAATCCTGCCTTGATCTGACGTGCCAGGTGTTCCTTATGGCTCAGCATGAATTCTGGGATTGTCATGCCTGTCACCCGTGATTTACGGGGAACTGAAAGAGAACAGCTTGGACAGGGACGCTGCATCACCGGTCATCCAGGTCAAAATCCAAAGGGCATCGCTTTGTCTCATGAACAATGATGATGTGAAATATCTTTACATCGTTACATATTTTCCACAGAGATAACTGGTTTCTATCTGTTAAATGTGGGTGGTTTTGAGCATTTGAGGCCCCATTGACATCATTTACAAACTGGTTTTGATTTCATGGCATATAAAAAATGCAGCTTGGCTCTAGACCTTAATTTGAGGCTTAACAGCTGCATTTTAAGCTCTTGCTTACAATACATGGTCTTAAATGAAATGGTGATCTCTGAGTTTTTATCCCTCTCATGGAAAAGGTCTCAGCTTTTATTGTGGCTTATGGTGACATCAGGACAGAATCTGAGATTAACCTCAATGGTGGGAAATTAGCACATTATGAGGCGTATATATATCCTTCAGAAAGCATGTGTAAATATTAACAGCACTGGTAAACTGCACGTGGTGTTTTTAAATATTGGTCTTTTATTGGTAACATAATTCAGAACCACAGTTTATATGTATGATCATCTTTATGCCTGCATAATAGGCCCTTATAGATCAAACAATCGTTCTTTGGACATCTTGAGTATAGATAAGAAACAAGAAAAATTTGATGGTTTAGACCCACAGTCACATAATAATGAGCTATTGTAAAGCATTAAAGACTATAATACCATATGTAATAATTGCAACTTCAAATAAGTGTTTGGGTTTCAATAAATATGCTGAAATGTAACTGAAAGTATGCTTACATTTTAGCATATTTTTAAAAGACAGAACAAAATATGTGTACTTTCTAATACCATACTTAAGTACAGTAAAGGTAGGTACTGAAAAAATACAAATGTATTGCAAATGTATTATTTGGATTTCTAACACCTTTTTAGTGCATTTAAGAGCACTTCTTTTCGACATGGGGATGCAAGCAGTAATATGTTCTAATAACTCACAACCTAACTAATTGCCTCCTGCATGGCCCATCAGGTGTATCCAGAGTGCAGAGAGCTGGTGTTTTACAATCCCAGCGTGCAAGATGTAGCTTGTCTTGAAGACAGTCAGAAATCCACCCGTATATAAGACCAATGAGACTCAGCTGTCACGGAGTCTGACACGACGAAAGTTCTGAGAAAATGTTTCATATTGTGTTGCAAAATCAGGGTTCCCAAGGGTCAGGGAGTTTCTGGAATATCAGGGAGTTTCAATAAAGGCATTTCCAGACAGGGAAAGTAGGGGAATTTGATCATTTGATCATCTGTTTTCAGTGAGTGCTTTTTTTTTGCTCAAAATGTTGCAAAAAAAAAAACGTGCAATATTCCAAATATGTCCTTATAATTGCTAATTTACCAAACATGGCAGGCAAGTGTAAATTGGTATTTGGCATGAAAATGTAGAATTTAATGAATGGCTCACCATAAGTAATAAAATAAAAGATGCATGTGGAGGATGTCAGAGATGGAGTGGTTTCCGTTGGTTACATTCAACACGCCAAGCTGCCTATATTCGAAAACAATGACGTAAATGCAGTTATTTACATTTACATTTATGGCACAATGTGCTATCAAGTTAGTTATGAGTTTTATAACCCCTTTTCTGTTTAGCACCCAAATATTATTCAGGAGGTCATAGAAATTCTGTTTTTTGTTCAGAGAAAGTCATGGAAAAAGTCAAAAGAATTTTTGATCTGACTTAGAGTGGGAACCCTGCTAAATGTGAAATTCATACTCTGCCAGCTCATAATCACCTGCCAGCAGCATCTCTTATATCAGAGATATTCTTTTATTTTTTTCTCATTTACATATCTCATTAATTTAAAAAAATAATTACATGGGAATTGTTTTGTGTATTATTGATGTGTTCTGATCTAACTAATGGTTAGTTTGCCGCGTCGCTTTAAATTCTACACAGAACTCTGATGGCGGAGCTGCATTAGCTGTTAGTGATGCTGCAGCAGACTTATATGTCACATAAGGCTGCTCTGGGACCTGCGACTCCGAGGGTTATAATCACTCCTGGCGACTCTGCAGTTGCACAAGTGGAATCGGGGATGCTTATTGGCTCTCTCAGCGCTCGTTAAATGACACCTTTACACCAGCTGTGTTGTGGTGCCTCGACTCTTAAGTGCACGGTTAAATCACTAGTCATTGTGCCTTCTTTCTGTTTTTGCCCTTTTGGATCCACTCTACTGGCCAAGTGGGATTTTTGCATTGATGCTTTCAGAACCAGATTTAAATGAGGGAATGGGCCTTTCTCTCCAGATAAGGCTGGAAGAAAAGCACTCAGCAGCAGCTTTAGACAAGGTGAAAGTACACTAGAACATGTACGTCCAAAGCCGAAGGTTCCTCGCATTCACATACAAATTGTTTTGCCCATTCTATAATCATACCATATGTCCTGTAAATGGAATGAAACGCATTCGGTCATCAGGCAGTGTGAGCTCATGGCTGGAACAGTGTGACTGAATCAGCAGTTGCACCATATGGGAGAGCAGATGCCCAGTCCACCATTCAGGTGCCGCTCTGTCAAAAGCAAAGCAGCACGCCAATGATTCCGCATCCGGTCCACGGAGTGCTGAGGCGCCAACTGCCCTCTGTCCAGAACACCCATCTTAATATACACCAGTTGAGCGTATTAGACGAAATACATTTATCACAGTATTACAGCTTAGACTGCAGGCTCATTATTTAAAGCTGCTTATATATGCTTGAAACATATCTACATAATAGCCAAAAAGCCACATGCCTTGTCATATCAAAATTATAGTCACTTTGTTCATCTGAGTGCTGATATGTGGGTTCAAAAGAGGTGAAAATGTCTGATATGATGAGCTACATTAAGTTGCTTGGAGCAAGGCATGTCTGGCTAGAAAGCACATCGGCTGTAAGTAAGAAACAGTGTAATCTATTTGGCCGAGGTCTCTTGGTATTCAGATAATGCCTCAAGGAGGGAGTCTTTTTTTAGGCTTGGGACTTTAATGGGAATAAAGTGATTTGGGACGAATCTGCAGAAGGGGAACCTGCACATTATGGCTGAATAATATTTTCTGCATTGCCAAAGCTTACATTTTCCCCCCTCGTTTTTAAATTGTATACGGCCCTGAATCCAGTAGTCTAAAAAAATGTTCGCCTGATGAAAATCACTAGACAAAAACAATGACTTTCTTCTTTGTTCTTGAATTCTTATTTGTCTTGACGTGATGAACATATCTATGTACAGTAGATCAAACGAAAGCTGGAGGCTTGTGAAATATTTCGTTTTCCAACACCTTTCAGATATGATGCCCACTCCTAGTCATTCACTACATGTGGTTAAAGGGCTTTATGGTTTGGTTGCGTTAATTCCAGCTGCCCTTACTAAGAAAACATGTCTTCATGTTTTCTCCATACATGCCTGTGCGCCATTTTGATCTCCAGCAATTACACTTCAGAGGACACTGTATTAAACATTCAGGAGCATCCTTCTACAGAGAATTTACTATCTGGGGTATTTAATGATGCTTGAGGAAGCTAATGAGCTCTTCTTAGGACTGTTGGACACATGAAATCTCTCAATTGAATTTGACCTCTGTCCAAGTATGCTGAGGAATTATAAGGAGTGTTCTGCATTTCCCTTGCATAGTAATGAGATGGTTTTTGCATTTTTGTTGAAACTGCACGTTTCACCTGTAACAGTAAACTGTTGATCTATAGAGTACATGTTTTTCTTGATACCTGTATACACTTTAACACTTTATTTTCTGTTTCAGGCTAATCTTGATGCCTACGGATTACTTTGGAAAGAGGATTATGAAAACCTTGGAACTAAACTTCTGTTGAAAGTTTTTTTTTTCTTCTTTTCATTAACTGAGCCACATCTACTGGGATAACGTCATAATACAGCAGGAATCCTTGTCTGCCCCTACACGGCCCTACATATTGCTTTATAATCCGGTCCATCTTGGATTTGTGCAGATAAACATTTCCAGACAGGATGGCTAGAGAGACGTCTGTCTGTTTCAAACTGGGCCGCATTCGTGTTGTTCTGTCACTGGTGCTGTTTGCACTGTCCTCAGTACAGAGCACTGAGTGCCCTCAGCTTTGTGTGTGTGAAATACGCCCTTGGTTTACCCCTCAGTCCACCTACAGAGAAGCCACCACAGTTGACTGCAATGACCTCCGCCTTACTCGAATACCTGGCAATCTATCCAGTGACACACAGGTGCTCCTGCTGCAGAGTAACTACATTGCCAGAACCAGCGAGGAGCTGGAGCAGCTCTACAACCTAACGGAACTGGACCTATCCCAGAACAACTTCAGCAGCATCCGGGACGTCGGCCTGACCAACATGTCCCAGCTGACCACCCTGCACCTGGAGGAGAACCAGATTGTAGAGATGCCAGATTACTGCCTGCAGGATCTTACCAATCTCCAGGAACTGTACATTAACCACAACCAGATCAGCACCATTTCACCCAGTGCCTTTGCCGGGCTGCGCAACCTCCTGAGGCTCCATCTCAACTCCAACAAGCTCAAAGCCATCGACAGTCGCTGGTTTGATTCCACCCCTAACCTTGAGATCCTCATGATTGGAGAAAACCCTGTTGTTGGCATTCTGGACTTGAACTTTAAACCTCTTGTTAATTTAAGGAGTTTGGTGCTAGCAGGGATGGAACTGACAGACGTTCCTGGGAATGCGTTTGTTGGACTAGAAAATTTGGAAAGCCTTTCGTTTTACGACAACAAACTTGTTGGAGTGCCACAACATGCCCTGCAAAAGCTGCCGAATTTAAAATTTTTGGATTTAAACAAAAACCCGGTCCATAAGATCCAGGAGGGTGATTTCAAGAACATGCTGCGTTTGAAAGAGCTTGGTATTAACAACATGGCTGAGCTGGTTTCCATTGATCGTTATGCCCTCGATAATCTCCCAGAGTTGACCAAACTTGAGGCCACCAACAACCCCAAGTTTTCCTACATTAACCGACAAGCATTCCGTGACATCCCGTCTTTGGAAAGCCTCATGCTGAATAACAATGCTCTCAATTCCCTCTATCAGGCAACCGTTGAGTCGCTTCCCAACCTGCGGGAGATCAGCATACATAGCAACCCGCTGCGCTGCGACTGTGTCATTCAGTGGATGACCTCCAACAAGACCAGCATCCGCTTCATGGAACCTCTGTCAATGTTCTGCACTATGCCACCAGAGCTGAGGGGGCAGCACGTTAGGGAGGTGTTGCTTCAGGACTCAGCCGACCAATGCTTGCCGATGATATCTCATGATACCTTTCCCAGCCATCTTAACCTGGACATTGGAATGACAGTAAATCTGGACTGCAGAGCCATGGCTGAACCAGAACCTGAGATTTATTGGGTGACACCCTTGGGCAGTAAGGTCATGATGGACACTGTGTCTGACAAGTATTACCTGAACAGTGAGGGGACGTTGCGCATAAACCACATACAGGTGGACGACTCCGGTCGGTATACATGTGTAGCCCAGAACACGGAAGGCGCAGACACCCGAGTGACTTCCATCCGTGTGAACGGGACACTCTTAGACAGCACACAGCTCATGAAGATCTACGTCAAGCACACAGAGTCCCATTCCATCCTGGTGTCCTGGAAGGTCAACTCTAATGTCATGACCTCCAACCTCAAGTGGTCCTCTGCCACTATGAAGATTGACAACCCCCACATCACCTACACAGCCAGGGTACCTGTGGACGTGCACGAGTACAACCTCACTCACCTCCAGCCTGCAACAGAGTATGAGGTCTGCCTGTCCGTCTCCAATGTCCACCAGCAGACGCAGAAGTCCTGTGTCAACGTCACCACCAAGCATGCTACTTTCGCCGTGGAGATCTCCGACCAGGGCACTAATACAGCCCTCGCCGCAGTCATGGGCACAATGTTTGCCATCATCAGCCTGGCCACCTTCGCTGTGTACATCGCCAAGCGATGGAAGAGGAAGAACTACCACCACTCCCTGAAAAAGTACATGCAGAAGACCTCCTCCATCCCTTTAAATGAACTGTACCCTCCCCTCATCAACCTGTGGGAAGCCGACAGTGATAAAGACAAAGACGGGTCTTCAGAGAGCAAGCCCTCCCAGGTCGACACAACAAGAAGCTACTACATGTGGTAAAAGCCAAAAGACTTCTGTTAGAGCACAAAGACACATTTTTTTTTTCTGCTTTATTCTTGTGCAGAAGACCTACGACGGTGGATTTGCTTCGTTCTGCTTTTCTCATTGCGGGTAACAAAGACTGAAACGTCAGACTTTTTACGTAGAGCGTATTGCCTTTTTCCTTCTGTTGTTTTGACCCAATATGGCAGCTTTTTTAGCTTCCATGTTAGTTGCTTTTTTTTTTTGTTCTGTTTCACTCACTTTTAAATAGCACAGCATAGGTAATGTCAAGGACTGACTGTGGGTCAGTTGGTGCAGTAGCGGTTTGATCCATTTGTCTTTGGCAGAATTGATAGAGAATGCAATGTTTCTTTCTCTCTTTTGTAAAACAGTTTAACTGTTGTGCACTGAAATATATAAAATTGTCTATGGACTCCAGTGTAAGCTGACAAGTGACTTTAGACTTGATACACTGTCTATTAAATAATATTAGCAATTGTTCGGTAATGTTGTATCAACTATAATTTGAACTCTTTTTGGACTTTATGAAATCAGTAATATTTGATTTTAGTACATACGTTTGCAGATAAAATACTGTAAACCAGCAATAGAAATGTGAATGTTTTTTTTAAAACTGGTAGGTAGAAATGCTTTTTATTTACTCTATTCTTTAATTGTTTGCTAGAAACTGTCAATTATCACTTAATTTTGTTGTGATTCACGCACACAAAATATGTTGTATATTAAGACACAAAACAAAAAAAATAAATTGATTTTGTTCTCATATTTTTTATACAATGATTGAAAGGTTTCCATGTGTCATTTGTCCAATTAAAAAAAGCAGATTAATGAATTACACTACTTGTAAAATGTTTCAGAAACCCAAAATGTGATGAACACCTATATAGGCCTGTATAGGTGTGACAGCAAAACTCAAAGCCAAACTGTATGAAAACCCAACATGCTAAATGGTTCAAGTTCCATGGTCAGAAGGGGAACCTTTTAGTGGCCATTCTGTGAGGTGACCACCAATCACTTTGATGCCCAGTTGTGTTTTGTACTTGTACATGAATAACGTGCAGAGACCCAGATCAAACACTGCTATGATTATGGATAATGGCGACTATTAAGCATCCCCATATTGCCACGCTATCAGTCATCTGGTCTGCATTAATCATCCAGATGCTAGCTGCTCCAGAAGCTGTTCCACTGATTATTTTACATCTCATTTTCATAGAAAGACTGTCTAAGCAGTAGATGCATATTTCCCCTCCTCCTTTAATTATAAGTTTCAGCAAAATGAATTTTCAATTAATTTTGCAACTTTAAAATCTATTTAACAAAGTTCATGGCCGAGGTTTATTTTTGTGCAGGTTCATTAATTAGAAGCGCTCATCTGTTAATTCATCTTCAGGAAACCACTTACAGTTGTCTTAGGATGATGATGGGTAGGACCTTGCTGTAGGTGCTGTAGGATAAAGACAAATTATTGATGGTGATATGTTTAGGCAATTGTTGGCTTTAAAATTGTTGGTGTAGATCGAATTTGTTACTCAAGTCAACATTTAATGAGCTTTTGCTAAAATCATGCCATTAAACAATTTGGATTCCAAAATATCCCTGTAGTACAGCAACCTCTTATTTTCATTGGCTCCCTATTCAGCAACATGCAATTCCAGCAGGACCTTATTCAGTAGGTAGGGGAACTGAGAAAATGTGATGCTGGTTGGTTGTTCTGAGCTTTGTTGAGCTTTCAGGCTCGTACCAGTGTCTGTGTCCCCAGGGACATGTCATGTGGCTCAGTCTGCTCGCAGTCTCTCTCCTCCTCTGTCTCTTAGGGTTTGGGATATTTCAAAACATGCATCTTGAACGGATTCTTGCTGTGGTAACTCAGACAAACCACATAATCCAACATGTTAAACACTGCGCTCCTTTTTTTAAGCATATTGAAACGCTGTCAGAGATATCCTCCCAGTGGTGCTTTCATTCCGCTTGGGAGTTATTATTATGTCTAATGATCTGTCATTTGCTTTAATGCCAATTTCAACAGTTACTCTGTTACTGGTTAACGTCTACCAGATTCTCAGACAATTTGGCATAGTTTTAATACAAAACAAGACAGCTCTGAGGACACGATCCATGATCTTAAAGGTGTCTTTCTCTCTTTCCAAATCAACAGACACCCACTGAGAGTGAGGCTGTATAGCACAGTTCATACAGCTTGGTATGTGAGATTCATAAATGATGTGCATGTGATCAGGATCGGCTCCACAAATTCAATTGAGGTGAAAAGTGAAAGTTTGTCATTGCGAAACACTGCAGCACAACACACGGTGACACAACGAAATGCGTCTTCTGCTTTTAACCATCACCCTTGGTGAGCAGTGAGCAGCCATGACAGGCGGCCGGGGAGCAGTGTGTGGGGACGGTGCTTTGCTCAGTGGCACCTCAGTGGCACCTCAGGATTTGAACCGGCAACCTTCTGATTAGGGGGCCTCTTCCATTAACTGCTAGGCCACCACTGCCCTAATTGTGCAACCATTCACAATTACGGTGTCAATAACATATATAAATACTTGTCCTATTAATTCTAAAAATGGGTATGAAAGATGTCATAGCTCAAGACCTTGAGGGAGTTCGGGTGACATAAAGGGGTCAGAAGATGGCTGGAATAGTGACCTAAGTGACCAGAAAATTCGAATCGTATCGGGACCCCATAACTGTGTAAGGGGGAAAAAAGCGCTGCTTTTATAGGGGCCATTAGTGTCTTTATATTCAGCGGCATTAAAATTCCTGGCAGTCATCTGCTGCCATAATCAGCAGCGCATCTTTCGTTTCACCGAAACAGTAAAGGAGCTCACATTGCATCGCCCGCGTTGGGTATCCTGATCCCGAATCCGCGCAAAGACCAGCAGGCCTGAGGAGGGAAACAGATTCTCCGCGTTCGCAACATAATGGAATTCATCACCAAATGCCTGGCATCATCACAAATGGCATCCTGGAGCTGCAGTCGCAAGTTTGGAGAGCTTTGTGTCACTCAACACACTTAATTGCCCTTCCTTGGCAGCACCACCCCTTCAGTTTCTGCCAAGCAAGGAGGCGCTTTCAAACTCCACGCCCCGGCGTCCCGGAGTCCCGCTGCCGCCGAGTGCCAGGGACTCAGAGACGCAGCTGCCCGATTAGGTGGGATGGCGGGATATTTCCTGTCTGACTGGTTCTGCCTGCAGCATCAGCAGCACGGTGTGTGTGTGTGTGTGTGTGTGTGTGTGTGTGCAGTGCTATTCAGGCACTTATCGCTCCTACCTGGCGTCTGAATTATGTAGCACTGAGCAGACGTGAGGAATGGACTGGAGTTCCGCTTATTTCATGCAGTTTATTCCAACATGTTCGTGGTTTTCTGGGACGGTGGCGGCCTACCGAAGGGTTACGACTGAGGTACAGTCCCCTTTCATGGCTGCCCACTGCTCACTTGAGGTCATGGGTTAAACGCAGAGGACACCGTCGTTAATGCTTAGTCATGTTAACAACTGACACAGCAAATACCGCTTATTAATGCTATCACCACTAGCGTGTATTAACCAGTAAATTTGATTAATTTTATGGTCAGTGCATGTTTTTATCATCTTTTAACAACACAAACAGAATGCTGAAGGATGTTCTTGCTTTCTGCATTTATTCAAGGAGCCCGGCTGGAAGGCGTCACCAAAATTCCCGCCAATCATTTTAATCAAATTCACGCTGTGAGGAGGAGCAGGAGCAGCGATGGGGAGCAGCAGGCGACGATTACACTCGAGCGGCCACAGTTACCATCACTGCCGGTTAACAGGCTGTATTGTGCTTTTGTTTAATCTGCACACTTATTGTGCAATATTTTTGCACAATAAGGGGAATCATAAGCTGGGCAAAATGTTTCAGTAGAAAATCTTCTAAAAGGCCTGACATTTTCAAGCTGGCCAAGCTGGGGAAGCACCGAAGTGGACTCGTAACCGAGGGTCCCAATCCGCCAAGGTGCCACTGAGGTCCCCACACACTGCTCCCCGGGCACCTTTCATGGCCGCCCACTGCTCACTAACAGTGATGAGTTAAATACAGAGGACATATTTTGTTGTGTGCACCGTGTTCTGTGCTTGCTGTGTTTCACAATGACAAAACAAACAGTTTCACCTCCATGTCACCAGAGAGAGAAAAATGCAGTGACTGTTCCTCTTTATTAGACATTCCTTATTCGTTTTAATAAGCTTGGAATGACATTTGTATTTATTCCCAAACCAAAACCTCCATTAGCCATGATGGTGAATAAAACAGAGCAAAACACATGACACATGCTCATAAACAGAGGTGAACACAGTCAGTTCATAGGTTCGAAGCCCGGTCCAGTGTCCACTTGGGTATGTGTGTGTGTGACATTTTGTGGCCAACGTGGTAGTGCGATTTCATTATTGTGTTTTTACTCAGGGTCACTGCTGGGCATCCAGCCGCTGTTTCTCCTGTGTTCAGAATGAAACGCGGCCTGTACATGTCAGCCACTGGAGAATAGCCTACACATATAAAGTCTACATATACTTACCTGAAGGCAACATGTGCTTCTTACCAAAATGACTGGAGAATGTACTCTTCAGGGCATGATGGGCAAAGCATAAACGCCACCCCGCGAGATGGACGCCCCTCTGTTCTGATGCTATTTGATCAGTGGATCTGTATGGTAATGGGATCCCACTGAAGTCAATTAGGAATACATACCGCATAAGAGATGTGGCTGATTCAGCATCTTCGTCACAGTAATGGTTGCAGGGAGGGGCAGGGCTGTCAGTGCAGTGACAGCTGTGGCTTTTACAGCTAAATGGATCACTCACCAGTGCGAGCGGTAAACTAATTGGCCTTTCCCAAATTAAATTTAGCCAGAAGTAGGGCCTTTCGTTTTTGTTAGTTTGCCTACATTGGCTTCAGAATCATGAGCACAGAGAGCTACACTGACATTCCCGATGATTCTGTAGTACATTTACATTTAAGGCATTTGGCAGACGCCCTTATCCAGAGCGACTTACACTGTGCTTCCATGTTACAATCGAGGAAGTGATCAATTCTGGTTCACTAGGACCCCCAACTATGAATACAATCTTTTTATTCACAATGTTGTAGTTTCTATTCATAAGTCAGACAATAAGAAGGTTAAAAGTTGTTATAAGTATTCTCTAAAGAGGAAGGTCTTGAGCTGCCATTTGAAAGTGCTCAGTGACTGTGATGTTCTGACCTCAAGGGGAAGTTCATTCTTCATCCATCCCTGTTTGGTAATCATCGGCTCAACAGATGTGTGACTTAAATGGAATAAAGAAATAACTTAACATATCTGAAGAGAATCTTTCAGTGTCAGGGCTGTTCCTCCAATGGAACATTTCACCTCCTGCTGTGCACACACAACGTGAATTTCACTCAGTGTCCTTAACATGACACGTGCACCGTGTGAAAATGTCACCGAATGTCGCAGGTCCTTTGGGGAGATCAGGAGAGGACAGCTGTCATGGACGGAGGAAGTAAACAGACTTTGTGTCCTGGAGCGGCTTGGCTTACGCCCAGGCCACTGAACCCAGTGCACATCCTTGAAACCAGAGCTTTATGCTGATTTGCATAATGGTTAGCTCTGATTCGCAGCACTGACTGTGCTGTGTTCACAGCCAAGGACAAATAAAATAAAGTCTTTCCTTTGCAGTTTTTACTGCAAGCGACTGCATTGTGTGCCAGTGGAACTGACCTATAATTTATTGCTTGATGTTCTGCATAAAGTAAATGATCTTATATATTTGATTTCACATATAACCAAACAGTTTAATAAAAGACTTATGCTTGTGCTTAACGGCCCTTAAATCATTGTAAGATTGGACTTTATTAAGACATTTCATTGTTTGTCGGAAAAATTGCGCTGTGGTCCTGGGAAGACAATGTCCTACAACTGTCGATGAATGAAGCTTTTAACCTGTATTTCTGAACTGAAATACATGATTTGCTTAAAAAGAAAAGAAATGAAAGAAGCACTCTGGTAGTTCTGTTGCCGAGGCAACCTTCAATTTCTCCATCCTGCCAAACCCGGCTGCAGCGTCTTTGAAATGCCTCCGGGCTGAGGGGCTAGAATTCAACTGACAAGGTCAATTCTCTGCAGGCAGGACTGGAAGATGGGGTGGGGTTTCAGTCAAATGCACCAAAGGAGGGTAAAAAACACATTTCCGTAGGCTGCCCTGAACTGGTTAATTCCAAGTTTCTGGAATTTCTTTCCCTTTTGTTCCCTGTGCTTGCCAAACAGCAGGAGGAAAATGGTTCTGTCTGAACTTGTCTATGATTCAATCTGGAAGAACTACAGAATTTTTAAAAATATTGGTCTTCTGAAGACTGAATGATATGCAGAAGCTGGTTGATTGGTTGCCTTACAGGAAATGTTGCAGCCTTTAGTAATATCTGTCAGATCTGACAGAATGGTGCCAATCACAATACTAGGAAAAATAATAAAGGGCATTTTTAGTCTGTTGCAAGTTACATAAGTAAAAGTTTTTAACTGTTGATTATTTACAAATTGGAATTGGAAATAGTGGGTGAACACATTCACCTATAAACCTAAAGACCGCAAAGTCACATGTTCAAACCCCACTTATACTACCATTGTGTCCCTGGGCAAGAAACTTAACCCTGAGTGTCTCCAGGGGGGGACTGTCCCTGTAACTACTGATTGTAAGTTGCTCTGGATAAGGGCGTCTGATAAATGCTGTCAATGGTAACAGTTTGGTAAGCCATCCATAAAGATCTTTTAAATCAGCTAAGTTTGGTTAGTGGTTGCCATCTATGGTTCATCAGACCAGGTCATCTTCTTCCATTTGTCCGTGGTCCAATTCTGATGCTCATTATAGGGGCAGTGGTGGCCTAGCGGGTAAGGAAGCGGACTCATAACCGGAAGAGCTTGTAAGGGTTAAAGAGCAGCTCTGCCTGGGTTAAACTGGGTTAAATTCCAGTGTTTTATGCACCCTGTAGGTGCTTTTGCTGGTGGACTTGGCATGCGCATTTATCAGACACCATTACAATCAGTAGTTACAGGGACACTCAGGGTTAAGGGTCTTGCTCAGGGACACAATGGTAGTTAGTGGAGTTCGAACCTGGGTCTTCTGGTTAATAGGCGAGTGTGTTACCCACTTGGCTACTACCACCCAGACACCCGGACATGTCTGTGGCTATGCAGTTCCATACAGAGCACAACTGTGTGTTCTGCACATACACATACAATGTGCGGTCTGAAGATCCAATCACATAAAAAAATTGTTATAGTTCCACAATATTTTAGTAAAAAACATTGCAGATCCTATCCGAGTGAAGTGAACCCCGTGGACTCCAGCCACAGATCTCTGGGTTGAAACAACGCTTCGAGTGACCTTCCAATTCCGTGACTCCTCACAGCAGAGCTATCATTGCTCCTCAAGCCAGCCCACAGCCACCACTGCAGCCACCGCCTCTCGCCCTGAGAAATTAATCAAAATTTAATCTTTCTGCACAGCGTGAGGAAAAGCCAAGCCCTGCACCGCCGCCTGACACCTTCCATTAGGCCGGCTTACTTAAGTGAGAGAGCTCTTTTCTAAAGCAGAAGTGAATCGCAGTTACTGGACTAAAGTGAGGAAAGGAGGTGAAATCTGAAAACTGGCGAGCAAGCATGTCTGCAGTGGAGTTACACAGAATTACGGTATGGACCGACATAACATTCCCAGACACACTGTATATTGCATGGTGCACTTTAGATGTTCGTTTAATAGAAATAGCAACAATAAGGCTAACGCTACCTACTACATATGTTGTGCTTACTTGCAATTGTTTGCAATTTACTTGCAATTACTTGCTTCAACAAAATTACTTCACTAATTTCACTAATTGCTTTATGGTTTACTTCAGGGATCAGCAAGTATTAATTTTACTGTTTGAAAGTAATTTGGGAATTGGAACTGGAAGAAGAAAGGACCAGTATGTGGATAAACTCTAACCCCCTCTCATAAATAAACGGTATCAGTGCAGAGCAATTTAAAATGCTACACAGAGCTCCCATTTCCTATGCAAAGACAAAGGTTTATGGTTCATTTAATTAAGGTTAAGATTTATAATAATTATTCACAGTGCTTTATCACAAACTCAAGGCATAGACATTGAGGGGAACCTTCTCACCAACACTCACTCAATTAATGGCCACTTTTAACAGAACATTGTGGGACTGGGGCACTGGGAACAACTTTTAGATCCATTCCTGGTCCTGGGTCAGCTATTCCTGATTTGTGGGGCACAGGGACCCTGGTCGATGAAAATACAGTCTGGTTGAGGGATAGAGTAAAAAGATCACAAGTACTGTGAATGGGATGCATCCTTACAAATTGCTAGAAATAGAACTTTATTCATAAACACAATCCTGCTTTTTTCAATCTAATTGGTCTTAAGTTCAAATTCAATTTCAAGTTGAGTTTTCAAATTCAATTTCAAGGTGTCACTGAGGTGCCACTGAGCAAAGCACCGTCCCCACACACTGCTCCCCGGGCGCCTGTCATGGCCGCCCACTGCTCACCAAGGGTGATGGATTAAATACAGAGGACACATTTCATTCTGTGCACCGTTTCTGCAGTGTTTCACAATGACAATCACTTCCCTTTCACTTGATGCAGCTGGTCAGAATGCTGGTCTATCTCCCCTCAAGATCCGCCCATGTTCAGTGGAGAGTGGTCCCTCCGTTCTCTTGTGAAGTCAACAATCATCTCTTTTGTTTTGCCCACGTTCAGAAGCAGATTGTTAGCAGATTGTCAGTCATTGCACCTCCTCTCCAGTGGTCATGAAGATATAAAATGCCTCACTCTAAGCTTAAAAATTAATTAATGTATTAAGAAAAAACTTATTAAATACTGTATTCCAGATATGATTATATAAATAATCCCTAACTGTACATAGTGTGTGTTGTAAAATGATCTTTGCACTGTTTGTATCTTTGCAGAAATATTCTGTTCCAGTTCAGTTTCTATTCAGACGACCATTGCAGCAGTTTTAATCTTTCAATTAATCTGTGTTTTCCAGACTGCTTGTTCCCGAAACTGGTGCACTCCAACTCACAGGTACATACAGTTCCAGCCATTAAATACCCCGGAAAGGAGGTGATTATCATTAGTGTCGAGAGCAATAAAGATTAATGGGAGGTGCTTTTCTTCACTGCCTATTAAACAGTCTGAGGTTTCTTTTGTCCCTGAGCTTCGGTGGACAGCGTTCTCATAAATAAAGCCACCGGCGTGTCTGCTGCAGAGGTGTTGCCTGCGAGACAGGGAAAGATTTGTGTAAAGTATGCTAAATCACGACACCAAGCAAGGCACGAGGGCTGAGTGACGCTGCCGGAGACTGCTTTTTAATTACCTCCACACCTCCACCAATGCGCCAGGCCTCCCCCAGAAATACAACAGAACAATCACATTGCCGCGCTTGACACGGACATCAACTGGATTGTACAAAGATCTGAGGTGCTTCACTTGATCCGTGGTGCAGTCATAAAACTTATCAATAAAGCTGTCACTTCTAATTGAAAGGCCGATTTTTCCACATTCCCTTGACCCTCTCGCAAAAACAAATTTACCCTCTCGCTGTCTTGAGCGACAGGGCAGTAATTCATATCTGTCAGAGGATATTACACACAGGCGTGCTGAATCATGCTTTCGGTGGTAATCCCAATGATGCTGATGATCGTACACTCGGCGAGAGGCAGGCAGGATAATGAATTCTGTTTGCACGCAGTAAAAGCCAACGTCCTCATTTGATATCTAATGTCTAATGGCTTTCTGGTCTGCTGCTTGATTTGGTTACTGGGGTGGGGCCACGAAGAACAAAAAAATGCTGAAGGAAGGCAGCAGCACTCACATGTAAATGCTTCCTCGCTCCTTCTTGCGGACGACTGTTATTGCATGGCTTTTTGTTTCCATGGAGACTTTTGTGCACCTCCATAGCACTGGGGAGATGTATTTCTAGACAGCAGGAGCTACTGACAGGTGAAAACATGGCAAAGATATTGTGAACATATGTACTAATTATTTTATATTATTGATTACAGACATCATATAGGTAGTGACCAGTTATTATTATTAGCCTTATAAAACACGTATAAAACACGTGTTGATGTCTTATAGAAGTCTGTGTTATTGTTCATGTTCACTTACTTCCAGTGCGACTTCACACTCGCACCCAAGTCCCTTGGGGCAGCCTGTGGAGAATGCACCTGTCACAGCCCCGCCTCTTTTCCTCGCTTCTCTCTATCTTCTCTTCCTCTCGCAGTACTTTATTTCTTCCTCATTTCCTCGAGCGAACGCCGTTTTTCCCTTCCTACCTACGTTTTAATCTCACTTACGTAAGTGCTGCCTTCATGAAGGAATCACACTTAAGGCAGTCAGACCAGTTAGAATTGTGATGATCCTCCTGTAGCTGTTAAATTTAAACGAGACCGAGAATGTAAAGCGTGTGATTATGCGGCTGACAACTTGAGCTTAGAAACAGCTTTCTGTGTCAGCATGATCCTTGATCGGGAAAAAGAATTCAATGCAGGTGATGTATTCAGTGAAGTCCTTCTGAAGATGCCTAATGCATGATTAAGTAAATAAAAAAAAATTAAAATGAAACAACTGGCAAACCCAGCAGGACCTCATTGATTAAAAAAGAAAAAAAGGAGAACAACAGAGAAATATTTTAGTGTTGTTAATTAAGTGTTAAATGTGTAATGAGTTGTGCGAAATTGGTGTGTGCTTTTCGTAGTGATTTCTCCCAGGGCCCAATTAAAAACTTCCACTGGTTTGCAAAGCCTTGCTGGCCGTTTCCTTAAATAAAGATGTATTCATCTGTAGGTGGCCAATCTCTCGATTAATATATTCCATTTCAGGTCAGGGTGTGGAGTGAGCATGCAGTGCAATGTGTGGCATCGACCTATGTGTTTTCATCTGATGGCACTTTGTGAGTGTTTATTGCAGCAGTTTCTACTTTGCTCGGTGTTCACAGATGAATCTTAAAAGTGTGTTTGAAACCAGCAAAGTGGATTGGTTGTACAAACTTGGCAGAACTGTTTGGAATCTTCCTCTTGAGCCTCATCAGCTGGATTCATCCCCCATCTAACGTAGTCGTTATCGCGCGAGTGTTTGTGTTCTCCAGTGGCATAATCAGAATCTGTATTCAGCGGCAACTTGTTCAAAATCCCTTCAGCACACCGCTGGGTGAAAAGAGATGAATAACTGCATAGACAGATGGATAGATATTCTTGGATTTTGTAAGTTGTTTTAATATTTATTATTTACATTTATTTCTAATTCATTTTATAGAATACATTTATTCCTATTCTTTATTCACAGGTATTATCATATGCACACTGAATAATTTAAAGCCATTCAGTGTAAATCATAGCCCATTCCTTGTGTGTGGGGAAAATACATACAGTGTGAATGAGCTTTTCATTACTAATGTAATTTTATATATCTGTCTGTGAAATCATATCCGACCATCTCACTCAGAGTGGGTGCCTGTGAGGTGTAACAGGTCAACTACTGCAGTAATGTGAAAATCAATGGACTCACGCTCTCTCGTGCATTCCATTCTCCACTCTGCATGTGCAGCCGGCTTGGCCATGAGGTTTATGGTGATGCCAATCCCTCCACAGTCTGGGTCATGTTCTCTGGGGAGGATATGACAGAGATTGTGGGAGCCTGAGCATCTCCACAGGTCACAGCGGTGATAAAAATGCCAGGGGGCTCCCATCAGTTCGTAGGAAAAAAGCACATTACAGCAGACATTCACTCACCACTTCATAGGCTGTCAGCTCCTCTGTCTTGGATAAAACATTTACAATCCAGAGGATGCCTATGCTCTTTACTTTTTAGGCCTGTGGTATAAAAAGTAAAAATCTATTTATGCGTACTAGGATGCACGCACACATTTATGTACAGTGTTCATTGTTCATTTTTTTCTTCATTAATGTACAGCACCCCATATTGACAGAAAAACACAGAATTGATGACATATTTGCAGAAATATTAACAAAGAAAACCTGAAATATCACATGGTCCTAAGTATTCAGACCCTTTGCTGTGACGCTCATATATATAACTCAGTTGCTCTCCATTTCTTCTGATCGTCCTTGAGGACGTTCTACACAGTCCAGCTGTGTTTAATTATGCTGATTGGACTTTATTAGGAAAGCCACACCCCCGTCTATATAAGACCATACAGCTCACAATGCATGTCAGAGCAAATGAGAATCATGAGGTGAAATGAACTGCCTGAAGAGCTCAGAGACAGAATTGTGGCAAGGCAGAGATCTGGCCAAGGTTACAAAAATAATTTCTGTTGCATTGTTGCAAGGTTCATAAGACAGTGGCCATCATAATCCTTAAATGGAAGATGTTTGGGATGATCAGAACCCGTCCTAGACCTGGCCTTCCGGCCAAACTGAGCTATCGAAGAGCCTTGATGTGAGAGTTAAAGAAGAACCCAAAATCACTGTGGAGATGCGGTTGGGAGATGGGAGAATGTTGTAAAACATCAACCAGTCGGGGTTTTATGGCAGAGTGGCCAGACAGAATCCTCTCCTCAGTGCAAGACACACAAAAGCCCACATGGATTTTGCTAAAAAACACCCAAAGGACTCCAAGATGGAGAGAAATAAGATTTTCTGGTCTGATGAGACCAAAACAGAACTCTTTGGCCTTAATTCTAAGTTGCATGTGTGGAGAAAACCAGGCACTGCTCATCACCTGTCCAATACACTCCTTATTATCCTTGAGTGCTCAGGACCTCAGACTGGGATGAAGACAATAACCCTAAGCTAAAATACTGAAGGAGAAGCTTCAAAACAACTCCATGACTGTTCTTGAATGGCCCAGCCAGAGTCCTGACTTAAACCCAATTGAGCATCTCTGGAGAGACCAAAAAATGTCTGTCCACCAACATTTACCATCCAACCTGCCAGAACTGGAGAGGATCTACAAGGAGGAATGGCAGAGGATCCCCAAATCCATGTGTGAAAAACTTTTTGCATCTTTCCCAAGAAGACTCATGGCTGTATTAAATCAAAATGGCGCTTCTACTAAATACTGAGCAAAGGGTCTTAATACTTAGAACCATGTGAAATTTCAGTTTTTCTTTGTTAATAAATCTGCAAAATGTCAACAATTCTGTGTATTTCTGTCAACATGGGGTGCTGTGTGTACATTCATGAGGGAAAAAAATCATTTAGCAAATGACTGCAATATAACAAAGACTGCATACATTCGGTACCCACTGTATGTTAGGAGAAGAAAACCTACACAGCATCAGCATCTTGGCGTCTGACCTGATGGCCCCTCTCTCTGCCCGCAGCCTGACCTCGCCATTTAAATACCCGGTAATGAGCAGAGACAGGCTTCCACACTGACCAGACGCAATGCTTGTCATTTCCTCCAACCACACAGGCTGCTGCAGGCTATGTTCTGCTGAATTAGATGATGATGTGTGCTACTGGTTACCAGAGTCATGAAACTGACAGCAGACCACCATAAGTATACCTGCTTCCTCTGTTTAGGACAGCACACCACAGTGTTCAGTCAAACTAATGGAAACCCTCCAGCGAAGATGGGGACGTCCTCAATGGCTTGTTTCCTGAAGTAATTACATGATCCCAAGTTTGGAACAGAATTCAGATTATCCAGTTACCTCGATGACTTTAATGGAGTGTAACAGAACAGTTTGCCCAAGAACTCAAGACATCGAAACCCAGTAGGTCTAACAGAGGGGTTTTTTTTGAGGTGCTATATAAGACACAGTGCATTGGGAGTGTTCACAAATGTCAGATTCGCTAGTTCACCAATCAGAATTCTTTAATAAAAGAAAATCCATTTGTATTCATTGTTTGACAGTGGGTGGGGTCCTGCAATGGCTTTAGCAATGACTTTAATAGAGACAGATGTTTTAGATGATTTAAAGGTCCACTGAGGGCCTCATGAAGAAGTGAAATAACAAGCAAATAAAGCCCCGTGACACAAAAGAGAAAGAGATGACACGAGAAAATACCCCTCAGATAATAATAATAAATCTAAAAGACCATGCACAAACTCGTAATGGATAAGAAATTTCCACCAGGTTGAATAGCCATATGAGTCATGATTGTAAAATTATTTTATTTTATCTTAAAGGACTGTGTAGGATAAATGTATAATTTGTTCATAAATTAAGATAGGTAATGATTGGTTCCATTTTGTGAGATGCAATTGAGAAGCTTTAAAACAACTCCATAACTGTTCTTGAATGGCCCAGCCAGAGTCCTGACTTAAACCCAATTGAGCATCTCTGGAGAGACCAAAAAATGTCTGTCCACCAACATTTACCATCCAACCTGCCAGAACTGGAGAGGATCTACAAGGAGGAATGGCAGAGGATCCCCAAATCCATGTGTGAAAAACTTTTTGCATCTTTCCCAAGAAGACTCATGGCTGTATTAAATCAAAATGGCGCTTCTACTAAATACTGAGCAAAGGGTCTTAATACTTAGAACCATGTGAAATTTCAGTTTTTCTTTGTTAATAAATCTGCAAAATGTCAACAATTCTGTGTATTTCTGTCAACATGGGGTGCTGTGTGTACATTCATGATCTAAGAGCACGGCTAGTATCAATAGCATTAGCATTTACCGGAAATAACTTCAACAGATTTTATAATGATATTAGAGAATCCCAGCACACACCAATTGTTCTACAGACTTGTATGATCTGTCTCACAATATTATTATCAGGGATGCAATTTCACAGTTTTTTCATACTCTTTTGTGCATTCATAAAATCCATATTTGAAATTGTCCTCGTGTCTTTCCGAATTATAGATTGTGTCCTCTATGAAAAGGACATTTTCAGAGAAACCGCTCCTTTGTATTTCCCAGACAGCCCCTGGAGTGTCTTGCATCGATGCATGAGTGGCGTAGCTGTGCTGTGTAAACATGTCATACGTGTCATATGCAGATTGTTCGCTCATTTGAGGGTTCGTTTGAGGGGGGGGGGGGGGGGGGGGGTCCTCTGCCCATTAAAAGTTGGCTTTGCTTCAGTGACTCCACCACGCCATCCATTACGTTGATGAGCAGATGGAGATGTCTGGGAATTTGGGTCAGCGATGCTGAGTGCAATGAGCAAGCGGGCTCAGAAGTGAGGACCCAGTTGCGGAGTTTGCAAAGTTTAGCCGATCCAAATCGCAGCTCTCCAAAGTGCTATCTAGACAGCAGGCAGATTCGAACAAGGGCCAGACAGAGCACCAAAAAGCAAAGTAACAAGAATCAGCAGGAGAATACAAAACAGGCTGGCAGATGACTGGAAAAAGCTCTCAAGGAACAAAGGCAACCGAGATGAAAACAATGAACAAACAGCGAAGGACTGGAGAATAAAATAAACTGGCTCAGATTAACTCATATGTGATTGTTTTGTATTGGATGTTTTACTTCCATCTCACACTTTACTACTGTGTTTTTTTCTCCATCTTCCTGCACATCTGTACTGTCACACACTGTACGAACCTGCATTGTAGTTTGTTTTATATTTTAATTCAGAACCTTGGAACGTTGGACCTTGTATGTGTGGAGTTTGCACGCTGGTGACTCTAAATTGTCCATAGGTATGGGTGTGTGTGTGTGTGTGCCCTGTGGTAGGCTGGCACCCTGCATCCTGAGTAGGAATAAGTGGTTATGGAAAGTGAAAGTGAGTGAGTGTGTGTGTGTGTGTGTGTGTGTGTGCGTGCGTGTGCGTGTGTATATATATATTACATTTTCATGAAAGCCTTTATTTGCTGAAAACAGGGAAACACAATAATGTTAATCGCATATTGAAGTATATTATTAAATAATAAAAATAAAACAGTTTTTATTAGGAAGGGTTCAGCAGTCAAAACACGACAAAAGTGGAATCCACTGCAGCTGTTCTCAAACATTTTCCTTGTTTGGTGAGATTTGATTAATCTGATCATCATCATGCATTGGTGTAGAAATAACATTTCTAGACACTGGCACAGTCTGGAAATTGAATGAACTTTTCATATTTTCAACATGCCATTGCTTGCCTAATAAACAGCCACTTGTGTCCCACTGCTTGAATGCATTGGTCCTCACAGAACAACTGAACCTTTGATGAAAAATTTCCTGAGGTTCAATGGGAATCCATGATAACTCATCACACCAAGGAGGAATCGTTTTACTGTTCATTTTTTTTTTTTTTTTTTTAAATGCAATCGTTACAGCACAGAAACATCGCTTGAGCTCGAACAATGATGCAAGGCTCTCAGCTCTGTAATGTCTGTGGAAGGTGTTGCATGGCTTTTGTTGCATTTTAATTGAAACCAGCGCCTGTCTCGTTTGTCAGATCCAGCAGATGTTTGCCTAAATGGTGGATAGTCTTGTCACATTATAAGAGGTGAGTGAGTGAAAGCCAGACCTTGTAAATTATTAATGATAAAACTGCATGTTCTGTAAGGCTTGTTGCAATTTTCATTTCACTTTATAAATGGAGATTGGAGGCTGAAAACATAATATCAGTATAATGTGCAAGCTTAGCATCTTTGCCATATTAGATGTTGCGGAAATGAACAGTCCCAAAAAAGGGAAAAACAAGATTCATAAAGCTTCATACATTGATGATAATAATAAAAACTACACTAAAACTAAAGAACCTAAACTCTACAAAGACTAAAACTGCACGCATCAGGTTCAAAATACTGATGCTGGCCTACAATGCCAAACATGGAGCAGCACCATCCTACCTCACAGCCCTTATTACACCTCGCACTGCACCTCGTATACTCCGAGCCTCCAGTACTGCTCGCCTGGTCCCTCCATCTCTGAAGGTAAAAGGAAAACATTCATCTAGACTCTTCTCTGTCTTGGCCCCTCGGTGGTGGAATGAACTTCCCCTCGAGGTCAGAACAGCTCAGTCACTGAGCACCTTCAAACGACAGCTCAAGACCTTCCTCTTTAAAGAATATTTAGATTAAATTGTAATTTTCTTGTTGTCGAACTTTGTGTACAGAATCTACAACAGAGTGAATTAAATAGATGTATTCATAGTTGGGGTCCTAGTGAACCGGAATTGATCTCTTCATCGATGGTAACTTGAAAGCACGTTGTAAGTCGCTCTGGATAAGGGCGTCTGCCAAATGCCGTAAATGTAAATGTACTAAAAACAACAATACCAGGTAATGAGTCACTATAGCTTCATACACCTAAAGTTATAATTATTTAAAATATTAATGATAACCAAAAATGCTAAATGCCAATGTGTGGTTACAAGGAAATCACTGCTCTCAGGTAAAAATGTGTTGAATCAATGCACAATGTCACCCCAAAAGAATCTTCAAAATTACTTGTGGTCCAATGGTGGCCAATGGGCAGTGGTGGCCTAGCGGTTAAGGAAGCAGCCCCTTAATCAGAAGGTTGCCGGTTCATATCCTGATCCACCAAGGTGCCACTGAGGTGCCACTGAGCAAAGCACCGTCCTCACACACTGCTCCCTGGGAGCCTGTCATGGCTGCCCACTGCTCACTCAGAGTGATGGGATAAATGCAGAGGACAAATTTCACTGTGTGCACCGTGTGCTGTGCTGCTGTGTATCACATGTGACAATCACTTCACTTTCAATGTTGTACTTTTTGGTCGTTATTTAAACAGCATTTCACATTTAAAGGGCACACTGACTTCCAAACAACATATCGCAACCATACCCATGGGCAGGGTAAAAGTTCCATAGTTTGCCAAATCTGCTCCACTTATCAACCAAAATCAGTACATCTCTGGGATCCAATAAACTTTATCCTTTGAGATCTTTTTCATGCAAAACTCAATTACTCTGTATCCAGACATTCTCATGGAACAATATGACACTGTGAGTGAACCTCATAACTCTTAGTAACAACAGAGGCAATTTTTAGCAAGGATATGAAATCTTCCCAAATATCTTATACCAGTGTCATTCAATATGTTACAAGGTCCTTCATTGTTGAACAACTCTGAATGGATCATGAAACATGATCCTACATGTAAAATTACAGAATGTTGCAGATATTCATGTAACCACCAGGTGGTGCCACACATTTTTCAAATTAGTAATCCCATGAGTTTCCAATTTTATTCATTTATATAACACTTCACACGGCACCAGTGTTCCTGAACTGTGTCTACTGCCGAGTATGTGGCACCAAACACCAAGGCAGCGCTCACAAATCTGCCCATTTGTCCCCTTGTCGCCTTCCAACATTCCTCCTGTTCTAGTGGGGTTGCCCGGCTTGCCGCCGGTTCCTTCTCATCACCTGGCTCTGCCTTCCTCCCTTCTTCTCGACTCAGCACCCTCTGACCCTTTTGATCATCTGTACAGAACCATTTGTTATAAATAGTTGCAGAACCAGTTCAAAGAGTGTGAAATCATTGAAGCCCTGCCCATAATGTCATGTGGGCTATCCTATCACACCGAAATTCAAAGACTAGAATACTAATCACGCCCCAATTAGACTTCAAAGGCAAACATTAAAGAGCACCGACTTTGTAATGACCCCATGGGAGCGAGACCCCCAACAAACATCTCCGTTTTTTCAAAACTTTGCCTCTCAGGATGGCTTCTGATGGGAAATACTCCAGACCTAATGCATAACCATTTCTGATTAGTAAGTCTGAAAATGCAAGTAAGCAAGCTCATGACTTATTGGAAAATCCATTCATCTTTATTTTATAGTGAAATCTTAGGCACACACCACTATTTGCCATTTGTGTTATTACCTGATGCTTTAAGTCCTATAAGAATCCACTGGGGCAAAATGTTCTTCCTCTTCTATTGCACAGTATAACTATTTGTTTGCCCCTCCACTGGTCAGCTCTGGACCTGTACGATCCATCCAGGTAATTACTGGATATAGAGGTTATTGCAGTCCAGATATGTATCATGATATAGTACTCACAATGAGAATAACAATGGGGCCAGTACTGTACCCTGTCATGTTCACACTGGCTCCACCCGCCACGACACGCTACCCCTCAGCGAAATATTAGGGTCTGTGTCTCGTGTCGATCACAGCCGTGAGTTCCTGGGTAAGTCACAATTCTGTAGCGCGCACTTGGCATTACATCTCTCGCACTTCCAGGTGGCGGGTCCCTCATTATGTCACCTCCCTCGCCATCGGCATGGATCCTCCCCGGTGTAACATGCGTCAGGTGTGGAGTGTTGGGAAGTCTACAGACGGGATATCCTGAGGCCCTCCATGTGTCCTGTCTGTCTTCACCCGTTGGTAAAATACTGGTACATGCCTGAACCTAACCTTTGAGCGTATGTCACTCTTTCACTCAGATTTTTGCAGAGTTTTCTTTGCATAGTCCAACAAAGGGAAAGCGATCCAATAAGTAGGATTTGAACCAAGAGATGGCTGACCCATGGATTCCAACCAACTTTTTAAACTGAGTTAATACAACGTTATGGTCTATAGTGCACTAAGAGAACTAGCAAATAGATAATAGATAATAGATAATAGATAGTCAGATAATAGGAAAAGTTTAAGTTGAGATTTATTGTCATTCCAGCCACATACATGTTAGACAATACATAGTGAAATGAAACAACGTTTCTCCAAAACCTGGTGTAACTGTCCACCACAATTTTACATTAAAAAGATCTCTATCTAATTATAGCTAGTGCCAGTTCCAGCAATCTTTATAATCAAATGAATCTTATACAAACTCATGTGGCTGTGTGTCACGCCTGAGGCGGGGAAAGCGCGATGGACTTGTCATGCTGGTTCGACATGGTGAGGCAGATGATCTGGAAGGATGACTAGACATGACGAGGAAAAGTATAAAGTATGTGATTGTCATTGTGATACACAGCAGGACAGCATACGGTGCATACAGTGTAATGTGTCCTCTGCTTGGCGGATCGAGATTTGAACCGGAAACCTTCTGATTACTGGCCCGCTTCCTTAATCACTAGGCCAACACTGCCCCACTGAAGAAGGACTCATTCGCATTACTCATTCGCAAGTCGCTCTGGATAAGGGCATCTGATAAAGGTTGTAAATATCACGAAAACGGGGTTTAATACGTGATGAACAGGACCGGGGAGACATCCAGTAACAAGTTAACAATGACCCAACGGTGAACAGACACAAACAGGGCAGCTTTAAACAATCAGACACAGGTGACCACGATCAGGAAACATTACACAGGACGAACATGACACTCTGGACCTGATCATGACAGGACGCTGAGGTGCAAGAAAAATAAACAGGGTTTATTGTACAGGCCAAAAAGAAACAACCAAGCCACCACGCTGAGCACTGTTCCCCCTGCTTGGTAGTGCCTTAACCACCAGCTCCCAGTCCTGCCCCTTGGTTAGGTCCATCAGTCCTTTTCTGCTTGAGAACATTCCACCCAAGGAACCTCCACAGGCTACTCTCGATCCTGTATGTACACACACACACACACACAAAAACACCACAGTGGAGGCACAGGCAAGCAGGAGAAAAGGAGCAGGGGAACACCTCAGGAAGCGTAGTGGATAACAGCTCTGTAGACTCCCACAAGGTTTATGTAGGTGAGGCAGAGTAGACATAACAGGCCGCAGCAGGCGCTTATTACACCAGTGAGGATCGCTATTCATGCCGAAGGGACCAAGGAGAGACACATGGGTAGGGACTCACAACCCGGATATGTGAGAGTTAACATCCCATGCACACTGCGGGAGTGGAACTTGCCAGGGAATTCGTGGCACCCGTGACACTGTGAGACATACCAGAATCATATATGGATGCCGCTCTGCCACCATGCCAACCAACGTGTGGGTTTTGGAACCAGGAGTTGCTTCATGGAGAATAATGTAGTCACCTTGCTTAAACCAGGATTCTGTTAGGCAGAGACAGTCTATTGACTTTCCTGTAATACGTTCATTAATATACAGTTGGGAAAAGACGTATTTGATACAATGTTGGTTTTTCTAGTATTCCCACTTACTAAGAATGGAGAGATTTCATTGTGGGTACACTGCAACTGTGAGTGACAGAATCCAGAAATCACATTGTATGTTTTTTTTAATTTGTGCATTTTATTGCATGAAATAAGTATTTGATCTATAGTCAGCTTTTGTGATAGAAATCTGAACTTTAGGAGACCAAGTATATACATTGCGCTATTCCATTTTGTACATCACATGAAGACATCTTCTTTAGGCCTTGGATCAATCAAATCAAATTATTCTTTCAGATCAATGATCTACAAAAGCTTGTTTATTTTTGGGGTGCCTGTGGTGTGTTTTATTTTTAGGTAAAAGTGCTATAAAACAGCATTAAAATATGCATAATCTATATTGTGTTAGCAGAACTGATTGATCAATACTCTAGGCTCCCATTCACCTTTGCACCCTCACAATTCCATTGTTTAAATCAGAGGGTAGTTCCTCTTAACGTTGACCTCAAGCCTTTTTGCAAAAATTGTTGTGGGGGGTATAGGGTAGTGTGAGATGTTATCTCTGCACTATTGGCCCTCACCTGAAATATCCCCTTTCAGAAATATAGCCGTCTGTCACGGTCCTTTTTATGACTTCATTTGTCAGGGCATCGATCCAGGCTTTAAAAGATGTTGGAGAGATGAGGCGCTGGGGGAGGGGGGGCCCCTTAAACATCATTATCCACGCTGCAGTCCGAGCCTGTTGAGCCAGCCGTGATTTAAAGGCCTTTAAGCTCGCCGGGCCGCACAAGCGCCAGTGCGGCGGTCGCCGAGGGTAGAGGGATATCTCGGCGACCGATTTACCTTTCACAAAGATCAGTGAAATGTGATTTACATCTGTCTGACGGCAACGTATGCTCGGCCCTGTTCTTTTTAGTGAGGTTAAGGTTAATTAGCAAATGTTCAAAGGTAATGGTCCAAAAAATGAAAAGAGTGTTTCTTTCTCTATTTTAAGGCAGCTCACGGAGGCAAGTTTCACAGGTTCTATTTTCAGCTTTCCGGTAAACTCCATTGACTGCAGGTGCTATGGCTCAACGCTAAAAAGAAATTCGATCCATTTGAGCTGAATGAAGAAACACTGCTAACACCGTTCATCTATTCACTTGCCACAGATAAGCTAAAGTGTGTCATTTTTTTTATTGCTCTGCTTGAAAAGAACAAGATTGGGAAGCCCTCACCACTACCAAAGTGTCCTGGGGCTAAGGCTCACCGCGACTTTCCCCACATCTCCTCTTGGAAATGTTTTTCAAATCAGCACAATTTCCTCCATTAGAAACAGCAGCGTCCTCAATCTTTCTCTCCTTCTGCCCTTCTCTCTCTCTCTCCCTCTCTCTCTCTCTCTCTCTCTCTCTCGCATAAAGGAGACGTATCTGCAGTTGCAGTGTTTCTAGGAAATGGCCTGGGCTCCGCAGAGGGATAAATGTGTCATCATTGTCTCATTACAGCAGTAAAGTTAAGAGTTGTATTCCCAGTCTGGGGAGACAGGTCTTACTTTAAAGATTGCACTGTCATTAAGTAAACATTACAGTCCTGCTCAATTAAATTGTAGAAGTAGAGAAACTGCACTCTTCTGTGCATTATCACTAATAGTAAAAATTCCAAATGTCATTTGCAAATCGTTGGTGAAGTCATGCGTCTGGTCAAATATCACAACCTTTGTATACTCAGCTTTCTTCAGCCAGTTGACCATCACACAAATAAGACTGTGTAGTTTACACCTCTCAGTATACATGTGTTCCTACTGTGTTATACCCCCCAGGAGACAGCTAAACGTTGCTGGTAACAAATTGTGGTGTGACAGTGATGCCATGTGAGAAGTTTTATATATTGCCATTTCTGTTGCCTAGCAGCAGATGCTGCTACCCAGACAATGTTCCATGGTGACCACGTCTGGCTGCACAGCTTTCACCTTTTTACAGCATTTCACGCATCTGTGCATTATGGAAATTTCTCCACTTTCTCATTAGCAGTGTTTTTTGTTGTCTTTTTCTACCCATCCTCCATGTTTTGTTACTCCAGTTGCATTCCTTCTTGTCTTTCATGGCTCCTAACCCTTTTGTTCTCATAACAGTAGGGCACCACTCTTTCACATGGTGGCTGCATGTCCAGAACCTCGAAGTCCTTGTAGTATGGCCTCGATGGGAGGTCCCTTTCCAGAAACAATTAACAGCATGGGGAGAGTCACAGTGATCAACCGATTTCTGAGTGATGCAAGGCGACAAGGGGACAATTTTTTCTATGTCTCGTGGACTTAAACAAAAGCGTTGGGCTGATAGCGAACCACATGCTGCACATCAGACTTCCCTACCCATGAAGGAAAGTCAATCAGTGTTTGGTGGCGTGCCGATTGACATGGGCTCTGATTCGAAGGCTGCAGAGGGGAGGTGGGTGTTGTTTATGTGGTGTGTGTTTGGAGTTGATAATTTATTCATTGTACCACATATGCCACTCAACACTCAGCAATGAAAGGTGCCTACAGAAGCATGGCATTCGGACGGGTTTGCAGACACAGAGAGTGAGAGAAAGGGGCAAAGAGAGATGTGAGGAGTTTTCCTTCTCCTCGAGGTTTTCATTAAATTATGTGTTCTGTCTGCCTCGAGCATTAAGGATATTTAAAGAGAAAAGCAATATAAAGCCTAGGGCCTGGATTGTTATTGGGGTGAGGCAGATTCCTCTTTGTTGTGTTATAAAGGAAGCACGGGGGGGGGTGAACACAAGGAAAAAAGTGATGATTAATGTCACGCTGTGTGCATGGAGAGGCAGTCATATTGTTTAATTGCATTACAGTAGGTTGCACAGTGGTAGTTTCTGCTCGAACGTCTTTATATATATATACATGAATTTCACTCACCGAGCTTATGAATCTTAATTTGTGGAAGATTAGATCTTCTGTTTGAGCGCGATCCCTCCTAACGGAGGAGACCCATGACAGTCTGCATTTTGCTGAGTGAGCAGAGCTGCGTGTGTGTCTGAGCTGGGCGGTGGCTCGCTAGCACCTTGGTCGCATTCGGCTGCCTTTTCTCGCCTCCCTTCAAAGTCAGTCATCATCTCCAAACTAATGGAATTCACAGGAAGTGTCTGCCCTCTCATGCTTCTGCCCTTGATGGAAGTGGCCACACACACCCTGAAGGCTGGATGGAAACCACCAGGAGGATGCGTGAGAAGACAGCGTGAGAGAGAGCACAAGAAAGAGAAAGAAAAGGGGAAGTGTTCCCACAGAAACCTGATAAAGGGTCAGTTGTTCTCTGCATCTGAAATGATAACCCCCCCCTTCTTCATCTGCTAGCCTGCACCACTGGAGAATAGATCCCTGCACATCAATTATCCATGACAACACAAAAATAACATCATGACAAAGGCACAGCGACACACCACAGTGCAAACGCAACCCCCCCCCCCCGAGCTACAACCGAGGCAGGAAGGAAGTGTTTGTGCCGCCGATTCACCCCTCTGCTCAGTCACCTTGGACGATGTATTATTATCTCATAGGACTGTTACTGTTGCAGGGGTGATGCGTTATTGTCCAGTGCGGAATTCAGTTTTCCTCAGCCAGTCGGGAAATAGTGCATGAGGTGAATGGCGGGCCGCCACACTGAACCTTCTTAACGTGTGGTGCTTGAAAACCAAGCTTGGACAAGGCTCCCGTGCCCTTGGAGAAAGGTGCTTTGGGAGGGCCCTTCAGGCGTGAAAAGTCGGTCACAGACCCACTATCTATTAAGCGAGGGGGGGGGGAAGGCCCGCCACCTCCCATCTCCAAAGTCCAGGGAGATAAATCTGTCCTTGTGGCACTAGTGTGTGGAAAGGTCAGCGGTGAGCATTGTCTTGGTTGAAATAAAGATGGGGGGTTCTCCGTCTCCAGCCCAGGGAGGACCGAATCATTACCGCAGCCTAGACCGCAAATGCTTTTTTGTTTTTTTTGCAGCTGAGCTGATTTAGTCTTTTTTTTTATTCTCCACCAGAGTGGAGCATCACGTTCCCTCCTTGCCTATGCAGCAGCTTGTCCACGTCTCCATGGCTACGCGGGTTTATTTTGCAGCACCGGACAACGTGTCTGCTGAAGGAGCAGCGTCCAGTCTCTCCACATGTAACTTCTGGGATGGTTATAAAGGACGACGCAGACGACCATGGTGCCTAAAAAACACCGCTGTTGCCGTGTTTGTTGTTAATTCTCGTGCCTCTCTGTATGGCTACGCCAGAACCTTTTTTTATGACGCAATCACGCCGCCATGTGGTGTTTATGTGCAAGCACAGGTTTTTAACGCATTAGGCGTTTCAAAAAGTAAAATCTCTACTGATTAAATTAAATATTAGAACCTCCGTGATTCTTGCGTGTATAATATTATTTTTTACTTATGATACAGCCTTGGTGACTGAAATGGAAGGGGGAAATCTATTAAATATTGAACATACTTGAGGAAACGGGAGAGGTTGCGAAATTTTTGCCAATTCCTCTAAAGGAAAGAAAAAAAGACGGTTCGTGCATGAAATAATTCATCTGTTTTGCCGAAACGTGCAAGTTAGGTGTGCTTTGAAACGCCCGCGTCACGTGGTTCCGTCACCGGGCTCGGGCACTTCCGGGTTCAGGCGCCGCGCTGCCCACCCGGGAGAAGTGGAAGTTTCAGCACGGCGCGCTGTCGGGATAACGCGACCGTCGTGGTGATGCGGGATCTGAGCCACGGGCTGGAAAACGTTGCGGTTGCGATCGACGAGAACGCTGTGCGTGAATATGGGTTCCCCGAGTTCGAGGTACGTTTCCGCCGTCCGAAGACGTTTAATCTGATTTTATCAGAGTGTCGGCAGATGGCAGCACTTTCCCACAAAAAAACGTGACCTTAGTAGATCAACGTTAGATCCCCTGTTAATGTTAATAATGATCTGTGTTTTGTGCTCATTGATGGGTCCTTTGTCCTCCTTGTCCCTCAGTACACACCAGAAAACGTCTCAGGCCCTGGATGCAGCGCTGACCCCGGCGAAGTCACCCTCCCTGGGTGCGAGTGCCGCGCCCAGTCTTGCCACCCTGCGACGTGCGGCTGCCAGCGTCGTTTTGGGCCGCCGTACGACGAGCGGGGCGGCTTGCTGCGCCGCCAGGACGACGGGACGGGGCTCTGCCGGCCGGTGATGGAGTGCAACGTGCTGTGCGGCTGCGGCGAGTCGTGCCGGAACCGCGTGGTGCTGCGGGTCTTCCGGACCCAGGACCGAGGCTGGGGCGTGCAGGCCGCGGAGGCCGTCCCACGAGGCCGCTTCGTGTGCGAATATGCCGGCGAGGTGATCGGCCGCGAGGAGGCCCAGCGGAGGCAGCTCGCCCAGGGCCCGGGCGACATGAACTACATCATCGCGGTCCGAGAGCACGCCGGCCAGGGGCCGGCCCATGAGACGTTCGTGGACCCGGCCAGAGTGGGCAACGTTGGCAGGTTCATCAACCACTCCTGCCAGCCCAACCTCGTCATGACGCCCGTACGGGTGCACTCTGCGGTGCCCAGGTTGGCGCTGTTTGCTGGGCGGGACATTGCTGCGCATGAAGAGGTCACGTTTGATTACTCGGGCAGGTTCGGTAACGGCGAGGGGGGCCCCGGAGAGCCCGGCGGAACTAAAGGAACCCACCAGAGAAAGCCCTGCTACTGCGGCACTCAGAAGTGCGCGGGTTTTCTGCCTCTGGACGTGACCGTTCTACACAGTTAAAATGCTCCTCACGTGCGTACCGAAGAGCCAAACTGGACTGTGAGGTTGATGAACTGGTTTTTGGACCCCTGCGATCATTAAAAAAATGTGCATCCAAGCCATATTTCTGTGAGATCAGAGACCGTTTGTATTAGCGTGACCGAAGTTCATGACACTGTTCAAAATGATAGAACCTGACGTTGCTGTTATTCGAACCTGCAACCCCCCCCCCCCCTGTTACTCTGTTGAAGACCCCTGTGTTCAGAGCAGCATGCTGGACGATACAGTCATATGCATGTTGTTTTTTTTCCCCATGAAAAAAAGTGAGTATGGGTGTGAAGTGTGTTTGTGTGTCACTTTGCTCTTGAGAAGAAGCCCGGCTGAAAGGGTCCGAAAGGAAAGGTAGTGGCGAGGCCTCCATCACTTGATGTGCATAATTTAGCAGGTTTAAAACCGCGCTCGACAGCGGGCATGAATAATTGAGTACTGCACAGTTTTGCGTTGTGACTTCTTGCCTGCAACCCCGTGTGGCGTGTTTTTTTTTTTAGTGTGTGTGTCTGTGTGTGTGTGTGTGCGCGTTACTGTCCCCTTTAAGATCGTCACCAGGCCTAAATCTCGTGAGACGCGTCCAATTAAAAGAAGCCTGTGGGTATTTCTATATAGTAACAGATTTGGCAGGGGCGGTCGCGACCCATTTCGCCGACGGGATTCTCAAAGCTCCCCTCTAAAAATGCCCCACATACAGTCTAGACCTGGTTTCATGCTGGAGCTGTTATTAATACCCACATCTGGGTTAATTCGTTTGGAGACCTGCGTTCCGCTCGGGACTCCAGTCACGTTGAAGGGAGACCAGCAAGGCCGCATCTGTGTCACGGCAGAACAGATGGGCCGCTTCGAGGGCCCGTCCGAAATTTTCCCGACGTTCGCGTGCATGCGTAGAAAATGGAGCAGGTTTTTTTTTTTTTTCTCTCTCTCTCTCTCTCTCTCCGTTACTGTAAACAGATGCGTACGGCCCACCACACGCAGCGAAGCGAAGGCGCGCCCTGCGGAAGACCGGAAGGGGTGCGTTCCCTAATGCTGGGGACATAGGTCCGAGTGAGATCATCTGGGGGAAAACTACACCTCTGCTGAAAATGAAAATAAGAAACCTCCAACTTGGTTTAAAAACTGGTCTCAAAAATGTGCTTTTATATCGGTATGCCATATTTCCTTTATGCTGGTTTTTGCCGAGGAATTTTTCCCTTCTGCAGTCACTGCTCTGCAACGAGAGCACACTTTACCCAGGGTTCCACAGGATCCAGAATCGAAGTTGATATTAATATGTCCATAGGAAGCAGAGCAAATATTTCTGTCATTCATATTTTTTGTTGGTGATTTTAAAAAGAAAAGCATGACAAGATCTAATGTCAGAACGGTGAATAAGTGTGTGAAAGACGGGGATCATTTAAATATACAGAATGACTTCTGCACATATTATGTTTATGTGATGAAAACAAATAAAGGCCAAAAAGATTCTGCACGTTAATTACATTTTTTAGAGAGATTTTCTGGAGTATGTCCCATAGTAAAATCAGAAATTGTGTTCGTGAATAGTGGTAAATATTGGGAAGCAATATCTTTTTACAAAATTCTGTGGGACTAGTGGTTATTTTAGGATTGCATCACACGCACATTCTGACATCGTTTGACTCTACTGAGGTGTGTGTGTGTGTGTGTGTGTGTCTGGGCAGCGGTCGACTGAAGCGCATTCCTCTGTGAGAAGGATGCTGCTGAGTTCACGCGGATGCCAGCCCTCCACGCAGATGGCACTGGCTGGCAAACCTCTGAATGTTCCTCCCTGTAACACAATCAGACCGCTGGGCCTTTGACAGCAACCAAATTCTGTTTGTGTCTCATGACTCATGGAATTGGTGAGTGAGCTTTCTCATGTCTCTATGGCAACAGAACAAGTGGTATTGATTGGTTCGCCTATTGTAGCGCGGTTGAACGCTGTGTTTCACTTTGAGTGTTTGGGATCAGAACTGTGTAGCCCACATCGGACTGTCACCTAGCAACGCCCGCAGCGGACCACAAACGTGGAGCACTTTGCACTTGTTCAACAGAAATGTGACAGAGTGGCCACCGAAGGCCTCTGAACGGAGGAAAACTAACTCAGCATATCTCACCAGCCCAAAATGCAAAAGATGGGAGTGGCAATGGCTAAAGAACCCTGTATTATGTCACGTATGCTGTCAGGGAATGTTTTTTGTTTTTTTTTTTGTAACAGGCAACAGGCTATACAGTATATGTAGAATTTGCATATAACAATATATTGTTTACATTTACAGCATTTATCAGACGTCCTTATCCAGAGCGACTTACAATCAGTAGTTACAGGGACAGTCCCCCCCTGGAGACACTCAGGGTTAAGTGTCTTGCTCAGGGACACAATGGTAGTAAGTGGGATTTGAACCTGGGTCTTCTGGTTCATAGGCGTGTGTGTTACCCACTAGGCTACTACCACCCCTATTTGTCCATTTCCAAATCCATTAATTTCTTACATTTTTATTTCTTACATTTTTTTCCAGTAATCATAATTTAAAGTTCTTCCCAGGGCATGTAGGTGAATTTCAAACATCACTGGTACAGACATTGACATTTATCAAGCCTCGACTGCTTCTAGTGCCAGTGTATTTAATCAGACTAGCCCCATAAGCTTCTGTAAATGTGAGTATTTCACAGTGGCTGCTGCTATCGGTTCAGACAAAGTAAAAGGCATGTTGTGCTTTACCCCCAAGTACTCTTAGGTTTCTCAAATATCAAGAGAATCAAGAAAGTATCAAGAACAAGTTATTGCCCTTGATAGAATTGTGCATTTCAGAGCTGTTGCCACATTTATTCAAATTAAGGTTAATCACTCAGGGAATTTTGCCAGTTTTTTTTAATTATTAAATAAATGTCTTCTTTCAACTGAGAAGTAATGATCTGTTCTGTGCTTGTCTGAAACATTGAGAACCCCTTTAACTATTCATAATTCACCATTCAGTCCCACAATCTGGTGACTGACAGAAAGCGAATGCTGCATGCTGTGTGATGGACAAGCATGAAAACGGGATGAAGCCACTTGCCGTGTTAGAAGTGGAACGTGTCTCTAATGAGATAACAGATGCTGTCACCGCCGATTCCAAGGCTTACGCTCATATGAAAAAGGTTTTAATGTGACAGCGCAGATGTGAGCCACTGTACTTGCACAGGGTCAACACATCTCATTTCCATTTGAATTTTTTGTCTCGTTTTTACCTTGTTTACAGGCGTCATAAATTCCTTTGCATCGGGGTTTGCTTTGAAATAAAAAAACAACACAGATCAGACGCTTGGTCGTTGCAAACTTCTGTTGTGAGAGATGTCACATTCTGAAAACAATGATCACTACGGTGATCTAGTTGCCACCATCTGAGGGCAAGTCGATGAATGTATTGTTACAAGGAACCAAATTGGTGGTTTGGCAGATGGTTCGAAGCATTGCCTTCAAAGAGCAATGTGTTCGTGCACAGTGCACCAAATGTGATCCATTGGCCTGGTTCTGGTTTGGAGATGATTTAGTAATGATTAACCCAGTTCGCATCCTCCTGCACAACCTCCTCACCTTTCTTCATTAGCCCCTTTAAGCCTGGCGCCCTTTGTGTCGTTTTCCTGACCCAGTTGTGCTGGTAAAGACACCGTGTCCACTTTTTAAGAACTCTCGTCTTCACCAAAGCTGTTTTTGCAATGTACTCCGTCACCATTAGCTCCTAAAATAGCCTATGGTGCACTTGACTTGCTGTACTAAGCCCTTATCAATCCTATTACTGCGCTGTTTTAGCTGAGGCATGGTTGGACCATCAGATAAAAAGGTAGTTTGCCCTGTTATAGGCGTTGCTGCTGAGGCGTTAGGTGGTACATGTAGGTGAAAATTCCATCCGCATTTCCTCAGTATGACAAACTGATCAATAGACCCACAGTTTATTTTGCGGATAGCCCTAACTAGATTACCTGAAAGTGAAGGACAGATTACTTGGCGGGTACTTTGGGATTTGACATGCGCGGCTGCGTCAAAAGCTTCCTCCAGTGTTTGTTAGCTTTAATTTGGAGTGTGCAGTTCAGATGGAAGAGTGATTGTCACTTGTGATACACAGCACCACAGCACACGGTGCTCCTCTGCATTTAACCCATCACCCTTGGTGAGCAGTGGGCAGCCATGACAGGCGCCCGGGGAGCAGCGTGTGGGGACGGTGCTTTGCTCAGTGGCACCTTGGCAGATCGGCTTCTGATTACGGGGCCGCTTCCTTCTGGCCACCACTGCCCTCTGTGTGGCGCTCTGTGTGGTCGTCGTGGTAAATTAGGTAATCAGTGGTAATCAGGACTCATTCTCTAGTGCACTTTGGGCTACAAGCGCTGATTATATTTCATTTGCTGAGGTACAAAAACATGCAGAAGAATGACCGGGGTTCAGACCAAACGCTTCTAGTCATGGTGGGCCTCACCCCGTTTGGTCTCTCTCCATGCTCTTCCAATAACAGGCTTCACTGTGCTGCTTGTCTGTCAATGTCCCCTGCTCTAGACTACCATTAAACCCATGGAAATTACACAGTGTGTTACAGGAAACCAATCTGCCTTTTTTACCAGCCTCATCCTCTGCAGTTACTACAATTTATAGTATAAACTCATCATTACACGGTTCAAGTGGACGGCTTGTATTCAGCATGTATTTTGCTCTAGAGATTCTTGTCGCTCCGCTCTGCCTGAGAGTGAATTCTGAACCACCTCCTCTAAATAACAACCCATGAGAATCAGAGAAACATATTTCCATAGTTACCACCAGAAAGAGTGGGCAGCGGCACATACAGTGTATTCTTAAACTCCCAAGATGGTGAAATAAGATACAGACCGGAATCCCTTCCTGAATGCTGCATAGTGCAAAGGAATAAGCCACATAATAATGACAATAGCCATGTTACATGAGTGAATAAAAACATGAATAATTCATCCACAAACAATGAACTGAACATACAGTGCATGCTGCAGATGTTTTGTTTTCTACAGTGCTTCCTGCAATGGAATACAAGAGGCCTGACCAATGGCAGTTTAGAGCAGTTGAGGGACCAATGAAAGGTGTAACACAAACCAGGAGACTCTAATTAAGAGGTCTCCATAGTTGGACTAATAAGCATGTGTCCACGGGGAAAAGCCAAGCCATTATCGCTGTGTAATTGTCTTTTATTTTTAGTGAGGTAGGACTTTATCCTGTAGGGCAAGTCTGCAGTGCCCATTATTTTGACTGCAGGGTGGAGGAGAAGCACCTCTACTGGCATATAAACACATCAATTGTTTTCATTTCCATGCTTTATTATTTTTAAAAGAATAATTATAATAATGCATTTAATGCATTTGTCATGTCACACACACACACACACACATACACACACAGATAGATAGATAGATAGATAGATAGATAGATAGATAGATAGATAGATAGATAGATAGATAGATAGATAGATAGATAGATAGATAGATGGATTTATTAAACTAAATAAAAAAAGCATGCAGCTTTTCAGTGCTTATGACCTGATGTGACATGATTACTAATGCATGTTTTGTAATATAAATTGCAATTAGCTGTTGTAATAAAATCGTTTGTTGCATATTACGTATATGATAAAAATACATAATAGTATTTTTACATTTTCTGGTTTAAATTAGGAAAAATCCCAACACATGGGGTACAGTTAAAGCAAAAACACAAACCAGTACACGGGACCTGCAGAGAATGAATTTTGTACAACAGGCTGTTGTAAATTTTGATGAAGAAAATGTAAAGCATTTACCAGCCTGCACACAGTGAGCCATGAAATACTGATGTGACATATCATGTCATAGTTTCCATAATTCTGCATGTGTTTCCTGCAACACAATGGGCTTCTTTCAGAAATGCTTTGGCTTAACAAATACTTTTATCCACTTCCCCCAAATATGTTCAATAGCAACTATTTTATGACACTGTTTGCATGCCAATTAGTTCACATCACCATCAGGCAAATTATACAAAACTTTATAAGGCATGAGTTAAGAGTCATTCTGTGGTCTTTTACCAGTTGCACTGATTCAGTAGCCAATATGATGCCATCTTGGGTCAAGATAGCACGAGTGAGTTCAATCCCCTGCCCTGGACTAAAACAGGGGGCCTATTATTGTCATAATTCCACCTCCGCTCTGTGTAAGTCAGTCGACAACAGCTTCCCACTCTCTGCGTAACATTCCAAAGTGTTCATCAGTGGTCATCTGTGTGGGGTGTCGCCTCTGGGCTTTCTCAGACACATTTGTCCCAGTCCCTTCGCACAGCTCCACCCCTCAATTAGCATGGAAAAATGGGCTGTCTTCCAGTGTACGTCACTGTGGCAAAACCGTCAAAACGACAGAGTGGGAAAGAAGCTGTGAATGTATCTCTGAACTGACAGATGGAGTGAGAGGTGTTGTAAATAATTGTCTTTTCTGCCCAGTGCTATTTTATGCCCAGTTTCACCTTTTCCATAAAATAAAGTCAAGAATTTACCTTAATGTAAATAATATGAAAACTCATAAAATGGTGATGTAACCTCCTTTAACTCAACTACATAATACCCAATATTTGCCCAATGTAATGCAACAATACCGTTTCTATTACTATTAAGTCAATATCATATTTAAAACACAACAAAATACATTGTCAGACACACTTCATCATGTGTGTACAGTTCAATCAAATACAAAGGCTTTATTTGGGAACGCTGGTGTGAATCAGAGATGTGCATATGCAAGAGTTTTAGCCAGATCACTGATGCATTACTGATCAAAGCAATGCATGACATCTTGTGCAAATCAGATCTAAAGCACCAGCTGCAATGGAAGAGGGATGGCACATGCACACACACACACACGCATACTCACAAAAAAAGCAAAAAAACACCACAGCTATTTCCATCACAAAGGACTTAATGGTGAACAAGGAGCAAAATGTAGTGCAGAGGAGGACAGTATCTCTTGAGTTAATGCATCTACTCATATCTCTCTGCAGCAACCGTACTGCACTATGCTCCTCATACTCTTACATTGCTGAATGGAGACATATACCCACGATCGTCAACAAATATTTCAATGTGTGCAATTAATGTGCAACTGCAAGTATGATGAGTACAGAATAAGCCGATTACTTAATAAACTGTGTACTATGAATATACTATACATCAGCAGCACAAAAAGCACGACAAACAATGTCTGCTGTCGGGTTTGTAATTGTCCGCACGTCTCCAAGGTTAACTTGGCAAGTAATTGAGGTCTATCAACAGCCATGGGCACAACTTTCATCAGGGGAGTGTGTAAAGAATGGGTATTCTAATTCATCTCCACACCAAAACCCGTCCCTGAATGCCTTCCATTTCTAATGAAAAACATGAAAGTCTTTAGTGGGCCAAACGCAGAAAAAAAAGTGGATCACCCACTTGGTTTGTGGGTCAAAGTTTTCCTGAGTTTAAACAGATGCATGAACATATGCACATAAAACAAACCCTCATTTTCACCACACAACTATGATCTGTGACGAGTCTTAACAGCAGCTTCTGACAGCAGCTCAAAACACCTATCCTCCCCATTCTTTAAAAAGGCATCAATCTCACTGCAGGAGATCGGCAGTCACCAAGAGGATGCGCTTCTGTTTCTGACGTCACAACCTATAGTGAATTGTTGAGTTAATTCAAAATTGAATAGACTTTTCTTGATTTCCTAAAACGTCAAAACTACTGTTGTAGAGCTAAACGTCTATATACATCTATTATACAGTGTATTATAATTGTTGTTATATAATCTTCTTCTATAAAACAGTACTGATACTTTGGTAAAAGCATAAATACACGACTTGGCCTTTCACAGCGCACGTGCGTCGCCCGTGAGAAACTACATTACCCACAAGCCACCGCGGCCTTATATGCGCCACAACTCGAAGGCGGATCTTTAAAGCTCGTATGGAGGCGGCGAGGAGCGGAGTACCGGAGAGTAATTAAACTGTCACCGAGCGGACTTCCAGTACCATGGAATTAGCCGCGGACTGTTTCGTGGACCTTTCCTCGTCGTGAATAAGTTGTCGCTCCCGGCACGCTGTCTGTCTCCTGAAGGTAAAGTTTATTTTTGTGTGTGTGTTTTTTGTGTGTGTGAATGCCCGTGAAGAGAAAGCGAGCATCCATCCTCACGGTACACCTGGCGAAGTCCACACCGGAATAGCGCCGTCTCTTGTCGCTCCCTCGGCGTGGGTGTTTTAGATGCCCGGGGTACCCAGCAAGGACAGCTGGACGTGAAGCGCTTTCCCCGCGCTGTGCGGTGCGGTGCGGTAACAGTTAACCCGAGCAGCATCCTCGCTGTGCTCACCGTGGCGGCTCTCCCACGACAGAACCAGGACGCGTTCTCCTTCTTACACAAGTTTCCAACGCCAGCACAGGTTTTTATTTTGCGGTCACCACGCTGGTGGTGTTACGACGCCTGTCGTTTTGGGGACCCGCTCCCAGCAGGTGAATCGCGACCTGGTCTGACCCGCCAGGCTGAGTGAATCCGCTGTCCATCGTTTTATGCATATTTATATATGCGTGCACGCGTTTTTATAACAAGTGCTTGATACCACGCGGTTAATTTCGCGTTACAGAACGGCCACGTGTTCGACAACAACAGAACACGCAGTGGCTGTCGCGCATGTAACGCAGTATTTGTGTATCTGATGTGATGAGTGTGATCAGTGCCTTCGAAGCTCATTGTACCCTCATGTGTGTATATGTGTGTGTGTGTGTGAGAGAGAGAGAGAGAGACACACACATTTCATGACTGGGTCACTCATGTGGCAGAGTGGCACTCACACTGGTGACTGCAGACGTAATATTGGCAGTGGTGGCCTAGCGGTTAAGGACACTGCCCCGTAATCAGAAGGTTGCCGGTTCGAATCCCGGTCTGCCAAGGTGCCACTGAGCAAAGCCCACACACTGCTCCCCGAGCGCCTGTCATGGCTGCCCACTGCTCACCAAGGGCGATGGGTTAAGAGGACACATTTAGTTGTGTCACCGCGTGCTGATCACTTCACTTTTTTTAGTTGTGCGGTTTGATATGTAGGTATTCTGCAGGCCAAAGTCAAACACTGGTCGAACCTTGTAAACTATTACATGGTTTGAAAAGTCACCTTTACACAAAGAATCATTCAAGAGGATTTTCTGCAGACCTGATTACCACACGATACTTGTTAAAATGGTGCGGACCACGTCTGTAATGTAGATCTGTATCACTCTCTACCTAACATTAGTTTCTGACCTAATGTCCCCGCTCCTAGAATGGAGTTCTTGTATTCAGTTGAAGGTGTGGAGTGGAGTGTTTTTCTTCTATTGAACATCTGCTTTACAATTACAAATTTTACTTTACTTTATTTACTTTACTAAGCTGAACGGAGGACTTGGGCTTAATACATACTGATGTCTTTTTGTTAGTGTGAACAACGTGCATCAGCGGCAGGTTTATGATCCTGCGGAGCATGAAAATACCCTACGTGTAGGGCAAATTGTATAGCTTTTTTTTTTACGTGTCAGTGACTTCTCTTGTTTGCTTTTACAGGCCAAAACACAAGTGGAGAAAAATGTCGGACAAAATGTCAAGTTTCCTCCACATCGGGGACATTTGCTCCCTGTATGCGGAGGGGTCAACAAATGGATTTATCAGCACATTAGGGTAGGTTTCATTCTGCATAATGGTGTCATGCGTTGTATATACAGTGTCGTTTTCTTATCAGCTCTGTGAAGGGGACTATTTTAGGTTTCAAAGTGAGTCGTCATCGGTGGCTGCAGAATTATGAACTTCCTGCTGGTTGGTCATTAAAAACGAAACCTCATAATGCTTAACTCCTGCTGCACTGAGCGTTATTGTCATGGGGGAAAGCAATTAGCCTAAATGTCATGCGAGTGTTTTTCCGTGTTATTCCTACCTGTCAGATGCATTAAAAAAAGAGAGCAGCGGTGGGATTGAGGGCCTAGAAGAAACGGAGAGGAGATTAAGGAGGTGTGAGCAAGAAGAACATGTTGAACGGAAGAGGGAAGTTTGTACTTGGCGAGGAGGAAGAATAGCAGAAAGGCCAGGGTGAGATGTAGGGCTTTAGGGGCCGAGAGGCTTGGTTGCAGTCAAGTCGTTCAACCGCCTTGGCTTCTGAAGCCTGTTTCCTCTTTTTTTTTTTTTTTTTTTTTTTCCCCTTTCATGCAAAATATGTCACCAGCACCCTGAGGGAAATACCGTAGTGAAATGACTTGTAGTCACAGCTAGATGCAGTGACTTCTAAATTGTGTTATCACAAGTTTTCTTGCCATGAGCTGCATTTCTATTACAATTTTGCGCAAAAAAAGTTTTTTTTAATTGCCAATAAAAAGTGTTGTGATTCATTATCTTATTAGAATTTAGAACACCTTGGTCTTCTTTGACTGTGGCTCGTCAAAAAAAAACTATTGCAGTTTTATGAAATACTATGTTTACAAATTGCCAAAAAATAACACTGATGTGTAGAAGTTTTCCATTCTACAATTTCCTTTAGATGTATTTTTTTATTCACTAGTTGAACTTGTGCAGTTTGGAAATGTGGCTACGCATCCTGACACTGCCACATGAGTGAAAAGTGGACATGAAAAAGTGTTTTCCCCAGGATCTGTGCTTTTCAGCTGTAATAACCAGTCAATTGCAAGCAGGCACATTCTCACAGGAAGCCACGTTCTCCTAATCAGATGCTCCTCAGGGCTCTGATTAGCTAGATCAGGACTGGAGAGGAAATCTCTCCAGTCCTCTCACTTAAGCATAATGGTTGCCCACCCTTGGCCTAAATTTGCTACTGAGCACCCTCTCATCCGAGGCAGGTGACAACATGAAAGGAAGCTGCACAATTTTATGGATCTCTGATGTTCATAAATGTAGAAATTAATCCCCTTGTTCCTCATGTAGCGTTATTTATTTCATTTGCTGCGTTTGTTATAACTGCTTCATGCACACTTGGGTTTCAGAGCCAATTCCAGGTTATCGAGCCCAGAGCAGAGAATTTTGGATTCAATGTTTTATCTCATCTCAACCTGAGTTCATGCAATTTACTCAACTTTTGTCAAGATTATGAGTCACTTACAGAAGTTCATGTCACTTGTCTATTTCCATCAGTAACAACTAGACAGGTGGCCCATTTATAGCATGAACCAGTTCTGTTTCCTGAAGGTGACTTTGTAGTGATGCCTGAGAGAGAAAGGGATGGCTCACATCTCCTACTTGTGCTCTATGTATAAAACTATGTTGCACCAATCAGAGCTGCTTGATCCTATGTAACATGGCCTCAGCATTTGGGATTGGAGATGAGGGTTTATTGCCATTACAACCCTTAAAAAAGTCCTTGATTAACCTTATCTGCATGTCAGGGGGGAAAAAAGTGCCAGCATCTCATTTTTTACATTTAAGGCATTTGGCAGACGCCCTTATCCAGAGCGACTTAAAATCAGTTGTTACAGGGACAGTCCCCCTGGAGCAACTTAGGGTTAAGTGTCTTGCTCAGGGACACAATGGTAGTAAGCGGGACTTGAACCTGGGTCTTCTGGTTCATAGGCGAGTGTGGCTACTACCACCCCACATGTTAGAATTTATGCTGCTTGAAGCTCTTAGCTTCTACTTGAGAGATGAACCTTGTCATTTCCACAAGATTTGGAGTCCAGTTACAACTTAGGATCTGAATGTCTATGCTGTACTGTTGTGGGCTGTTGAATTGTCACGTCTGGTTGTCATGACCTGTAAGCCTGTCATTGTTCAGGATAAATGTTAACATGTATAACCTGCACCGCATTACAAAAAACCACACATTGTTTCCAAAAAAATAACATAATAAAAAAAGAGAGAGACATTTTATGTAAAATAGTTTCATGTTTGACTGACTGGTTGAAACCATTGGAAAATTTGGCTGCTCTTTCTTAATCCCAAGATGGCACCAGCTGGTGCCCTTGCCAGTCTGTGACGCGTCTCTCTGTGCCTTTTTTTTTTTTTCTCCTCTCAACAGCAATGGTCTCACGTCATCACACTATGGCAACGGAAGCATGTGTGGCGCTTTGAAGAAGGCCACCCTGACAGCACTCATTTGTCAAGTGCTGTTTTGCACAGTAATGCTCTTGATGTGACTCTTACCCCCCTCCTTCCCTCCCTCTGCTGATATGGTGTTGGTATTGATTAGATGAAGGGAGGTAGGCAGCTATTTTTAGAAATGCTGGACGCAAGGTGTTTTATTGTGTTGTGTGCCAATGACCTTTCAGGGACAAGAGCGTAGTGCCACCTGGGCTTTTGCAGATCCAGGGACCTGGATCTGTCCCATTGAAGCTACTTAGGAGCAGTGTAATGTAAATGTAAAGCGTTGTGCATAGAAACACATTCTCACAGTTTTAAATGTTTTTTTTTTTTAAATAAGGCTTTAAAAATCTGAATATTTACTATCCTCTTTATTCCTGCTGTTTGGATGCTCTGCTCTCCTGATTGTGTTTGTGTTGCAGCATTTTATCCAGGAGGTGCGCCGAGATGAGGGGTCCATGCTTTTCACCTGCAGAAACAAACCATCCTATTAAAATACGAGTAGTTATGGAATTTTACAAATGCAGAGTATAATAAAAATACAAGTTGGGACTGTTCCTTTTTGAGTTCAGTAAAGGATATTGTGGCCTGAAATGAAGTGGTCCTCTCAAGAGAACACACGCCCCTGAAGTAACAATAACATATGGCTCTGGAAACCATGTGTAAGATACTTATGCTCATACCAGAGACTGCCTAAACCGTGAAATAGACAAACCTCTCTGTGGATATCCTAACTAACAAAAATAAAAAAAAAAACAGATGTCCTTTATTTTGCACTTCATGCATAGTGTTAAAACTGCTTAGGCTGCAGTGTGAACGACTATAGCCCGATTTGTCTGTGATAGTGACGTGGGCCAGTGTTACTGGAGCTTTTAAGTTCTGCAAGGTGTTGCAGTGCCTAAACACATACTTCCAAACAGATAGAAAGAGGCCTTTTATTGTCACTCTACTTGTTTATTGTTACAAACAGCCAATATGGAGTTTTTAACAGTACCATGTGTTTATCTGTCCCCTTTATTCTTTGCCAAATGTAGCTGTACAGTTCTGTGGTGAACTTTGGATTGGCTTATTGATGCCTCTTAACGGTTGCCTGGCTCCTTTTAATGATATTGACTTACTAAATGCATGGAAAGCATACTTATGACAAGAAAAAACGGCACGGAGAGGACATTCTAGGCATATTTCAATGTTATATTTCATAAAAGAATTGCAAAACCAAATGCACAATATAGTCTTTTTTGCACGATTCTTGGTTTCACTTTTTCAGTCCTTCATCATGTAAAGAATCTAAAGGCAACTAACTGAAGCACTTCTGTTTTTATTTGGCCTGGTCTGCTCCAGTATTACTGCATGCCTGAAATGCGTCTCAGCCTGGGATAATCAGATTGGCACGAGCACAAATTGACAACTAGAAGTTGGCCGTCATCAGCTAATTCTGGTTTGCTTCTGTGGTTTTTGTTTTGGATGGTGTTGTCTTATTTTTTTTTTTTTAGGTTTGCACATGGTTCCTTCTTCCATGTACTCTGCCTGCTACCTGCTTCTGTCTATTGAATTCTTTAAAGGCTGCATTTTGTACACATGCTGCAGTATATAATTTTATCAGAAAGTGGAGGCGTACAGTTACAAAGTAGAATGGGATGTGGGTGGTACATGCAGGAATATTGTCTAATGTGTTTTGTTGCATCTCCCCAGACTTGTAGACGACCGTTGTGTTGTACAGCCAGACACAGGAGATCTCAATAACCCTCCGAAGAAGTTCAGAGGTGAGTACAGCTTTTTACCCCTCTCAATGTCAAAAGGGAACGATCATATCAGATGATGTCACTGTCCTGGTCCTTCACTGAGGACAGTTTTGTTACTTGGTGACTCTGTGACATGCTCTCAAATGAATTTTGTGTGTGAATTTTTGACATCACGTGATGTATGAGATCACGGGACAGGGTCTTAATGTTTAATGTTTCATTTTATCTTTGCTGGATTATTTTATATGGCAGGACTGCAGCTGCACCCAGTCCTGCACCTAAAGTTTGGAGTTCACATGAGATCACTTTTTCCACTGCATTCATCTTTGTTTTGTAAAGAGCACAATTTTTAAACACTTTCAAAACTTTTACATTTTTAAGGCCTGTAAGTACCTCTAAAAATGGCAGCTTGCCATTTTGGCCAAGTCGTAGCTTTTTCCATTTCCTACTAATGTAAGCAAGTAATAAGAGGCATCACTGTTGCAAATGACCGAAGTGCAAAGCCAAGTGTTAAGACCAAATAAACCCTTTTCCTACAACGTAGCTGCATATTTTAGTCACTTTAACAGGAAGCACCACATATTCAGAAAGCTATGTTATGCTACCTTATTTTTTTATGACCCATTGTTATAGGTAATTTTGAATGTAAATTTCTACTTAGTTTTGTCAGTCCACTGTTTATTACAACTGTTTATTGTACAGCACCTTGGTCAACTATTGTTGTTTTTAAATGTGCTTTACAAATAAAATTGACCTTTACTTGTCTAGTGCATTTTGCTATTTAGAATAATACCTAATATGGATTGTTCTAGTATCTTTTCATTGGTACTTTATGACACAAAACTGTAGATCTGATTTGATGTGCTTTTTCCGTCACCAGTGTCTATGCTGCAGTTTTTTTTTCACTGAAACCTTACAACATTACACCATGCACTATTCCAGGCTTTTACCACTTTATCTTAGAAAGTATTCTTCAGTACTGCAAGGTAGTCCTTATTCTGTTTTTTTCTTCCACAAATTTAGCAAAAAATTGTCTTTTAAGGGACAGTAGAAATTGTTTAATTGTGCACAGTGGGTTGCATTTGTTTCTGGTGGTCTGCAATTAATAAGCTTAGGTTCAGTTTAGGTTTGTGACTTGGTTAATCAGCCTTTCAAAGCCTTCGTTTATAACCCCAATTCCAATGAAGTTGGGACATTGTGTAGAAACCTAAATACAAACAGAATACATTGATTTGCAAATCCTTTTCAACCTGTATTCAAATTTCACTCATTTTGAAATTAATGCCTGCAGTACATTCCAAAAAAGCTGGGACAGGGCTTATTTTCCCTACTGTTATATTACCTTGCTTTTAAGAACACTCAATAAGTGTTTAGGAACTGAGGACACTAATTGTTGAAGCTGTGTTGGCCGAATTCTTTCCCATTCTTTCTTGATGTACAACATCAGTTGCTCAACAGTCTGGGGTTTTAGCTGTCGTATTTTGTGCTTCATAATGCACCAAACATTTCCAATGGGAGGCAGGTCTGGACTGCAGGCAGGCCAGTCTAGTACCTACTATGCAGCCACGCTGTTGTAACACATGCAGAATGTGGCCTCGCATTGTCTTGCTGAAATAGGCAGGGACGTCACTGAAAAAAAACGTTGCTTAGATGTTGCTTCAAAACCTGTATGTACCTTTCACTAACACACGCCCATACCATCACAGATGCTGGATGGTCGTTTTCCTCTTTGGAACAAAAGTCCATGATTTCCAAAAACAATTTTGACACTTTTGCATCAGTCCATCTCAGATGAGCTCAAGCACAGGGAAGCCTGCGGAGTTTCTGGGTGATGTTGATATATGGCTTTCGCTTTGCATGGTAGAGTTAACTTGTACTTGTAGATTACCATGGTTTTCTGAAGTATTTCTGAGCCCACATAGTAATATCCTTTACCGAATGATGATGGATTTGAGTGCCGCTTGAGAGATCGAAGGTCACGGGCACCCAATGTTGGTTGTTTGCCTTGCCGCTTAGTTTTCTCCAGATTCTCTGAATCTTTTGGTTTTATTATGGTGATGATCAAATTCAACAATCGGTCTTTTTTTTTTTTTTTTTAAACCCATTGGTCATGTTTTATTCTGTAAAAATGTTCAGTATAGCCATTCAGCAGTACTAAGCTTCAGTAATCTCCAGTGTTGTCCTGTCTCCTGGTGTAATCCTTGTAGTCCTGATTGGCATAGGTGATCTCATTTAGTATGCAGCATCCCATTAGCAGGCAGCTCCCAGCATGTTTGTCATGCTGCTGTGTTACTGTTAGACTGCACGATTTTTAGCACTAAAACACGTTGTTTCAATATGAATGCAGTTTTATGTGAGTGCCATCAATTGCACAAATTCTCTCCAAATGTTTCCATGAAGTTAATTGAAGCACAGTAATAATATCTTTTAACCAGAGGCAGTTTTTACCACTTACAATCTTCTTCAGACCCTGTCTGTACTTCTTGGGTCTCTTATAGTGACTCCATGATGCCTCCTTATGTTTTCTAGACGTATCTGCAGCATCAGTGTGATCGGAGTCCTTCACAAGCCCCTGGCTGACCTCCAGGGGAAGCCTTTTAATAAATTTAATTCCTGAGTGAGACAGAACACTTTGCAGTGTGGGATTCATTTTCTCCTATCAAGGTCATGAAAATTAAACGGTCCCTTTTGCACTGAAAAAGTTATACTATGAGTTTACTTTGTGTTTTAATGTAATGTAACAAATCAGACCATGCGAAAGCTAAAGAGACCAGTTCCTATACTTTCTCAGTTCCTATACTTTCTGGCTGATGTTTTTGTCACTCTAGTGGCAGCATGAGAGGGAGTCCACAACCCACACAAGTGGCTCAGGTAGTGCAGCTCATCCGGATGGCACATCAATGCGAGCTGTGACAAGAAGGTTTACTGTGTCTGTCAGCATAGTGTCCAGAGCATGGAGGCCCTACCAGGAGACAGGCCAGTACATCAGGAGACGTGGAGGAGGTCATAGGAGGGGAACAACCCAGCAGCAGGATTGTGAACCACTTCACTTTCACTTATTCAATATTCAATGTAAAAAAAAAAATTAGACCACAATAACCAAAACTTGTCTCACCTTTTAATGTAATGTATTTATTTAGTGATATAAACTTAAAAAATGCAAGTACATCTTTTTATAAAAGTACCCCTCTGTGCAGGATTTCTTTTTCACCTTTATATATTTGTGAACCTAACCCTAACCCCATCCTTTCTTAACAGAATGAAATGTTTATTTCTGTTTTACTTTTTGCATGTGAGTCCATGCTTTTCAAGCTGGTGCACTGAAAGGCAAAAACCATAGTATCTGAAATAAGGTCATTGGTCCACTGAAAAGGTAGCCCAGATATGTCAGAGCCTGGCTTGGAGACTAATGATGGTAGCTTAGAGCATTCGCAGAACACAGGGAAGCCTGTGGAAGAGTCCTGAGGTTCTGAGGTTTCTCCACCTGCCTGCCTCTCTTTTTCTAGAAATTTTCTTTTTGCTATTTTAAAAAATAGTTCTGCATTCTTTCTGTACAACATATAGTTGTGGTGGTCTTTTACATAGGAAAGGGTTCATTTTTGGCCATGTTTATGATTGTTGGCTCAAAATGTTGTGCTGCTACAAACAATTTTTTTTAGGGTCTCACACATATGAAGTACGAACAGACTTTGAATTGACTCTAAATGAAAAAAATTGACTAGAGAAATCTTCAGAAATTACATCAGTGTGTGAATTTCTGGTTATTTGCCTATAGATGGTAAATAGGGCAGTGTTCTGCCCTGTTATACAAGTTCTGCTCTGGGGTTTGATGAATGAGCTTTACACTTTTACACGTAAGGCAGATCCCCAAGTGCCAGAATTATTCCACAGAGGATCAGACACTTACCTCCGAATCTAGCACATCTGCTTCCTCTAGGTCTTGCTGTGTTTCCTTTGGAGAAGATGTATATGCCACATGTTTGGAGAAGTTTTCATGCTTTAATTATGTCCTGTGACCTTGACTTCAAGATAACCATCACCCGATATGTCCTGCTTCATAATGAGACTGGCCTGCTGTGGTGGCTGATGAATGACAGTGGGTTATTACAATTCTTACAAAAATGATCTGGACCAATTGAACAAACCAAACTGAAGCAAAAGGGTTAGATGTGATGATGGTCGTCTGTCAGCTTTGTGTCACTTCTGCCTTCTCGTGGCCTTTTTGATTGAATAATTTACACTGTAGAAGTGCATCATTCAGACCTACTTTTATTTGCTCTTTTAGAGCAAGCACCACTTTGCTGCCTTCAGAACCTCAAGCATTTGCTTTAAATGATTAGTCTACACATGATAACCCCACATGAAAATATACATTTGAAACATATGGAAGCTTGATTTGATTAAAGACTAACAGTTGCTGCAGCTCCTAGTGAAGGGGGTTTGATGCTGTAGACAAGTTTTTCAATTTAATGCATTCTGGATGCAGTGCTGGAGCCATACCATGTACTAATTTCACTTTATTTTAAGCAGCTTTCAGCAGAACTTTAAGGTTGTGCACACAAGCGTGGATGGCCAACAGACAACTTTTTAATGTCCCTGTAAACACTGTAAAACTGTAAAACTATCCCGTAGTCCCACACTCCACAAGCCATTCACCCCAATTTTTCAATGACATTGCAAGGTTGTGAAAATAAGTGCTTTAACAACATTTATCAGACACCCGTTTCTGACTGACAGTAGTTACAATCCCCCTGGAGACACTCTGGGTTAAGTGTCTTGCTCAAGGACACAATGGTATTAAGTGGGGTTTGAACCTGGGTCTTTGTGGTGTTCTGGTTCATAGGCGAGTGTGTTATCCAATAGGCTGCTACCAACTGATTTACTCACTCATAGCCTTCATGAACATATGCTAGAGTCAACAAACATGGCTATCGAGTATAGCCATAAGGGTGGTAGTAGCCTAGTGGGTAACACACTCGCCTATGAACCAGAAGACCCGGGTTCGAATCCCACTTACTACCATTGTGTCCCTGAGCAAGACACTTAACCCTAAATTGCTCCCGGGAGACTGTCCCTGTAATACTGATTGTAAGTCGCTCTGGATAAGGGCGTCTGATAAATGCTGTAAATGTAAATGTAGCCAGATGGCTGCTATTGAGATGAGTATTGGCACTATAAAGCTTTTCCAGTATCGATCAATACCACACCAATCCAAGTTTATGGAAACACCATAAGCTGTTTTGAAGAACCTAATACAGTCATTTTTCTTTATGACTTTTTTTCTTTAATGTCTGCTTTGTATACTATTGTTATCACCATAAGCTAAGCAGCCAGCAAGTGTTCAACATAGGAACTCTTTTGGGACTATCAAATTTATAGTAGTTGAGTATAAAGTCAAGACAGTGTAAATCTGTTCATCTCAGCAAATAAAAAAAAAACAATTACACAATGTTTTGTACATCACATGTGATTTTTCATATTGAGTATATATTTTCAGTATTGAGTCTTTAGTTTTGTTTACAATGTAAAAATAGTATTTTTTGAGTAGTATATATTGACAACTGAAGGAAATCCATTCCAATTGTAAAATGGCATTTTATTACATTTTGAACAACCTTAACAAAGCTTTGTTGAAACACCCATACAGTAATTAATGCTGTATTTTCCATTTTTTTTAATGAATAAATCTAAGGATGCAATGTCACGGTTAAAGGAGTTGGCACTTCTATTCAGAGTTGGTGTGCTGTGGTTAACCTAATTTACAAAAACGAATGAATGAGCCATTGCTTATTTATAGCCATTTTACTGTTGTATTTAAATACAGATATACTGTGCACTGTTTATAAAGAGCGTCTGCGCAGAGCTGGTTGCATGTTAACAGTTCAGTTTTCTCTAATTTGTGTTTTATATCCAGTCTGACTGATGCCATAAAATAATCACCATTGAGAGACAATGGCACACACAACGTCTCACAATTGTCTGTCTGGCAGGGCTTTAAATGCAGCATGTGTACTGTTCAAGTGTGCTATGACAAATCTTTAGATCTGTGACTTTCGGTGTTAGATCAGATAGAGGACTTCATGGGCCTGAAATACAGTTTATGTGTGCAGACATTTAGATGTTGTGTGTGTGTGTGTGTGTGTGTGTGTGTTTGTGTGTGTCACTTCCAATTTTGTCAAATTTCTAAACTATTGCCTGTTTGCAAATATTTCAGACAGCGGAGATTTTTAAGAAAGGTTTTCCTTGTGCTTACTTTTAACTGCACAAGAGGAGAATCATGGGTAATTTGTTTGAAAGATAATAAACAAAAGCACTGTTGTAGCATGTTTAGATTTTAAAGCCCAATTAGGGAAAAAGAGCATAAACTTTTTGCATCAAATGGGTGTATGGCAAAAGCTCTAATATGGTAACAAAATGTTCATACCACCCACCCACATACTGCAATTGCAGTTCTAACCTGGCTGTTGGCTTGTATAAAGGCTTTTTATTCACATTTCTTTGGTTCAGTGCAAATGAAATTTGTCTCCTTCGTAAACTACATGTATTAAACTAAGATTTAGATGAAATTGCATTATCAATATAGAAGTAAATACCTTGGGCACACAGTCATCCCACTGACCTCAACATGGCTGTCGTGAAAATCTATTTGACCAGAATTCCCCTGGATTCTTTCTTCTGTGGATAACTAGCATCCACATATTTTCTAAATGCAGTTATCAAAACTGTTTTTGGCTCCAGACTGATTGATTAAATTTAGGTTCAAAATCAACATGGCTTTCAAGGATCAAATTGTCCTTTGTCTTAGCTTGTTAACTTGTCAGCTGACGTTCATGCTGTGGACTAAGTTCAATTGCAGCAATTTAATAAAATTGCATTTGTGGCTCTATTAGTGGATCCCATTGCTGATCTGGTTGTTGTGAATAAGATGGCAATAGTAAGTAAGCATTTACAATTTTTTTTTCTTTTTCAAAATAGTAGTTGTAGTAATATTTCATTTGTTGCATATTGCTATAGTGGTCTGTAGCATCACAGTGAAACTGTCTAGGTGTGGGTTTGATACAGCTAAAATCGATTATAATGGAGACAGATCAATTAAATTGGGCTGAGAGCCTAAAAAATAGGACAGGTGATTTTTATGAAGGATAAGTCTTAAGAAACCATTACACAAACATGCAAACATTAATAATATATTTAATGATTACAAATGATGTATTTTGATTACTTAGTTTCACGTTTTTCAAGTAACCATAATTAAGCAAGTCAGCATTAACCTGAAACCTAGTACTGATGAACCGTTTTCATACATGACTTTATTACATTTATTATGTAATAAAATAACAATAGTGACTTATTCATTCTTGGAAGAGTAGCTTAATAAATAATAACTTGCTTTGAGGGAAGCAAAGGGCTGCTGCTATCAAAACTACTACAGTTGAGTGTACACTGAAATACAATTACTTTACCCATTCACCTCTTCAAAGAACTCTGTCTCTAACAGCTAATCCCTGCACACTAGAGCTAATGCTGTCTAATTTTTCCACCAGTGCTGCCTGTAGCAGCTATATTTAGCCCCGTCACAGATGATCCCAGGGCGCACAGGTAGCCTACCTCGGACTGCAGCTTGCTGTGAGTGAGCAGGGACGTGTGAAGGCCTAAGCACCAGCTTTGGCCAGAGTTAATGGCCTGCATGTGTCTAGGAGTTGAACGAGCCCAAAGCAGTTTTCTGCTCAAGAACATTGATCCTGCATCAGCCGTTCACACGGCTCACACAGTTTCATACACACAACTCATTTTTTTTTGTCTTTTTTTTGTCTTTCTCTCCCTATCCACATTCAGACTGTTTGTTCAAGCTGTGTCCCATGAATAGGTACTCTGCTCAGAAGCAGTTCTGGAAGGCAGCGAAGCCGGGCGGCAACAGCACCACGGACACGGTTCTACTCAACAAGCTGCATGTGAGTGACTCTAGACCCTCCCCGACTCTTTAATTGATGTTTACCTGTGGAAATTCTATCAACAAGAGCTCATATCAACTAAATGAAGACTGTCTTTATTACCCAGAGACCTTAAATTCATAAAAGCTCACCAGCACTCCGGCAAGTTTGTGTTTATGACCCTGGGGTTATTTTTGTGATCAAAATGACAGTTTTGTGATGTGTTTTTTTAAATCTGTGCTTGAAATTTGTCCTTGGTAAACCCCATCCAAGTCTACATAGGCCTACTAAGACTCCAAATGAGTGAGAGAGGAACAAAATTGACAGGCCGACATATGACATGAATCCCTCGCTAACATGACTTTATATAAATGATTTTTTGGTAAATTTAGTAAAAATGATGCAGTAGGATTGAAAATACGCAGCTTCATGCAAATATGTGATAAATTGCTGGTTTTGACTCAAAATCGTGAAAAACTGGAGGGACTGATATAGGTGTTTTTATCACTAAATAAGCTCTGGTCCACACTTCCAACCTCAAGCCTCCATGTGTTTTGAGGTGATTTTTTTCACATACTTATTCCTCTAGCAATAGTTATGGTTGTTCACAATTAAGCCCAAAATGGCAAAATTATACAAGCATAGCATAGGTTATAATCACCTAGCATAGGTTATAATCAGATTACTGGAGCAGCCAGACCACCTCTGTTTATGTTGTGATTAGATTTCTGCCAGGTTTAAATGCACCCACAACATTATGTTCTAACATTATCCACCAATATGACATCAAAATTATAATTATGTATCCAACTGCAAGTTCAGATTCTGTGTGTCACTGTATTTGGACGCTATTTTAATGAAGGGGGGAAATGTAGGAAACATTTCCTTTTGGCTTTTGATTGACATGCTATCTTGCTGCATCTATTGCCCCTTGCAGCATGCAGCAGACCTGGAAAAAAAGCAGAATGAGTCGGAAAACAGGAAGCTGTTGGGTACGGTCATCCAGTATGGAAATGTAATTCAGGTATTCTCGCTTCTATTGAAAGATTGTGTGGTGTGATAACATTTTCATGTCTCACTGCAGTGACATCTAAAGGAGAACTCTGTTACTGCAGTATATTCTAGGCCTTCGGTTTGTCTGTTTATCAAAATGAATAACTAAATACCACATGACATGAACCCAGATCAAAATGTTGTTCTCTCATATGTGTGTCTGTGTGTGTCCAGCTGTTACACTTAAAAAGCAATAAGTACCTTACGGTGAACAAGCGCCTGCCTGCCCTTTTGGAGAAGAACGCCATGAGGGTAACCCTGGATTCAGCAGGCAATGAGGGTTCCTGGTTTTACATTCAGCCTTTCTACAAGCTGCGATCGATCGGGGACAGTGTGAGTTCTTCTGGCTAATCCAGATATGCAAGATTTCTGTAGATGATTGGTCTGAAGGAATGCTTAGTTTACAAAACGTGTTGCTGACACAAAAAGATTATCCTGTGGTACGTTTTTCAATGAGAGTACATTTTATCCAATTTTGGTCATTCAGATGGATGGCCAGTAGCACCCTGAAAGTGTTGAGTTTCCATGTAAGGCCAAATCGGGACACATCTGGTATGCCTGCTGAAGCAGTTGATAGAAAGACGTGCAGCCTTATGGCACATAAGTGAAAGGGAAAAAGTGAAAGTGAAGTGATTGTCATTGTGAAACACTGCAGCACAGCACACGGTGACACAACGAAATGTGTCCTGTATTTAACCATCACCCTTGGTGAGCAGTGGGCAGCCATGACAGGTGCCCGGGGAGGTGTGTGTGGGGACGGTGCTTTGCTCAGTGGCACCTTCCGACTCCAAACACTCCATTCTTTCTGTGTTGAGGCTGCAGATGATGATTAGCTGTTTGCCAGAGTCGACTGTGACAATGAGCAGTTAGTCCCCTTTACATGGGCTTCAGGGCGTTAATAAGGTATATTAATAATTTCTTTAAAGATATTATCTTAAGGTATGCTTGGGCTTGTTTGATCTGTGTGATCCTCAGGTGGTGATTGGAGATAAAGTGGTCCTTAACCCTGTCAATGCAGGACAGCCTCTTCATGCCAGCAGCCACCAGCTGGTGGATAACCCTGGATGTAATGAGGTATGTACTGCTGATGCAAAAATACTTAATATCTTGCTACTGTTCGGTTGTTGTTGAGTGTTTTTTTTTTGGTTTCCGTTCCTCAGGTGAACTCTGTGAATTGCAACACTAGCTGGAAAGTAGTTTTATTCATGAAATGGAGTGACAACAAGGAAACGATACTTAAAGGGGTCAGTGTCCTGCAATGTTTTTTAATTAAGTACGTCATCTCAATGCTATGCTAATGTGCTTCGTTCTGTGTCATATTTCCAGGGAGATGTAGTGAGGCTGTTCCACGCTGAGCAGGAAAAGTTCTTGACCTGCGATGACCATCGGAAGAAGCAGTATGTCTTCCTGCGCACTACAGGCCGTCAGTCTGCTACCTCTGCCACCAGCAGCAAAGCCTTATGGGAAGTTGAGGTGAGCTTTATTTCAGTGGTGTGTGAGATGCCAGTCTGGGATATTTTTTTTGCGGAAATCATTCAAATTTTTCTTCGTGTCAGTGGGGGAAAAAAAACAGTCATATGAAAGTGAAGTGATTGTTATAGTGAAACACTGCATTGCAGCACACAGTGCACACAACAAAATGTGTCCTCTTTTTTTTAACCCATCACAGAGGCACCCGGGGAGCAGTGTGTGGGGACTGTTAGAGGTCTCACGATTTGATTCACTTACGATTATCAATGCATTGATTATCGATGCCCATAAATATTCAACATTACTTCACATGATGTTTTCAAATACAAGAGTTAAGGTCTCGTTCACCCATGTGGACTCTTTGTTTTGCTCCATCAAAACAAAGGCTGTTTCTAAGGCTGTTTTCAGAATGAATGCAGCATGGACTGCGCTCGCTATGAGGTTTGTGCTTCTTAAAAAAACAGCGAGTTGAGCTCAATGCACCACGGTGCTCAGCGCAGAAAAAAATGTGTGGTTTTCTAAACTCCCGGTAAGACATTAATGTCATGTTGTAGATCTCTGGAAACTTAGAGACTGATAATGTCAGCTTTTCCTCCATTCCTGCTTCGTGTGTGTGTTTCAAAGGATCAAACACTAACCCGCTTCGAACCTGCAACCTTCCGATTATAAGTCTACTTCCTTATCTGGTAGGCCAACACTGCCACGCGTCTAGACACTGCTTTGTCAGTGTCACTGCTATGGGTCAGTGTAGAGCAGAATTTATTTTGAAGATATTTGGTTTTTCAGTTTTCTCAGAAGTACAATTGGCCTTTAATCATTTAAACATTGTAAGCATTTTGTAAGCTTTGTTTTTTGACAAAGGAGTTGTAATGAATTTAGTTTTAGAAGTCATACAAACACAATTCCAAAAAAGCTGCGCCACATTTTACTGACATTTACTGAAACAGTGAATGGTCTTCGTTTGTTAATTGGTTGATTAAGTCCAAGGGCCCAGAGACCCTTCTAGAAATCATTGTCTGTGTACATTTGGCCACGCTATCCACAAATGCAGGTTAAAGCTGCGTTATTCCTAGAAGAAACCATATTTGCACTTTGTCCAAAGAATGCCTGTCACTTCTCAAATTGAGTTACAGTTGAAATGAATTTTCTTTTCTTTAAACAACTTTGACAACTTTTTCTTTGCTTATATCCACCGTCAAACTGTTCACATATAACAACAAACAGAATGAACTGAACATTCGCTTTGCATATTGTGAAAACAAAAATACAGTGAACCAAAAAATGTATTAAATGTGCCTCACACACAACCAAAAGGCAATGAGTCCTCTTTAATAAAATAACAGTCTCTGGAAATTGAAAGGGGGCTTTTTCCTATGATTTGTCAGTCAGGCTCTTTCTCTTTGCATCTGAAGGAAGCTGCGCAACCACTTAATGGTTCCAGGTTCAACGAACATTGGAAAAAACATTCCTTACAACTTTTGCTACAAATGAACCAATTTGATAGTTACAGTTGGAATACATAAATCCATTGTTTGCTTAATGAATCTTCCACTCACTTGCTACATGAGCTTTGAACCTTTCCGTCATGATCAGAAATTATTCCTGGAGAAACAAATGTAATCATTTGATGGAAAGATATTAAAATAATATCGTTCCGTTTCTGTTAAAGTCAACTGTGCATAGAAATAACCTCCCTAAATCCAGATTTTTCGGATATGTCCCAGGTGGTCCAGCATGACCCTTGCCGTGGTGGAGCTGGTTACTGGAACAGCCTGTTCAGGTTCAAGCACCTGGCTACAGGACATTACCTGGCAGCTGAGGTGAGTGAGGTGTGTTGGACTCATTTTGGATCCTATCTGCCTGTCAGCCAGCTGCTCCACAAGCCCACAGGTCTGTGGAGGGTTTGACCCAATCAAGTTTTGCATAATTTATTATTATGCCAGAAACTATGTTGTCATTCTTATAACAGTGAAGTAAAACACCATATTTTATATCTGTGTCTTTTTAGGTGAATCCAGACTATGAGGAGGAGTGCCAAGAGTCTCGGTCTTCTGTGAGTAGGCTTCAAGCCACCTTAGTATTTTTGTGCTCTTCTCTCCTTTTTTTCCCTTCTGTTTCTTTGCTTCATGTGGGCTAATCTCTGTGCCGGCTCTTGTTTTCTGTTTTAGGTGGTGGATTTCATTCCCTTTAATTTTCAGGTACTGTAATGTTGGAAGTGTTTTCAGTTAGAGTAGTGCTCAAGCTGTAAATTTAAAACATGCACATCTACTTTGCGCTTTAAAAGCATGCCACGTTGTACTTCTGGATGCATTCCATCTCTACCATAGAGTTTTTCACTCTTTCCCTTCTGTGCATCTATTTGTTTCCATGTGTCTTATTTTGTGCATGTGCTTGTTACGTGGAATAGTATGCATAGATTTTGAAATGTAGTGTAGCGCAGAAATATAAACCTAAAGAGCATTCAGTAAAATTAGATAGTCATTAAATGTATGTGCTGCCACAAGGTGTCATGAAAATTCTGTAACCTATGCAGTACTGATACCCACCTGTAGATGGCGGAGCACACCCACACACAACTCGTGCAACTGCTGCGAAATTGCACTGTGGCCATGTTGTTTACTGGAATTCAAGACCCCGAGACCATGTCTGCGGTTCAGCGCCAATTTAACTTGCTCTGAATAAACAAATCTGGTTTTTTTCAGGCCTGTGTCACGTTGTGAAAGTGTTTTTGAAGTAAATAAATCCAGTCAGAATAAAATGATTTGTGGGGGAGGGAACTTTATGCTGTTTAAACTTGGTCAGATGGGTAAGAAAGGTCATGACCCCACTGCCCATGTTCCTTGTTTACTGCAGCTGGACTCTGAGCATGAAGCACTTCGAGCTCGACTGCGCACTCCCAACGAGAAGGTTATGTACACGCTGGTCTCCGTTCCGGATGGAAACGACATTTCCTCCATCTTTGAACTTGACCCCACAACCCTACGAGGGGGGGACTCCTTGGTGCCCAGGTACAGTAATCCACAAAATCTGTATCTGACATGCAATGAGTTCCAAAACAAATACCTCGTGACTTGACCTCCTATCCTGTATGAGGGCGGCTTTTGGAGGTTGTTGGCATGCACTGTGCTCTCAGATCCGGATCTTCCCCTGGCGGGGCTGCTGGTAAACACTAGCAGGCGCAGCTGTGAGGAAGTGAGTCGTGGCCTGGTGAAGCATAGCCGGCGCGGCGTGTCCATTCATGACCCTCAGCCTGCAGAGAGCAGGCATCTTGCAGGCAACCCTCCCTCACCCTCAGACACCTACTTACACACACATGCACGCTCTTTAAATACACGGTGCGGCTGAGGTTAGCTGAGGCCGACAGCTTACGGTGTCCAATGTTCTTATTGGAAGATATAAGACGTGGCCATTCGATCTCACCTTGGATCAATTTCCAGTGCCTGAGGCCCTCTTTCGGCAAGACCCGTGACATGGGCTTCGTGCCCAGAGGGGAGTGGCCTAACCAGAATCTTGAGTGCACAAATTCTTGGCAGTGTTTCGTGTTGATGAAATGGTTGGCCACTCTTTTTCACATGCAGTCTTTCTCATAGTGTATAACTATGTCCTTTCTTTTCTAATTCCTATCTACCTATAATCTACCTACATATAATTTGCTATGCTAGTGTTAAAAGCTTATAAGGCTTATTGTAGCAATGTAATTGAATGTACATTGCTACAATTTGTTTCCTGAAATCAGTGCTTTTCATGGATTAATGAGGCTTTCTCATTGGTTTATTGAATTGCGTTTCCAATGTTTTGTAATGATTCACATTTCCTAGAACCTGAACTGAATGCGTACATCCTCTTGCTCACACACTTTCCTCTTGTCTACGATCTTTGTGTTGGGTGGATCCAGCACAGTTTCTAGACTGAGTGAAGGAGTAGTTGTTCTTTTGAAGAATTTCTTTGACCACTTAATAGACAGGAAAGTCCCCAGTAGTTTGCAGAACTAGGAAGCAGCGGCAAGTTTTTGACTTGAGTGGCACAGAGCCACAAAACTGTCCACCAGCGAGCAGAGTCCAGCGAGCTGCTGTGACACATGAAGGCAAGAAGATCACGCTTCCCGTGTCATATACAGGGGGGTGTTGCGTAACAACCTGGCTCTCGTGTCTAATCTGTCATTGTTTTTTTTTATACACACACCCACACACACACACACACACACACACACTTTTTAATTTATATTATGAAGCCAAGTATAATTTTGTTATGGATGTTAGTTACGTTATAAGGCTTATTTTAGCCTTTCCTGATAGCATCATGTGCAGTGCAGGGAGTTCTCGGTAAAACATGAGCGTTTTGTGCACTGCCCTGCGGTAACCATGACAATCCTGCTTTTGTCACGGCTGTGGCCAGATAAGCTGGGCCCTCAGTAATGAATGTCAAAGGCAGCATTGTGCCACGTCCTCAACTGAATGCACACGGGTCCCGCACCTGAAATACCCTGCGTCTGCCCGGGACACGGGAGGTCTGGAGGTGTGACTCATTAATGGGAGTGAACGCTCAGCCGGCAGCACTAAGCCTGTTAGCCAAATGGCTGGTTGCGCAACCGGCTGCCAGCGATACAGAGAATACACCGTCTGCTGCCGTACCTCATCCTCCTGAGTCGGCAGAAGGCAAGCAAGTCCTAACCAGACTGCAGCGCTGTAATCTGTCTGCCTCCAGGTTAATGCCGAGTTACAGCATAGTCCTGTTGACGCACCAGGGATGATTTGAAGCGGCGCTGTAGCGCTTTGAGCTTCGGGGAGAAAACGTGCAGAAGACTCCAGCAGAAATGTCCCTCCTCTCGGTATGCAGCGTTTATACAGAGCAGTCAAAGGCCAGCCACCCAGAACAATGCCGCCTTTCATACAGACAGGTGTGCACAGCTCCTCATTCTTATGCAATATCAGCTCTGCCTTCAGTCACCTGCTGCCTCCTTGTGAAGTTTCCCTAAACCTTGCGTAACCAGTTTCCCCTTCTCTGTTAGACCAAAGATTTCTTATTAGTGTAGCATTGCCTTCGGTAATGTCACCAACAAAGGGAAGGTGTTTAACCTTACATCCTGTTTGGGGTGTTGACTGTCGACTGTGAAATTTTTACTCAAGTGGAAAATAGCTTGCAGTCTTCTGCCATGCTTCTTAAGCAAAATATGGAAAATGAAGAGATATTTTTAGCTATTTGTCTTATAGAAGTCATCTTTTTGCCTGCAGCTGTGGGTCATGCTAGCAGGGTCACATGATGACCACAGGAATAAACTATTCTTCAAATTAAGGTTTCCTCAACTTAATTGCACTTAAACATGTTCATATGACTCAGTTGTCACAGGGTGCTTTTCTTCTAAGAAGTACATTAAAGCCAGTTAATGGGTGAAATTAATTTAGACATGCCTTTTAAGAATACCAGACTGTAGTAGCATCTAGCAAACATCTGTGAGCTGTTTTTGAAGTTCAGACCAACAATTCCTGTGCAGACACGAATGTGCATGTGATTCTTTGCAAAAAGTGCCTGTGGTTGTTTATAGACATATAGACATATGGCTTTAAATTAAAGCCCAATACAAAATTCTAGTTTCAAAATATGTCTGGTCATACACACAATGTGCTTGCTATTAAATGTACAAAATATAAATGTTTTTATTTATTCAAATCTAAAGATTTCTGTTTCAAATGTTTCAATCTGCTGGTTGCTCCGTTACTCAGACCTTTAATACAGTAGGAATTTGCATTGGCTCAACTGTAAAGATTGGAGTTTCACTGCCATATATAAAGGGCTGAAAATATATATATATATAACCCAAACAAATGAGGCAGAAAACCCATTATTTAATTGCAATATCCCTTGAATAGGCAATTGGAATAACTAGTATGAGCATGATGTAAATGAGATGTACGTTACTCAACTGCTTCACAATGTTGACCCTAACTGTTTTTCTTATTGCCGATTTGTCTGGAAATTTTTAAGTCTTTTGAAGGAAAACTCATCAAAGTATGACGTTTTAGTCCTTTATTAAAATTTTCCCCTCAGAAACTCTTATGTGAGATTGAGACATCTCTGCACCAACACATGGGTTCACAGTACCAACAACCCTATTGACAAGGAGGAAGAGAAACCTGTTATGCTGCGGGTAAGTTTTCTGGCCCCAACCTTTTTTTCCTCCCCAAACGGAACCATGATTGCAGGTGCACAGATTTCCTTATGAGTTATGAACTCTTATAGGTTTTTAATTTTACAGTTTATATTTTATTTCTTGCCCTGCCCAGATTGGCACATCTGCAGTCAAAGAAGATAAGGAAGCCTTCGCCATTGTGCCAGTGCCCCCGGCTGAAGTACGAGACTTAGACTTTGCTAACGATGCCAGCAAAGTCTTGGCCTCCATAGCTGGTAAACTGGAGAAAGGCACAATCACACAGAATGAGAGGAGGTATGATTTTTAATATATATATATTTTTTGCTAGATATGTTTCTCTTTTCCAAGTGTCAGGGACATTGCTGCAGGGACAATGCTCTCTTTTTTTTCTCCTTCATCTATGAATGTAGGTTTGTCACAAAGCTGCTGGAAGATTTGGTGTTCTTTGTGGTGGATATCCCCAACAGTGGTCAGGATGTCCTAGAGATCATGGTCAACAAGCCAAACCGTGAGAGGCAGAAACTCATGAGAGAGCAGAACATCCTGAAACAGGTACGTTTTATCACCTAGATTTATTTTAATTTTATTTTTTATTTATTTAGTCCTGCAGTAGTACGTTAATCGGATCTTGTTGTTGATCGCTTCCCTTCTGTAGATCTTTAAGCTCCTTCAGGCACCTTTTACTGACAGTGGCGATGGGCCTATGCTGCGCTTAGAGGAGCTGGGCGACCAGCGCCATGCCCCGTTTCGCCACATCTGTAGACTGTGTTACCGGGTGCTGCGGCACTCCCAGCAGGACTACAGGAAGAACCAGGTGGCTTTGGGTGCAACCGCTTTCTCTGGCTTATTGCTCCGTTTGATGTTTTTTACTGACCAATGCAAAGATGCGGAGTTGTTCAGCTGCCATTGCTATAAATTAATACAATACTGGCTTTTCATTATGGAACTATTTGTTTATAATAATCACATACACATAATCAACACACAAAAAAAAGATTCTAAAAAGATTGGCTTTAATAAAAAATAGTCTGCTGTCTTCCATTTGGTTCCATTTGTGATCATTTAATTAATCATTTTAACTAATCACAATTTTACACTGTTCCAGACTGGTTGGTCAGTTGAGGTGGTTTGATGAATGTTTAAGTACTAGTAGCGACCCTGTTTCCTCTGTCACTTCAGCTTTCACCTGGTGGCAACATGCTTTTGGCCCACGTGATTGGTTCATTTGACTTGATTAGTATTGAGTTTTTGACCCCTGCATTCTATTAGATTAGATTACCCCTCTAGTTACACATAATACTCATAATTATAGAGGGAACCAAACCATTGCTGTCCCAGTATGTTGCATTTTCTGGTATATCAACATATTATTGTTTTACCTGATTCATTTACTCCAAATGTTGCTGTAACTTCAGTCTTATTTAGCCTTAAATCCCATGTGGGCTTAAATCCATCTGTCAACAGGGATTTCTGATCAAAGAAACAATTGGAATATTACCTTTGACCTAAGTACAGTTGCCATAATGCAAAGGGTTCAGGGGTTTACATACAGAACTGTCTAATTGTAGATATAATTGGAAATAAATATTACCTGTTGGCAATGGAATACATCTAACCAGTGCCTGTTTGTCTTCCTGTCCAGGAGTACATTGCGAAGCAGTTCCGTTTTATGCAGAAGCAGATAGGCTATGATGTCCTGGCAGAGGACACGATCACTGCCCTGCTCCACAACAACCGCAAGCTGCTGGAGAAGCACATCACTGCTGCTGAGATTGACACATTTGTCAGCCTTGTTAGGAAGAACCGTGAACCCCGGTGAGAGCCAGCACTGTTTATATTGTTGTTTATATCAGTCCATCTGTCCATAGAAATTATTGTGTTTTGGGGCGTGGTGTGCTTAGAGTAGTCAGGATCATCATTGTCCCAATCCTGTTTGTTCTGGTCTTCAGCTCAAATTTGCACTTAAAACAAATCCAAAAGCAAGACATCAAGAAAGGTGTCTTTTTGGATTTCAAAATCCAAAATGGATCTTTTACTTAGTCAAACCACATTTGTTGTTCTTGCTCTACAATTTTGCTCTGCAGTTCTTTGTTTGATATCACTCTCCTTAAATATTCTGCAACCTCTATCCATCAATGAGCTTACTACAATTGCCTCAGGCATGCCTCAGACTCATGGTGTTAGTGGTATTGGAACAAAATTTGAGAGTGAGACAGTTCTGCTCTGTTCTGATGTTTGATTGACAAACATTGGGCTGAATGTCAAAAGTCCTGAAACAGTTCCTACATCGTGCACTTGTTGACCTCTTTACCTTTACTCGTTTTATTTACACACCTTATGAAGCTGCTTAAATTGGTGACATCAGTGTACAAAGAAATTATAAAAAGAGGTAACTGAATCTGATTCTTCAAATATTTGTTTTCTTGTATTAGATTTTTCAAAATGGTTTCAGTCACGCACTTCATATAGGAAAAAGAAACTCAGCACTGCTCTGTTTGCTCCGGGGCAGTGGTGGCCTAGTGGTTAAGGAAGTGGACCCGTAATCAGAAGGTTGCTGGTTTGAATCCCGATCCAACCAGGGTGCCACTGAGGTTCCACTGAGCAAAGCACCGTCCCCACACACTGCTTCCTGGGTGCCTGTCATGGCTGCCCACTGCTCACTAAGGGTGATTGGTTGAATGTAGAGGACAAATTTCACTGTGTGCACCGTGTGCTGTGCTGCTGTGTATCACAAGAGACAATCACTTCACTTTAAAACTTTAAAATCTTGTGGATTGGAATCAAATTCTGCATTTTAATTAACCAGCTGATCTTTTTATCTGTGTCATTTCATGTCATATATATTAAATTAACTGTTACATACATAAATCATAAAAACAAAATGCAAAATATCCAAAAATACGAAGGTTTGTGGAGGTGCTAAAGGGTTTTGGGGCAAATTTGTATCAATATTGATTGAACTACATGGTCCTTTCCGTCTGAGTTCCTTTGAAGAGCATTTGTCTGTCTGGTAGTCTTTTGCTCAACTTGTTTACAGTCAGCATTGCAGCCTTCCTGAGGAAGATGAGGTCATGTTGCCTGCTTTCCGGGATAAGGGGAGGTGCATAGCTTTGTGAGTGTGTGTGGGCATTTTCAAGGTTTGTGGGAATTTTTGGATTACTGGAAAGGTGACTGGGACAGACCGCTTAAGGGTTAAATGCTTTATGCCAAAACAAGCCTTAGATGATTAAGTGCTCAGATTGTTTCCTTTAGTTTCGATATTGGAAAGCATGCAACAGAATGTTCTTCAGGCTATAGTGAAGTAAAAGCAGATGTAAGAAGAAAAAACTGATGGACAAGCACTGAACATGCTGTTTTACTATGCATCATTTTTTCAGGATTTTTGTTTGCATTGTTAATCACTCCATGCATCACACTTATTGTAAAGCCAGGAACTCACACTTAGTCCTTCCTGTAAATGAATGCATGGATGCATGAAGGTGAATTCTGATCTGTTCGATGCTGTCTACAGGTTTCTGGACTACCTGTCAGATCTGTGCGTTTCTATGAACAAGTCCATCCCTGTGACCCAGGAGCTGATCTGCAATGCAGTTCTGGACCCAACCAATGCAGATATCCTCATTGAGACCAAGTGAGCCTTGACAAACACTGTAAAACATTGTATCTGCTATTGTATTTACTATCTGTTTTAAGGCATCTGTTTACACCCTGGCTGTTTGGCCACAAAATATGAGACCTGGAGTTGAGTAATTTGTTATCCACTTTAAAATACTCCCAGATGCTCACTGGAACCTTAACCTTTGACCCTTTGCCAGACTGGTGCTGTCGCGGTTTGAGGTGGAGTCTGTGACTATTGGGGAGACTCCGGTGGAGGCAGAGGAAGATGAAGAGGAGGTTTGGCTCTTCTGGAAGGACAGCTGCAAGGAAATTCGCAGCAAGAGCATTAGAGAGCTGGCGCAGGATGCCAAGGAGGGTCAGAAAGAGGACCACGAGGTCATCACCTACTATAGGTACTAGAGGCTGTGCAATATTTGCATTTTAAAGCCAGTGTTGGTCAATAACTCACAACTCTCCCTCAGGTATCAGCTCAACCTGTTTGCAAGGATGTGCCTGGACCGGCAGTACTTGGCCATCAATAAGATTTCTGGCCAGCTCGATGTGGACCTGATCCTGCGTTGCATGTCTGACGAGGACCTTCCATACGATCTTCGTGCCTCGTTCTGTCGCCTGATGCTCCACATGCATGTTGACAGAGATCCTCAGGAGCAGGTTACACCTGTCAAATATGCCCGGCTCTGGTCGGAAATTCCCTCCAAGATCGCCATTGATGAGTAAGTTTTTTTTTTTTTTTTTTTTTATAACTACAATTGCAACCCACCTTTTCCAGTTACGTTGTTTCCAAAAAATCAACATCGGTGATTCATGTAATTTTCTCAGCTATGACAACGATGGCACCACCCGAGATGAGATCAAGGAGCGGTTTGCTCTCACCATGGAGTTTGTGGAGAACTACCTGCGTGATGTGGTCTGTCAGAATGTGCCCTTCTCTGACAAAGAGAAAAACAAGCTCACGTTTGAGGTGTGTTATGGAAATGGAACGTTAACCCAAGAAAGTAGCAGCACTATGTGGAAAACGATTTGATAATTTATTAATCCTTTTTTCCTTGTGCCAAAGGTTGTGAATTTGGCTCGCAACCTCATTTATTTTGGCTTTTACAACTTCAGTGATCTGTTGCGCTTGACCAAGATTTTGCTGGCCATTTTGGACTGTGTCCATGTCAGCACCATATACCCCATTAACAAGATGGAGAAAGGCGATGAAACCAAAGGTAAAAACCCAAACATTGTTAAAGTTATGTCTATGTGTATGGTTAATGTGCTAATGGAAAACTTGTCTCCTTAGCAGGAAGGGCCACTACAGGGAGTGCAGAATTATTAGGCAAATGAGTATTTTGTCCACATCATCCTCTTCATGCATGTTGTCTTACTCCAAGCTGTATAGGCTCGAAAGCCTACTACCAATTAAGCATATTAGGTGATGTGCATCTCTGTAATGAGAAGGGGTGTGGTCTAATGACATCAACACCCAATATCAGGTGTGCATAATTATTAGGCAACTTCCTTTCCTTTGTCAAAATGGGTCAAAAGAACAGTGATATATCTTGCAGAGGGATGCAGAACTCTTAAAATTGCAAAGCTTCTGAAGCGTGATCATCGAATAATCAAGCGTTTCATTCAAAATAGTCAACAGGGTCGCAAGAAGCGTGTGGAAAAACCAAGGTGCAAAATAACTGCCCATGAACTGAGAAAAGTGCCCAAAAGCACAAGGTGTGCAATACTCAGAGACATGACCAAGGTAAGAGAGGCTGAAAGACGACCACCACTGAACAAGACACACAAGCTGAAATGTCAAGACTGGGCCAAGAAATATCTCAAGACTGATTTTTCTAAGGTTTTATGGACTGATGAAATGAGAGTGAGTCTTGATGGGCCAGATGGATGGGTCCGTGGCTGGATTGGTAAAGGGCAGAGAGCTCCAGTCCGACTCAGACGCCAGCAAGGTGGAGGTGGAGTACTGGTTAGGGCTGGTATCATCAAAGATGAGCTTGTGGGGCCTTTTCGGGTTGAGGATGGAGTCAAGCTCAACTCCCAGTCCTACTGCCAGTTTCTGGAAGACACCTTCTTCAAGCAGTGGTACAGGAAGAAGTCTGCATCCTTCAAGAAAAACATGATTTTCATGCAGGACAATGCTCCATCACACGCGTCCAAGTACTCCACAGCGTGGCTGGCAAGAAAGGGTATAAAAGAAGACAAACTAATGACATGGCCTCCTTGTTCACCTGATCTGAACCCCATTGAGAACCTGTGGTCCATCATCAAATGTGAGATTTACAAGGAGGGAAAACAGTACACCTCTCTGAACAGTGTCTGGGAGGCTGTGGTTGCTGCTGCACGCAATGTTGATGGTGAACAGATCAAAACACTGACAGAATCCATGGATGGCAGGCTTTTGAGTGTCCTTGCAAAGAAAGGTGGCTATATTGGTCTCGGATTTGTTTTTGTTTTGTTTTTGAATGTCAGAAATGTATATTTGTGAATGTGGAGATGTTATATTGGTTTCACTGGTAAAAATAAATAATTGAAATGGGTATATATTTGTTTTTTGTTAAGTTGCTTAATAATTATGCACAGTAATAGTCACCTGCACACACAGATATCCCCCTAAAAACAAGCTAAAAACTACTTCCAAAAACATTCAGCTTTGATATTAATGAGTTTTTGGGTTCATTGAGAACATGGTTGTTGTTCAATAATACAATTATTCCTCAAAAATACAACTTGCCTAATAATTCTGCACTCCCTGTACAAACTGATAGACATTGTGAGGATTTGTCTTAATAATGTAATAAAGCATTGAAATATTCCTATTGTGTTGGACCTCCATCATGACACTAGTGTCACTGGGTGGCTGATTAATATGAATTTTTTTATCAAATGCTGTGGTTAATGTAAGGTTTGTTGTAAGCTGCCTGTAAACTAGCTGAAAGAACTCTCTCTACAGGCAGTAATGTAATGAGGTCCATTCATGGTGTTGGGGAGCTGATGACACAAGTAGTGCTTCGAGGTGGGGGCTTCCTCCCCACCACCCCTGCCAACCCCCCAGACGGGGATGTGGTGAAGACTCAGACAGAACCTGAGAAGGAGGACATCTTGGTTATGGACACCAAGCTCAAGATCATTGAGATCCTTCAGGTATCAAACCGTGGCCTTCTTGATTTCACATGATTCCTGACACAGAGTAAAACAAAATGTGCATTTCACGGATGATTACATTTGATCAATGCATTTAAAACATATTTTACACATTAATAACTGTAGAAACTATCACCTCAGCCATCATTATTTTGGATACATTTGAATAATTCTACTTTCTAAAACTTCAAATTGTGAATGTATGCACAAGCTGTTTTTTCTGATTGCATTGTTGACCATCTTCCTGGAATTTTTGGAGCATTCACTAAATGTGCGCTGTCATTTTTGTAAGCAATGTAATATAATAGGATTATGTCACAGGTCACTATGTGGCCCCCACCCAATGAAATATCTTATGTTAAATGCAAATATCTCTTAATCTGCTGATCAAGAATTTTATAGACTCCATATGTCCCCACTGCAGTTTATTCTGAATGTTCGGCTGGACTACCGCATTTCTTGCCTGCTCTGCATCTTTAAGCGAGAGTTTGATGAAACCAACACCCAGACTGATGGAGCAGTTCCTGGTACCCCAGATGGACCCAACAACATGCCAGGTTAGGCACCAGAAATTTGATTATGTCTCATTTGCCTTACTTTTTTGTGAGTTTGTCCTTGTTTTGGTCAGGAGCACTGGATTTTGAGAACATTGAAGAACAAGCAGAAGGCATTTTTGGTGGAAGGTAGGCCTTATTTTCCCTGTGAATGAATTCATGAATTTATTTTTTTTTTAAACCTCAATTTTTTTCTTCCAAGTGAAGAGAACACACCCCTGGACCTGGATGACCATGGTGGACGAACATTCCTCAGGGTTCTTCTCCACCTCACCATGCATGATTATCCCCCACTGGTGTCAGGGGCTCTGCACCTGCTCTTCAGACATTTTAGCCAAAGACAGGAAGTTCTGATGGCTTTCAAACAGGTTGAATGTTCTCACTAATATTTTGCTTTATGTCTTTACTTTTTATTCTTCCGTGTGCTCTTATCTTTTGCTGTATGCTTTCATAATCCAGGTCCAGCTACTAGTTACCAGCCAGGATGTTGACAACTATAAGCAGATAAAGTCTGATTTGGACCAGCTTCGCTCTATTGTGGAGAAATCAGAGCTGTGGGTTTATAAGCGACAAGGAGAAGAGGGCATGGATACAGGCGATGGCCCTGCCTCTGAGACGGACCACAAAACAAAGGTATGGGTCTGTGTGTGGCCCTATCAGTGTTTTTATCATAAGTAATCAAGATTTTATATATGATCCATTTACACACAGGGTGACGCGAGTGGCTTGGACAAGAAAAAAACAGAGAGCACAAGCAGCTACAATTACCGTGTGGTAAAAGAGGTAAAACGCCACATTTCCTCAGACCACCTAATTGAAGCCACTGCCCTTTCAGCACTTATCTCACAGATGAGTGGAACAGAACACACAGGGACAGTCCCCCTGGAGTAAGTGTCTTGCTCAGGGACACAGTGGTAGTAAGTGGGATTTGAACCTGGGTCTTCTGGTTCATAGGCGAGTGTGTTACCCACTAGGCTACTACCACCCTTATTGGGTGGTTATTGGTTCGAATCCCGATCCACCGAGGTGTCACTGAGCAAATCACTGCTCCCCGGGTGCCTGTCATGGCTGCCCACTGCTCCCTCAGGGGATGGGTTAAATGCAGAGACCACATTACACTGTGTGCACTGGGTGCTGTTTTGTGTCATGTGACAACTAATCAGTTTCACTGTCAACATTGCTTTATGTGTGTAAGCATGTGTATATCCTTATTTTTGCCTACGCTAAACTTCCCTTTTAACTTCTGTGTGAGTTCCTGAGTATCTGTTTGTTTCTGTGTGTTTGTAGATCCTGCTTCGCCTTAGTAAGCTTTGCATCCAGGAAGGGGCATCAGGTAAAAAAAGTAAGAAGCAGCAGCAAAGGCTCCTGAGGAACATGGGCGCTCATTCTGTGGTTTTGGAGCTGCTTCAAATCCCCTATGAGAAGGTACATTTGCCACTGAAGCAGTTTGACCTATAAGAGCCACATTTTGACAGCACATTTTATTTATTATTCTACTGTCCACTACAGGCCACCCTCTAATTAAAAAGTATTCTGTATACAAGTGTCTTAATGTACAGACATCAGGTGTTGGCCTAGACTTTCATTTCTGTTCCTTTCTTGTTAACCCAGACTAGATCTCACCAACAGATCCCATGGATTTGTACCGTTAAACCACAAGCTTGTATAATTTTTGGCTGGGATTTAGTGTGATATGGGTGTAATAATATGGGTAGTGAATTTTCTTTTGTGTGTGGAACAGGGAGAGGATGTCCGCATGCAGGAAATTATGAAGCTGGCCCATGAATTTCTTCAGAACTTCTGTGCTGGAAACCAACAAAACCAGGCTTTACTCCACAAGCATATCAATCTCTTCCTCAACCCAGGGGTAGGGCCTGCAGTCAGTTTTACTTCAGCCATTGTTAGTCCGTCGTAGCATAGCTCCTGCATAAATGTAGCAGAATTGTACATGCTTTACCTCTGCACAATTGTGCTCTTATGAGCAATGTGTAGGTGGGGTATTATTTCTATCTCCTTGTCGTGCAGCTCCTGTCAATTAAACAGGGAATCCTACTGTATGGAGCGCAGAGGCTGTGCTGTCTAGTTACTGCATTTCCATTAATATTCTAATGTAAGAATACACACATGCTGTGGAGGTGATTGTGAATACCGACAGGAATTAGCTCAGGCCAATTAAAGTTGTCATTGTTTTTTTCTAGTCAGATTAATAAAATTTTAGTCCGCAAACTCCAGTCAGTCATTTTTTCCTCATTGTAGATTCTGGAGGCCGTCACCATGCAGCATATCTTCATGAATAACTTCCAGTTGTGCAGTGAGATCAATGAAAGGGTGGTGCAGCACTTTGTCCACTGCATCGAAACTCATGGCCGCCATGTCCAGTACCTTAAATTTCTGCAGACCATTGTTAAAGCTGAGAACAAGTTCATCAAGAAGTGCCAGGACATTGTCATGGCTGAGGTTGGTCATCTTTCCAAGTGTGCAATCTGCTCTGTCCTGTACACTTCGTGTGTGTGTGTTTCTGTTTCTGGATGGTGCTTTACTAGTTTGTTACAGTATAATGTGTCTGACAGAGGTCTGACAGATTTGCAGTGCTATGAAACACCTTTGTCACCTGGTCAATACCCTGTTACAAAAAAAAAGTTTCTTAATTCTTACATTACTTTACTTTTTTCTTTTTACAAAAAAATACACTGTGCTGTAGATGGTTAACTCAGGCGAGGATGTTCTGGTCTTCTACAACGACCGGGCTTCCTTCCAAACACTGGTGCAGATGATGCGCTCAGAGCGGGACCGCATGGATGAAAACAGTCCCCTCATGTACCACATTCACTTAGTAGAACTGCTGGCTGTTTGCACCGAGGGCAAGAATGTGTACACCGAGATCAAGTGCAACTCACTGCTGCCGCTTGATGACATTGTGCGCGTGGTTACACATGAAGACTGCATCCCAGAGGCAAGTTTGACAGTTTTCAGCCAGATGAATTAAGTAAATGTACAAGTACAATTGATGTTGTGTTTTTAGTTTTTGAATTATATGGGAGACTGGTGGTGATTTTATTACAGTATATCGAGTATCATTCTTTTAAGCTATTAACTTTCCTGGTGCATGAAATCATTCGGGTCCAATCATATGTAAACATAAAAACGCATCGAATCTTTTAAAATAGTAGGAGAAATACATTTTAAATAGTAGTTGTAGTTATAATACTTTATGCACGATCAAAAGACTTTACTATTTATTATAATTTGCTTTACTATTTTATTGTGATGTCTAACAAAGGCTGTCTTGTGGTCCCTGCAGGTGAAAATAGCGTACATAAACTTTTTGAACCACTGCTATGTGGATACCGAGGTGGAGATGAAGGAGATTTACACCAGCAACCACATGTGGAAGCTTTTTGAGAATTTTTTGGTTGACATATGCAGGGTAAACAAACCATTTACAAACAAATTCTTATTTATGGATGTTTATTTCAGCTCACTTTTTACGATTAGGTTTTATATCAATTGTGTCAGAGTTGTTCAGTCAAGGGCCAAAAATGTGCCAACGTGGTTTTTATACAAACAAACAATGTAAACCTTTACCAAGTTATATTGGTTTCTTACACTAGAGAAAGATTAAGTTGGAACTATATTTTAATGATTTTGTACCCCTATGTTAGGTGTGTAACAACACAAGTGACCGGAAACATGCTGACACAACACTGGAGTGCTATGTGACTGAGACAGTCATGAGCATCGTCACCACCTTCTTTAGTTCACCATTCTCCGACCAGAGCACAAGCTTGCAGGTGAGGCACAGACACAGGCTTCCACGTGCACTCTTTACGCACTGTCACACTTTTACACAGTCATTGTTACACAAATCATACACACACCCTTCTTACCACACACACAAATTCCCCTTCGTGACATACAGACTGATGCATTTACACACAAATGTGAATAATACACACCCTCTAACTCCTCAAATGTAATACAGATAATAGGATCACTTACTTACTCCCACATTCTTTCTCAGGCACACAAAATGTTTTGCAAATTCACATGACCATATGACAGATTTTTTCACTCTTTCCCTTCCTTTTACCATGATTTTCCACTTCTTCCTTATTGACAGTTTTTGTTTATCCAGTGTTTTACACCCGTAGATGGGCTTGTCTATCCATACCCTCCGTCTCGTGGTACTGGAGTATTGTTGTTGTGCGGTTATATCTCATAATCACACCTGATTTGAACATGTAACATTTTCACATTTCTCATAGGTGGTCCATCATATTTATGTAAGTATCAGGAAGGCTGTCATTCTGGCAGTCCTGCCTGGGTGTATGCCTCGCCCTCACTGGTTTTTGGTTTTCCTCACAAACACGTTTCTCTAGAAAATGCTGAGGTTGCGTAATTGAATAAAGAAGTCACTTCCCAGATCTTAGTTTTTGCGGTCTGTAGCAGCTTTCGCAAGTCTCTCCCTCTCACCCACACACACACTCACACGCCAATAGGAATGTGGCCTCCACCCTTCCCAACGACATTAAGGAGGCCTGTTTTGAGTCCAGTAGTTGTCTGTGGAGATGTCTACAGTCACCCTCTCTTCTTGGAAAGCTTGGTCACGTTTCCTCTTGAGCAATTGCTGTCTATGCACAGGCTTGCTGGCAGTTGTCCCTTAGCATCAGAGTTTCCTCCCTTTGCCCGTAGAGTGCTGCCCGCATTAAAACACTGCATTCCATCAGCTGTAATGGCTACCTTCATGCCCCTATTCTGATGCTTAAAGATAAATGGATATATTCTGAGAAACTGTGCCTCTTCTCATTATTGTCGTGCTCTCTTTCTCAGGCTTCCATTTGGGGAAAAATAACTGAGGTATTTGCTTGTATTTTTAGCAGAGTGGTTGCACTAGGTGATGTTCTGGTCACAGTGGTGATAGTGGAACCTTATGGGAGCACTTGTTTTAGTGCATCTGGACGGATGAGATTTCTGAAGTTGACCCCATTTCTACTTCCCTTCCTTTTGTGTGATCATTTATTTATTGCTGCGTACTTTCCTATTTATTCCTGGATTGATTATTGGTTTTAGACCGATCTGCGGCCTTTTTGTGTGAAATGGAAAGCAACTTCAGAATAATTGAGATTTTTCAAGAATTTGCTCTTGAACATTTACACAGTTTGAAGCTAGCTGTGTTATAACTTAAAGGATTAATTTGTCCATTTTCAGCCTGGTTAAATAGTTAAATCAAGTCCATAAACAGCTAAATTTTACTTTGTGTATCTGCCACAGATCAATAATGAATTGTAATGTAAAACTTCAATACATAAAAACACATACAAAAACTGAAAACAAAATGGACTGACGGGAAGAAACCGTAGAACCTGAAAGAAACCAGCGGCAACACATTGAGAGCTCTCCGCTTGGAGGTGTGAGGCCACCGTGCGGCCCAAGAAAAACAAGTGATATTGAAAAAGTAATATGACTAATTGTATAAGCTATTGTACGTGTTATTGAAAAATATACATGCTATGCAGTGTTCTAAGATCTTATAGCTTCTAATTTATGACAATGTTGCGAAAAGATTTCTCAAAACTACAACTGTTACACTACTACAACTTTAAATAATCAAAGAATAATTTAATAAGGTAAGTCAGACATCTTATTTTATCTTTATTACATGTACCATATTTTCACATTTCAAATGAAAAGGTTTGGGGGGAAAAAAAAATCTACTTACACTTTATTAGAAACACTCATGTGACTGCATGTCATGGTTTAGACTGACTGATGCTCACTGTCCTATCAATAGTCTGATTTTGACCGAAGCACCACATGTAAGTGTCACACCTGTGTATCAACTGCCCTCTGTTTGTTGAAGGGCTAGAAAACACTCACTGTCCATGGCAGCAGCTGGGCTAGGACATGTCAGTGCGGTTACAATCTTCATGTTAGAGTGACCAGTTAGGTGTTAAGTCTGGTGTGAATAGTATTTTTGTTGATATAGCGACAAACAGGCACATCAGTTTCTTACAGAAATAATTTTTTTGGCCTATTTTTAAAAAGTATGTTTTTGAATTCCCATCCAACTTTCCTTTCTGGACCTTTAACTCTCATTGCCCTTGTTTCATTCCCATTCTAATTATCCTGTCAATATTATCTTCTCTTGTTTTCTGAGATAGACCCGACAGCCCGTGTTTGTCCAGCTCTTGCAGGGAGTGTTCAGGGTGTATCATTGTAATTGGCTGTCTCCAGCCCAGAAGGCCTCAGTGGAAAGTTGCATTAAGGTCCTGTCTGACGTGGGTAAGATACCATCCAAGGCTTTGCGCATCTCTTTAGCCATTGGTGCACTTTTTAGGAACTGACTTTCTGGATTTTATTCACAGCCAAGAGCCGAGCAATCGCCATCCCTGTGGATCTTGACAGTCAGGTGAACAACCTGTTTGTGAAATCCAACAATGTGGTGCAGAAGACCATCCTCAACTGGAGATTGTCAGCTCGCAATGCTTCCCGCAGAGACTCCACCCTCAGCACCTCAAGAGACTACAGAAACATCATAGAGCGGTTACAGGTAACAGAGGAAATAAGAAGAGAACATGAGAACAGTAAAGTTGTATCCTATCAAAACTAAGACACTGTATGTGTTATATATTTACCTATACTTACTTTAGTTATCATTTTCTTGTGGGGCATTGGTGGCTTAGAAGGTAAGGAAATAGACTCGTAATAGGAGGGTTGCTGGTTCAAATACCGACCTGCCAAGGTGCCACATCGTGCTTCACAATGACAATCACTTCACTTACCATGAAAATAAGATCAATTAGTCTAAGTTTTACATGTGTCATTCTTCCCCTTCTGTACTCCTTCTGTACTGTCAGTCATGCGGCACATTCCCCAAAAATGGCATCACAAGGGACATCAGAAACATAAACTATCATTTGTAGGTCTGAAGTGTTTTGGGTCATTTGCTCTCCTTTTGTTTTGTTGGCCGCCAAACATGTGAAAGGCTGCAGCGTAAGTCAATAGTGTGTGTGTGTGTGTGTGTGTGTGTGTGTGTGTGAGCTCAGTCAGGAGCAGTGAGTGGTGAACGATGCAAACCATTAACTCAGAGTCACACCCTTTAATGTATTTTCCATAAATTATCTCAGGAAAGCGTGTCGTGGGGGGACAGACTGAGTGTGACATGTTTCCTCTTGCTTTGGCAAAACTGCAGGAGGTTAGGGTGTTTCGCATTGTTCTGGAGGGCCATTTAATGTTCCTAACAAAATACCTTCTTAAATGAAAGATAAAAATAATAATGAAAATAAAAACATTCAGAAAACATTACCATTGGTCCCCATTGGTGTGTGAGGGAGAGAGACTTATGCAAGTCATGTGTCAGGTTTGTTTAGGTCGAGGGTGGAGGTGGGAGCTCAGGTTAACCGCAGCTCCCCACGCCTGTTCCTGATCTGCTGCTGCACATTTGCAGCAGGACTGTGGGTGGAGTCTGGTAGTAACAGGGTTAGGAAGTTCAGGAAACCAGCTGCCTCAGCTCGCTCCGGCAGGACTGGTGCTCTACATTTACATTTACATTTACATTTACAGTATTTATCAGACGCCCTTATCCAGAGCGACTTACAATCAGTATTTACAGGGACAGTCCCCCCCCGGAGCAATTTAGGGTTAAGTGTCTTGCTCAGGGACACAATGGTAGTAAGTGGGGTTTGAACCTGAGTCTTCTGGTTCATAGGCGAGTGTGTTACCCACTAGGCTACTACCACCCTCTACAGAGGGCAAGAGTTCATGGGCAGGCCACTGGAGCACTCAACCCAGTCCAACTACCTCACACACACACAAATACACCCACACACAGTTGCAACTGCATTTGAGAAGAAATTACTCATGCTTAATGTGGAGAAGTGTTCCATTTATATAGCCAAACTTGGGTCTACCTGATTTAAACATGTGAATGTGTCGAAACTGAACAATTTGTTTGATAAGTGATCAGTTTACACCCATGTAGCTAAAGATATTCACCTACTAGCAAAAGATTTTGCTTACCAACACCGAATGTCTGACCCAGTGAACCTCAGTGGACGTAGCCAAAGATCATAGATGATTGTAACTTGTAATTCGCTTGCACCCATTTTTGAGCTCTATTGTCACAATCTTTGCTGAGAAACTACTGTTTTCAGTTCTGAATTCTGTAAATATAGATATTGATGTTAGAGGAAATATAAGAGGTGGCTAATAAGGGACTAGCTTTAGGCAATTTTTTAGCTGGGGACTGACTCTTAAAAGAGATGTGGGTTCCATGGGTTTTAATTAACAAGCACACAGGGCGGACATGCGAAACATACACTAATCAATTGCATGTATTTGTTATCGGTGGGTGGGTGATTTAGGCCAAAATGCAATCAATGAGCATCTTGAGCATTAAATGTCTTTTTTTTTTTTTTTTTTTTTTTTTTTTTTTTTTCCCCCATGTAAATATCACAAAAAAGGGTATGTTTTTTTTTTTGTTTTCTTCAGGACATTGTGTCCGCACTGGAGGATCGCCTACGGCCATTGGTCCAGGCTGAGCTTTCTGTGCTGGTGGATGTCCTCCATCGGCCTGAGTTGCTCTTTCCCGAGAACACTGATGCCAGGAGAAAGTGCGAGAGTGGAGGCTTCATCTCCAAGTAAGAAAATTCCCCATCCACATATCTCTCATTTCTTTTCTTCATAGGCTGTGGTTTCATAGTCTTGTTCATGGTCTTGATCAGGGTGTTAATGAATTGTTCTAGATCAATGAATCTGAAATTTAGGCTGTGTACTTTTACTTGGTAAGTAGGTGCATTATTCTACTTCCCTACACACAAGACAAAATCTCAGAGTGGCTCCTGACTTCTCGGGTGCATTGTGAAGTCTTACACCACTATTCCTTGCAACAAACCAACATGACCTATAAGGCAAATTAGTTTCCATTTTGGCTCATTGTCCACCGTTTGTCTCACTTGTCAGTGTCCTTTCAGCGTTTTCTTGCATTAAAGACAACTCTGTGACGTTAAGTCACCGAGTTCAGATATTCCGCATGTGCATGGTGCTCCCAGACACACCTCAGTGGCTTGATGAGCATTACTGCAGAATTAAGGCCAGTGCACTGACACTTGTAAAAAGGATTAGCTTCCATGTGAGCTGAGAATCTCACTAATAACAAGTCATTCAGGACTCTAGGTGAATGGAGGGAAAGAGGATGCCACTTATTTATTAACTCTTCTGTCCACAGGTTGATTAAACACACCAAGCAGTTACTTGAAGAAAATGAGGAGCGTTTGTGTATTAAAGTTTTACAGACTCTGAGGGAGATGATGACCAAAGACCGTGGATATGGAGAAAAGGTATCTTGCAAGTTGACACTCACTGACCCAAAGACATTTTTTGACCCTTTAACCAGTTAGTGTCAGAAAAGTTTGTTGCTTTCCATACACCAATGTACCTGCCAAATCATTACAGGACTCATTGGTGTTAGGAGGCTTTTTCTCATTAAGATTCAGTCTGACAACATGGACCGTTCCAAAAACTGCACTCTCTTTTATGCAGAATTGTACAAAATCTGCCGTATTTTGCCTAAATTTAGGCAACTCTATTGCACATTAGATTTTTGCTAATGTATTAATGATGAGCATCTTTTAATTTTTAACTTCAAAGGAAGACAAAGAAGATTAATGCGCCACTGCCACATCAGACTTGTTCCCTGAGACTAACAGCTGTGCCTTCGTCTTTGTGGCTGTTTCTCCGCTGTAATCTATCTTTTCACTGGCCGTGGTTGTTGCGTTAACCCTCAGTTTATCTCATGTGTCTTTTACTAATGGACTAATGCTTCTGATCCAACCCGATCCCTCCCAAACCTTCTGCCTTTCCCCTTACTAACGGCCTCTGTACTCTGTTCTCTTCCAGCTGATTACCTTTGATGATGAGATGGAAGTGGCTGAGGTTGATTTTTTTCTTCTTTATTTCTTTTGTGCATTTGCTTGCCTCTCACCTCCCCCTCACCTGTTTCATTACTACTAGTGAAATTTGTGTTGTGGGTTTCATTGTTTTGTTGCTGTTTGTGTAGTTATGGTGCTTTTTGTCTGTGGGTTAAACCCCTGCTGCTAGTTTGTTGCTCAGATAACCTATTTGGCACTCTTTATAGGCATATATATGCCAGTGGCAGCACTGCCACCACCTCTTAACGCTGTCACTCAGAAAATGAGGACTTTACTCTCTGTAGCCCACTTTCTAGCATCAGTCTGTACTGTGAACCTATTAGCCTCTCATATGCAGTAGAAAACTGCATATGATGGTAGATGGTGGATGGTAGTAGCCTAATGGGTAACACACTCGCCTATGAACCAGAAGACCCGGGTTCAAATCCCACTTACTACCATTGTGTCCCTGAGCAAGACACTTAACCCTAAGTTGCTCCAGGGAGACTGTCCCTGTAACTACTGATTGTAAGTCGCTCTGGATAAAGGCGTCTGATAAATGCTGTAAATGTAAATGTAAAATGTAAAAATGGTTTTGTGCACCAGAATGGGCAACATGCATCAGTGGGTGATTTTGCCAATTATGGTTTCAATCAATGTTCAATCAGTCCCACATTGTTGCCACTGAGCATTAATTTATGCATTAGTCAAAATGCAAAGTACTAGAGCCTGCAGTGTAAATCTGAAAACTAATGAAACTGATAGGAGGGAAATGAAAACTAATATTTAGGTAGATGGTCAATTATGTGACGAGTGTTTTTCTGCCCATCGACCTGAAGAAGCCTCCAGATTGTTCAATAGCATTTTAAAGGACTTTTTTTTTTTTTTTTTTTTTTTTTAAAGGAAAAAAAATTGAATGAACCCACTGGTTCTTCAGAGTGTCACGTGACTGAACTAAAAAAAAAAAAACAATTACATTCAATCACCAAGAAATTGCAATACTTTGCACGTTTGGAAGCCATAAAGGTTGGTGGGAAATTCCCTGAATGGAAAAAGTATGAGAAACGGGAGGCAACATTTCCCCTTATGACAACAGAATGGGACAAATTTATACCACCATCCCGCCCGTTTGTGGTTGTGAAAGTACCACCTCACATCAAAGCCTTCAAAACATTTGGTGCACTGAATCCCTAAATGTGGGAGATTAATATCTGTTTTATTAATTGTGGCATGCTGCCTCTTTTGATGTGTGGGGTCAAATACAGGCCAACAGCACCACACACGCATATACACGGATGTTTATCACTTGCCTTTCAACTTCCTTAAAAGAGTGAAAGCCTTCCTTTTTCCTCTCACTGTTTTTAAAAGCTGCCTGCTAGTGCAGACACGTTATCAACTTCAGACAAAGCATTCAGTCTTGATCAGCCACACAAACACACACACACACACACACCCACACACACACAGATAAGTCTTGTGTCCAGTTAACTGTCATAACCGACCTGACAATAGCTTAGACTTCATAACTGTGTGTCTTTCCTAATCAGGCAGTGCCAACTAAAAAAAAAAAAGACTCATGAAAAGCAAATGGCAGAACATTTCGAAGAGAGGTTAGGCGAGATGGTTAAAGTGATTACCAGTGTGTGTACTTAAATGTATTTATTTTAATAGCAAAGACTTTGATCCCCTTTGGCTACACGTGTGAATGACTAATCAACAAATCTGTGTAGTAGAAGGTTGGACCAAGATGAAATATGTGCACAGCTCTCTGGAATCCTGCCCTTTGCATCCCATCAACATGAGGTTATCAGTTAACATTTTAAAACCAATATATGGCATTTGTGGAGGTTTTCAGAATCAATTTTTTTGCCTTCAGCCCTACTGTCACATGGCAGTCGGTTTAAGGGCCTCACAGATCACTGCTTTATTACAACTTCCGCCATTGTAACTGTTTATATTGTTTGTTCTTTAGAGAATTGAAATAAAGTCTATATTTATCGCTCTCTTTGGAGAGGACTTGGTCTACATTGCACTGGCCAGTGGACATGTTCAGCATGAAGGAAACACTAGCTCAGCTAAACCCTGTCTGTCTGCCAGTTGCTCACATGCTGTGTTTGCCAAAGTCTACCCCCCTGCTTTCTCACTCTGTCTCTCAGTCTCTCTTGTGGAATCCCAGCGGTCCTATCTGTCCAGAGCCCTGAACAGAATCCCTTCTCCTGGAAAATACTGCAGGCCGACTAGCCAGCTTCCGCTCACAGCCATAAACCCGACATGGAATTCCCAAAATGGCAGACCCTGTCCCACACTCCACCCATTTTCCCACGACCCACCTGCAAACGGACCTCTAGACTGAGCCCTGGACCAGGGTTCCCAGGCCTGCTTTCTTCCTCGAGCTCAAACCCACACTCCTCCCTGCATGTTTTCTGAATTTGGGGGCTTATGTAAGACCCACGGTGGGGACCGACAGTCTCATTGGCTGCCAGTAAACAGGACAGATACGGTTGACCTCGTGCCTGCATGCTTATCTGCTGCTTGTGTGCGCGCCGGCCTGAGTGTAATGATAATGCCCTGCGGTGTGATGTAATAGGCCTTGCAGAGATAATGTGGTTTTAGGTTTGGCCAGTGGACGCGTCTGGTGTCTGGGGTTATTTTATGGAGTTATTTTTTAATGCAGACAGTAGAGAGACTCCATGTGTCTGCAGCAGCCTATGCTGATCCCTGCTATCTTTCTCTTCTGCTCATTTCCTCTGCTTACCATGTGGTGTTCTCCCCGTGTCTCTATTTCTTTCGGTTATCCTGAGCCGTCCCGACCGTGAAAGGAGTCCCTCCCATCCGGCTGTGTGCTTTTACAAGAGCGCTGTCTTCCATTAGGGGGAGCTGTGAGCATTTCTCAGGCCGCTTTTGTGGCTGTGTCCCAGTTTCACGATTCTTGGGCTCCCGCCAGCACTCAGGCAGCGGTTACATAAGACCTTGCCGTATTTTTTTTTTTTTTCCTGGAATTCAGACTCTCCACTGATGTGTGACCTTCAGCAGTAATTGCCAATAAAATGCGCAGCAGAGCTGTTTACCAAGAGAGGCTGGCAGTGGCTCTGTCTAGGTGGGGTTGGGGGGTCAGTGAGGTGAGAGGGAGGGTACCAGGTTCGGAAGGGTGCGGCACCTTGGCCCATTTAACTGGCCTCTTCTGCACTGGCACCTATTAGCTGTTTCAGCTCCGCCTGCAGCACCCACCCATCCAGCCCCCTTCTCTGCATCCTTCTCTCTCTCTCTCTCCTGTCTCCGTCATACTCACCCCCATCCTGCCATGCTGATGTAACACGGTCCGACCAGAGCAAATCAGGCCAGTCAAGCACAGATGATTGACAAATGACCAGAAAAATGTCCTCGACTTCCAAACTTTTTCCCTGGGATCTCTCGTACTTCAGAGTATTTACACTTGAAATGTTTGTCCAACTTTCTGGACATCAGTTAACAAGTCCAAATACACACAGTATTTTTCTTTTCTTATATTCACACAAACACACAGACACAAAAAAAAACGAACTGACTGTGATCTTTTTCCTCAGCATTCATGATCACACCTGCTATTACGAACAACACATGGAATCAATAGCGGCAGCTGTATCCTGCTAAGTGCCAGGATGAGAAAGAGTCCTCCAAACCTGATAACAGAAGTACAGCATCTGCATATTCTCACAATTCCTTCTCTCATTCTGACTAGTATAAATTTGACAGTGAAGAGGAAATTGCAAATGCCGCATAGCCACGACAGACCGCTCTGCTATATTTTCCTTCTCCTTTTAAAACAATATTCATTTAAAAAGAATGGCCTCTTGTTAGTGGCGCACACATGCATTTAATGTGGAAAAAAAATCTATTAAGGGGACATTCCCGGCTGGTATCATAATTACTCAGACAAACACGTTGTGCGTCAGAGTCATCAGATTCATTTGAACTGTAATTCACGCTGTTGACAAATGCCGCGGAGCGCTAGTTGCAAGTCCTGAACACGACTCGGTGCGATGAAATGCCCCAATTTGCAGAGGGACTGAGCTGTTCAGATGAAGAAAAAAACATTTCCCTTTTCTTTCTAGGCATACGCCATGTGATTGTCATGTGGGTTGTGCAAGATGAGTTTGTTGACCCGTTCACACTCTGTATGTCTGAAAATGTTTTACTAATAACAATTTTGCTGCCAAGCATGTTATCTGCATTGCTTTGTAAGCTTTTCCACCTGCATGTGTGCTTTGTTTCCCCCCTCAAGCTTGTTTTTTTTTTAAAGTTATGTGAAACATTTGTTTCTTCCTCTTCGCCCAAAACTTTTCCCAAGTTCAGTTGAAAAGAGACCTACAAGTTGCCTAGTTTTCCTGCAGCCTTTCCTGTTCTGTGTGTCTCCCTGTAGATTTTGCATGTTTTCTACCCAGTCTAGATGGCCCTAGCCGATAACAGGCAGTATTCTTAGATTGGCTTCCGCAGAAAAGTACTATGCTTGTCAAGAGAAGGTAGCATGAAGTAGCAGCGGATTTGCACTCAGAGATGTCAGATAAGGCCACTTGTTGTCCCAGCTTTTTCTCCGAGGCTAGTCTTGCGAGTCATGTGCTTCTTATTTGTGCCCGGGCACATGACTGGGTTCGTCATAGCCAGGGTGGCCCCGCCTTGTTTGCGCTCCTACTGCGTTAGGCTGTGGTGTGTCTAGGGCGGGCATCATTTACTAACCCCCGTCCTTTTATCTCCAATTAGCTGGCCCCACCACCTGAGCCCGAGGTCCCTGCTGAGGTGTGTTCAACACCCATATTTATCCCTGTCTACCTAGTAGAATTCAAATATGGGTTGTTGCAGACTCGTAGATCCTTTCCTCTGTGGTGTAGATGACACATTTCATTAATTAATGTCTTCATCTTAACCAAATGTCCATTAGCACATTCAGACTGTGCTTTTTTTTTATCTTTTATATGAATCCACCACCTATTTCATTCATTCTTTGTCCATGCCCACATTTTGACCGGCTGTCCTGTTTCCTGACCTTTGTCATACAGAAGGAGGGAGAGAGAGATAGTGTGTGCATGTGTTTGGAGGGTGCAGAAAGAAGTCTTGGTGTTTTTCCATGACAGATGGTAGCATGAGCTTTACACTGTGTCAGTAGTTCAGATCCTCCATTATGTAATTTAGATGAAGCCCCCCCAACCCACATTCTTGTGTGTGTGTGTGTGTGTGTGTGTGTGTGTGTGTGTGTGTGTGTGTGTGTGTGTGTGTGTGTGTGTGTGTGTTTTTTCTCTCTCCCTCTATGTATTCAGTGACCTACGTCCACCCCACAACCCTGCCAGCCTGGTTGTGTGGTTATGTAATTATAACATGCTCCATGTTTAACTAGAGCTGTGAGGTGATGCTCATGGGAAATAGCTATAGAACAGGACATAAAGATATTACATTTTGGGCTGTCTGTGGGTTTTAGGTAGTTCTGAAAAAAAAAAAAAAAAAGACTAGCTCATGTTGAGCTATGCATGATTATCTCCCAAAACAACACCCCCTCACTCAACTGCATGATGTAATCTGCCCTAGTTCCTTGCATGTCAGAAAAGTGACTAATGTACTCAGTATTAACCCCCCTTTCCTTTTTTTTTCTTTCAAAAATTCATTTTTTTCCCTATTATTTGCGTTCTGCTAACTCACCTCACACTCAGGAGCTTGATCCAAACCAACCACAGAAGCAACTTGAAGATCAGAAGAGGGTAGGTAATGCCCACCCCCCCACCCAAAAAAAAAAATCAAAACACCATCACCTGCACGTGAGCACACGCACTTACTAACCAGCCTCTGGACTTACTTACAGTGCAGCTTCTGGATTCAGGACATTCAAACGATTACCTGTGATTGGTTCGTTTGGATCATTCTGATGGCGGAAGCTTTTTGTTCACACTGGGTGCTGCTGTCAAAAGCCATTAGGCTGCACAATCAGCTGGTCATCGAGGGTCATTTGCTGTTTTACGTGATCAGTCTGTTGAAGTGGGTGGGTCGAGGTGGCACGTACTGAGTGAAGAGAGGTCAAAGGTCAACCAGGCAATGGCACATGGAAATGGCTGAGGCTTATGACAGAAATGTGACATCTGGCTATTCGAGAGAAGTTAGATTGAAATTCAGGTACATATATTCTGAAGCTAATTTAATTTTTGCCAGCATCGAGAAGCAGCATTTAGTTAGTTTGGGTGTGTTCTCTTTTTAGGATTTAAATTGAATTTCTATTGTTGTCATGTGGTTTTGTATTGTCCTAAACCTTTTTTTTTTTTTTTTTATGAATGGTCCTGGTGGTTCTGAGGTGGAGGGTCACATGCAGAAATGCACACAACATCCCATGTTGCCATGACAAATATCTTTCCGTTTCTCCCCTGACCTCTCGTCTTCTTCTTTCAGGGGGAAGCTTTGAGGCAGGTCCTGGTGAACCGTTACTATGGCAACTTCAAGCCTGGGGGTCGGAGAGACAGCCTGACTACATTCAGCAATGGCCCTCTAACTCCTGGAGCACAGGGCAAGTCACCAGCAGGTGCGCTTGTCACATCCATACAGATGTAACCAAGAGTTCTTGCTGTTTTTTAATTTGCATTGACAAATCAGAGTAGGTGGAATTCCTTTTTAAATTAATTTAATCAAATAAATAATAATCCCTATTACCTCATCACCTGACATTAGATTTACATTTTCTTGCATAATGAGATTATTGGAGTTGCTTCTTCTGGTCTTTGTTGCCAGGCAACAGGAGCAGGGAGCCCACTTCTTCCTGCTTCTGGACACACACCTGCTGCTGATATATAATTAAGACTGGCATCAGTAGTGGAAGTGTCATATACAGGGAGTGCAGAATTATTAGGCAAGTTGTATCTTTGAGGAATAATTTTATTATTGAATAACAACCATGTTCTCAATGAACCCAAAAAAAAAAGCTGAATGTTTTTGGAAGTAGTTTTTAGCTTGTTTTCATTTTTAGCTATTTTAGGGGGATATCTGTGTGTGCAGGTGACTATTACTGTGCATAATTATTAAGCAACTTAACAAAAAACAAATATATACCCATTTCAATTATTTATTTTTACCAGTGAAACCAATATAACCACATTCACAAATATACATTCACAAATATACATTCCTGACATTCAAAAACAAAACAAAAACAAATCATCGACCGATATAGCCACCTTTCTTTGCAAGGACACTCAAAAGCCTGCCATCCATGGATTCTGTCAGTGTTTTGATCTGTTCACCATCAACATTGCGTGCAGCAGCAACCACAGCCTCCCAGACACTGTTCAGAGAGGTGTACTGTTTTCCCTCCTTGTAAATCTCACATTTGATGATGGACCACAGGTTCTCAATGGGGTTCAGATCAGGTGAACAAGGAGGCCATGTCATTAGTTTGTCTTCTTTTATACCCTTTCTTGCCAGCCACGCTGTGGAGTACTTGGACGCGTGTGATGAAGCATTGTCCTGCATGAAAATCATGTTTTTCTTGAAGGATGCAGACTTCTTCCTGTACCACTGCTTGAAGAAGGTGTCTTCCAGAAACTGGCAGTAGGACTGGGAGTTGAGCTTGACTCCATCCTCAACCCGAAAAGACCCCACAAGCTCATCTTTGATGATACCAGCCCTAACCAGTACTCCACCTCCACCTTGCTGGCGTCTGAGTCGGACTGGAGCTCTTTGCCCTTTACCAATCCTGCCACGGGCCCATCCATCTGGCCCATTAAGACTCACTCTCATTTCATCAGTCCATAAAACCTTAGACAAATCAATCTTGAGATATTTCTTGGCCCAGTCTTGACATTTCAGCTTGTGTGTCTTGTTCAGTGGTGGTCGTCTTTCAGCCTCTCTTACCTTGGTCATGTCTCTGAGTATTGCACACCTTGTGCTTTTGGGCACTTTTCTCAGTTCATGGGCAGTTATTTTGTGACTTGGTTTTTCCACACGCTTCTTGCGACCCTGTTGACTATTTTGAATGAAACGCTTGATTGTTCGATGATCACGCTTCAGAAGCTTTGCAATTTTAAGAGTTCTGCATCCCTCAAGATATATCACTGTTCTTTTGACCCATTTTGACAAAGGAAAGGAAGTTGCCTAATAATTATGCACACCTGATATTGGGTGTTGATGTCATTAGACCACACCCCTTCTCATTACAGAGATGCACATCACCTAATATGCTTAATTGGTAGTAGGCTTTCGAGCCTATACAGCTTGGAGTAAGACAACATACATGAAGAGGATGATGTGGACAAAATACTCATTTGCCTAATAATTCTGCACTCCCTGTATGTCACCAAAAATACGTTGCTAATTGATCCAAATGAGTCGCAGGGAGCATGGTCGCCTGGAGGAATCTGCCTTACTGTGTCTTTTGGGGGATTTTGCTCTAAAACATACAGCAAGACTTGTGTTAAGCCTCTGTGTAACCAGACAATCTACTATTAAAAACAACATTTATCAAGAGTTCTATTCAACCCCATAAATTATGTAACAAATAAACAGGATTCATGTCTATGAAGCTTATGGATGAGGTTATTGAGTGAATGCATCTCTCCAGGTTTTGAAATCCTCTGTGTTTCCCTTGAGGTGGTGGTGGTGGTGGTGGGTCAGGCAGTACTCGGGGTGAGATGAGTTTGGCTGAAGTGCAGTGCCACCTGGACAGAGAGGGCGCCTCCGACCTGGTCATTGATTTGATCATGAATGCTACTAGTGATCGCATCTTCCAGGAGAGCATCCTGTTGGCCATCGCCTTGCTGGAGGGAGGGAACCCTATCATCCAGGTAAGGAGGATGGGAAGCTTTAGGACTTAATGAACTGTAACTGTAAGAGAAGAAAGGAGGAATTTACATTTATTTAACACATCATTTAGGGTTAACAGCAAATCTCTTGAAATGTGAAATGTGCATTCTGGTGTGCAATTGAGCGTAATGGACATAGTTCACAACTCTGAATGATCAAGACATGAGGATCAACATAATGACATTTTGCTTTATGGAGTCCATTACATTATTAAAAAAGAGAAACTCTTAGTCAAGTACAGTGTGGAATCTCTTTGTTTAAAAATTGGTTCCAAATTCTAATGTGATTGACATTGAGGATATTACACTAATAACCTCTTCATGCAAAAATGATACATCTTATTAATGCTATGCTTAGCATTGGGGATGAAAGCTCAAGTTATTAGAATCAACATATCTTGTCTATAATGATGGACCTTGTGAGACATTAATAATGTGATCATCAGACACTGCTAGCACAGGGAAGGCCTGTTGCAGGAGAAGGAATACAACCATAGCCCATAGGATGGTTGAAATTGAAAGAAAAGGAAGAAGCTCAGGCAGAGCATTAAGGGCAGACAGGGGAGAGCCAGCAAAAACGGGCCACTGGGAACGATTCACATGCTGAGCTGGAGCACTGCTGTGTCACGTATGCCCTCGAGCCAGCCCGGCTTTGAGTGAAGGGCGGGGTTGCTATGGCAATGCGGTGCTCCTTAAGGTTGCAGGTGGTGTGGGAGGGGGTGAAGGTGGCTGTGTGGTAGAACCGATTATATGGCAGTTAGATGTGTTCCAAAGTGTGTGTGTGTGTGTGTGTGTGTGTCTGTGCCATTGCAAACAGGCCTGTTGCGTAATGTGCTTGTATTTGCATTGCCATTCTACCTGATGATACCCAGGCCTCCCTCAGGCTACTCTCACACAAAAGCGCTCACATGACCGGAGTTACATAAGCTGCACCCAAGCGCATAACATCGAAAAACAAGCCAGCCCTGCCACGGCACTCACAATCTGGGTCATCTTGTGCCACTTGAAAGCAGGGCAAAGTCTGGAGTTGCTCAGTCACCTCGCCCTCCCTTCCTGAAGCTCCCAGAGGCTCCAGCTACCCTCCTTACTCAATCCTCTACAGAAGCAAAGTTTTGTGTAACCTCTTTCTTTTTGCGTGTGTGTGTGTGTCGCGCTGCCTCTGGCTTGGGTCACGTCAGGTGCGTGTCATTGCGCTTTGTTCCGCTAGCGGCCCTGTAGGTGTGCAGTGAGTTGCCTAATGCTTGTAGAGTCATCTGTGTGTCTTTGTGGGTGCTGAACAAAGCCACATGAAAGCAGCGGGGCTGTGGACTTTCAGTCTGCACAGTACACAATCAAGTGCAAGAAGAGGGGAAATTAGTGAGAATTTTCATTTTCATTCGGCTTTTTTCATAGAGGAATTTGCGCTCCCCCGTCATTCTTGCTTTCCTTTTCTAGGTTAAGCTTTGATGACAATCTCATCACCTTTAGCTCAGCTTTTCTTTCACTTTTATTGCCGCTTTTGCATGGCACACGTTTGCACCCCGCAACAGACTACCGCAAACTGCAGTTTCAAAGAGTGGGAGCGGAATTCTCAAACCTGAATGACCTCAAGTCAGACTTCACAAAAGCATCCAGTGGGGCTTTTGGATTCAGCCTTTCTCGCTTCATAGGGCTCAATTGTTTCCACGGTAACGATGAGTCACCGTTACCGGTTGCTGATGTTGCGCACCCGGCTATCTACGTGTTGAGTTTATTTTTGTAACAGTTGCCCGTGCCAACTGCTCCTGTGTCATCATGAGCTTCCGTGACCCCTAGGAACTCGAAAATACTGATTTTTATTTTTTTTTTCAGGTAGGGATTGAGAGTAAATCTTCAAACATATCATCAAGTTAATCACATTTCTCTATCTTACATAACACCCTGGGCCAGTGACCCTCTTTCCCAAACAGAGGGCCTTTTGTTTCTCCTAGTAAAAAGCTGGACAACAAACTCCCCCCCCCCCCCCCCCCCCAAAATTGGTTTATTTATTTGTTTTGCCTTTCTTTGGGGTAAACCAACTCCCCCGAATATATGAGTTCAGGTCTGTATCTGCCAAGCCCAGACACAGAGACCAACACACAAGAAAATGTGTTACTGAACACAAAGAGAAGTAGGCCAGGTCAACTCTGGCACCAGCAGGCACCGCCTCAGTATGGCAGCTTCCCGGAGATTAGCGCTCCCGACAGTCCACGCTTTCCTCTGCCATTCAGAATAATTAGGAGCTTTCCCAGGACATGCTCATAGATAGCGGTCAGTTATTCAAGGTTGAAAATGAGCATTGACCTGTGTTTTTATATCTCTCCATCTTTCTTTCAGTGTCAATTCAATGTCGGGTCCCAATTTCATATCTAATTTTTTATCTTTGTACCAGGGACAGCTTTATTGTCATTTCAGCAACATAAATGTTAGATACTACATAGTGAAAGGAAACAATGTTTCTTCAGAACCAGGTAATACATGTAACAATTAAACAAAGTTACATACTGACATAAAGTGCACATGTGTGACATAAAGAACAAACAGGGGACACAGACAGTGCAAGAGTAACATTTAACAAAAACATGTAGACATCAATGAGACAAGCAGTGCAAAACTAGTGACTTGAATAATAAAGTAAAACTGTGCAAATGCTGGATGGTAGGAGTGTGAAGAGTGCGTGAGAGGGGTGTGTAGAGTCCTTCACAATGCTGGTGGCTTTCCTGATGCAGCATGTGTTGTAAATGTCCGTTATGGCGGGAAGAGAGACTCCGGTGATCTACTCAGCTGTTCTCACTATCCGCTGTAGGGTCCTGGGGTCCGATGCGGTGCAGTTCCCGAACCCGACAGTGATGTAGCTGGTCAGAATGCTCGCAATAGTCCCTCTATAGAAGGTGGTGGGAGATGGGTTTTTCTCCGCCTCCGCAGGTAGTAAAGACGCTGCTGGGCTTTCTTGGCTATTGAGCTAGTGTTGGGAGAAGTTCTCCTTTAGATGAACACAGTCTTCCATCAATGGAAGATTTGTTACTGGGTAATTCCGAATGCCGGGGGCTACAGGTTTCATTTTGTGTAGAGGAGCGAATGTGTGCCCACAACGTTACCCTTCAAGACAATCATGCGCGATTATTCAAAATGGACCTTTTAAAATACCAGCTCCGGCTGAGATGGAGAAAGAATAAATGATAATTTGTTGGGTAAAATGTGTGACGTGTGTCCTAATTCTTGTGCTGTATAATGTGACTGTGTGAGTAACTGTTGTTTCAGCTACTCTTGCACCTGCTGTGATTGATGTTTTCTGGGCAAATTAACCATGAGTCACTTTTGTTTGGTTCTGGGGTGACTAAGAAGTGATGGACGTTTTTCACACCTTAAAATGACGTTGTTGATTTCTCATGTAAAAGGCATGCTGTTTGTATTTGATGTCTGTAGCCATTGTCTTTTTTTTTTTTTTTTTTTTTTTTTGTAAGCAGATCACTGTTTTATGCAAAATAATTTTGTTTTGTTTTGCCATAGACTTCCATGTGGCTTTTAAGAGTGGTAACCATCTTCTGTTTTAGTAAATGGGCCTGTACCAGTCATGTCTGCCCTGACTTAAGGTTATATGTACAGAAACTGTGATTTAAAAAATCCTCACAAGGCTATAGAGCCTTGATTCTGCACCAATCAAAATTCAGTAAGATCAGGTCTGATCTCAGCACTTCTGTCACTCTGTGCCCCACCCTGCCCCCTTGAGTTCATGGCCCACCCGTTGTTTCAGCATTCTAGAATGTTTAGCGTTCCTGCCCTTTGTCTCATTCACTCCAAACCTCTTCTACACACACACACACACACACACACACACACACACACACACACACACACACACACACACATTATGAGACCAGTCCATAAATCATGGTGTCAAACAAAGCAAGTCTGGATTCTTTCTTTCAGAAGCATCAATCAGATGATGCTTACTCGCAGAATGAGCCAGAGGGCAAAAAAGCATTGCTTAAAATGACAACAATTCATGCATTAACTTTATTTCTAGCAATAGGCCATCCAAACTGAAATGAAAAACGTATAAATTCATACATTCTGTCCCAAATCCGAAAACACTGTCTGAGTGGCTTGTCAGTGTGCCTTTCTTGTTTCCACCAATTAGTGTTCGAGAAAGCATGCACACCAATCACGTTACAATGATTATTTAAAATTATTGGTGCCAAGTAATCCTTGTGGGTGACTAGACCTGTAATGTAATTTGTATGAAAAGTCAGTTTGCACGTTCAGCATCAATCGGGTATATAAAAAAAAAAAAAAAAAAACACAAGAAAGTAGGCATAACTACATGGCTGTTCCCCAGGACAAATAAGGGGGAAACCTGCAAATTGTTATAATATAAATCATATAAAAGGACCTTCTGTTACCAGATTGATTACCATGTGCATTTTGAACCGACATCTCTAACTGTATCTCCACTACTTTCACTGGGTAGCAAACCAACCAAAATTATTGAGCACACCTGCAAGTAGCCTCCTCTGTGTTCACAGCTCATGTGTAGAGACTGGCTGTCAGCATAACATAGAGGCTGAATCAAAACTAATGTCCAGAAAACTGACTTGTGACTGACCATTGTAAAACCTACTGGGTTCTAGATGGCAATGAAAATTTAGACCACATGACTTAAAATTTCACCTGCTCAGATTTGTGCAACTTCTGGTCTCCTTTAGCACCTTTGCATTTTCATAATGAAAAATTAACTATTCCACATCATAACTTCTCAAAGCTCTGTTATTAACCCTGTGGGAGAAAAACGTCTGTGCCACATATATTTAACTCACTGTGTATTCAATGTTGTCTATCCAGTTTGACCACATTGTCAAGTATTTTGTTGCCAGTTTTGTTGGCTGCCCACCAGCCATTTAGTTTGTATCGATCATTTGACACAGTCTGTGGCAAGTCTGGGTTTTTTTGTACCAATACAGATACATTTTTCTCACAAAAAAAAGAATATTAATTGAAATAATAATAATTACACATCTTTCTCCTGATTCTAAAATAAAGAGGAAAAAGTTCAACAAAAGGTGGTCACCAACTGCTGTGAATGCCTCATTGACCAAAAAAAATTACATTGAAAGCAAATAAACATAACTGGTATGTTTACATTCTGAAATCTCTATTGGATTATCCCCAGCCCTGTACAGGTTAATTACCTAGGCGATCGGTAGGTGAGGGAATAGAAACCATAAGCCATTATGGCTAGGCATAGGCTTCTGAAGAGGGTCCCTTATGCTGACTAATAACAGGCATGTGGCTGGCATGTGTCTCCTGTGGAATTCCGCCTAACCAAGGACTAAAGCTGCTGGCCATACTGCTGGCACGTGCTATGGATGGGCTTGGGGCCCGAGTGTCTGAGCTGCAGGAGCCATTCTGCACCTCAGGGCTCCCTGTCCCAACGTGTGGATGGCATTTCAGGAAGCGGTTCCGCAGAACTGCGGTTACGAAGAAGCTCAGCTGAACCTTGCATACTCTTTTAGGAGCAAAGGTCATACAGACACAGTGCCAACAAAACTCAAGTGAAAAGGGCACTGAGTTTAATCAATCCACTAAAAAAAATCTCATTGAGCCATGCAGCACATTGGCACATGTCTAGCGCATATCAAATTATGGCTGGTGCTAGAAAGTGGGTGGCGTCTAGGTGGGTGGTGTTTCCGAAATGGACACTCTCTGTTGCCACCACCCCCTGGTGCTTAATGTGCGTGCGGCACTGGAGGCTACTAGGAAAAGTATTAATAGGATAGATATGACAGCTGTTCAGGACGGGGTATTGAGGTGGGAGAATGTGAAGCGGAAACAGTTGCCAGCCTGTCTTTTGTGACGCCTCTTTAATTTCCATTTTCGGTTAATAATAAACTAGATAATAGTCATGATAGCGCAATTGGGACATTCTTAGATTATGTTTCATGAATTATGTCTTGTATTGGTTTGCGTGGGCGTGACTCGTGCAAACGCGAGACCAGAATACCCCAGACAGACCAGCGTGAAACCCTCCTTCTCCTGCTCCCCCTCCCATTCTCTGATTCCACCGCGGTTTCAGGTCACACTGTGCACCTGTCACGCTCCACATTGGTGCACGCAGCACTGGTTAAACATTAAATAATGGCCTACATAGCGGCATCATGCATCATACACTATGAAAGACTAGAGAAACCAAGCAAGAGAAATCCACACATAGAAAAAACACATTTTCTCTGAGCACTCACACAACTGTTTCCATGTCTGTTTGTTCCCCAGGATTACTGTGTGTGTGTGTGTGTGTGTGTGTGTGTGTGTGTGTGTGTGTGTGTGGGTGTGTGTGGGTGTGTGTGTTATGTAAAAGGGACCAAGGCCACCTTTTTTAATGAACTTATGAACACACACACTCACACATGTACATTTTACAGTCTGAGACATGTAAATTACCAGCTTTTATACCTGTGTCACACATGGATTTTTTTTGTGTTTTTTTTTTTTTTTTAATACCTACATTGCTCACCACTGAAAAATGCCACATCCTATAATGTAATAAGAATGCCGGGCCTGTGCACCTGCACGCTTCCATGTGAGCTTCAGTTTCGTTTGCGTTCCAGACCTGCACTTGTGCCCACACAAGGTTTTTTTCACTGTGGCTGAGGGCAATAAATGACTCAGGACAGTCTGCATGCAATTTTTCCCCCCTTTCCTTTGCCCAAACGAAAGCAGGGCATTAAATGTGAAGGGCACGAAGCATCAGCTACCTCCCGCCAACCCTCCCCGCAGCGCTCTGTGGCTTTGTGAGAGCAGGTTCCCATGGTTACCGGATTGGGTGGGCTCCTCACTGATTACAGCACCAGCTCCGCCACTCAGCCAGCCGGCTGCACCCGGCCTGCCTGTCCTCTGTTATAAATAGCGCTTATATAACATCCCCCTGTTGATGCCAACAGCCAGGATGGAGGGAGGGAAGAGGAGGCAGGGAGACTGGGGTAAATTGACCTTTCTCAAGTGGAAGGAGAGTCCTGGTCGCCCACCTGTCTGTCCACTGTGTGGATGTCCTACAAAAGCAACCGTCCCGTGTGTCGCGCCTCCACTGCACGCTCAGCCCTGTGGAATTCACCAAGCTTGACGCTCGTGCTAGAGGGGCTCAGCAATGATATGGCAGCCATTTTCTGGCTGACCAGAATTGCATTGGGGCACATGAGCTAAGAAACGAAACATTTTATCATTGTTCTGTTGATCACAGAAGTGATCTTTTTTTTTTTTTTTTTTTTTTACAAACTGCTTCTGCACCACAGATGACCTTCAGCTGATCAAGGCTGCATGAACTCGGTCACGCACCTGCACTATTTCTGCGAACGTGCAGGGCAATGGCAGTTACTGTAAATTTACATCCGTGCGGTCAGGCACAGGTGGAGTTCCCCTGGAGACAGGCTCCTATCTTACGCTTCTGGTTTCATTCCTCTATTTTACAATATCAGGGGAACACGGATTTACAGACCAGCCATCGAAGAGAAGAAAACAGCTGCGCTGCCTCCATGGTCGTCACTTTCCTCAAAACCTTCCTTGGTCACAGTTTGTCTGCTGCCCGTGTCATGTGACACACCGCACGGACACCATGCCCCCATGATTCATGTTGTTATTGTGCCTTTTTAGTTCATTTCTGAGGCGCAAGAGCAACATGGCACAAGTTCATCGGGCAGTGCGTACGTCTCACAGCCTTATTGATTCTTTTTCAACTGACCATTTATTTTCACCATTATTCCAGCCTCGAGAAGCAATGAGAGAAGATGAAATTGTAAAGCAACTCGTAAGCCTTGTGGCGCAAACAAAAGGCAACCTCAAGAGCCCTGAAAGGGTCATAGGTTTCAAAATGTCTAACATTTGTGCAAATTGACTCGCCATCATCTTCCAGTCTGACTGTGTCCCATCCGGGTGGGGATGTTTGTGCAGGGCCTGCTGGATCTCATATGGCAGTCAGGTGTCGGCCCGTCTCTTACTGTGATCTGCTAACGCAATTGTTGTCTCATGACTCCAGTCATGAAAGGCAGGACATCTGAACTCGTTCGTGTTGTTTTGATGTTGTTTTTCCTTCCTTGGCCCCTGCTTATGCAATTGCTTTTTCTTTTCAGTCTTGTGGATTAAATCCTTTGCTCTCTTAAGCTGGTTAACTTTATTAAAAGCTAAATTGCTAAGTCACTAAGTTGCAATATTGAACATAAGCAGGAAAGTTGCTTTCCTTGGATTCTACTTTCAATTCACCCATGTTTATTCTGTTTAGCAAGTCGTTAACAAGTCTGTAACAATGAATTTATTCATTTCTGACTGAGTTTGAATTTTATTGTTTTGGTGTGTGTTCTTGTGTGGCTTTTTTTTTATTATTCTGATTAAGTCTGAAAAGTCTTCAGTGAGTTTAATCTCAACCTGGAAAGAAGGCTGGTTATGTAACAGGCTTTCAAAACTGCCCTAGAATCTGTCCGACACCCCCCAAACCCCCCCACCCCCCAGCCACCTCCATTGCCCCTCCCACTTGCACCGCACTCGTTTTGTGCCTGCTTGGCTTGCAGAAGTAGGGCAGGATTTTCCTCTCCACGTTTTTTTTTTTTTTTTTTTTCTTCGTCCCATTCCTCCCCTCCACTGTAACCGTGCAGGAGCTGTCGCTGAGCACGCTCCCCCCAGCTACTCAGCTGATTACTGCACTTATGTAAGGAGAGATTGGAGGAGGGAGGGATGGCGGGAGAAAGAGAAAGTAGGACAGGATATACCAGACTGAACATGGCAGAGCTGCCCTGAGCCCACAACCTGTACCTCAAAAATCCGAAAGAATAGGAGGAATACACAACGTTGTGCATTTGAATGTCTCCTCCTGCTTACAGTTTTGTCTCTCTAAAGTTTTTTTTTTTTTTTTTTTTTAATGTGTGTGTGTGCCACACATTCAGTTACTCCATCAGAGTTTAGAGAGTGCCTTATTTACAGAACAGCGTGTGTGTATGTGTGTTAATGAGTTGGCTGGCATGGGTGTGTGTTTTGGAGCAGATGGAGTGCGATCAGGTGAGAGCGGGGAGGCACTCCAGGTTATTTCCGTGGCACAGTGCTGGCTGGGCCGTTACATAACGCAGTGGCGTGAGGCTCGGCGGTAAACAAGGCCAAGAAAGGAAAGGAGACGTGAGAAAACGGTCCTCCAGCATGGCTGGGCCCCACTGCATCAGCACTGCTGCCACGGTTCTTTTATTCCCATTTACTCTTCCTCTCATTCTCTGCCTCTTTCTCTCTTTTCTAATTAGCGCTCCTTCTTCTGTCGCCTGACCGCAGACAATAAGTCAGAGAAGTTCTTTAAGGTCTTCTATGAGCGCATGAAACTGGCCCAGCAGGAGATCAAGGCCACAGTGACAGTCAACACCAGCGATTTGGGCAGCAAACGGAAGGATGAAGACCCCCCAGACAAGGATGGCCTCGCTCGCAAAAAAGGTCTGGGAGGCATTGTGTTAACATGCATGTGGAGAGACAAGTCTTGTGAGTCACTGGATGGACAGTCCACACTGACATGGACTCGAAAAAATGTGTCCCTGAACAATTCATAAATATATAAAAAATATCAGATATTTATCATTACATTAGGGGCAGTGGTTGACCTAGCGGGTAAGGAAACTGACCCATAATCAGAAGGTTGCTGGTCGCCAAGGTGCAACTAGGCAAAGTACCATCCTCACACACTGCTTCCCGGGCGCCTGTCATGGCTGCCCACTGCTCACCAAGTGTGATTGCACTATGGGCGGTGAAACATTATTTCAATACCTGGTATACTGTGATTGCTGATTACTGATTGTACTGACAATAAACCAATCTTGAATCCTGACACATGTCATTGTGTGCGCCGTGTGCTGTGCTGCAGTGTTTAACAATGACAATCACTTCACTATACTATGGGCACTATGTGCCAGCATTCAGTTTTTTAAGTATCAACTTTTAAGTAAATATATCCTGTGTGTGTATAGCCATAACATTATGACCAACCTATGACCATCTAGTATTGAATAGGTCTTGTTTTGCCACCTGCCTTCCCCAGAGCCATGTCTCTCCCAGGTAAAGAAAATGTGATTTACACCACCATCTTCCATTTCCCTATGGGCAACCCCATACACAACAAGCTGTGGTTCAATTAGTTGAGTCTATCAGAACACTATTATTTTATTCAGAAATCTGACCTATTGTCAGAGAACACATGCTTGGTTAGGTATTCATGAGCTGCAGTCTAGGAATCATATTTTGGTAATTATCAAAGTCTCTTAAACCCTTAAGCTTATTTGCTTCCAAATCAACTTTAAGTACAAAACTTTTACTTGCTTTCTAATACAAACTGCCAAGTGCCATCGAAATAATAATCAATGTTATTCGCGGTATGTGTCAGGGGTCATAATGTTATGGTTGATCACTGTATAAATGGCTGAATTATTTTGTATTTAAAATCTTTTTTAAATATCTAGGATCTAAAAAGAAAATTTTGTATCCCTTGCTTCAGTGAAGGATGTGGCTGCTGTGGTGACTGAGGAGGTGAGGGAGCAGCTCCTAGAGGCTTCCACCGCCACCAAGAAGGCCTTCACCTCATACCGACGCGAGGCAGACTCTGACGAGCACTTGGGATCGGCGGAGGGTCAGACCAGCAGTGGGGAAAAGGGCCAAGATGATGGTGAAATGAGTGTGATTATCACCATCATGCAGCCCATCCTGCGCCTCATGCAGCTCCTGTGTGAGAACCACAACCGAGAACTGCAGGTCAGTCAGCCAATCAGCGGCTTCACATTGCAAAGCACTTTTCAAAAGGCTCGACACAGTTTCCCCCAGAAGAATAAGTTATGTATGTATTTATGAGAATATGCTAATGGAATATTTTGGTTTCTTGAATTTGAGTAATATAATGTAAATTTGATTTGCTCAAAAAAATTTTATGATTTTTTTTTTCCTCTTTTTAAATGAAATCTGCAAAAGAAATTGAAATCTCTAATTCAAATTTCTACATTTCTTAACATGACTAAGCATTGTTGTTTTGTCTTAGAACTAACTCTGTTCTTGTAAATGTTAGATGGCTAGCAATGAAACGTAAAAATAAGATCTGTGCCGTGTCCAGTCAGGTTTTGCCGAGTGAAGTAATTACTGGCCGCATGGTGGGTTAGCTTGTTTGTACACGCTGTACTGGCTTTTGCACTTAACCAAGCAGAGAGCATGCTAATCATGACTTAATCCTATTGAGATGTTTAAACACTAAAGATATAGGACTGTTCGTGTTCTAATCCTGCCTTCTTACCCAGCAATGAATGAGCCCTTGAGAACTGGGACAACTCCTCTTCTTTTCATCTCCAGTAAAGTGAAAGTGAAGTGATTGTCATTGTGAAACACTGCAGCACAGCACACTGTGACACAACAAAATGTGTCCTCTGCTTTTAACCATCACCCTTGGTGTGGGGACTGTGCCCAGTTTGTAATTGTAGCAGTTAAATACTGTCCTGATAGATTCAGAAGTGCATTTTTGCGTGATTTTGTGCTGACTTGATCATGTATCTGGCTATAATTCTTGCACTATCTTAGTTGTGTGTCTTATTGACAGGATGGCATTTAAATAGTCCAAAAAGAGGAAGTACGGTGCATCACAGTTGTCAAACATTGCCCATTTAATCTTGATACTCAGAAAGAGAAGTTAGTCATATCTATTAAATCTCTTTTTGTGGATTTCTTAGGACGTCAGTTTGGATTTAGTTTATGTTCCTCCTAGAATGCATTAACGTGGTAATGTGGAACACACTTTTCAGTTCCCTGGAGATTCTGTAAGTGTTTTCTTGCAGTTTTGTCTCATTGCTCTTTCCTGTGGTGCCTATATTTTGCTCTGTTTTTCTTTCTCTCCAGAACTTTCTGCGCTGTCAGAACAACAAAAACAACTACAACCTTGTGTGTGAGACTCTGCAGTTCCTGGACTGTATCTGTGGCAGCACCACAGGAGGCCTCGGCCTACTGGGCCTTTATATCAATGAGAAGAACGTGGCCCTCATCAACCAGACCGTTGAGAGTCTGACTGAATACTGCCAGGGCCCTTGCCACGAGAACCAAGTGAGAAATCTCCCTTCGCTGTATTTCTTCACACCCACACTAGCAGTACACTGCATATCCTCCCGGTCGCAAACACCCTCTTCATCTCTTAAAATATAATCACACACTTCCTTACTCCCCACCCCCCACACACACACACACACACACACACACACAAAGCTGAGCTAGGATTCGAACTCACAACCAATGCCCTATTCAGGCATAGTCATGTATTCTTTATGCATATGAAGAATACATTATCCCTAATTTTATCCAATTTGTCTAATTTAATTAATTAGATTACAGGAACCATGGGAAATTACACACGTTTCCCATAGTTTTAGGGAACGCACACCGGTTCAAACTATGTAATGGTATAATTACTGGATGATTTGCTGGGCTGAATGAATCTTTTGTTCACGCTCTGTTTTCTTTGTATTCACAGTGCATTGTGTCACACTGCCCATGTTTGTTCTCGCTGGCAGCCAGCCTTTATCGTGTACATTTGCTCGCTTGAGACCTTGTTTGGTGAGAGGTCTTTTAGGTGGACGTAAATTCTCTCACACTCATGTCTGAAACGTCTGCCACACCTACATATATTGGTCTTTAATGGGTTTGAACCTGCGCCTTTTCTTTTCACTCAGCCAGTTGAGCAAGGTGGATTGGAAAGAAAAGTGTTCACAGATAAGATTTCTCTGAAACACATACATTCATCCATCTATCCAGTATTGATACAAAAAAATGTGTAAAAAATAGCAAGAACAGCCAGTACCAGTCCAAAAACAATAGTCAAAACAGAAATGATCTACAACTAGATGCCCTGCTTGCAGTAATTTTAATATTCTAAAACTCTTTTATTGTTCTTGCATGCTTGCTTTTTGCTTCAGGTTAATCTCAAATGTTGGCAGTTTGAGATAAATGATACTGGTCGCCACCATCATATTGCAAAGTATACACAAAGATTGTGTCTCCAAGCTACCTACTTTGCAAAAATCTTGCCGGTTGTGCTGTTTCTGGTACTTCATGGAAATTCCAAATTACCAAATGAATTGCAGTTTGTCTCGGCAAGTATTGCCATACATTTTCTTCCATTGGTAGAAATTACTCAAACTTGCTGCTGGAGGAGTCATTCAGAAGTAAAATGATCATACCTATTATTATATTATTATTATTATACCTAGACCCCGGTTTACTAATGGTTTGCACCAGCACATTAGTGTTAAAAGAATTAACTAAAGACCTACTGTGAGGAGTTATTTTGTGGGTTGCTTTTTTGTAGATATACAGCTCTGGCAATAAGTTAAGGGCATCAGTTTGTACATTTGATTAGCTTATGTGTGTGAATTTTAATGTTTTCTTTATACAAAGCTCATCATGTTGATGAAATGTGTTGTGTAGAAATAAAATGGACATTAAACAACTGCTATAGAAACAAAAATGCATTTTCTTTTCATAGCTGTTGGTAAAGGTTTAGGGTGACGTGCATTTTAATCAACCGTGCAATGAGACTTACTTTGTAGTCAATTTGCCTGTAATTGTAATATTACTTCACAGAAAAAAGCATGTCTCAACCAATTTTGCACTTAGCATAGCTGGGATAATTGCCAGTGAGAACAGAGAGCGTGTGGGAGAACGAGCCCGTGTTCGTTTCTTTTGAGCGATAAAGTGAAACATTATCAGAAAATTGATTTCAAGGTTTGTCGTTATTCTTAATTTACTGGAGGACATCAAAAACATCAGGCAACAGGAGTATTACTAGGACGCTATAAAGTCAGAAGATTCTATCACGTTTTGACAGACTTTTAAACATTTATAAGGACTATCATAAAAATATCTGTTTGCTAGCTTCCATGGTGCTATGGTGACCTTCTGGAGTCTCACACTTTATAAATCATGTTCATCAAGGTTTGCTTAATAGTGACCTTATCCTTATTTGGACTGCTCTTGATAGATGGTAATTACTGGACTAATTTGACCTTCTCTGTAAATCTGGGCCAAGAGTTCATTTCTACTCATCACTGCACCCACACAATAAAGCTGCTGGATTGACGTCATTAAACGAGAGGGGGAAGTGTGTGTGGCTCCATGAGCATGATGTGAAACTCACCTGTACGCTACTGTGGCATTCATCATCCCACAGTTTGACGTCTAGTGCAGCGTTTCTCTATCAGTGCCAAAAGTGTTAAAGCTTTCTGTTTCTTAGCAGCAGCAGACTGGAACAAATTCAGTCATTGTTTTATCGATGTCTTTTGGTAAAAGCGAAATGATTCCTTTTAAGTAAAGGCAGTTTTGTCCCTTTAAGAAAAGTGTTCTCTAAATCCCGTCCTGTTGTAGGATGTGTTTTCTCACCCTCCTCCCTCACAGAGAATGTGTTGAACTTGTGGAGTTAGGAGCAGATGATCGAATGGAATTGTTTATAGATGAAATGATTGTCAAACTCAAATGTGGCCATTTCTTCATCAGAACTGCATCGCCACCCACGAATGCAACGGCATTGACATTATCATTGCCCTCATCCTCAACGACATCAACCCCCTGGGGAAGAAGCGGATGGACCTGGTGCTGGAGCTGAAGGTGAGGACCCCGCTGAGCACAGCTGCTCCCTGCACGTGCAGCCGCACGGCACGCTGGGACTTCCTGTTTCCTGTTTTTGCGTTGCACTCAGATCCAGAATTAGCACTGCTGGTCTGCTCACCTGTTACCACAGTTCCTGGTTTCTGAGATGTTTTGTTTTTCCTCTGACCTTTTTGCTTTATGTCAGAATATTTTTCAGTTTTAACGCATGTTATTGGGTGGAGACGCTTTTGCAACTTTGCTTTTGTTTGTCTTGCTAGAATAATGCATCCAAGCTCTTACTGGCCATCATGGAGAGCCGCCATGACAGCGAGAATGCAGAGCGGATTCTGTACAACATGAGGCCCAAAGAGCTGGTGAGTTAAAGTGAAGGATGCACAAGATGCACCACCTACACTACTTTTCCATCTTTAAAGAGGCTAATCAGGCTCACACTGCCCCTTATATAACCTAGAAAGGCCAAATACATGCCTTGACTACACAAGTTAGGACCAAAATCTTGTTGGATTAAAAATTATTTTATGCAAATTCAGAGATCTTTTAGCACTCTTCATTGGAATGCGAGAACAACTTTAGCCAACTCTGAAATACACATGTCTCTTGATCAGATTGCCCATCTTCCCATTCCTATATGCCTAGCTGACAGCGCGCATGAATGATGGTTCTCAATACACACTCTTACCGCGATTCATGTACCCCATCACACAGGCGCTCAGACACTCTCAAATATGTACACTTACACATATCAGTCACTTACTCAGTCACGGAGGCCCCAGAAGACACATACATACTAATTCAGATATTTGCACTACTGCACACACTCATATATTTACACATTTAAATTCAAATTCCAGTACAGTATTCACATATCAGACACTCCATAATATTCTTACACACCCTCAATCCCACACATCCATCATTTCCAGACTCACACTCTATTTGCCAGGTGGAGGTGATAAAGAAGGCCTACATGCAGGGTGAGGTGGAGGTGGAGCACACAGAGGAGGATACGGAGGGTGAAGAAGAGCATTCAGCATCTCCCCGCAACGTTGGGCACAACATCTACATCCTTGCCCATCAGGTAGAACATATCTGTCTCCCTCTCTCTAGAGGTCTAGGTCTATTCTGTCTTTTTCTTCTCTTTACAACAGACACAGACACTACTTCCTGTACATGGCAACAGTGAGGAGTTTTCCTGCCTCTTCCCATCATGCATTGTTTCAGCAGCATGACTGTAGTTATGTAAGCAGTTTTGAGTCAGGAGGTGTGATGCCTACGGGCCTGAAGCTGATTACTCTCTGTACCTTGCTGCTGTATTCTACTAGCTACACATTCAAAGCTGTGTCTGCAGTGTCTGTCTCTCACACATCCTCATTTGTCCACCACGTACACTCACCTACACATAGTCTGAATTACCCTCCTGTACACAACCTCTTGCTCACACAAATGAGATTGTGATTGGGGAGACTGTATTCGCGTGTGTGTGTGTGTGTGTATGTGTGTGTGTGTGTGTGTGTGTGTGTGTTGAAACATGTTGGAAAGTACCTTCTTTGTAAAGCAAAGCTCTGGATTACAGAAGCTTCCAGATCCACCCGTTCTGGAGCCAGTCCCAGAGTCATACCCCACCACAAGACAAAGGGTCTGAGAACCTGAGAAACTTTAAATTTAAAAACCCAGTTTAAAACTTCCAATGTATTATGCTTACAAGCCCAAACACTTGTTGCTTAAATAGTAACCATCATTAATAGCATCACACACTGTTGGTGTCTGTTAAATTGATGACCTCAAGATGTCTGTTCAGTGCATTGTGACATTTCTCAAAGGCCAAATACAGTGGCCCTGGCCAATATGCATCCTGTGTCAATATATGTCCCCCTCTGTCCAATCACCATGCAGCTGGCCAGACACAACAAAGAGTTGCAGGCAATGCTGAAGCCCGGTGGCACCTATGGAGAAGGTGACGAGGCATTGGAGTTCTATGCCAAGCATACGGCTCAAATTGAGGTCAGTAGTTGTTGGGGCTGAGTTGGATCGACTGGCTGCCATATTGGCTCCACCCCTCACAGCTGCACAGTTGATGTGAATGGAAACCTTCTCTATATTATTTTGTACAGATGTGTGTTCTAAACAAACCCGATTTTGGTTTCATCAGTTCGTTTCATGTTTTATTTCTTGTTTTTAGTCCTTGCTTTCTCACAGCATGAAGAATGTGTTTGTTCACAACCTGCTAGTGACTAGTTCTTTTTGTGGTTTGGGGGGTTTTGCAGATGAAAATTATATGGAGGATTTTGCATGTTGTCATTTGCTTGAGTTATTAGAGGGGAAGTTTTTTATCAAAAGTAATTGGTCATCTTTTATTTAATCTGTAACATTTTTGTTGTTGTGCCTTTCAATTCACAGAAGTACAATGTACTTCTGTACAATGAACAATATCACTTAAGTGTTTTTATGACGTAGTTAGCCTACTTAGCACCACCATGCCTGTACCTAATTTCATTACATTTGCTGCCATTGATATGAATGGAACACGCACCTATTTAGTAAGATGGGCTCAGAGTTCGACCCAGCCTCCCAGCAATGCAGGCCCTGTGACTGGCTCCTCTGGTTGTGTCCAGATTGTGCGTCTGGACCGTACCATGGAGCAGATAGTCTTCCCAGTGCCAAACATCTGCGAATTCCTCACACAAGAGTCCAAACTACGCGTCTACTACACCACGGAGCGCGACGAACAAGGCAGCAAAATCAACGACTTCTTTCTGCGCTCAGAGGACCTCTTCAATGAGATGAATTGGCAGAAGAAGCTGCGAGGTACTCAAGAGGCTACTGGTAACGCAAACACGGTTCCCTGTGCGTCTTCTCTTCTCTCTTCTCTCTAGTAGCAGCTTTACAGCCCCGGCCCCCTCCCTTTCTTCTCCAGGCTCCTCAGAGCACCTGTCCCCACCCTCAGCATTAACTGTAACCCTACACATAAATACATGTAACTCCAGGTCCGTTACAGCCCAGCCAACATGCCCTGATTCCTGGAGCCAAGGCAGGGGGAGGGGCTGTAAACAGAATAAGTTACATAAGCATAAAATAGATGTCATTTTGTCATTTGTAGTTACAGATATTTCTTTATTTTTTTAAGTGTTATGCTATTCTATCAGCCACATGATTAAAACCTCTTACAGGTGCGGTGAATCACACTTCACAGGAGATCTTATCAAAGTGCAGCTAAAAGAAGGGTCAAATTGTGATGGGTAGTTGACTGGGTCACAGCATAGCTGGAAGTGTAGCTCTTGTGTGGCGTTATTGGAATCTTACATAAAAGGGTGGACAAACAGGTCATACCCCAAGCACACTGAAGTAGATGGGGAGTCCTGCTGCACAAGATTTTAAAAAAGCACCTATAGTGGGCATTGGGCTTTTAGGAAGTTGACAAAGACCTCAAGTTCCCATGATGTAATCTAAATTCTCCAGACCTCAATCCAATTGCATAAATCTGATCCATGGAGACCTCATCTTTCAACTTACAGAACTTAAAGTATCTGCTGTTAAGGTCTCACTGCCAGATACCACAGGACAGATACTTAAGGACCCCTTTTGGAGTTCAGGCCTTGATGTTTTGCTGCAAAAATCATACATTTATCAATGCCAGTTTAATATCAAGCCACGGCGAGTAGGACTTTGTATTTTCCACAGTCCTCATAGTACATAGTGAAACATCACCATGGTGCAACAAAAGGATGGGGAGAATTGGATCTCTCTAGAGTAGTTCAATCGGGTTCAAGTCTGTGTTCTGGCTGGGCCACTCAAGGACCTTTGAAGATTTGTCACCCCCTTATTATCTTTTTCGCTGTGTGATATGGGTCGTGGTCTTACTGGAAGATGAACCTTCACCTTATTCTCTGAGCAGGCGATACAAAATGTCTCTGTACATTGCTGCAGTCATATTTCCTTCTATCCTGACTAGTCTCCCAGCGGCTGAAAATGATGCCGCCAATACCATGCTTTACCGTATGGATGGTATTGGCCTGGTGATGAGTGGTCCCTTGTGTCCCCCAAACATGACATTCAGGCATGAGTCCTTCAGGTGGCTTTTGGCAAAACTCCAGCTGAATTGTCATGTGCCTTTTACTGAGGAGTGGCTTCTGTCTGGCCAGTCTACCATACAGGGCTGATTGGTTAGAGTGCTGCAGAAAGGGTTGTCCTCTCCACAGAGCAATACTGGAGCACTGCCAGAGTGACCATCAGGTTCTTGGTCACCTGCCTGTCTATTGCCCTTCTTCCCTGATCGCCCAGATTGTCCCGACAGCCTGCTCTATCAGGAGTCCTGGTGTTTCCAAACTTCTTCCATTTACAGTGGTATGTCAATTTTTCTGTATCCATCCCCAGATCTGTGCATTGATAAATTCCTGTCTTGGAGGTCTACAGACAATTGTTTAGACTTCATGTCCTGGTCTGTGCTCTGTCAACCACAGGACCTTATATAGAAGGTCCAAAAAAATATGTATTTTATCCATCTGAATTTACCACAGGTGAACTCCAATTAAGCTGTAGAAACATCTGAAGGATGATCAGTGTGTCTTATTCAATTTTGGAATAATGCTGTAGCCTTATTGTCTAAAAGTGACTGAATATAAGTGCTTTTTAAAATAGCCAAATGTTATATAATACAGTTTTTATCACCAAGTTATCTTCACATATGCTAAATAACCTTAGCAAAAGAATGCAAAAGCCAGTAGTGCATTTAGTTGTTCGAATTCATTTGAGTCAGCTCTAAATACTTCTAAAGAATAATAGGTATAGGTTTTTCTGACAGTTTAGATTCCCAACAATAAACTGAATACACTGTGTCCCTGTGAAGCCCTCAAGGTACAATTCTCAACAACAGCCTCCCACAATTGCTCTAGTGCAGTTGTTGTTTCCAAAATGTCAGGCCTCTGGTGTTGACACTGAGGTTTCTTAGGGAGCACTGGTAATGAGACGAGCAGGTAGAAAATTGCGAGGTTGGCGGCTGCCGTGATACCGCCTTATTCATGTGGGATCACACTCTGTCACCTTGAGAAATTTTGCAAATTTTAAAAGTCCATTGACTTTCACACATGCAATAGCAAATGTTAATGTGGCTGGAAAGTGTGATTTGCACATAGGTCACCTCTAAAAACTATACTCTTTGTGTTTCTGTGCACACACACAACAGGGGGAAATAACACCCTGGGGTGCTGTGAAGTGCTGAAAATACTTCCAGCTAAGGTGCAACTGGAGACAGGACACCTTGGAGCCTGATTCACTGCCTTGACTTTGAAAACTCAACACGTGCCTGCTGGCTTCCTGCATGCTCCCAAGGAGGGGATTACTCCAGCCAGTCTTATAGTTTGTGACTGGTCAGGCAGTTTGCAAGGATTAGGCAGAGAGAAGCTCTTGTTGAACTAAAGATATCTAGTGATAATTGTAAAGCTTTAGTTGAAAGGTGTGTGTAATCCTTAACACATGCAAGAGACATTATTCCTGTTTCTAACTAAATTTGTTGATGTTTTTAACCAGAATTTACATTGAACAGGGTTAGAAGATTATTTATTATATTATATTATTCCCCATCCCCCACCTTGTGAGCATCATCTGTTTAGCCTTGCCAATCATGACCCACAGATCATGAATGACATGAAGTTTGATTTGAGTCCATGAGACCAACATTCTGCTCATACTGTATGTACACTCACGTGACTCTGCTCTGCTGAATGCATCACTGTGGGTATGCATAGGACATGACTTCCTCTTTAAGCACTAAGCCTTAAGTCATAAGGGACCCAGCTTTTGCATCAAAAAGTCCCGTTCCCCTCTTTACTTCCTCCATGAAGTTTTTTAAAATCTGCTTCCTCCAGTAAAGCAAGTGCCCTGAACTCCCACTGACTGGTCACGTCATGGGTAATTTAGACCACTGACTGTGTGGTTATACAGCTTCACACCATCAATCAATGGGGTACAATCACTCAAAAACCATACCTATCTACCATATCTAGGCAGAAAAGGCCCACATAAAACCTTGAGGACATGGGTATAGCAGACTGATGTCACGACCCCTTTTTAGACCACGTTAACACCAGCTACGTCTTGCACCATGGAGAAAGGGTCCTTTAAGAAAAACATACATACTTAATCGTTATGGAAACCAGTGTACTCTTCAGTGTCTGTCAGTTCCATATACTGTAGATTTGTATTGAGCTGCTTTGTAGACCTTGCACTTATTAGTAACACAAGCCATTGAATAAAGTCATATGGCCTCCATATGAAAATACAATATGTTAAAGCTTCTTTAATAATTAATATATACAATACAATGTTTGCTTGGTAGTTGTGCAAAAAGTGAAAATGTGGTATAATTCATTAAAATCAACTTGTCTCATCATTGAGAACATTTTTTTTTTGTATATATGTTTTTAATACATGTTAAGACTTGATTGTGGATAACTGAATAGATATTTCAGTTTGTTTATTAATGTTATAATGTGCTAATGTGACTGAAAATTGTACTTTTTACTCCTTTTCTTTCAGTCTGTGTGTGTTCTTGCATATGTATAACAGCAGAAGTCCCATTTATTAGTATAATGACCGTAGTGATGCAGTCGATGTTTGCTATGCTTGGTGAAACTGTCAAAAGACAATGCTTATAGGTCAAATTTACAGAAAGGTTGTGCAGAATGCATCTGGATTGGTTGCATTTGTGAGATCGCTTTGTGAGAACTGAAAACTAGTGAAAAACTTTTAAGTTCAGTAACCTGATAAATATGATCTCCCTTGATTTATTTACTGATCCTTTATCCTTTTGAATGTTTCCCTGTTGGCATGCTTTTGTTTGCTTTCCTGCATGTGGTTCTTTGGTTTTAGTTGCCTGTGATAAATTTTGAATTTTTTCTTGAACTCTTTTACTGTATAGTGTTAGCTGTTTTTGTATGTTTTCCGAATGCGAAGTGAAATGAGGAAGTGGACTTTTTTTTCCTCTGTGTTCCTGTTTCTTTCCAGCCCAGCCCATACTGTACTGGTGCTCCAGGAACATGTCCTTTTGGAGCAGTATCTCCTTCAACCTTGCTGTCCTCATGAATTTGCTGGTTGCCTTCTTCTATCCCCTGGGGGGTGTGCGGGGAGGTAAGACTACATTCTCTCTTGGAGTAATCCCTCCTTAATTCTGCCTCAACCATATCTACCTCTATCTCAGACCTTAATCCCACTTTTAAAGCTGTCTTCACACCTAATCTGCTATATAAACATGACTGGGACCCTATACCTGAAATAAGACTTAATCCAAACCTCACCCAGTTTTCAGGCCCTCTCTTTAGAGCCATTGGTAATCTAAAGCATGCCTGCATCCCAGAGTCCCCTCAGTGAACACATATTTTTAATTATAGTGGCTCTTTCAGTGCTAACTAAGACCTTCCAATGCTAGAGTGCCATGTGCGCAACACATAAATCTGCCATTAAACATTAAAGTCATGATTGACATATTAAGCAGTGGCATTGCATTGTGCTCAAGTGAAGAGTTCTTGGGTTAGCGAATGACCCAGGTACACATGTGTAGAGTGAATTCTACTCAATCAGCTCTTGTCCACTGAAGTGCTACTGCGTTCAGACTTTCTAATAATAATAATATTATTTTTATTTCTGTTAATGCATACCAGTCAGAGTGCAAATTTTTCTCATGTCCACTGCATCTACAATGGACATGTGACTGTCACGAATGTGCTACAGAGCTATGGACCAATCACATATGTATTTTTACCATGCGGACAGCAATTATGTGTGTGTATATCATATGTCTGGGGAAGAGGTGGCACCAGCATGCAATATGGTAGCAAGTCCAATCCATGCTTGCAGGACATAATGGTTCTGCTTTTAAATTGTTGGTACCATATACCACAGGATCCCTTCAGCTCCATGCTTCACAAGGTCAGAGTTGTTTTAGGGACTTGGACAATGTTAGGCGCAGCTTTTTATTTTCTTTTTTTTTCTGTACATGTCTATTTCAAATGGGAAACAAAGGGCATTCACATCAAGCAAGAGTAAACATGTGCACCTTATGTACTTGTGCAAGCTGTTGTCTATAAAATATAAACTAGGTCACCACACTGACCCAAAAAAAAAAAAAACACCTATATCCTCATGCATGTTTTTTGTTATACTGGTTCAGCAATTGCCTTTTTTCTTGACTACACCCATAGTACAAATACCTGACTGCTTTAAAGACTGATTATATTTGGTATGAAATCTCACCCACAAATACCTCCTCAAGATTGCAATATGTGAAATATATAAATATCATTTTTTTTTTTTTTTTGCATTTAGCTGTTGCATCTTTGACGAACAGCAAAGGTGTAAAAACTGTGGTCAAGACATTTCAGCCTGTTCAGACACACAGCAGAAAGCATAATTAGTTCCTTGTAATTCATCTTTTGTTCACTTTTTTCTCTTTATTCTCCATGCTACAGCAGGTCATCTTATTTGTTGACTCCTTAACAGCATATTGAATGTGTCCTACATCAGCCTGTGACCTGATAACTGATACCATGGCCCACCCTTGCGTCATTGTCATTGTAGATGCATCCGTAATCCACAAATGCAACCGTAATCTCCTTTAAGATCCGTCCTTACGTATGTCTCCATCATTCCCCATTAATTAGAGCAGTGCCAGCCTCCTCTCAGAGAACTATGGTATAGGCCAGATCCCTAGTAGTGGAAATACGATGCCCACTTCTGACATCTAGTCAGTCTGTAAAATGAGGACCTGGATTAAGTAACCCTTATCCCAGTCGCTGTTACTTCACTCGGTTATGTAACAGTTGGCCCAGACACGCAGAAAACACACACACATACACCCTTATATTATACATATTATTTTCTGTAATACAGAAAGTAATACTGGATTTTTTTTTCTGTGCCTGTGACTTAACATTTTGATGGTCTTGAATGTCTTCTTCTATTGTATCCTTAAATTGTCCTCATTCTGCAGAAAAGGGGCGAAGGGCCTACATTGCACTCTATGGCCTAGATTCCCTTCACATCAAAACAGTTTACTGTATTGTGAATCTCTGTTTACTAGTACTTAAATAGCTGATCTGGAATTTAGGTTCATCCTGTTAGCAGCAACATTCTCATTAGCCACATTCAGGGTCTGGAGTAAATGCAACAGCAACGTGTGTTCAGAATAATGCATATCTGAAATTGATTATTCCTTTTCTGGACATTCTATTGTATAAGGTAATTTTTTGGCACTGTTGTTGAAATAATAATATTATACAAACATAACAGGCAACATATATTACCCATTTAAAAATCTTAGCAATAGAAGAAAATTAAAAAATTACCCACTCAACCTTGGCTCTATCCAATCAAATCATAAACATAAATCAAATGAGAAGTGGCACTAAGACCACTCAAGACAATATTCATACACATATATACACACTCAAGTACATTAATCAGGCATCACCTGCAGATCAGTAACATAAGAAATAAATGGTTTCCATTTGTGACAAACCCTTTTTGTGTTGACCCTTGGTTGACCTTTTAAGGTATATTTAAGGTTTTCCATGGTTTCTCAAAGCCACTGTGAAGTAGTGGGAGCATTAGTCTACTTGAGGTATAGTATATCTAGTTATTAAATTATTGTTGCATAAAGGTGAGCGGGAGTGAAACATGTATAGTTTTTTTATATATATTTAAGAATATTTTGGAATACAAAATATAAAACTGTATTTGGAATACAATATTAAAATCTGCATCACATGCTCAAATAGGCATGTGGGTAAAAAACAATCAATCAAGCTGATTCAGATATGCCAGCTGTAGGGCTAAATTGGTTTGTGTTTCTACTTTACATGCTCGAATGTGGATGCGGACGACTATCCTTTTGCATATTCATGTTGACGTGAAGAGAAGTGACAAATTCATTACCCACGTTTATTGCAAAAGGAAATTAAACAAATAATGGCACAATGCAGCCGCTTTACACGTGCATTTAAAAAAGTATTTTATTTTTATTCTTAATACATTTATCTACTGCCTTTATTTTGGAGCTGTTTTGCACAGCCTGGCCAACTTTCTGCTAGTGATTCTCATGAAGACATGTTTAGAATTTTATGTCTTTCTCTCTCTTTGTGCCCCTCAAATTAATCAATTTTCTGCCCCAAGAGCAAAACAGTCTGTTGTCATCCCATAGAAACCTTCTATTGTTCCCCAGCACCAACTTGCAAAGACAGAAGACCCCCTTTGTGACCCATATAAACTTTTGATTGTTCTGCTCGGGGTCGAGCGGTGGCAGTCCCTTTTGTCTCAGACTTGTCTTCAGAAACCAGCCTGCTGGCCTGTGAGTGGGACATACATTTCATGAGGCCTGCAGTGAGTGGGGAGGGAATGACCTTTGTGAACCTGACATCAGCACCACAGTGTGGTCTGTTAAGCAAAACTGTCTTCACCAGAGACACTATCTACTGTCGAGGGCTTGACCACCCTGATACTACACCAGTAAATGTCTAAAAGTGTCTGTGCTGTGATGTATAGCAGAATAATGCCATCTGTTACTTGACTCCAGTTAGCCATGGTTAATGATTGAGCAGCTTGCTTGTCTAAGGTGTGGCTGAACTTTGTGGTTTCCTAGTCTGCTGCCGGTGAAGTCACAATTGTTCGTGTCGGCCATGCACGCACAAACTTTTAAGGCAGGTCAAGAGACGCAGCGAAGTGTGTCAGGGATAAGAGATAAACACTTGCACATATCATGAGTTCCGCATGATAGCGTACTGCAGAGTGCTAAAGTTATAATATGAATAATGGCACTACATTACGACCCGAAATTGATGTAGCGCAATACAAAGTAATAATACATTAAAAGAAGAAAACCGTCGCAGCACAGTACAAGTCCGTCTTTTTGCCACAATGAATTTGCTGGATTCCTAACATGCAATGTGCTTTGGTGATGAACAAATTTACACGAAAATTAATACATACGGAAACTCAAATTGCGCAGCTACACAAGCGGATTCACCAGAGGAGGTAATAAGGATCAAACTAGGAATTGCAATAATTTTGATGGTGATAAGTGGGGGGTGATTTGCCACCACTTATTTTGGTTTGATAGGCCATTGATAATATCAGCTCTGAAAAGAGACATATTTGTTTGCCCATATTTGAGACTGCATGGGTGTGTCCGGGAGGGAGCCGGTCGAGCCACATTCTGAATGGCTCACTGTCGTCCTCCTCTTCCCCCTCTCCTGCCTGGCGGTGGAATGTGACCATGGGAGTAAGATAAGAACAGTGGAAGTGGGTCAGTGTGTGCGTGTGTAAAGGCAGAGTCTGTACATTGAAAGCCTGATAGTGTAGTTAGCCTGAGAGAGACTTTTCAGAATAGGTCCAAATCGGTTAAAACTGTGTTTACTAGTTCAGCCTCAACACCCAGTATTGTGCAGGAAGGGGTTATCGTACAATCTGTGTGAGTGAATGAACTGAGTTTTATCGCGGTGATTCCGACCATACAGGCACGGAATCGCCGGCGTTGCTCACTACCGCACTCATAACCGAGCGTAACATTAAAGTCCTTAGCAGAAACACAGCAAAAGTCCTAACTGGACGAATAAATGTCCCAACGGGGAGAATTCACAACAACTATTATACTAATACAACTTTCTTTTGTGTGTTTCCTGCAATAGTGAATACACCATGTAAGAAGACCATCACATAGCCCGAGTGCTGTGCTAATCTGGTCTAAGGATTTCCTGCGACTCTCCTGGGGGGCTGTGGTGCTACAGAGACCCCCAGACCTCTAGCCATGTCGTCTGCTGGGCGGCCTCGCACCCACTCACACAGCCATTCACATGAATATTACAGGAGGGCCACTGTATTTTTAGACCAGGCGAGTTATGCAACAGGCACCTGTCATGTGATCTCCACTCAGGGGGAGGGTGAGCTGGAGAGAGAGTGGCCGAGGGAGGGAGAGAGATATGGCTCAAAAGTTGCTTGTGCGCCACGCCTGCAAATCCAACTGACCTGATTTTCCTTCACTGGGCTCTTACGCACACCCACCCACACACACTCACATTCACACAACACGCACATACGCTTCAGCCACACAAATACATGCCCACTCCAACAAGCAGGCGCTTTGAGATCACTGCTGTAAAGCCCCAGAGCTCAGTCTTAAGTGCGGATTACGTGAATGCCAGGTATGCTGGCGTACGAGAACCAACATATTCAGACATGTTGCACTTTCTTTATTGGATAACCTTCCTTCTTCCTCTGTGTTTGTTTACATAGATTTATCAAAGAATGTTTCTGAGCATGCTCTGCCGCAGAGGAACACGCTTTCCACAAAAAGTCTGCTCCTAATTCATAATTCATGAAAAGACAAAAAATATAATAAGTCACAGAACATCCAATTCTCTGTTTTGTTAGGATTCTAGACTTTTTGATACTTTTGCACATGTCCTAAAAATGATCAGTTCAGGAATTTTAGGCTGGAATGTGCACATAATGCCTTACTGTGCCCCTCCCACTTTCTTTCATTTACTCATTTACCTTTATTCTAAAAAATATTATATTATTATACTATTATGCTATTTTAAATACCATAATAAGTGAGATATGAGATTTCTCTCTATTTTATGAGATTTCAGGATCGTCTTATAAAGACTATTGTCAGCCTGTTCTGCAGCTGGGAATGACTGTTTGTATTTATGAAATCTGTGTTTCTTGCATGAAAACAAATAGTTTAAAAGATATGAATGTATTAAATAATATTAAATAGTATTAAACATATGAATGAAATGAAAGTTAGTATTAGTTTCAAATAGTTTTTTACCCAGAGAGGTGACCTAGCGGGTAAGGAAGTAGACTTGTAATGAAAGGGTTGCAAAGCTGAGCTTTATTGTCATTACAGTTACATACATGTTAATTTGTACATAGTAAAATGAAACTACATTTCTCCAGAACCTGGTGCTACATGTAACATTTAAACAATTGAACAAAGTTATATACTGACATAAAGTGCAGTTGTGCGACACAAACTGGGCTGCATAAATTCCAAACGGTCAAGGTGTCACTGAGGTCCCCTTGAGTCCCCACACACTGCTCCCTGGGCACCTTTCATGGCTGCACACCGCTCACCAAGAGTGGTGGGTTAAATGCAGAGGATGTATTTCATTGTCATGTGTGCAATGCTGTCTATCACAATGACATAATTTTCACTGTATTATTTTCTTACTAAAAAAAAAATCATTTTATTAGAATGTAAGTTCATTTTTTGTGGGGGGTACCCGCCCCCTCTTTGTCTCTCTTGGTTTCAGGTACTCTGGAGCCCCATCTGTCAGGGCTGTTGTGGGTTGCCATGCTGGTGTCTCTGGCTATTGTGATCGTGCTTCCTCAGCCCCATGGCATCCGCGCCCTCATCGCCTCCACTATCCTGCGCCTCATTTTCTCTGTGGGCCTGGAACCTACTCTCTTCCTGCTTGGAGCCTTCAATGTAAGTGTAAATGTCTGTGTTTTTTTTACTGAATGAATTGAAAGAAGAAAAAGCATCTTCTTACGGACAGTAGGCCATTGACCTTTGTCATAATTGCTTATTCTGGTCACAAAGGAATTATGTTTTATCTCTCCAGTGTCTGTCAGGCTCTCCTCCTGGTCCCAGACTCAAATTGGAGCAGTTGTCAGCTCCAAATGTCAATACTGCAGTAATAAATTATATCAGTCGATTGTATGAGATTTTATTATTCTAGTTTGCAGTTAAAATGTCTTGGAAGTCCATTATCATGGTTAGTCTGGGTGGAGCTCATGGTTTGTGTGTGACATCATGTGTCTTTTACAGCTTGACCTTTTTCTGTTTTTGACCTGGAACTGCCCAGGGCTGTTGCTTAGGGCATGGAAGGTATATGTGGAAAGTGGAAAGGCCACCTAGTTCATTGACACTCTTGTGCCAACCTAAAAAACTTTATGGATTTAACTCACCATTTTGTATTGAGTTTGAGGCTTATAAGGTGAATATTTCAATATTTCCCCCTTTGTCCTCCAAATTTTTTTTTACAATAAATACTACCGTGTGTGTGTATGAAAACACACACTGTTATGGAAAGAACCGTTCTGTTGTTTAACCCAGTGACTGCTTTTTAAAGCTGGAGGAGCTTTCTATTAAACCCCTGTCACTGGAGTTCTGAGAATCCATATGCCTGTTAAAGCGGCGCCAGCAGCCTTCTCGTGTATCCTACTCTTCCTCAAATTCGTTTAAGCAAGCACAGACACACACACACAAACATACTGCTGAACTTCTGTTAACATCATGTGCAATTTTAGAAAGTTCACGTCCTCCCTTTTGTCTGTTTTCACTACCAGAATTTACTAATTACTGATTTTGTTAAATCATCTACGACTCATTTGTGACTTCACTTCATGACCATGACAAAATGACAAGAACTTCTACTTTCCAAGAACTTGACCTCTCCACCACAGTAAAGCATGACATGAAATGCAAAGCGTTATGTGTTGTTTCATTTCAGTTCAGCATTTGTTGGCACATACGGTATAATATTAACCAAGTCCTGATTTTAGTTCTTTTTTTTTTCAGAATGGACATGTCTTACTGTGCAAGATTGGATTTGTCTGCTGTTAGGTTCAGCCTACAGGATTGAAACTGTTTATATGGTCATGAGTCACCCAGGATCACTGTATGTGTGTGTGTGTGTGTGTCTGTGTGTGTGTGTGTGTGTGTGTGTGGTTGTGTGCGTGCACTCTCTCAACTGTAGGTGTGCAACAAGGTCATCTTTTTAATGAGTTTTGTGGGCAACCGTGGCACATTCACACGAGGCTACAAGGCAATGATCATGGACGTGGAATTCCTCTATCACCTGCTCTACCTCATCATCTGCAGCCTGGGTGTGTTCGTCCACGTCTTCTTCTACAGCCTGCTGGTGAGGGGCTGATCCCCTTTGCATTGTGTTCAACTTTACTTCCACTTTAGACACACATTATTTTTTGGCTGCCTGTGATATCTAACATAATCTTGATTTACATCATGTAAAACCTTTCTTGGAATTTGCACAAGTCTGATGGCAGAGGGGTTTGTGACATGCATTATGACATGATATGACAGGTTCTTGATGATGAAATTATGAAGCAAGAACATCCAAACTCAAATTCATGTGTCAGTAGGGCACCTAACCACTTTTATTCTAACATCATTTGTATTTCTTCTGTTCATCACTCATAGTCCCAATTGATTTACATAATAAATGCTGCTTCTTTTTCTGATATGTTCACTGGCAACCCTAGCCTGAAAAATTGCTGTGTTACATTATTAATTCATGTAAAGTGGAGCATTAGAAAAAACTCAAGGTTTTAATTCACCATTAAAAAGGCTGCAGAATTAAACTGTATAAACAGGCATCATGCACAGAAGTGAACTTAGATGTTCTATCCAATATTATGGATCACTAAAACTGAAACGATTGATATTTGGTAAAATCGGTTGGTTGATAGAATTTGTACATAATTTAATACTGTGTAATGAATTAAGTCCAAGTTCATACATACTACATACCTAAACTATACAGTATATTTATTCCTGTGTGTCTTTCTATGCCACTCTGTTGCGCTCTTTATGTCCAGCACTCACTGTCAATGTATATTGGCCTGCTTCAAAATGATTTTATATCCACATACAAATACTGTGGGTGCAGCAAGCCCTCTGTGCTTCATGTCTGAAATACGCAATGTCATTTGTCCTTGAGTCCCACAGCACTGATGCACCCTCCCATCTCTCCTGTGCAGCTTTTTGACCTGGTCTACCGAGAGGAGACTCTGCTGAATGTGATTAAGAGCGTGACGAGGAATGGCCGCTCCATCGTCCTGACCGCTGTCTTGGCGCTCATCCTGGTTTACCTCTTCTCCATTGTGGGCTATATCTTCTTCAAGGATGACTTCATCCTGGCTGTGGACCGAATACCTAATAAAACCCTGGGTGAGTCTGTGTGTCGGACTGGACTTTTTTTTTTTTTTTTTTTTTTTTTTTTATATATATTAAAATAAAAGTTCCCGCCTGTTTGCCTTTGTTGTATTCTAAATTACTTGTGTGCCAGTAAACAGGTTATGTAAGTTTCTCTTTTCTATTTTCCCCTCGTCTCTGACAGAGAGTGGGGCCAGTATGGTGGGCGAGTTCCTGTCTGCTGGAATATGCCGGAAGGACAGTGGAGAGAACTGCTCAGCAGAGGCCGGAGTTGAAGGTACTCCCCTTGTGTGTGAGTGTGTGAGATATAGTATATGCATGTTATGACCAGTATGCATAACTGTGACATAACTTTTTTATGAGTGTGTGAATGCATGCGCATGAGGTTTGCACCATCCCCAGGGTCATGGGTCACTGCTCAACGTGACCTTGTCTGTGTTCTTGTGTGAAGGGAAGTAAAACACCAGAATTTAAGATGTTAAAGCAACAAAACTCATGTGATCAGCCCTTCTGATCTGGTTAAAGCCAGACAACAGATCTTTTAAACGCTTCACTACTCAGTCAAGAACATCCCATCTATCCCCATCACAGCCTTACCTTCTCCCATTTATTTTATTTATTAGGATTGTGCAACTGGTGAATTTAAGATGGTTTGTGTCTCACATTTGTGTTTTTCAGGCCTGATTAATTAATTTAAGATTAATTCTATATTTAGTAGGTCAGAGTCTCTGTTTCGTTTTTTTCAGTGCACATTGCTGGTGCTGCTTATACAATTGTGTAGTAACTCCTCCGTGCTGTGTTTCTTGATCCAGTGGTGTCGCAGCCATCAGCCGTCGTCATTGAGGACAAGGAGCGCACATGTGACTCACTGCTTATGTGCATAGTGACTGTCCTCAGCCATGGTCTACGTAGTGGCGGTGGGGTGGGAGACGTTCTGCGCAAACCATCCAAGGAGGTGCGCCCTCCTCTTACAAAGCATTAAAATGCAATTTTAACATATCTTGGTTTTATTAATGACACTCAGAACTGACACACACACACACACACACACACACACACACACACATATATATATATATATATATATATATATATTACAGTTCTGATATATATATATATATATAGAGAGAGAGACAGAGACAGAGACAGAGAGAGAGAGAGAGAAAATAATGTGTCTTTTCATTGACCTAAGGTGTTGTTTTTGTCACATCTCCTTTGCTGTTCCCAACTGGGACATGCGTAAACATGGTGACATGAATGCCAATTTCCACGGCTCTTGGCAGTTTCCTCACACCCTGTGTGTACATAATTCTATGGTGTCCATTTAGTCCTCATTTCACAGTAACCTTTTGATCTTTTGGATCTTCTTTGTGTTTTTTTGGTAGGAACCTCTCTTTGCAGCACGGGTCATCTATGACCTGCTCTTCTTCTTCATGGTAATCATCATCGTCCTGAACTTGATCTTTGGAGTGATCATCGACACATTTGCTGACCTCAGGAGTGAGAAGCAGAAGAAAGAGGAGGTGCTGAAGACCACATGCTTCATATGCGGTGAGTAGCAGAGATGCATGTAATTAAGTCCCAGTTCTGTGAATCTGCTTGGACTTGAAGAAGCTCTAGGTTAGTCTGACTGACTTGACTACATTAGATGCTCTTCTATTTCTGTGGCGGTTTCCGGATGGTTTTGCTGACAGAATGAGGATTGGTTCTGTGCTGAAGCGTAAACATTGCGACGCCCCCTCTTCCCAGAAGGCTTAGTCACGGCCGACGCGGAGGAGTGCTTCCTGTTGCCTTTTGGCAAGTGACCATGCTCATTTGTGCAGCAAGCCACATCTCCTGTAAACTCTTCGCTCTCTTTTTCTTTGTGGCTCTGCCTCTGTCTTTTCCACGTCTCTGTCTCAGCAACAGAAAATCATTTTGATGTAGTACTCTGAGTAGTACTCTGTCCTAGGGATGTGTAAAGGCACTACTGCATTTGTATTTGCATTTGTTCAGGCAGCAGAATTGTTTGCATTTTGTATTCTTAAGTCTTAATAGGTGTGGCAATTGTATATTTTATATTTTTTAGTGTACTTAGCATTCAGCTGTACAAGAAGGTGATTTAATTGCATTAATACATTATATATATGCAATAAGTGATTGTAATAACTCTATTCTTCCCCAGAAAAGATAGATAGATAGATAGAGAGAGAGAGATTTTTAATAAAAATCAGCAATTTGATCTTTCCCAAACATCATATTCAGTCAGTGCCACCCATCATCTGCGTATCTGAGTGTTGCTTGCTTGTCTGTAAAAATAGAAATACCGACATTACCAATAAAACCATGTGTTCCATGGAACACACAGCTCCCTCTGTAGCAGAGATTCCCCTTTTTCCACGTGAAGTCACAATAAAAAAAACAATAACTTTAATCACACTTTAATCATGTCACTTTCACATGAGCCACGATGGTCACATTTGTATTCCTTTGTACAAGGGGCAAAAGGATGTGTTTTTAGAAATGCTTTGCTTATTTATTTGTTTGTTTGTTTGTTTCTGTGTTTAAAACCACCAGGCCTGGAAAGGGACAAATTTGACAATAAGACTGTGACTTTTGAAGAGCACATCAAGGTGGAGCACAACATGTGGCACTACCTGTTCTTCATTGTGCTGGTGAAGGTGAAGGACTCCACCGAGTTCACAGGCCCGGAAAGCTATGTGGCTGAGATGATCAGGGTAAGACATCAATCCAATTAGGAGAAAGCATGGGATACAAATTCTAACTTAAATAGAAAAAACTTCCCCAGGCTGCAATGGTTCAAGGAGGTTCAAGGAGTAATTATACAATTATGCTGCAAAACCATATTAACCAGTGAATAATCAGTCAGTTCTGGGTCTTCTTCACAGACAACTTGTCTGACCCCGGTGAAGGCATCCACCTCCACCCCAGGCAGCGCAGTTTTAATTAAGACTCCCAATGGTCACCCTGCAACATTTTTTTGCCTAATTGCAGAATTTAATCCATCACCTCACCCAAAGCCGCTGGATGAGTGTTATGTAATCCTGACTTCTGTGGCTGCCTCTGTCTGTGAAGTTCATTGATGGCATCTGGCAGGTTTACAAGTGGATTCGGAATGTGTTAAATCCCCCCAAAAAGTCGCCATGACGGCCACTTCCCCCACTGCAGTTACCCTCATTCTCTCCACACATGCCCTATTGTCCTTGTCGCCAGGTGGGAGCAGGAGCTGTGTCTCTTGACAACGTGTATAATGGATGTGTCTCTCCCATGCAGCTCACTCACTAACACACTCACACACACAAAGACACGGATCAAGAGTCTCTGAGGCTGCTTCTGAATACATTTAAGTACTGTAATAAACAAGTGTAACAAATCACTGAAATATTTCCTGCCTTAATAAGGACAGTCAAAGAACAGTGGTTGGCCTTTTCTTTCCCTGCTCTGCAGATGGACAAGATAAATTCACTGGAATGGCATGGCCATGATATAATTTGATCAGTTAAAAAGTAGGGGGAACATACTTGGAAAGGGAAAGCCCCCATCGCCGGTTCTTTTAAGTGCCGCACTTTTGTTCTTAATCAGTTCAACCTCACTGACCCAATTGCTTCAGTGCCTCACTCCAGACCCCACGTCTCCCTCTTTTTGTGTTTATGGGGGTGACTGGGATCTTGTGAGCAGTCACCTGATCATGGATTAGGTGATCCTTGCACCCCGGAGGCCATTGCATGCTAAGTGAGGGCTGTCAATTAGGCCCTACGGACTCTAGAGCAGGGGTTGTGACCCGTGCCAAATTATTTCTGAGAACAGCGATCCCTAAACCCAGCCACCCAGTTTGTAATCCCCCCCATGGTTGGGTCATTTCAATTCTCTGCCTGGGCCACCATGTGTATTTTATCATAGCAATTAAAGCCCTATATAATTGAGGAATGTTAGAAGATTCCTGCTTTCTCTCTTTCTCTTCATTAGAGTGCTAGTAGCTATGCAACAGGGATAATGAAATAAATAGATTGTGTGTGTGTAATATTTGTACAATACAAACCAGACTAGGGGAAACAAAACTACTGTTTATCTAAACTGCAAGCAATTTACAAAGAATTGTGTAACAAAAAATACCCACATCAAACACTGATCAAATTTGATTTACCTGAGCCAGTTATTGATAATAATTACATTTTGTGTATAGAGATAGAGGCTCTCTTATCTTATTGTTCTCTGAACAGCAAAACAATATTTTTTCAGTTTGTAGATGTAGGTAGATGTTTGTGGGAGATCATTAATTTTTTTAAAGAGCTGGGACACACCAGCCAGTTTCACTGAAATCAAATAAAACTATTGCTTTCACTTTTTAATAATTATTATTTGTGTCGCTGAGTTACTATTGGGTAAATAGAAAGCACTTTTGCATAGTTCTGTCTTTAGAAGAATACTATATTAAATGAAATACAAATTATACAAATTTTAAATTAATTGCCAACAATATAAAAAAATAAGTTAAAGCAAAAAGCAAGATAAAGCAAGGGCAAAAAACAAATGTGAAAACAATGACAGTTTCTCTGTCTCTGATAAAGAGGTGGCCCTGCAGTGTGTATGTGTGGAAGGGACGCGCTTTGGTTGGCCAAAAGCTTGTGATAATTACGGAGACTGACGTCAGTAGCAGAAGGCCGGGGATAAACAGGCAGAACATGGGCGTTAATTTATGCATCTTGACTCAGGCCCACCAGGCTGGTCGGCGCTCTGCACTGCCTCCTGCATTAATTACCACCTACTGAAGGTGAACCCAGCGAGGTGGAGGTTAGGTGTGCATGTGTGTTTTGTGTTTCAGGTGTGTTTTAGACACTAGCACTATGAAACACAGATTATGGCTTGTTTGGATTATTTCTCACAATATTAAGACGCTGACAGATATTTTATCAAGGTAAAGTAGGGTAACCAGATAGAAACAAACCAAATGTAGCGCTTGTGGAATGTGGAACGCTTTGTCCTGTATTTATGGATATAAATGCTTTCTTTGAAGTTTGCCCACTAAAAGGAAATGATCAGTCTATAATCCCAACGGTAGGTTTATTTTAACAGTGAGAGACAGAGCCATAACAATTAAAATCCAGAAAAATCAATTTCTAAAATAGTTAGAAATGAATTCACATTTTCATGAATGAAATAAGTATTTGATCCCTTTTGCAAAACCTGCATTAGTACTTGGTGGCAAAATCTTTGTCTGCTATCAAGGGGGGTCAGATGTTTCTTGTAGCTGCCACAAGGTTTGCACAAATCTCAAGGAGGTTTTTTTTTCTGCTCCTCTTTGCTGATCCTCTCCAAGCCATTTTCAATGCCCTGGCTGAGGGAAAGAGATTCTCACCCAAGATTTGATGGTACATGGCCCCACCCACCCTCCCTTTAATGTGCTGCAGTTGTCCTGTGCCCCAAAGAATGATGTTTCCACCTCCAATGTTGTTATTTGAGTCACAGGCAGTATTCCTCCTCCTCCAAACATGGCAAGTTGAGTTGATGCCGAAGAGCTGATTCCCAAGATTTGGCTCTCATCTGATGAGTTGAATCTCCATGAAGTGAGAACTTGCATGGAGCTCCAGACCAAGGAAGATTGACTGTTATTTTATGGTTCTTCCACTTGTGAATAATCGCACCAACTGTTGTCACCTTCACGCACAATGGTTTCGTAGCCAGTTCTAGATTATGGCTAGGTCCGGGTTTGTCTCTGCAAATGTTGTGGCTTTGCAAACGCTCATTGAAAAAATGCCACAGTAATGCGTGCATGAATAATATTATTAGTGTGTGTTGTACAGGCAGTGTGTAATAGCAAATAACAATAAAGACATGTCTAATTTATCTAGCGCAGGGGTCGACAACCTTTAACACTCAAATAGCCATTTGGACCCAGTTTGCAAAATGAAGAGAGCACAGCATATATCGTTTTTAATTTTTTTGTATAAAAACTTGGCTAGGGTGTTGCTCGTGAAATTTTATAAATACAGTGGTTTGGCAGGCATATACAACTACACTCACATGCTGTCAGGAGCTGTGCTGGAGTGCACATTCGCAGACATCCCTGAAGAGATGGGTTTGGGCTGAATGCAGTTGGAAGGGGGGTTGTAATGGTTTCCCACAATGTTGTAGTACAGGATCCATTCGTCCAAAACAGCAGCCTGGAGGCTTGGTCGGGGCACGTGAGCGAGATTGGGAATCGGGAAATCGTAACAGACACAGAGGTAAATCCACAATCGGAACCAGCGTGACAGTCCAAAACACGCAAGAAGCACATCACCATACAGAGGATACCGTTATTTTGGTCTGTGCAGGGGGGTCCTGCGTACCTTCTTCCCAGTCGGAAGTCTTGCGGGAATCATGGCAGCCATTTGTGACTCATATTTTGAGCTCCATATTACACATAGCATTTTAAAGGTTTTTTTTAGTATTTATTTTTTGCTTTTATATAGGTCTTAGTGGTCCCCTAATACAGTCTCTTTCTGAAATCAAGCCTTGGACCATAGACAGGCTCAGGGAACTCGTATTAATAATCTCACAACGTGATATTTTCATGCCAACCTTTAATGTTTATAAAATGAAGCCACAGGGAGCCACAATGTAAGGATGAAAGAGCCACATGCGGTTCCAGATGCTCCCCTGATCTAGCACCTTTGTTACAGTATTCTTGTAAACGTGCGCACACATATATGGCATATGCAATTTAACTGTTGTTAGTCCATAATGAAGCTGACTGCCCTTAGTCAGAATGCCTATATGTGCTAGCAGGCACAGAGTCTCTGATCAGGTGGGCTGTGCTGACGCTGTGACGGAAACCGCAGCACATCCTGTCACTTATGATATAGGCCTATTTGCGGTGCTAGTAATGAAGACAGCTCTTCCGTCATTTCCATTGAAGCAGCTCAATTTTATGTGGCTAACACGTCCTCTGACTTACTGGCACTGTTGTCATTTGTAAACACTTCTTAAGTGGTCTTGGTGGAGGGCTGCGGGGGAAGGGGTCCGTGCAGGTTACGCGACATCATAAATGTCAGAGGTCAAATTACCATGTTAAATGACTGTTATTATTATATACATTTTTTCCCATAAGCTTTACACAAATACACTATTAACAGCCCACACCCTTCACAAGAACCCATGCAGGCTATTTAAAGCACACTAAGGTTGAAGCCATTTGGAAAAATAGTGGTGCACAACATTGAATTTTGAGTCTTGGGTTTCCATCTTTCACTCAGTGAATAAAGTAGCGTGCTGAAAAAAAGTGCATTTGTGGTTTCCCAAATCTAAGAATTATTTTATTAACTTAAATAGTGGATGACCACAGCTCTGCTGCATGGAGTTCCCCTTTCTGCAGAACATGAGAAATAAGAAACATATTTCAACATCTAATGTGAGATTGAGTTCAGCGCTGGCGTTTTCTTGTGAAATTAGGCAAGGCTAGTCATGTTAGGTAGACATAACTAATGCTCTCAAGAATCCTGCTTGTACATTTGTTGCTCATTATAGTGACAGCCATTGAATTGGATTTGTTGTTTTGGAAAAAATATTACAAAAAAAGCTTAGTTGAGCCCAAGTTAATGTTCTTTGAAGAATGAATGATCAACATTTGTAATAAGGGAAATCCAAGCTAGTGAGGAAGAGCAGCAGCGTATCAGAATATGGGGCAGTGATGATGACATGAGCAGTGAAGAAGTGCAACATGACTGGCGAGGCAGCTGTCGTTACCATGTGGATTCGCCGGATGGATGAGGTAAACACAAAACCCACTGTGCGAGTGTGTATGCGCGCAGGATGTCAAGCGTGCATATAGCACTCTCAGAATGAGTACGAGTAACGCATGATGGTCTGTGTGATTCCCCTGCCCCGGGTACTGGGTTTGGGGCCTGGCTGCGGCACTTGGCAAGGCCACACGTTCACCCCCACAAAAGCAAGATTAAACACACACACACAGACGTGTACGTTAATACCGACCCACACACTTAGACCGAAACCCGGGGACTTTTTCAGCCTTCACAGCTGTGTTTAAAGACGCCATCAGCTCAGAGATTCACAACAGCAATTAAGATGCATATGTGTCCAAGAGGGAAAGGCCTGGGCTTGTTAGAGGACACTGAGACACCTTCAGACTAAACAGTGATGAAGGACAGCAAGGGGAGAGGACGTCAGCAGGTAGAATGTGAGCTTGTGCCGAAGTGTCCAATCACCTGTCACTTCTCTCAGTAAGGCATTTGTCCTACTGCATGGCAATACAAGCACCCTTCAGCAAACAATTTTAGTGGCAGTATAAAATGGTGCTGTTCCACAAAAGGTTTTTTTTTCCCCATCCAGTTTTTTCCCCCATCTAGTTCAGTTGAACTTAAAACGGTTAAAAATCCCCAGATGGTGGCTGCTGCTTCTGATAGTTCAGCTGCACTGATGGTTACAGTATGGAAAGGATGATGAGAGTATTTTCCGGAATGCTCCGTCAAGTTAAGATGCCTGATTCTGTGAAATTTGTACGAAATGCTACAAATGCATTCCAGTTTAAGACCCCATACTTCCACGAGGCATGTGATTTATTTTTTTTATTATTTCTTTTGAATAACTCATATTACTTTAGATGGGTTTTGACGTAAGTCCCTACAAACAAAAAGCTGATTCATGGGTGAGATATTTAAAAATAATACATACATTTCATAAATAAAAAACTCTTCCAATAGGCTAATTGAAATGAATAAAATAGGATACAACTCTAAGAGAACAGTAAGAGCCTTATCATTATTTAAGCAATAATTCTCAAGGACACCAATGCCAGTATTTCATGCGTCTCATATTATTAGAGCATGCCATTCATTTTTTTGAGGATTTTGCAAGAATAAATATGTCATGTGACAAATGCATCATGTGACAAAATGTGAAACAAACGTACAGGTTATTTAAGAGGTTTACGCTGTGATGTGTGTGTGCGTGTAATACACACATTTATATTGCATTTTAAGCAGAGACAGCGGCTAGTTTTGTAAAAGTGAAAATGATAGGTACACACGTGGACCAAATTGTTGGTACCCTTCAGTCAATGAAAGAAAAACTCACAATGGTCACAGAAATAACTTTCATCTGACAAAAGTAATAATAAATAAAAATTCTATGAAATTGAACTAATGAAAGTCAGACATTGATTTTCAACCATGCTTCAACAGAATTATTTAAAAAAATAAACTCATGAAACAGGCCTGGACAAAAATGATGGTACCCCTAACTTAATATTTTGTTGCACAACCTTTTGAGGCAATCACTGCAATCAAACGATTCCTGTAACGATCAATGAGACTTCTGCACTTCCCAGCAGGTATTTTGGCCCACTCCTCATGAGCAAACTGCTCCAGTTGTCTCAGGTTTGAAGGGTGCCTTTTCCAGACGGCATGTTTCAGCTCTTTCCAAAGATGCTCAATAGGATTGAGGTCAGGGCTCATAGAGGACCACTTTAGAATAGTCCAATGTTTTCCTCTTAGCCATTCTTGGGTGTTTTTAGCTGTGTGTTTTGGGTCATTGTCCTGTTGCAAGACCCATGACCTGCGACTGAGACCAAGCTGTCTGACACTGGCCAGGACATTTCTCTCTAGAATCCCTTGATAGTCTTGAGATTTCATTGTACCCTGCATAGATTCAAGACACCCTGTGCCAGATGCAGCAAAGCAGCCCCAGAACATAACAGAGCTTCCTCCATGTTTCACAGAAGGGACGGTGTTCTTTTCTTGATATGCTTCATTTTTCCGTCTGTGAACATAGAGCTGATGTGCCTTGGCAAAACGTTTTTGTCTCATCTGTCCATAGGACATTCTCCCAGAATCTTTGTGACTTGTCCACATGTAGTTTGGCAAATTCCAGTCTGGCTTTTTTATGATTTGTTTTCAACAATGGTGTCCTCCTTGGTCGTCTCCCATGAAGTCCACTTTGACTCAAACAACGACGGATGGTGCGATCTGACACTGATGTTCCTTGAGCGTGAAGTTCACCTTGGATGTCTTTAGAAGTTTTTCTGGGCTCTTTTGTTACCATTCGTATGATCCGTCTCTTTGATTTGTCTCTTTGATTTGTACCATCATTTTTGTCCAGGCTTGTTTCATGAGTTTTTTTTTTTTTTTTTTTTAAATAATTATGTTGAAGCATGGTTGAAAAGCAATGTCTGACTTTTATTAGTTACATTTCATCGAATTTTTATTTATTATTACTTTAGTCAGATTCAAGTTATTTTTGTGACCATTTTGAGTTTTCTTTCATTGACTGAAGGGTACCAACAATTTTGTCCACGTGTGTATGTAATCAATTATACAAACATGTGTGCATACATTTTGAGTAAAATTATTAGGGCTTTTTTTTTTTTTTTTTTAAATGAATACTGTTATTTTGACAGCTATAAAAAATGGAAAGAACCATAATCATAAACATGTTTAACCTTAACGTATTATTGTGTTAATTGTGTGTGTGGTTGTGTGCAGCACACATTTTAATTGGCTAAACCTGGTGTGTTTTAAAATACAACCGAAAACCAAGCTGTTCCAAACATAGAATCAGAATCAGAAAACCTTTTTAATCCCGAAGGAAATTGCTTAATTAACGATGACAGCACTGACATTGATTGTACGTGATTGAGTTATGTCAATATATAATATCATTGATATGTAGCCCTAAGTTGATTGAATTCTTGGAGACCAAGATGAAGATTTATTCAATATCATCAATGCTGAATGTATGTTTATGCAGGAGCATAACCTGGACTGGTTTCCACGCATGAGAGCCATGTCTCTGGTGAGCAGCGATGCTGACGGGGAGCAGAATGAAATCCGGAGCCTGCAGGAGAAGCTAGAATCCACCATGAAGCTCGTGGCCAACCTGTCTGGCCAGCTGACTGAGCTGAAGGAGCAGGTGGGTTGACCCTCCTTTCTTCTTCATCAAAGTCTTCATTAGAACTTATATTCATGGCAAAAAAAACAACACAATTGGAAGGTAAAAAGCACATTTCCTTCTCCGGCACAGACTTGTGCTCGTATTTGTTTTTTATTCTGTGTTTGTTTGTTTATTATTATCTTTTTTTCTGTAAGAAAGGTCACTTAGAGCAAAGGGCACTGACTCATATTTCTCTTATCACTTCACCTCGACATCTGTGGTACGAGACCTGTCTCTCCACTGCGTCACGGCCATGGCTTTCACTTTGAATCAGCCTTCAGCAGTCTAGACATCATTCTCTGAACTGGAGCAGTTCGCTTTTTACATGAAGGCGAACACGAAATGCCACGGGCCCTGACAAGGATCACAATAAACAACAAAAAAATTCCATTCGGTTGTGACAAAGAGGACCGCAAAATCATCGCCGGTGACATTTGAACACTTGAGCCGCACGAGCGCAAACCGTGTGGCTGCAAGTGGGAAGTTGTGTTTCTGGTTTAGAGTAATGCAGTGGTTGAAGGTGGGTGAGTTTGAGGGGTGAGGGGGGACCCAGAAAGCAGAAGTGTCTGTGAGGAAGCAGGACTGCATCGACACTCTCAGCAGACATGAGGAAATGGTCAACGTGTGACTGAAAATACGGTGACTAGAGTACAGAATCTTCCACATTTCGCTTGTACACATCAGTCAGTCTTTTTACTGAGGGGACGGATAGAGAGAACATTTTTTACACTCTGGATTCTACTGAAATTCGTTCTCAAAAGTTTTTCACTAGTTCACCAAAGTAGTCAAAGTAATTTGTTCGGTAATGTATGGGCAGTATGGGAATTACTTAAATAATTCAGAATGAGGTGGCAACGTGACCAAAACTGTTATAAACTTTGTTTATAAAAAGGGCAGTTTATTCTCTTCTCTTTTCTCTTATTTTTACTTATTTATGTAAATCCTTAGGGTTATAGATGACACGACTGAAATTACCAACACCGCTGGATTTCTTCTACCAGAAAATTGCTAAAGTTTTGGCATCCATTTATTTTCTTTATGTGCATTGGACTGACACAAGAGAAAAAAAACAGACAAAAGTGCCAAATTTGACAATTTCACTCAAAAGAACCCTCGACTTAATTTTGGTTGCAGACACGTTGGAAATTACTGAAACCAGTCGCTTCCTATAACCATCAACAAGCTTGTGACACCGGTCTACCTTAATTTTCGACCACGCTGTTCTGATATCGCTCCATAAATGTTTGATCAGATTTAGACCCAGACTCAACGCTGGGCACTTCAGAAATCTTCAACCAAAAATGTGGGGTCATTGTCCTGCTGGAACAGCCATGACCTCTGTTGCAGACCCAGCTTTTACCCAGAAAAAAAATCTTTTTGTAGGCTACAGATTTCATGAAGCCAGTCAAGGCACCAAAACTTCCACCATGTTTGACTGTAGGTACTGTGTTCTTTTCTTTGTAGGCCTCATTCAATTTTCTGTAAACACTACAAAAATGTGCTTTGTGGGGGGAAAAAAACCCTCTACCTTTGTCTCATCTGTCTACAAGATGTTCTCCCAGAAGGTTCTTGGGTTCAAGTAGGTTTTGGCAAACTCCAGTCTGGCCTGTTTTTCCGCCATTCTGACTTGCAGTCTTTTAACAATTTTTCTCATCCATCCACATCCAGGGAGATTAGCTACAAAGCCATGTGCTGTAAACTTCTTGATTTTTGCACACAGTGAACAAAGGAACTTCCCTACAGTTTTTGTCCTCAGGCAACCCGCTCCTCTTCTGTCTGTTCTCCATGCTTGGTGTTGTACACACAGACACACGACAGTCAACATTTTTCCATTTTAACTGGTTTCGGGTGCTTTTTGCTATATTGCCAGCACCTGTTTCTGCCACAGTGGTGCATTTGCCACACTGGGCAGTGGTGGCCAGTTAAGGAAGCGGCCCTGTAATCACAAGGTTGCCGGTTGGAATCCCGGTCCGCCAAGGTGCCACTTAGCGAAGCACACTGCTCCCCGGGCGCCTGTCATGGCTGCCCACTGCTCACCAAGGGCAATGGGTTAAATGCACAGGACACATTTCGTTGTATTTTACAATGACAGTCACTTCACTTTCACTTTTGTGGTTGCAAAATATTTCTTGGAGCATTTTCTGAAAAAAATGCAGGTATTACAATGAACGATCGATGAAATTAAAATGATGCAGAGTGGAGGGGATTAATGCTTTTCATGCATTTTAAACCTAAGTAGACATATACTGAACGTTTTCTAACATCTGAAATTCTGACCAATCTGTTTCTTTCTAAATGGGCACACTCCTCTTTTAGTGTGTGTGTGTGTGTGTGTGTGTGTGTGTGTGTGTGTGTGTGTGTGTGTGTGTGCATGCTCCTGAACATGCCTATTGTATCCTGAAGAGGACAGGCTGGAAAACAAGCCAATCTTTTCATAAACACTTGGCCCAACAAGCCCAGCTTCTGTTGCATCATTCCACACTTTAATGACTTAATTAGTTTTCATGTGCACATACAAAGGGGGACATTCTGCTGTTGCTGAGGTTAACCTCTGTCCTCCCCTCTGGCGCGTCCTATCAATTTAGCCCTTTTCATCCGGCGTACTTCCTCTCTGTGCTGTTTGCTATGATACAGATTTTTATATCTCTCTCTATCTCTATCTGATGATAGCCTTGAAGCAGGATTTATGTTTTTCCTTTTTTCATTTTATTACCATTGCCCTAGCCTGGTATCTTGGGTAAAAATTTCACGTGCGGTCTAAAAAGTCTAAAATCTGTAGGAAAAAAATGAAAAACATCTCTTTCTATTGCTCATCGTTTCAGAAAATGAAATGAAAATGAAATTTCTGTACTTGAGGCTTTCATTTTGGGTTAGTTGTGCACTGTGCGGTTTGGACCTGGCAAGAGGGCGACTTCCTTTTTCTTTTATTTTTTTTTTCTTCTTTAAATATATGTAGCATCTCAGTATCGCCGAGGTATCTGGTCTGAACCCTGGAGAAACAAAAAATTTACTGATGTCCTACTTTTTTTTTTTAGATGACTGAGCAGAGGAAGCAGAAGCAGAGGATTGGACTCTTGGGGCATCCCCAGCACATGAATGTGAACCCCCAGCAGCCAGCGTGAAAGAGCATCCAGCCAGGGTGTTTGCTTTTGTATGTTAGGGACGAGCAGGGCGGAGCTGTTTGTCAACCCCTATCCTCGCATACCGACTGCAGCGAGTGTGATAAGCGTGTAGCACACCAGTAAACATACTAGTTACACCAGGTAATATGTATTTATTTTCATAGGCCATTGAGAAATTGCAGGACAATGCCCCCCTCCCCCCGTCCAGTTCCTCTCTGTCTGCCAGTGCAGTTGAGATTGGTGCCAATATTGCGACGTGAGAGAGAAATCACTTCCAGGGCCTTTTACTGGGTGGACTTGAGACACAGCAGGCCTGTACTGTATGGTGCAAAACTAGGATGAGGTAGTGCAATGTCTAGATGCTGCTTGTTCTGTTTTATTGTTTTTCTCTCAAGTATAGCAAGCAGTGTTTTAAGTCTTATTTTTGTAATTTGTGCAATATTAACACTTTAATATGCAAGCATTTTGATCTGTACGTGGGGGGAAAAGTATTTTGGGAGTATGTGTAAGTACTCCTTAGCACATCAGGATTGTATCTGAAAATAGAAGTCAATGCAGTTCATTAGTAGAGACCTCTGAGAAGGCTTTCTATTAGACGTCTGGATGTATGGCATAGCATGTCTGTTTTGTATTTTATTTATTTTTATTTATTTCATTTCAAAGTCTTTGTTTAAAGTGGCACTTGATAGAATTTTCCATTACAATGAATTCTCTTTTCCCTTTACACTCAGCTGTTCTCTTTGTACGTAGTCGCTTTTTGCCTTCTTATTTGTAGCAGGGAAATTAGTCCTTTTAGGCCATTTTGATTTGGGACCGTAGGGAATTAAACTTCTAATTATTGTCTTAATTCTAAGTTACAGGTTCTTCTCGCAAACTAACATCATACTTGCTATAGCTCTAAAACAGGACACTGCGTTTATGCCTGTGATAGGAGTGAATCCTGCCTGGATGAAATTTTTTTTTATTATTATTTATTTTTTATATTTTATCAGTCTCTGCAGGCAGGTGGTGTTGGGTTCAGTACTTTTGTTTTGTTTTAAAACGTGTATATATGTCCGCAGAGTCTTTTGCTATTGTATAGACACACACTTTCAGAACAGGCATCATAAGGTTCACACCGGAGTTACTAAGTAAATATACTGACTTAAGTTCTAAAAATCAAAGATGTAGTATAAAATCAAAGAAGTATTTAATAAAACGTGTAATTCACCATGATTGGCTAGTTTGTTTTTTGTTCTTGGGTAAAATTGGTGGGGTTTTTTTCCCTTTGTATATTGTTTTTATAGGTGTGTCCTCCCGTCGTATCATACGCAATCTGGTTCTTATTAATGGCTTTTCTGATACTAACAGAAAATGTTCTCAAACCAGGCAAAGCTGCAGATTGAAGGACTCGGACCATTGTGCTCAGTCAGGCTGAGCTTTGAAATCCCCTCCGGTGGCCTGGATTCAGATTGAAACACGGTGGTTCGGTGACACATAGACAAAATAAAGACGGGAAAGTTTGTCTTGGCTCTTGTTTGACGCTGCTTCAAAAAAAAAAAAAAAAACATTTTCTCACATGTTTAACATGCCCCATTAATGAAGTTTTTTTATTGTCTTGAATCTTCCCTTAATGCTTTTTTTTCTTACACGTGGACGAAGGGAAAAGGTTACAGAGCTGTCATATCATTTTATACATAGCTTGTTACGAATGCAATATAATACTTAACACGCAGGGCCAGTCTCCCGTTCGTGGATCGAGGCTTGGTGGCTTACAGAGTGGAGGGTCGTGGGAGCCTCGCATTCAGGGTGATATTTGCGTCATGAACACCAGGGACAGTGTTGGAAATCCAGGCCGGGGCTCGGGCATGTGCGATCCGAGCCAGACTGTGAAAATGAAACCGACTGCGGGGCGTCGCACAAGCGGCGCACAGGCGCACAGAGTTCGAACTCTTGACGTCGCCAAATAAATAGCTGGCCGCAAATTGCGCGATGGAGCAGCTTTAGATCAGTTGTCGATCACACCGGTTTTCACCGCGAGAAATGTGGTTCTGTTTTAGAAATCGTGCGCACCGAGCGTGACGTCCACCGGTCACTATTTACACGGATACTTAATTATTTACAATTAATATTTTATTTGCAAAGAACGCTGTGGGTTGCCAGGTTGTTGCGACACCGTACCAAAACTGTTCAAGTGTCCGCCCCTCTGAAACTGAAATGGTGCTAGATTCCCATGGCAAAAACCGCTCCTGCGATTCATTACATTTCAGCCCCCGGCAGCTTTATATAACCGCGCGTTTGGAACAGGTCCGAGGAACCGGTGCGAAATCGGCGGGAAACCCGCGGACCTGGCAACCCTCCTGGCCGCGGCCGCGCCACCGGAGCGCTCTTGGCCGGGAGCACGCGGGGCGAAAATAACCGAGTGACGTCAGTCTCAGGGATCCGGTCCGCCGCGCTCGCCGCCCGCCATGAGGAGTTCAACGTGACAGAAGCAGGCGGGCCGCCACGCCGGTCCCGGGAGCGCGCGCACGTGTACGTGCAAATGGAGGCGTAATCCTCATTTCCTTGACTTATAATGTCGCACGTCGCATCGATTTCAACACTATGTGCCCGTAGCGAATGAATTAAAAACATGAATTGTCTTGTGCAATTAATTTGTAATCTTAGGTCTGCAGACCGGACGTATTTGTGTGCTGTTTGCTCGTTTGCTGTTTTATTAAATTTTTACTTGTTTTTTTACGTTGTAAATTCTGTGCAGGTGTAATTACACGTGGACGTATGGTCGGTTACGTGGTCGGTTATTCATGCACAAATTCTTCAATCTCAGCACATTTTTCCCCCCAAAAAATGTAAATACGTCGTCTCGAAATATTTTGCAGCAGGAACGTGAAATGCACCATTTAATAATGACACTTGTAATAATTCGCGTATTTAATAATGAGGCGCGTGCTCGTGCGCGCCACCGCCGGGGCCGCGCGAGAGCGTGGTGCTACACGGGACCGAGGCCCCGCCCACCCCGCCGAGCCCGTGCCGGCCCCGCCTTTAAATACGGAAAGTGGGCCGCTCCGTGGCGGGGGCCGAGAGCGCCGTCCGACACGTGAGGCTCATGTGACGGAGGCAGGCCGGGCTGCGAGCGGGAGACGCGTCTTCAGTCACAGGGTTTATTAACACGTAGTCCGGTCCACACACGCTCACACACGCACGCACGCACGCACGCTCGCTCGCTCGCTCGCTCACACCCGGATCCCCCGAGCCACCCAGCGGCAGCCGCGGCGTGCCGGACCGAGCGGACCGACGTGCGAGGAGGAAATATTCCACATTTTCGCCGAAACTTCCATTCGGGAAGAACATGGAGCGGATTACGAGCGCGCAGCCTCCGCCATGTATGGCCAAGCACGCCGCGCTGGATATAGCCGACATGTCGGGGTAAGTCCCGCTCCGCGCCGGCGTTCCTGCAAAGCGGCGATGATGTTATAGCATTCATATTTACAATAATTACTTAACGCTGTTCCGTTTTATTCCCCGTAGGATGGATTTCCCCATGTATGTATACAAGCCCCGCAGGGTGAAGCGTGGAGAGGACAGCAAGGTACTTTTCTCCTCAGTGTTGCTCGTTTTAACTTTGCGAAAATGACACGCGTATAAGTACGCAATAAGTCATCTTTCTTGTTTTGTTGGGGTTTTTTTTTGTTGTTTGTTAAAAGTTTGCAGTACGTGATTAAACGACGTCCAGAATTCTTATTGATTTATTTTTTGATTTATTCCGCAGGACACGTATAAGCTGCCCCATCGGCTGATCGAGAAGAAACGGCGCGACAGGATAAACGAGTGCATCGCGCAGCTGAAGGATCTGCTGCCCGAACATCTGAAACTCACGGTGAGGAACCCGCAGAGTCGGAACTCCGTTCACTTGGACTGAGTTTTGAAGGGGAAAAAAAAAAGAGCTGAAGCGCCACCTGTCGGCTGTGGATAGAACTGCAGCGCCACCCATTTTACCCTTCCTGCGTTCACCGTTCTTCCCTAAAATGCCTGCGTCTTCCTACGAATCCTCACACATCTCCACATTTACATTATGATCTGTCTGCAGTTTCAAATGTTTATAATGTTTTAGAGGAAACATTTTCCAGAAATTTCTATGGTTGTAAACTTTGCCTTTTTTTAATGTGGGACGTCCTGCGCTGTCCCACTTGAAATGTCTAGATTAGTTTAGATGTTGTTGCTGTCGCTCGCCATACATGAACGTTTCAGTCCTGCCCCGCCCCGCTGTCCTCTGCCCAGAAAGTGTTACGTAAGAAAGATCAACGTGCTTATCGAAGGTCTTCCTGTTTTAGACGCTGGGCCATTTGGAAAAGGCCGTGGTGCTGGAGCTCACGCTCAAGCACGTGAAGGCTCTGAACAGCCTGCTGGAGCAGCAGCAGCAGAAGATCATTTCCCTGCAGAATGGCATGCATATCGGTGAGCCGGCCTGCTTGCGCCCTGGTGTAGCATTCCACAGTAACGCATCGTTGCGTAACCCACCACGAAGGGGAAAAAAAAACACGTGTTAAAGCCTTACTCTTCATGGCCGCTAATAAAAAGGTTTTAAATCTGATTTTTGCTGCTTGCAGGTGACCATGTCAGTGATTGTCCGGAGAACAGTGAGGAGATGTTCCGTTCCGGCTTCCATCTGTGTGCCAAGGAAGTCCTGCAGTACCTGGCCAACCAAGATAATGGTGAAGACCTGGCGCCCTCGCGCATTATCAACCACCTGCAGAAAGTGGCCACCGAGGTGCTGCAGGGCGGCCACAGCGCATGCAGCGAGGAGCCCAGCCACAAGGCAGCAGAGAGCCGCGAAAAGCCGCCCATGTCCCAGCCCGCCACCGCTGCCGAGGGCCACGCCAAAAACTGCGTGCCCGTCATTCAGAGGACTTACACCCACGGCAGCGGGGAGCAGAGCGGCAGCGACACCGACACGGACAGCGGCTACGGGGGCGAGGTGGACAAGAGGGACGCCAAAAGGGGGGGCTACTACGGCAAGGAGGGCGAGCTGAAGTACGGCCTGGCCGACAGGTTGGACAGGGGCATCAAGAAAGAGACTGACGAGCCCCAGGCCAAGCGGGCACGTGCCGATTCGTCTGAGGACGAGTCCCAGTCCGGCCACGAGGTGGGGGTCGGAGGTCACAACGGCTACGTGAGCTTCTCCCCCCACCAGCCGCCCCTCTGCATGCCCTTCTACCTCATCCCCCCGGCAGCCGCCGCAGCAGCAGCCTACCTGCCCATGCTGGACAAGTGCTGGTACCCCGGAGGGATGCCCGTCTTGTACCCGGGCCTCGGCGGCTCTCCGACAGGCCTTTCTCCGGAGAAGCTCCCATCGTCCCTGGTCATGTCCCCGAGGGTGGGCTCCCCCGTGGGCCACCAAACACCCATGGACTCTCCTGCTCTGCTCCAAGCCCTAAAGCAAGTGCCCCCCTTAAACCTGGAAACCAAAGACTGAACAAAAAGAACTAACTTTTACTTTTTTTATTGTGCTGGCAGCCGCCCACTGAATGTTTGGTGTCTTTGGGAGCGGAACGTTCCGGCATGAAGGGACGATAGCACCTACTTTCCGTCCCTCAGCCACATCAGCAGCCCTTCAGCCCCGTTTAGCACAAACCCCGCCCTGAGAGAGCAACACAGCCACTCAACACACACACACACTCACACACACACACACACCCCCAGTGGCCAACGCCGTCCGTAGCCTGGTCCTGAGAGGGACCCGAGACAGAAGAGGGCCCTGCTGGTGTTTACATCTCGTGACACTGTGAAGAAGGTCAATACAAGGACACGTCAACGCCGAGACAGTTTTGGTCTGAGGATAATGTTTTTTTTTTTTTAGTTTTTCCTTCTCAGGACCTGTGTTTTGAATGTTGAAGAGTTACGAAAGAAACATGTAGACAGCCCCAAATGATCATAATTTGCCCCTTTGCACACACAAATATACACACACAGACACACACATAAATGGTTATGTGTTGAATGTATAAAAAAAAAAAGATGAAACCCCTATAGATGCTGCTTTTCTCAGTTTTTTATTTTTTACATTCTGTAGACATTCTGGCTTGACCACTTTCTCTATCTGTGGCCACTGAAAGTCCTTTCGAACTCGAACGCAAAAGCAACACACGTCATGTTCCTCACCGGTTACTGCACCTTGCCTCCCGAACCGACCCCCCACCCTGTAGTCGGGCCTGTTGGAGACTGGAGGGGACACTGCGGAGGTCATTCGTGTAAATAAGAGCAGGATGTAATCGCGAATGCATTTTAGACTTAAGTTTGTAACTCATTACTATTTTTGTGCAAGTAGACAGAGTTATCGTGAAGTTCATGTCTTGTATTGACACCTTATTGGGTTTTTTTTCCCTGTTTTGTACTACTTGTGCATCTTTTATTTTTTATACGTGACCCACAAATTGCATTCTGGATAGCAACCTGAGGGAGTGTAAGGTGACTGTCCGCTGCATTGCCAAGAGAACGTGTACATAGCCCAATCCAGTCTGGAGCTGGATGTGATTTCGCACCATGCCCTATATTCATTTCCGGTCCAAATTTAAGACAGATCATTGTTCATGCTGTTGCCTTTTATTTGTTTAAATGCGGTAAAAATGATGACACATGTAAATTCTTAATCCTGGATTTCATGGACAGGCAGAGAGAAGAAAGTGAATGTAATGCTTAAAACATAGTTTTGTAAAGGAAAAGGTACTTGGGGTTTTTATTTTGGGACCTAACATAAGGTTGCTTGATGTATATATTTTGTCTATAAAGTATTGAAAGTATTGTTGACATTAAAAAAAACTATTAATAAAGCTCTTTTTTTCCTGTGGAAATGATGTTTGTGCCTGATTTTGAAGCAAACTGGGCTCCAACATGTTTAGCTGCAAAACAACCTACCCTCTCTTCTCATTATGTAACGCTTACATAACCCATAACAGGCATGGCCCTCTAAATCATGTGCACCTTCAATTGGACAGCAGGCAAGAAAAGCATATGGAGAACATTTTTATCGTGTTTCCGAGCATCATTTTACATTTTTCTCATTTAACACGTTTATGCCAACAGGACAACCAGTTGATTTACCAGCTGATTTATTATAAGACTCGTATATAGTAAGTGATTTATAGAATAGTACATAAGACAGAAAAATACTAGTCACAACGGATTCCCTTAAAAATAAAAAAAAACTTTCACTAAATAATGAAGGTGGAAGGATACACATTTGTTTTAGTGTGAGTAATTACATTATAATTAATAAGACAGTTGCACGTAACAACATGTTGGTTTATTTCTATGGTTTGCTATTTGAGACGATGTTAGATCCTTCCATTTGCCTGTAAAAGAAGAGAACATCTCGGCACTCTGCATTAACGCGTGACGCATGCGGAGCTGAGTGCGCGTTCGCGGCGCGCCGCCGCCGCCGGCGGTCACGCGCAGGGCCACGCGGTTCTCGGGGCGGCGCCGCTGATTGGCCGCTTCCCCGCAGGCCCGCCGCTCCCGGGGAAGCGGGTTTGGCCTCCACAGCCCGAACGGAAGGTGCGTCTCGGCCAATTCTGAATACTTCAGATGGCGGTGTCGCTGGAGGTTAAACCTCAGCTACACTTAACCCGTGCAGTTAAAAGCTCGGGAAGTTGCGTGAGTTGTAGTTAAAAACTCGGGGAGTTGCATGAGTTATAGTTAAAAACTCGTGGAGTTGCATGAGTTATAGTTAAAAACTCGGGGAGTTGCATGAGTTGTAGTTAAAAACTCGGGGAGTTGCATGAGTTGTAGTTAAAAACTCGGGGAGTTGCATGAGTTGTAGTTAAAAACTCGTGGAATTGCATGAGTTGTAGTTAAAAACTCGTGGAATTGCATGAGTTGTAGTTAAAAACTCAGGGAGTTGCATGAGTTATAGTTAAAAGCTCGGGAAGTTGCATGAGTTGTAGTTAAAAACTCGTGGAATTGCATGAGTTGTAGTTAAAAACTCGGGGAGTTGCATGAGTTGTAGTTAAAAGCTCGGGAAGTTGCATGACTTGTAGTTAAAAACTCGTGGAGTTGCATGAGTTATAGTTAAAAACTCGGGGAGTTGCATGAGTTGTAGTTAAAAACTCGGGGAGTTGCATGAGTTGTAGTTAAAAACTCGTGGAATTGCATGAGTTGTAGTTAAAAACTCGTGGAATTGCATGAGTTGTAGTTAAAAACTCAGGGAGTTGCATGAGTTATAGTTAAAAGCTCGGGAAGTTGCATGAGTTGTAGTTAAAAACTCGTGGAATTGCATGAGTTGTAGTTAAAAACTCGGGGAGTTGCATGAGTTGTAGTTAAAAACTCGGGAAGTTGCATGACTTGTAGTTAAAAACTCGTGGAGTTGCATGAGTTGTAGTTAAAAACTCGGGGAGTTGCATGAGTTGTAGTTAAAAGTTCGGGAAGTTGCATGACTTGTAGTTAAAAACTCGTGGAATTGCATGAGTTGTAGTTAAAAACTCGTGGAATTGCATGAGTTGTAGTTAAAAACTCAGGGAGTTGCATGAGTTATAGTTAAAAGCTCGGGAAGTTGCATGAGTTGTAGTTAAAAACTCGTGGAATTGCATGAGTTGTAGTTAAAAACTCGGGGAGTTGCATGAGTTGTAGTTAAAAGCTCGGGAAGTTGCATGACTTGTAGTTAAAAACTCGTGGAGTTGCATGAGTTATAGTTAAAAACTCGGGGAGTTGCATGAGTTGTAGTTAAAAACTCGGGGAGTTGCATGAGTTGTAGTTAAAAACTCGTGGAATTGCATGAGTTGTAGTTAAAAACTCGTGGAATTGCATGAGTTGTAGTTAAAAACTCAGGGAGTTGCATGAGTTATAGTTAAAAGCTCGGGAAGTTGCATGAGTTGTAGTTAAAAACTCGTGGAATTGCATGAGTTGTAGTTAAAAACTCGGGGAGTTGCATGAGTTGTAGTTAAAAACTCGGGGAGTTGCATGAGTTGTAGTTAAAAGCTCGGGAAGTTGCATGACTTGTAGTTAAAAACTCGTGGAGTTGCATGAGTTATAGTTAAAAGCTCGGGAAGTTGCATGACTTGTAGTTAAAAACTCGGGGAGTTGCATGAGTTGTAGTTAAAAACTCGGGGAGTTGCATGAGTTATAGTTAAAAACTCGGGGAGTTGCATGAGTTGTAGTTAAAAGCTCGGGAAGTTGCATGACTTGTAGTTAAAAACTCGGGGAGTTGCATGAGTTGTAGTTAAAAACTCGGGGAGTTGCATGAGTTATAGTTAAACGCTCGGGGAGTTGCATGAGTTGTAGTTAAAAACTCGTGGAGTTGCATGAGTTGTAGTTAAAAACTCGTGGAGTTGCATGAGTTATACTTAAAAACTCGTGGAGTTGCATGAGTTGTAGTTAAAAACTCGGGGAGTTGCATGAGTTGTAGTTAAAAACTCGTAGAATTGCATGAGTTATAGTTAAAAACTCGGGGAGTTGCATGAGTTATAGTTAAAAACTCGGGGAGTTGCGTGAGTTGTAGTTAAAAACTCGGAGAGTTGCGTTAGTTGTAGTTAAAAACTCGTGGAATTGCACGAGTTATTTATTTTGGTTCTTTAAAATATCAGGCGGAATTGCGGCTTCCTGGTACAACAGGCTGCTGCAGCCGCATGAGACCAGGTGCGTTGCGAGGGCGCCATCGTGTGGTGACAGAGCGCACAACACGTCAAATGCCGCTTCTTGAAGTCGTATAGACGAAGAGCCGTAATAAAATCGGAAAAATCTTTTGTTCGTAGCTCAGTGATTATATTCATTTATTAACAATGTATTTAAAAGATAGAATGTAATGTTGTTTGCTTCAGTGGGGAATGCTTGTCTTAATTTGGGTCTTGTATGCATGGTCACATGAGGACCACATGCATATGGTGCTCCTTCCAGAAATATAACCTTTTTCACATCATTGCAGAATGTCTGCAAAACAAATGCACTTTATTGACACCAATGATTTCAGTAAACAGCAATACACTCAGATTGACAAAATCTTCTGATGGTCAAACAAAACTTTTCAGATAACTAAAATGTAGCTGCATCTTTACTTTACTTTACTTTACTTTACTTTACTTTATTTGGCAGACGCTTTTATCCAAAGCGACTTACAATGGGAAGACACCAGCAATTCTCGTTCGATTTCTATAGAATATCAAGTATACAAACTAAGAGCCCTGATAAGGCTTAGACTTGTCATTGAAGAACATGCTCGGAGAGTGTTGGGTGCTAGACTAAGAAAAATTATAATGTATTTATACATTTTGTATTTGTTTGTTAAATGTGTATGCATGTGTATGTGTTAAATTTGTCTGTAATATTTTTGGAATAAGAGGGTTTTCACCTTCTTCTTAAAAGTGGTGATAGTCTCGGCTAGTCGTGTGGAGGAGGGTAGGTTGTTCCACCAGCCAGGGACAACAACGGAGAACAGACATGATTGGAATCGGAGACCCCGTGAAGAAGGAATTTTTAGTCTATTTTACATACATAGACAAGTTCATATAATCACAACATTGATTAAAACTAATGCATGCAGCCTTAGACCCACCATCAGGACACACTTTCACATTTCAATTATCGATGATCTGGGCTCACATGACCTGCTCACAAACAGCTGTCATGTGACCCCAAATCTTCCCAGAGCATTCCTCTGGCACATCAATATTTTTATCAAAATTCTTAATCCCGGATTTCATGGACAGGCACAGGCCCGTGGCTCTTACCTCTCTTGTGATGAAAGCCATGGAGAGGGTCATAAGAAAACACATAATCAGAACCATGCCACTTGTGGGTCCAAACTAGTGCGGTGTACTGTGTTGTAAAAGCAGAATGATGTTGACAAAATCTTTTGCCGCTTTTTACCTCGGAAAAAGTGAAAAGAAGGTGGCTTAAGTTGATACAGTAAGTTGGATCTCAAATTATACTCAGTACAGCCTAATGCCATTACCTCACGTTAATGTTAGCACCAGGTTAGCCATCTCTGTTTCTAGAGACAGGGAGCAACGTAGCACAACCAGATTGTACCATAGCAAACATTATTTGAATGTCATACAATTCATGCTCTAAATCAAAGCACTTTTGCTAATCATCCCATTTCTATTCAGCAGCCTGGTTATTACAATGGGAAAAGATAGGTCTCTATGATTTACGCATTGCAAGTTCTCCAATGTGAAAAAAACTGTTTGCGTGGCAAATTGTTTTGGGCTAGGGGCCCCACAGGCCCGCTGCACCCCAAAAGCCCCTGGGCAGCGGCCCCACTGGCCCGGTCCAACTCAGAAAGACTCCTGTTTGCTGACGTCTCCTCACCTTTCAACACTCTGCAAGCAAACTCTCCTCCATCTTCCATCTAGAAAACCAGACAATCCTGTGCATATTGGACCATCAGACCACAGAGAGTTCTGGATAACAACACTCTCTCCGACCTCCTTTACACCTCGGCTGGATCACCCCAGGGCTGTGTGCTGTCTCCCCTGCTCTTCATCTTATACACAGTATAATATACAGTTATACACTGTAATCAGAAGGTTTCCGGTTCGAATCCCGATCCGCCAAGGTGCCACTGAGCAAAGAACCGTCCCCACACACTGCTCCCTGGGCACTTGGGCTGCCCACTGCTCACTCAGGGACAAATTTCACTGTGTGCACCGTGTGCTGTGCATTACATGTGACAATCACTTCAGTTCAAAGTCAGCAAAACCCAAGAGAACCCAACAAACAGAGGGACCTGGCTGTAGCAGTTACCACCTAATAGAGCTAAATAAATACCTGGGCACCATCTTTGACCACCTACTGAAGTTCTCCTCAAACTACTTCTTCATAGAGAGAAGTAGCCTAGCGGGTCATATCATTCTCCATCATTTGCTGGTCTCCATTCCACCAGTATGCAGAACAGGAATCAGCTACAGAGCGCCGTCAGCATGTGCTCCAAGATTATTGTACTGCCTGTGAGATCCTTATCACACGTCTGTGACCAGGCTGCCACTCGAGATCATCAGAGACCCCTCACACCCTATGAACTCCCCTCCAGTGGCTCCCCTCCAGACGCCGGCTCCGATGCCCCGGCTGCAGTACACAGAGGAGGAAGGTCCCCTTTGTCCCTAAAGCTGTCCTTCTATTGAACTCTGGACATCCCCCCAGAACAACTATCATCAACTCACACACTTTTTAAATGATGCACCTTACTGCTCCTGTTATGTAGTTATTTATCGTTGTCCATAGTACAATACAAGGAAAATTTATTGCGTTTATTGTAACAAGATATTATTCGTGAGCTGCTCCACTGTGCCTTCTAAATTGCCCCTCGGGGACAAATAAAGTCCTTTGAAATTGAAAATTGAAAGTGAATGTATTGCTTAAAACATAGTTTTGTAAAGGAAAAGGTACTTGGGGGTTTTATTTTGGGACCTAACAGAAGGTTGCTTGATGTATGTATTTTGTCTATAATGTATTGAAAGCACTGTTGGCATGCTCACAAACAGCGGTCATGTGACCCCACATCTTCCCAGAGCATTCCTCTGGCACATCAATATTCTTGTCAAAATTCTTAATACTAGATTTCATGGACAGGCATAGAGAAGGAAGGGAATGTGATGCTTAAAACATATTTTTGTATTATTCTGACTTTTTTGAGAGAAAGATAATCTCAAAGGTGATTACTGATATTTCTGCAGTGGTTATGAACACTAGGTGAATTGGTGACCCTGAACCACTGTGTGTGTGTGTGTGTGTGTGTGTGTGTGTGTGTGTGTGTGTGTGTGTGTGTGTGTGTGTGTGTGTGTGTGTGTGTGTGCCCCACCCGGTTGAGTCCCCACCCTACACACAGTTTCTCTGGATGGGCTCCAGCAGCCATGAGCTGGACTAAGCAGTTATGAATAGTGGGTGATGAAATTTGCTGATGACACCTATGCAGGCCCTGAGTTAGCACCAAAGTGAAATAAAGGAAACTGAAAAAAGGAGAAGGACATGAATATGTGCACTGACACTGCCGTGTCTAACAGCTAAAGGGGCAAACCTGATTCATATACATCTCCGGGTGTGTGGATGTGGTGCTCAGTTCAGATAACTACCTTGAAAAGCATGTAAATATTATCTGAAAGCCTAGACTGACACCCCTGGGTAAGATCGATGCCATTTTATTTGGGGGTTTGGGGTACATCGTCTGGGCTGTAACTGGGCCTTTTATCTGCCATAGAAAAATAAACTGTAAAGTCCCTGCTTGTGCTGCATTTCTGCAGAAGTGCAGCCCACAACTGAACCTTCCTGGCCACGTCCCAGCATTTACAGGGAAGTCCCCACACACCCTTGCCTAAGCATAGACGTCAACGGCGTTGATAAATGAGAGAAATATGTCACAAAAATCCGGAGCGTTCTGATGATAAGCCACAAGCATGGGTGTTGGTACATGGTTATTTCTACAGAAGTGAGTTCTTTTTTTAACTGATATGGAAAACAAGTTGATTACACTTTTGTTATTATCCTTTTAAACCCTTTTTTGTAATTACATTTACAGGATTTACAGATATTCTTATCCAGAGCAACTTTGAGATCTCTTTTAAGATTATGCCAATTTATAACCAAAACACACAGTTACAGAACATCTACCATCCAGTGGTGACCTACACTGCAAAAATAATTGCTGAATCTACTTAAGAAAAGCTTGTAAATGTAACTTGCTGTGGAAAATTCTAAGTTGACTAGATTAGTAGTGTGAACCTTTTGGAGGATGCAGTGGTTAAACTAGACAAATTTAGTAAGGAGTACTTAAGAGTGTTGAGTGTGTTGTACTGAAGCCACGTTCACACTCTTGCAAATGTATGTTAGTAAATACCATACAATTGAATGTTAAGTTGATAATAATTAAATTATCTGTCTATCTATCTTTTCTATATACAGTACAGTACACCTTTTCAGTCATTGTGTTTTCTTTATTTTCATGACCATTTACATTGGTAGATTCTCACTGAAGGCAAAAAAAGTGAAATAACTGAAAACATGTTTTATATTCTAGTTTCTTTGCTCTGATTACTGCTTTGCACACTCTTGGCATTCTCTCAATGAGCTTCAAGAGGTCGTCACCTGAAATGCTTTTACAACAGTCTTGAAGGAGTTCCCAGAGGTGTTTAGCACTTCCGGTGACTGTGGAGGCCAGGTCTCCACTTTTTGTTAAGTACATAACTCCACATGTGTTCATTCATAGTTTGGATGCATTCAGTAAATGGTCATGAAAATCTGGGGCAGTGTTGGCCTAGCGGTTAAGGAAGCGGCCACGTAATCAGAAGATTGCCGGTTCGAATCCTGATCTGCCAAGGTGCCACTGAGCAAAGCACTGTCCCCACACAGTGCTCCCTGGGTGCCTGTCATGGCTGCCCACTGTTCACCAAGGGTGATGGGTTAAATTTCCTTGTGTGCACCGTGTGCTGTGATGCTGTGTATCACAAGTGATAATCACTTCTTTATCTTTATCAAAATAAAGAAAAAATATTGAATGAGAAGGTGTGTCCAAACTTTTGGCCTGTACTGTACGTAAGTTAACTCTACAAAGATTAGATAAATAGTATCTGTCACAATCCGGTCCGAAAAGGGGTTACTCCGGTCCGGGATCTGTCTGTGTAGTGGGTCTGTCACGTCCGCGAGCAGAAGGGGGACGGAACCGCAAAGGTGGGACATTCTGGGCATAATGATTTATTTAACAATAAAGGAAAAATGGTGCTAGGGCCGAAAACGGGAAAAAAAAGGGGGAGAACAAAAATTAACCCGAAGGCATGTGGCAATTGCCAGAACTGACACAACACTACTCAACAGCACGGTCCACAAAAATGTTGCAGCTGCCGATGTGCTGCTAAGCAGTGCCTTATAACCCTCCTCTGGCGACCACTTATTGCACCCCTGGTTAGTCCCTTCTGGTGACATGCAGCCTCTGCACCCCCTCTCGAGGCGGACCCTGGCCCATGCCTACTACCAGGAGGTGGTAGTAGCCTAGCGGGTAACACACTCGCCTATGAACCAGAAGACCCAGGTTCAAATCCCACTTACTACCATTGTGTCCCTGATCAAGACACGTAACCCTAAATTGCTTCAGGGGACTGTCCCTGTAACTACTGATCTGATAAATGCTGTAAATGTAAATGTATAAAATGCCTGGTTCGAACTCCTTACCTACTGGAGGATCCAGCACCATCGCTTCCCTACCCACCCTCCCCTCAGGAGGAGCCCCCAACCTGTACCGCATCCCCCCAAAAAACTTTGGGGGAGCACCCCATCCTGACTGGACAAAGGGGTATTTTTAGGGCTCATCCACCTCACCCTGGACACCCTAATCAGATGGTTGCCAGTGTGAATCCCGAACCGCCATGGTGCCACTGAGCAAAGTACCGTCCCCATACACTGCTCCCTAAAAATACCATCCGCCTCCACCTACCAGTGCATCACAATCACACATCCTTCAGCACATTTTCATCAACAAGACATCATAGTTGAGCTCTTGTTTGGAGGTTCCCACTTAATAGAGACATGTCCTTTCAACAGAACTTCACCAAGATGGCTTGGAAGATGACCTAGCAACGGGCCCAAGATCTTGAAAAAAAGACGTCAGGAAGTGAGCGTGACGCTCACGCTTATGTAGGCATGCTTTCCATCCATCATAATATGAAGTGATGTAGAAAAGTTTATTATTGGTGAACTTATAATTGTAATTGTGAGACCAGTGACAGTTCACAGTTATCAACACTAAAGGTCCTCCTACCACCATGTGTACAACAGCCAAGGACTTAACAGTCACAGTTAATAGTGAAATATCATTTGACACTCATACAAGTAATATTTGTAAGACTGCATTTTTTCATCTAATATTTTGAAGATAAAATGGACTGACTATGCATGATGGTACATGTATTTGTAATGTCAAGAACAGACTACTGTAACGCTCTACTGATTGGATGCATCATTTTCCAGTAAACTCCCAACAAATCCTAAAAGGGGATAGATAAAATAATATTGCACCACTAACGTACAAAGCTCAAAATGTATTGAGAATTACATCCAGATTCCTACTGGTAAAGCTTTCTGATTTGTCTATAACAGTTAAATCCACATAAACTATTTTGACTGTCCTAGGTAGACACCGGGGCCGTCAGTGCAACCCAGGTATTCGACCATGAGCGCTCAAATGAAATCTGTCCCTCTCTGAGCTTCTCTGGATCCTGACGTACCAGTACGAGATGTACCAGAGGGTCACCTCGCCCCCCAAAGTACCATTAGTGCCAATGTGAGCGGGATCTCAAAATGATCATAATGGACGTACAACTGTCGACGTACACTGTGCCTTCATACATGGACGTGTAATTTAATACCAATCCTGCCCTGAACCCCATTGCACACCTACTGTACCCTGGAAGATGGCGTCCCTTTCTGACTCAGATTTTTTAAAAAATGTGTGTCACCAGCAGAGCCTGTCAAAGACCACTGCGACATACTGTATGTCATTTTGGGCTAAATAAGAAATAAATGTTGTCGTGGTATTATAAGAAACGTTTTTAAATGCCGTGTCTTTGCATCGCCGCTGACGCGAAAACGTGACCGGGGTCCAGTATTCTGACCGCCGACGCGATGACGTCACGCCCTCGGCCGCGCCGGCGGAGGTATCGCGAGAAACCGCGGCGTTCGCAGCGGCGCGGTCGCTGGCAAGTATCGTGAGACCCGCCGCCTCTCCGCGACCGAATTCGGCTGGTGTCAGCGGCGCTGGAGGTGAGTTGTGCGGCCGAGCGAAAAGCACACGCGTGGGGGGGACACGACGCCCCGTCACCGCGGGGCCCCTGGCGGAGGAAGGCGGGCCGGAGCTTTTTAAGATGAAGCCAGCGTGTCGCAGCTATAAACAGTTGTTTTCCAGGTAGAGTAGAACACGGTGCGTGTTCGCGGCCGCCGGGAGGGACCGCGTCCCGGTCCGCGTACCGCCGGCGTCAGCCGTCATGCTGGACGGCCAGAAATGGCCTCCGTCGCCGAGCGCCGGCCGCGTCTCATTGTTAGCCGCGGTAGCTAACCCCGCGATGCCCGAGCGAGATGCCCGCGTTGATGCGGTCAGCACCGCGGACAGCGGCCGGAGCCTCCGGAGGAGGGGCCGTCATGGCGCCCGGAATAATTATTCTGATTATTTTTATACAGATGCACGTTTTCGTGCGTGTCCACGTTAAATACGACGTGTCGCGCACAGGACACCCCGACGGTCGGGTCGAACCCTTCTGGGCGTTTCGTGGCTTTTGTGAAATGCAGGTCCTGACTTCAGGTTTTTCTTGTCTGATGAGATCGGTCTGGATGCAGGTCACAATGTCACGGCGTGTCCCCACACACATGACTACAGGGATAAGGAACGTCACATGGCTCGTAAGGGCCGGCGTCCAGGCTGACAAAGAACTATTTGGGCCAGTGGTGGCCCAGCGGGTCATGAAGCCGAGTCGTAACCAAAGGTTTACACATCTGGAGCCACCAAGGTGCCGCTGAGCAAGGCGCCATCCCCACACGCTGCTCGCCTGTCATGGCTGCCCACTGCTCACCAAGGGGAGATGGTTAAAAGCAGAGGACACGTTTCGTGTTGTCACCGTGTTTCACGGGGACAAAAACTATGACATTCATTGCATGGTGATCACACATTTTAAGGGATTTGGTAAAGATTTAGGTTTACCAGCGCCACTGTCCTCGTTGAGTTGTGTAGACCTGGACCAGCCAACCACCCTGCCGAAGATGAAACTCTTCTTGCTTTTATGCAGCATATTTGCACTATGCAATGCCATGGTGACGCACATTAATAAAGCTTGAATGGATATGAATATTTTGCCATGGGATATGTGTGAAAAAAAAACATATGGAGCCGGCCGAACAGATTGTCGTTCTGCCTGGAGACATCGCAGTAACCTATATCAGCCATTTGTGTGTACAGTACAGAACCTCAAGTGAACATTTCTCACGTTGCCGCTATGGGGTGTTGTGTGTAGCATTCTGCGAAGTAACATGAATTTAATAAGGAATAAGGCTGTAACAAAATGTGGAAAAAGTGATGCACTGTGATGAACTTTAAGTACATACATTGTGTTACTGTGTCATACAGGGGGCAGTGGTGGCTGAAGGTTGCCAGTTTAAATCCCGATGCCCCAAGGTGCCACTGAGCAAAGCACCGTCCCCACACACTGCTCCCCGGGCGCCTGTAATGGCTGCCCACTGCTCACTAATGGTGATGGTTAAAAGCAGAGGACACGTATTGTTGTGTCATCGTGTGCTGTGCTGCAGTGTTTCACAATGACAATCACTTCACTTTCACTTGGTAATTTTTGAACATTCAGGGGTCCTGAACATTATTTACATATTTTAACAACTTAGTCATAAACTAAGCTGTGCAGAACAGGGACTTCTGGAGGCAGCTGGAGTAATGAATACACTTTAAAGGAAAAGGTCTTTTCTCTGTGCCTGTTCAATATATAGTTTGTGGTGTGGGCATTGTCTCCATGGTAACCGTAGATCTATGAGATGAAAAATGACAGGACGTGTTACAGATTTAGCGATGCTGTGTCATGACTGAAACCTGGCTGGCATTCGGAGATTATTCTTCGTATAACATTATTAGCTTTTTAATTGCCCCCGTGTTGACTTTTGATGACAGACAGCCCGTCTGGTATCTCATGACGAAAGATCTTAGACCAGCCGTTAATACTAATGAGTGGCGATTGACTTCACTGTATTTAATTGTCGAGCATTTTATCACCAGTTTATCATAGTTATTTTATTACTTCTTTTGTAATAAATGTTGTAATAAATATTCTAACACAGATAAGAAGCCGGTTTGATCAACCCAGTTTTTTTTCCAGCCCCCTACGTGACAGCTCAGTAACGGGACCGTTCATTTGCATCAAGCGGTGGCAAAATCCTTCGCCTAAATCATGGGGAACATTTTTGGGAACCTGCTGAAGAGTTTGATCGGGAAGAAGGAGATGCGGATCCTGATGGTGGGACTTGATGCTGCTGGGAAAACCACCATTCTGTACAAGCTGAAACTGGGCGAGATTGTCACCACCATTCCAACTATCGGTACAACGCCCAAGACTTTCATGATTACAGTTGTTAAAAACGACATTTTATGCTTCAGATTCATTACTGATCGTGTGTTTTGTGGATTATTATGTGTATGTCTTTGTGTGTACTTCTCAGGGTTCAACGTGGAAACTGTGGAGTACAAGAACATCAGCTTCACGGTGTGGGACGTCGGTGGCCAGGACAAAATCCGGCCCCTCTGGAGGCACTACTTCCAGAATACACAAGGTGGGCCTAGCGTTCCTACACACACAAATCCAGCATTTAGCATTATGATTTTCAGTGTCCTTCAGTAATTTTCTTAATTTGATTATTGCAATGAAAGCACAGTTTAGATGTTAATATTTCTGTAGAATTTTAGCAATAATAAAGAACATGGCTTTAGATGAAGATAATAAGGTAAATATTTAGATGTTTAAAGAAGGCGTCCAGTGTTAAAATTCTGAACTCCTTTTGCCGCAGGTCTGATCTTCGTGGTGGACAGTAATGATCGGGAGCGCGTGAACGAGGCTCGGGAGGAGCTGATGAGGATGCTGGCAGAAGACGAGCTCCGGGATGCTGTGCTGCTTGTGTTCGCTAACAAGCAGGTATTTCTACTTCTCTTCGTGTTGTGGTTACGTACTAGAGGAACTGAGCAGGTAAATAAGAAGGGTAGCTGCTTCAGATTACAGAATCAGCTAAAAAAAACCTTACCCCCAATAAAATGTGTTGTTTGTGTGATAAATCATTAATATAATTGTTATTATTGTTTTCATTGTTATTATATCCTCATCATCATCAAAACTATTATTTTGCCAACTGTTTATTAACAGGTTGCCGTAACCTTGCAAACGTGTTTAGGATGCACTAGAAGTGGCAAATTCTGTATTCAGTCCATGTTCACGCAGTCCATTCAGTCCAAGGCGGTGGTTAGAATACAATTTGGTCAATAATAACGATTAAAATCTCAATATTGATATTTTAATCGTGTTGACGCTGATATGGAAAGGGTATTTCGCCAACCAAAAATGAAACTGAACACATTCCTGAGTCCATTTACGACGGTGTATTCGGTATTCAGGTACCAGTACTTTCGCGCAACGTTGCTTGCAACCTTTTCTCGAATGTAACATAAATGCACACCAGTGGCAAAATGTCCCAGTAGAGCATGTATTATTTTAGAACAGGATTTTACAACGTGTTGTAATACTGAAGAACCAATGTGAAGTGATTGTCACTTGTGATGCACAGCAACACAGTAAAATTTGTCCTCTGCATTTAACCCACCACCCTTGGTGAGCAGTGGGCAGCCAAGACAGGTGCCCGGGGGAGCAGTGTGTGGGGACGGTGCTTTGCTCAGTGGCACCTTGGCGGATTGGGATTCGAACTGGCAACCTTGTGATTATGGGGCTGCTTCCTTAACTGCCAGGCCACCACTGCCCCAACCATTGATGTCTGCTTTTAATGTTTCTTAGAGGACTTCTGTGTCTTGAGGTCGGTCTCACTTCTCGCACATTCTCACCTGTGCTCTCTATTCCTGCTTTGAACGTCAAATTTTTTTAGGATCTCCCCAACGCCATGAATGCAGCGGAGATCACAGACAAGCTGGGGCTGCACTCGCTGCGCCACCGTAACTGGTACATCCAGGCCACCTGCGCCACCAGCGGAGACGGCCTGTACGAAGGCCTCGACTGGCTGGCCAATCAGCTAAAGAACAAAAAGTGAGAGGCGGAGTTTTACCTTGGGGTGGGCCGGATTACCAGGTACGGGGTGGGGTTAACAGGGGGTTTAGCTTGTGGGGGGCTTTTTTTTGTTGTTGTTGTTTTATTTTGATTTGTAAAAGCACGGCTGGTGGTTTGGATGGGAAAAGGCCTTGGATGGACTCATTTACACAAATACACACTCACACGCAGACACACACACACACACACAAACGTACACTAACGCACACGTGTGTCACTCTGCGTCTTTTCTCCTCTGTCCCATCTCCTCTGTACAGTGAAAGATAAACAACAATTCAATACGATACAAAATTCTATGTTGACACAAATCCTAGATGTATTTTTCAGTGGTCTTCTGTTGCTCACATCTTTTAGACAGCATCCCAGGAGTTCATGCCTGGGCTCCACATCATCACCTTTATCTAGCAGAGCTTAATGGAGAGCATACACACATATCAGTAGCCATTAACCACACTTTCCATCCCTGTTCATTCTTTTGTTTTATATGTGTGATTCATACTGTAAGCAACTATGATGCAGTTTTGAAAGGATCTGGGGGAAATGCACTGTTGTACATGCACACAACATAAATGTACAAAGACTCAAACGTTGTCCCTGCTGCAGTTTTTTTTGTCCTGTTGCCTGTTTGTAGCTGGAATGTCTTGTTTTCTTGTTTTTTTTAAAGTGTGCCATCATTTGCTGCATGCTCGTCCTTCGTGTGTTAGGCCAGCTTGTCCGATGTCTAGACTGCATGCGCGCTGTGGTAGAAATACAGACCTGGTCACCGTAGCATAGAAACCGTGTGTAGTTGCAGTATATGTGGTTTGGTAGATGCTGCTGTCGTGATGAACACCTCAGTGTTGTCGCTTGTGTTTCGTCTGGGCCTGTCGTGCGCTAACGTGCTTCTGCTAAAGCCTGCATGGCCTGCATGCATGCTGCTCTGGTAGGGTAGACTGTAGGATAGATGTTGTAGGTGGGTAGCGCAATGCGTAGATAAGTACGGAATGCTATGCGTCGTCCTTTACCGTTATCCGTTCCTCTGTGGGTAGTTAGTTTGTGTTCTAGATCTGTAGCATATCTTCAATAGGCTGATGCTTCTAGAATGTTCTTTGCGGATGTTGCACCATTTGACTGTTTAGATAAATGCCCATCTAAATAGGTTTGGAAATTGATAAATAGGTCAAATAAATTATAGTAGGTTGGTGGTGTTCCTGTCTTTTGCTGTTTGATATCTCTGTGTGGAAGTGATGCGCTCAAATTCACACTTTCACACAACACACGCACACACTCTCGCACAATCATCCTTAGGTGCTGAAAGTCAAACTGCATCATGTTGCCAAACAGTACCAGTTTTTGTCATGCCAGATGATACAAAGAACATCCAGAGTTTCTTTACCAAGAACGAATGTGAATTCTGTATTTTCGTTTGCTTAAAGAAATGATTTATAAATCACCAAACTTCTCATAGATTTCTGCTGGTGTCTAGAAGGAAGATGTCTGTTGTGCGTTACTTTTCATGTAAAATGCATTTGACATTCCTGTGATCCATTGTGAGGAGAGATCTACAAAAAGGCTCCTCACCAGGAAGAACTGCGTGGAATTCTCAACACTGCCTCCGACACCTGATCCAGATAGCAAATCGCACAGTCAGCGGTGTGAAAAAGCTCCAGGATGCTGCTGCGGTTATAGATAAAGTGGTTGGGAGATCGTCTTGTTCGTGTTAAACTCAGGCCAAAGGTCCAGTGCTCTAACTCTACAGAACCTATTCTGTTCTTCAAACCATCTGCCCAGCTGTTTAAGTATTGTGGCCTTATTTTAAGTGTTGAATGAAAAATGAATGACAAAAGGGATCAGCATGCTATAGTTATAATGTAAGGATATGGAACTTTTGTTTTCTTCTTCCCTTTATTTATTTGAATTTATTATTTTTCTTTTGCTTGATCCAGTTTGATTTGATAACTACAAGTGTTTTTTTGCTGTCTTTGCTGTTAAATGTGAGAGAATGCAGGAATATGTATTTATTTGTTTATGTATTTATTTATCTAGGCCCTCAGTGTTTCATTGGTTGCAGTTGAAAGAACGTGCTTTGGTTATTTTTGGTAGTGAAAATTTTTATTCCTTTTTTGGTGTTTGGGGTCAAATTTTTGATGGCTTAGACAGTGTCTGTGGAAATACAAATGTGAACCTAATCATTGCAAATTAATTGAAATGACTCATCCATGAACTCTGCTGTATCTGTAACGATGACTAGTAAAAAAAGGTGATGCTGATTATTATTATTATTATTATTATTGTAATGTAGTCTTTGGAGTCACTATCTGACCCTTCGACTGTAAACTTACATTCAAATACAACCATGAGAATCACATTATTCTGGTGTGTTGAAAATAAACCCGTTTTCTGTATGGCCTGTTGAGTCATGGCTGTGTTTTTGTCTTTTATTTTTCATTTTGTATGTTATACACTTTCTATGTTTTTTGTTATGTCCTTTATTGTAGCCATGTTGATTTATTAATCCAGCTTGGTTTTGTTTGAACAGACAGCAGGAGCGTTTCCGACAGAGGGCGCCCTTTCCCCAAAAAAAACATCTCTGCTTTAAAGAATGAGTTTTTGTCATATTTCCTGATAAAATTTTAATATAATATTGTTTTTATTGTTTTTTTTATACTTTATACTCTGTATCTTCCTCTTCTACACCAACCACCTGAATGTCTTCTCTCACCACATCCAGTAGTCTCGATGGGATGGGTGGAAAAAAGAGAAAATAGTGCATCCTTGTCCTCAGCATCATTACTTATTACGTGTTTATATTCAAACGCAACCAGTCCGTTTCTTTTTTTTATGTTTTTTATCACCCATTAGCCCGCTGGGACAACGTCAACAACGTTGACTAGCTCTGCGTATCTTGACGTCAAACTAAGAGGAAAATCTCCTCGATTTGAAAAAGAATATTGTGTATGCACGCATAGTACAGTCAATTGTTTTATTGCAAGCAGCTAGATCACTACTACAGAGACCCTTAATTGCCATGAAATGCATGGTTTCTGTACTAGTCAGTTTAGGACAATTATTTAATATAGCTTCTATAAAATAGCTTCCAATACATCTTGGGTCACTGATTGTTTAGCAGGAATGTAGACAAATTATTTTTCATGAGAAGCCATCAATGCCAAAAGGATTTAACTTGTCATATGAATCAATATGCCAATATAATGAGGTCCCTTTGAGAATTACCGTCTCTTGTGGAATTGTCCCTGGACCTTGTAATTGTTCCTGGATGAAGTCAATAACACCACCGAAGTCTGTGTAGGCCTTCCATCGTCTGAGCCTGTTATCTTGCAGTTTCTGCAGATTACAATCTGATTACAATCCAGTGTCTGTGTGTAAGAGCAGCAATAATTTTATTTTATGACATTCCAAAATGAAAATAAAACTTGATTAGCTGAGGCCTCTCCATCATGTTTTTTAGAGATGTAAATGAATTTAGAGTAAAATAGAGTAAAACTAACTCTGTACGCTACCTTTGTTAAGTCACTAATTGTAGATCAGTGAACCAGCACTGTTGTACTAATGTTAATTTGGACGAATTCGCAAGAAGAAAATTTATTTAAGAGTGTCAGTGAACATTTAACAGCCAAAATGTCCATTGTCTTCAAAGCAAGAAATCATTACATAGCCATATTCATATCTTACCCGAGGCCTCTGTCCCTGGTATAAGAGACTTGAACATGAATGTGAACATCTTTCTGGTATGTCCCATCCCTTTCCCTTGACGAGGTATGATAAAACGTTTATAGGAGAGGATGGCTGTGAATATTATTTTCCATCAGGCTTCATAAATCTGACAAATCTGGTAAATATTAAATGAGAGTCTTATGTGCAATTTAATTGAAAAGATAACATGAATTTGATTTAACGAGTAATGACACTTTACAGCAACACCTTTTTTCATGACAGTTGATTGAGAATGTCATGTTGATTCTAGCCCTAGTCTGTTTTCGGTCTTGGTCTTGCTCTCGGTCTCAGTACCTTCAAGTCTCACCAGTCTCTTGGTCTTGGTCTTGGTCTTCTCAGCAACGTCTCAGCCTCGGTTTAGGTGGTCTTGACTACAACACTAATCCTTGTCACCCATCAATGCAAATCACAGCATTTTTAACACCTCTTATTCACCAGCCCTTCCGAATACTCTTTCCATCTGCTCAACACACGTTTGAACAGTTGTGCTTTTTAACCCTCACCTTCTGCACATCTTTTCCAGGTCTGTCTCTCTGCTTCTCCCTCCTTAGTGTCTAACCTCATCCACTGCCACGTTTCCTTGTTCACCTTTTTTCTGTCTGGCTCTGCCTTCACTATCCTCCTCCTCTTGATATCCAGACTCATCCTACAAACCACCATTTTATGCTCTCTGGCTACTTTCTCCCCTGTTACTACCTTACAGTCTCCATTCTCCTTCAAACTGAGTGTCCTGCAGTAGATAAAATCAGCCTGTGTGTTTTTCCTCCACTCTGTTGTCACCCTGTGCTGCTCCCTCTACTTCAAGTAAGTGTTCGCCACAGCCACGTCAATCATTTATGTTGAATCTACCAGCATCTGACCTTCTGCATTCCTCTCTATTTACTCATATTGATAGATCTATATGTATACATCCCCAATGTGCCTTTATAAATACTTGAAATATTGTCAAGAAAAGGAGTAAAACCTTTGATTGGGAAACAACAACAACATTTAGTTCTTATATATCCCATAATCATATAAAGTATGTCTCAATGAGCTTTGCCAGGCCCTACAGTTGACAGCCCCACACTTGATCCTTTGAGAAAGAATGGAAAGAATGTTAAAGTTAAAGATAACAAGATCCCTTTCTAGTATTTTGGTTAGCTAATTGTTAGAAACGGTCAGGTAATGCAGATCAATTCTCAAAATTGTCCCTAAAATTTACATTTGTGGCATTTATCAGTGAGGGCAGTGGTGGCCTAGCGGGGAAGGAAGTGGACCCGTAATCGGAAGGCTGTGGCGCCAAGGTGCCACTGAGCAAAGCACCGTCCCCACACACTTCTCACCAAGGGTGATGGTTAAAGGCAGAGGACACATTTCGTTGTGTGCACCATGTGCTGTGCTTTCTGTGCTGAAGACAAAGTGAACAATCACTTCACTTACAGACGGCCTCGTCCAGAGCGACTTGCAGTCAGTAGTTACAGGGACGGTCGCCCTGGAGACACTCAGGGTTAAGTGTCTTGCTCAGGGACACAATGGTAGTTGGGGTGGGGTTTGAACATTTTAAAGCACTTATGTAACTGCAAATGCTATTAATGTAAATTATAGCAAACATGTTTTCATGTTTGTGAAGTTACTAAGAAATGGCACTTATAAAAGGTCAACTTGCAGGGAAAATAAACTACTCATTCAATTGCTGAGAGGGCAAATAAAAACCCGCAAACCTGCAAAAAAAACCTCCCAACTGTGGAGTATTGCTGCCCCGTTCTACTGTACAACAACACCTGAGCACACATGACCTTCATGGTAGAGTCAGCAGAAGAAGACCTTTCCCCTGTGGACTCAACGTTTTGGCAACGACGTGAAAGGTTAATTTTACGAAAAGAACATGATAAATATTAACCAAGTATTAAGCATGGGGTTGGGTGGATGGATGGATGGATGGATGGATGGTGATCTGTGTTGCAGCAAGTGGCACAGGCAGAGGGAAGAACCTCATTCTGGAAGCAAACATCACACCATCTGTAACAAAAAAAGACGGTGAAAACTGATAAGCAAGTAGGGCTGAGCCCTATTTGTTGATTATCGCTCTGGCCCTGAAGCCTAAAAAAACACCATATAGCTCTTTTTTCCATTCAATAACTCCAAGACCTGATGCAGTATTTCTAATCAAATATTAACCTCTTTAGATTTATGCCCAGACCAATGAACCTCATGTTTTATTCAAGACTCCTTGGGACAGAACCCTCGGCCATTTCTGAGAAACTGACCTTTGGTGAAGGTCGCGTTCTGTGAAGACAAACATCGCAAGCAGCGCTATTTTATACATGCCTGTCACACAATGTCCCACAATGTCCCTGTGTAATTAGGCATGAACTCTAGGGGGAACAAATACTGTCTTCATTGTCTTTTTCATGTAAGCTGTGTGTGCGTGTTTTTTTTTTTTTTTTTACTTGTTTGTTCAATCAGTGCTTCACACTGACGGGTTCTTCAGGAAGAGCCTGTTTGGGCAAACCAGTTCCTCCACTACCCTACTACACCTCCTACTCGAGCGGAGCGCGGAGGCTTTGCATGAAAGCTGGAATTACGTGCTAACAACAACGTCTTACAACAAAAGCAGCTTGTTGTTGAGCGATTAGTGCTCCAGCAGGGCACCATTGTCTTTGTTGGGGGGCTCGTGTGACCACGATGTTCCTCGTGTTAACTCACCATGGCAATCCCAACTCTGCCCAGTGACGAGGAGGAGATGTGTAGCTGTCACAACTAGAGGCGGCACCTCGGTTTCTAGAATCAGTTTGGCTGAGGCAAAATTAAATCAGCCCGTGTCTTGTTCGCGGCTGTTGCCTGAAAACGGTGGAATTAGCAACTAATATGACAGAGCAACAAAAAAACAAGCTTTTCCTGTCATTTTTATATTTTCTGTATATAACATTTAGATTATGTTATCACCTTTATCACCTTGAAAAAAAAGGCCATATTCATTATTGTGTTTATAAAATACATAAATGCATGAAGTACGTGGAATAAATCCTCTCAACGTATGAAATGCTGGCTCAGAAGGGGCTTCTGCGTCACGTTGGAAAGTCACCATTTAGTGCGCGTCACACTGGACAACAACTTGGCATTAATTAAAATGAGAGTTTTTTTGCTATTGACGCACACAACATGCCTTCTGCTCTGCGTGTTTGTAAGAGCTCTTGTGCTGAGGTGCAGAAGTCGGTCGACTCGGTGGGCCACAATGGGAACCATTGTAAAAATCTCGATCCAGTACCATCAAAGAAACAACGATTAGCCAGTTGACGATTGTGGGACACAATACGTCCCTTCACAGCAAACAGCGAGTCTTCTCAGACCCTTTATTCACAGCGGCCTGGCATTATCAGGGCCAGGCCTCTGCGCAGTGCGGATAAGAGGCGAAGCGGGAATGCAGCAGCAGCTCAGCGATGGACTCCGCTGGTTCCACCCCTGGCTCAAGTCTGAACCCTCTGACCCACCGTTCCTTTAGAGTCGAACCTGTACTGCAGGTTTTGATGTGGTCGGCGGAGCTGCATGTGTGGAACAGTGTTCTATGGCAAGTTGCGTAACCCATTTACTCCACTGTTCAAATGTTTTGGGTCATGGTTTGGTGCATTCAAAAGACATCAAATGGGTGAATATGAGAAAATATATGCGTACGTGTGGTGAGGAACTTTATAAGAAACAATTAGTCTAGAATTCCAGTGGATGCTGTGTTAGGTAACCCAAGTCTGTCACTTTGAAATCTTCATAAATCGTTAGAAAACACTTTCCCATCATTTTAGTAGAGTTGAAATCAGCTGCAATAATTAAAGAAGCAATAAAACTGTCCAGAATCACATCTTTGTGCATTAGCAAATATTTCAAACCATGCTTAGTTATTATTCTTATTATTATTTTTAGGATGTTCTTTCATGCGGCCCACATGTTCCCACCGCTTTAAAAACCCCAAACAACCAAAAAAAATACACATATTTTAGAGCAATGGCTCACATGGCCTCTGTAAAAAAAAAACACACATTTTTAATTTCCCACAAGGAGCTCCTTCAGACACAAAACAAGCTCGGACCGTGCAGTTAAGAGAAGCAGCCACGACACAAATATGTTCTTGCTGTTCTTGTGTTATACTTTTTAATAACAATGGGCGGGGGGGGAAACGAACTGAAGCGTTTCACGCTCATGACAGAGAGAGAAGTTACAATCTCTGTCGAGCGCCGTTGCGCAACCGACGCGCCTCTCCTGATTGGTCCGTTCGCCGCGCTCCGGACCAATCAGCGCTCCGCCCGGAGTCGCACGGAGCCGCGCTGCAGTACGAGACGCGCGGCGCGCTTGTTGACGCGAGTGCGGCTTCGCTGCCGCCGACATGGATGTTCGTCTCGCACCAGTCGGAATTAAAACCCAGAAAGCTTTTTAAAAAGAAGAAGAACAAAAAAAAAAACATTAAATCATGACCTTCATTCTCACGCCGGAACGAGCGTGAATTTGGACCAGCCCTCCTCAGCGTTTTCTGGGATGGCGGCGACGCTGCGGCTGCTCGCGCTGTGCGTGGCGCTGCCGTGGGTCCCCGCGCGCGCGCAGACGCAGGAAGGTGGGTGACCTCTCGCACCGGGGTGACTTAAACCTGCCACGCTGCAGGTTCGGGAAATTCAAACCATTTTAATAATTGTCTGCAGGAATGTGAACATGAGCTCTTGCTATTTTTGCATTTTTTGGCGTGCGTTATCGCCATTTGGTGAATGTAAGTGAGCCTGTACGTTTACGGCATTTATCAGACGCCCTTATCCAGAGCGACTTAGTTACAGTCAGTAGTTACAGGGACAGTCCCCCCCTGGAGACACTCAGGGTTAAGTGTCTTGCTCAGCGGCCCAATGGTAGTAAGTGGGATTTGAACCCGGGTCTTCTGGTTCATAGGTGACTGTGTTACATACTAGGCTACGACCAGCCTGTACCTGCTCAAGAGTTGGTCAACTTTGGTTTGACTTTTGACCATTGGCAAATGAGGCGGAGTCCGTACTTACACAACAACAACAACAACAACAGCAGCAGCAGCAGGTGATGGTGTCCAGCCTGCACATGGACCATATCACCAGGAAAGGTGGAATGCTCACTGGCCTCTGCTCTGCTTCAGAATACAATAAAATACTATCCAATGCAAAAGGACGTTAGATCTCAAACACTCCTGACTCCTGAGGTTACTAAGTCACTTGTTTCAGTCGTTTGTATTCTTATATTAAAATGTGGTGTTGGGAAATTTGGGGATACTTTTCTGTAGGCCAGATCTTGAATTGTTCTTTGGGGTAATTTTTAATGTGATGTTTTTTTTTTAAAAAGAGAAAAGATTGGATGTTTACTTGGATTGCTATTGCTATGAGGAGGATCTCATGATCAAGGGGTTAAATTCTAAGCTTTTAGAATGCCTAATCTTAAAATGCCTTTTGAACATCCACTCACTGTGTATGTTTTATTATAGGGCTTTTTTTCCTTGCATTAACTTGTTATAATTTAAATAAGCTTCATATCTGGCAGGCAGGTCACTGCCCTCCTTTTATAACCGTGTTTGTGTGTTTTGTACGTGAGAGAGAGGCCTGTGTGTGCAGCGTATGCGTGCTACATGCTGGACATAAGATAACTCTTTTTATGGACACGCCATAAAGCCCAATAGATTAGAGATACCACAGAAAATAAGTTCTGACATTGAAAAACAACTGGCTGTCCTTAGATTTGATTGGTTGGGTGAGAAAAGTTTGAATGTGTGTGTGTGTGTGTGTGTATGTATGTATGTATGTATGTGTGTGTGTATATATATACATACACACACACACACACACATATATATATATGTGTGTGTGTGTGTGTGTGTATGTGTGTGTGTGTGTGTGTGTGTGTGTGTGTGTGTGTGTGTGTGTGTGTGTGTATATATATATATATAGAGTTGTGTAAGGCAAAAACATTGTTAGGTTTCTTTCACACCTGGTCATAACTGGGTTTCCGGACACTACATGTACCACACTGGCGCCTGCTGGGGATGCGCTAGGCTGTTTAAATGCAGTCTAGTTATTATTCTTACGATCCCCAGTTGAGTTGAGTTAATGTCATCACTTGACTGCAGAATTCCCAGTAGGTGACAGCCATTAAAAAATATTCATGTTGCGAATAATATTGCCTCCGGTGTAAATTAGTTCAACATGCCTGTATGCTCCTGTAATTGAATGGCTTTTCGGAGGTGGCACTCATCATCAATAGTTTGAATAGTGAATTAGAGTTTAAAGTCGAGGCACGCTGTAGTGTGGCTGCACTTGCTATAAAACCTGTGCATTGCTTTTGTCTTTAGATTACTTCTTAGATAAATATTCCTATTTGCTGATTAAGGAAGTTAAGTCGAACAAAAGTGAAGAAACAGCCACTCTTCCTTACTGGCTTTTCCCTGTTGGGCCAGACGTCAACAAATCTGTTTTTCTGAGGATTGTCTGTTAGCCAATTGAAATATTAACCATGTGATGGAACTCCACCCACTCTCACACACACACACACACACACACACACACTGAGTGGAGTGACACCTGACTGACTCACCTGAAATATGTTACCACACAAGTCTGGGATTCTGTTTACGACATGAAGTTGAACACACTTCACTTCACAAACATTTAAATGTTTTTTGTGCTGTATGTGTATGTGTGTTAATTTGCGGAAGGTTCGGTTTCGTGATTATGAGTTATTTACAGGTTATTGACAGGTGAAGTGTGTGTATGTGTGTTGGTGTGTTAATTTGCGAAGGGTTGGATTCGTGATTTTGAGTTATTTACAGGTTATTGACCGGTGAAGTGTGTGTATGTGTGTTGGTGTGTTAATTTGCGTAAGGGTCGGATTTGTGATTTTGAGTTATTTACAGGTTATTGACAGGTGAAGTGTGTGTTGGTGTGTTAATTTGCGGAAGGGTTGGATTCGTGATTTTGAGTTATTTACAGGTTATTGACAGGTGATGTGTGTGTTTGAGCGTACTATTTTGCAGGGTCATACACGTGTTTGCGAATATGCATTGTTTGCAGGTTGATTGATAGGGAGTTAAGTTGGATGTGTGTGTGTGTGTGTGTGAGGGAATGTCTCTGGCAGGTAGGTATGTGCTAATCTCTTGCTGTCGGGAGCCAAGTTTCTGTTTACCTGACTCCTCGCTCCTGTTTCTCTCAGCAACTTGTTTATCTCCTCCTCCATTTCTTTTTTTCTTCCCATTTTGTTTTCAGAGGACCGAGGCAGTTGAACCAGTCCATGCATTAAAATTCAGGACATTGTGTACAAAAAGCATGTATGTGTGTTTTTGATTACGTGTGAGATTGATTCACAAAAAGATTGAGTATTTACTTTAAAAGTTTTGGAATGAACTATTTGCTGCATCATGAGGATTGGAACAGACTGGAAGAGGAAAAGTGGAATAATTTGAGGACATTAACTGAGTGCTGGCGCTTGTTTTTGTGCGTTTACAGAATCATGTCATTGTGTCCATGTGTCCGTCACACACATTTTCTCTGCCTCCCACACACACAAACACACACACACACAGAGCGCTTCAGTGTCTCCCTGACACACACACGTCGCCCCGCCCCGCAGTCTTTCACTGTCGCCCATCTGCAAGTTCTGAAATGTCCCTCTTGAACAGAATTATCGAGTGTTTCTGTCTTGGAGCGGCTGGCCTACTGTCTTCAAGTCTAGCAGGTGTTCTGTCCAGCTGCATCTTCTAAATGAAGCTGTGGAAGATGTGGAGGTCTCCCGCGGCCCTGCTTGGCTGCCGCTTCTCTGTGCCTGGGAGCCTGCATTCTACTGCTGAACTTTGTATTACTTTGGTCCAATCAGTTTCTTATCTCGTGTCATTGTATTTTTGCTCCTGAGTGTGTGGCCGCGTGTGTGTGTCTTTGTGTGTTTGCCTGTCTGTCTTTCTCCAGGTGTTCATGGGTATTTCTCAACCTCCATTGTCAAGTTCTCAGTAATTTTTAAGCCGTCCTCTGATAGCTCATAACCGGCTGGGTTGCTTGAGGAGGTGAACCTAGTCCAGCAACAATAAGACTTCCTTTACTTGACTGGTGTCCGTCAATCATAATTAATTCAAATTATGCTCTTATACATTAATATATTAGCTTCATGAGATGATTGTTAACACGAGGACTGTTGAAAGCCATGCCCACTGTCTAACTTAAAGTGACTGAGAGGAACCAAGAGTGTGAAACGCTGCCATCACCGTAAACCCTTTTTTTAAATGTTACATTTACATTTACAGCACTTATCAGACGCCCTTATCCAGAGCGACTTACAATCAGTAGTTACAGGGGACAGTCCCCCTGGAGACACTCAGGGTTAAGTGTTTTGCTCAGGGACACAATGGTAGTAAGTGGGATTTGAACCTGGGTCTTCTGGTTCATAGGCGAGTGTGTTACCCACTAGGCTACTACCACTATGTGTAACCTCATATGTATTTATTTAATAGATTTGTTAAAATAGTTTTGTTTAAATGTTAAAATGGTTGGAAAAAGGGAGCAGGCTTGTCAATGTTTGTATGGTTGTATGGTGTAGATCATAAAAGCCAATTTTATATTTCAAATGAATTATTGCAGATCAGTACGAAATGTCGTTGTGTGTGTGATACAGAGGAGTGTTCTGACTTTTTCATGCAACCAAGATTTAAAATGAAGTGATTAATTCTGTTCAGTGTGTGTGCAGCTAGCTATTTTTACACAACGACCCAGCCCCATGTGTGTTCTTGTGTATTGCATGTGTCACATTGTGATGATAAGTAGGGTTTTAATGTGTTGCTTTAATGGAATCTCCAGCCTTCGGGACAGGCCCACGGTCGGTGATCCTGAGGTCGAGATTTGAATGGCAAAGCAGTGTTGCTCTTTCTCTTCCTCTCTGTCTGCCCCTGCTGGTTCTCAGGAAATAAACAAATATTTACTCTGCCCATTGTCTTACCTGGTCCAGACGTTGGCTCTGGTTAATGAACTTCTTATTTTGAAAGAGCAAAACTGTGTCATGTTTTGAACCGATGCTCCACTCTCGCTGTCCGGGATTGGTCAGCAGTTCACTTTTTACATACATTTCTGTAGGTTAATGATGCAATTGACAGCTTTTTGGTTATATTATACTATTTTATTTTACTCAGTATCCAAATTCTGAATTAAACTTCATATGTTGTGGTTAAGCACATGTTTGAAGTAGATTATGTTTTTCTCGTCCTTCCAGTGGTCTGCTCTGGAACTAAGAATGGCCTGAGTGTGACCGGGTCCACAGAATTCCAATACAGCATGCTGAAGGAAATGTACACGGACTGTCAGATCGTCATGGGTAACCTGGAGATCACACAAATGGAGCACCACCGCGATTTCTCCTTCCTCAGGGTGAGACGATGGGATCACTATTCACAATATTTCATTGTTGTCAGAACTGACATTTTGAATCATTGTAAAAGCACAACTCTTGTTAGAAAGGTAATATACGGCTGTGGGGATGTCGTGGTGCATGGGTTGTCCATCACAGCTGCAGGCTCAAAAGCACCGTCATTCACGGCTCAAACTGAGCAGCATCTTAGAATGTAATAATTTTTTTTTTTTTATTCAATTTATATAATTTTTAATTTTTCATCATAAAAATGATAATTCCCAAAAAATTGATATAATTCAACAGAAAATGTATATTATATTAAAAAAATTTATTATATTACATTATTTTTTTTTCCGTATATCCATTTGTTACTATTCTACTGCAGGGTATGTGAGGTTTAGGCATGACTGTTAAGATCAGATCAGGTCTTCGCCAGTTGACTTCCTGGAAGGAAAAGCTGTCTTTCATTGTCTTATCATTGTCTCCAGTGGATGATGTCATTGTCTAGGATGTAAAAACGAATCCCCTTTTTTCCAGGACCGGATTTCCAGAGGTCACACACAGACATTTTGCTACATTTACTGGTGCTTGATTTGCATAAATATATATATTGAAAATCAAAACATTTGCACTTTTATCATTTTATTGTTAACAAAGGATACATTTTGAAATGTGCTTGTCAGTAAAATGAACCATGCATGGCCCAATTTGTTTTACTGCACCTAATCTTTAATGTTATCTTTTGTCTGTCAGTCTATCAGAGAAGTGACAGGGTACGTGCTGATCGCCCTGAACCAATTCAGCAAGCTGCCACTGGATCAGCTCCGTGTCATCAGAGGCACCACGCTCTACGACAACAAGTTCGCTCTCAACGTCTTCCTCAACTACCAGAAGGATGGTGTGCATGGACTGCAGGAGCTGGGCCTCACACACCTCACTGGTACATGCTTACTGTCCCACACACACACGCACAGTTGTCCGAGGAACACACTTACCTGAAGCAAAGTGTAAAGGTTAAAGCATTTCATTTAGATTTACATTTTATAGCATGTTATTGTGATTAGTTTGATTCCTTTATTTGAATGTCCGTGCTTCGGCACACCGTGGTCCCCAGTGGCAGCATTAGGATTTATGGGATTCGATACAAGATGTAGCATTTTGTAAGATTGCCAAGTTTGCCAGTGAGAATTATTGAGTAAAATCTGCATATTTGGTTTGGTAGCAGGGATGAACACTGATGTGACGTGACATGAACAAGCAGTATAATGAGCAAAGAACATTAAAATGAATGCCGGAGGAAGGGAATTGTTGCCAGATTTGGCACTTTTGAATTTGATATTTCAGTGGGGCTCAAAGTAGGTTTTGTGAGAGTTGTCATCCGACTCACATCATTAAAGTTTACACACAAATAATTTTACACGCAAAAGAGCTGGGTGTTTTCTAAAGACATTAAGCATGATACATACCTTTGCCATCAGTATCAACTCTTCCTGAACAATGGTGATGTACCTGTGTGTGTCAGCTCCGAGTAACAGCGTGTTTGTGCGCTTATGACAATTCCTGGTAAGTCAGGGAGAGCTTTGATATTCTCACACGCCCCCAGATTGCAGTGGCTGAATCCTGAAGTGAGGAAAAGGTGTATGTGTTGATCGGACTGTGTGTGTGAGTGGGTGAGTTTTGGTGAAGACAGTAAGTTTCATGAATGGAAGAATGAGTGGGAGTTTTACATATCCCCCTCACAATACACACACACACACACACACACACAACCTTACACAGAAACACACACGCGCATACATCAGTGAGTGTAATACCGCAGTACATGCCTTGACCTGCAACTAGACTGATCTCTTTTTTCATTCCATGTGAATGACGGAGAGTGTGTGTGTGTTGCTTTTTCTCATCAACTTGTCTGTGTGTCTTTTTGTCTCTTTTACTGTTTTCTTAGTCTGAGACCGCAGTTCTGTCATTCTGAACAATAATTTTTAACACAGACCTTTCTCTACTGTCACATCCAGGTTGCCATAAGGCTAAACGATGCAATAATGCTGAAGCGGATGACAGATCACTCACATAAGCAGGCTCTGTTTCCCATTTATTTCATTTATTCTTTCAGTAATGAAAAGCACTTTTTTATTTCCTTTTCACCTTGTAATCCGGTCTCGAGGATCATTTCCTGCAGCTGCCCATCGTTGTTAGGCCTATCACGTGACTCCTTTAAATGAAAAGCAACCGGGCAACTTTTCCCCTCAACTGTTGCCAAGATTATGTTGTGTTTCCTGGTTGTCTTGTGTGTGCAGGCTGGATATTCCCACTTCAGTTTTTACTACCATGACAGTATCTATGGTTGTCAGTGTTGGCCCAGTCTAGCCAGATGAACTGCTAGTAAAATAGTACTACTATTCTATTATTATTATTATTAGAATAATTTGTATTGGGCTGCTGATGATATCAGTTAGAATTTGGGAACGCCCCAAGTTATGGGTGCTTACTGCTCACCAAGGGTGATGGTTAAAAGCAGAGGACACATTTCGTTGTGTCACCATGTGCTGTGCTGCAGTGTTTCACAATGACAATCACTTCACTTTCAATTTAAACTGGTAAACACGTTCTACAGCTCATGATATGAGGTAACAGACACAAGAGCTTATCAACCACAGGAAACACAGGTACAGGTGAAATAGCAAAAGAAGCAAGATGAACAAACCCAAGACCCCAAACCAGAAACGAGCACTGAGGAAAGACACGGAAAATGAACACGTCCTATCTAGTGGGTAGTGAAGAGTTAGATTCCAAACCATAAGCAGCGGCAGCACGTGCCTGAAACATGTCCCTAGAAGGGGGGTCATAAGAGTGAGACAATGTCCCTTACATAACCCCTCTTTTAAACACGTTGGGCTTTTCTTTTTGCAGAGATTTTGAACGGCAATGTCCAGATCCACCAGAATTCCTTTCTGAGCTACGCTCCAGGGATTGATTGGAAGGACATAGCGGGCGGAGCAGAGGTCATCGTAAAGGACAACGGGCCAGAGCGTGAGTAGCATAATGAGCAAGCCAGAAAGACCAGCAGCAGCCATCCCAGCGTCTCATAGTGCACTTCCTGTCTTTCAGTGCCGTGTCACACGGCATGCAAGGGGCCGTGCTGGGGGCCCGGTGAAGACTCCTGTCAAATCTGTGAGTAATACGCGCCCGTCCTATCTCTGTATACACACTCGCGTACACACAGATCAATGAGGCCTTGTTTCTGCTCTGCTTGCGTTTTCAGTGACCAAGACGGTGTGCGCACCACAGTGCAGCGGCCGCTGTTTTGGCCAGAGCCCCAGCGACTGCTGCCACACTGTGTGTGCCGGCGGGTGCACCGGCCCTCTGGACACAGACTGCTTTGTGAGTCGATGGGATGCAAATGAGAGCAGACACCCTGTTCGGGCTGATCACAGCCGTGCCTTCATTAAAACGCACATCATTAGACACATAGTCTACAACAAACCGAAAACCCACCAAAAAAATACAGCTGATTAATTTTTAATTTTTTTTACATATTTCAGTTTTCCACCAATTCACAGTTCAGTCAATTGTGGCTTTTCTTTAGCTTGAGTGAAAAGTAGGCTTTAATATTATGACTATTACTGCTGCTGTAATTGATGGACTTGTCTGTGTGGAACATTTTTGGTGAAAAATATAACTTTAATAAACTACTGGTCTCATTTAATAAACTTTTTTGTAGCTGTAATTGGCCAGAAAATGAAATAATGTTAGAATAATGTTAGTAATTGATGGGCTTGTGTCTGTGCAAAATATATCAAAGATTGTTCTAATAACAGAAAAAGTGTATGATGTTACAATAATACTAAATCCACTGTTAAATAATGCAAGAATTATAATTCTGACTTTAATTTAGGAAGGGTTGACAGGCTGATTGGTTGACAAAGCTTTCCTTGTTTGGTGAGATTTAATTCTTATTAGCAGCTCATCGTGCTGAAGAAGTCGTGTTGGTGTTGAAATTCAGCTAATAACGGACACGGAAGGGCGGGCAAATAGAAAATACGTTTTTTGAAGTGAACTCATAGCTGAACATACTTTGTTTGACATTTAGTCTATTTTGTCTGTCTTTTCTGTCTCCAGGCATGTAGGAATTTCAATAACTCAGGCTCCTGCGTGTCCCAGTGTCCTCAGGCCTTCATCTACAACAAGCAAACATACAAAATGGAGCCCAACCCCAATGCCAAGTATGAGTATGGCTCCATGTGCGTGTCCCAGTGTCCTGGTAAGTCTTCCTGAGGTGCTGGTACTCTACAGCACCCGCATACTTTCTCAATACTTTGACAATAGACATTTTCACTCACTTGAACAAGTCAAATTCACAGCACTTTAAATGTTGCTTCAACGCAGTCAACTTCCTGGTTGATGGCAGTTCTTGTGTGAGCCGCTGCCCCTCGGACAAAACAGAGGTGGAGAAGGAAGGAGTGAAAAAGTGTGAGCCATGCGGAGGCCTCTGTCCTAAAGGTGATAAACACTCTCTTCTGTCTCTTCTACACACACACACACACACACACACACACACACACACACGTACAATGTGGTCCACACACGTCCACACACGTACAACTCGCCTATGAACCAGAAGACCCAGGTTCAAACCCCACTTGCTACCATTGTGTCCCTGAGCAAGACACTTAACCCTGAATGTATCCAGGGGGCGTCTGATAAATGCCGTAAATGTATGACATGTTGGGGTCATAGGTCAGAATGGGCTACATCAGCATTTTTACACAAAAAGTTGCTTTGCTGTCCACACGAAAACATGGAAATGAGAAATCCACTTTTAGAGAAAAACTTTGTCATGGGCCTTAACTGGCTGCTTTCATGTACCAATTATTACAATACAAAATATGGGTATAACAAAGACATTAATTGTCTGTTTTTTTCCAGCATGTTTGGGTACTGGTGGCTCTGAGTCCAGACAGACAGTCGACTCTCAGAACATCGACAGCTTCATCAACTGCACAAAGATCCAGGGGAGCCTGTACTTCCTCATCACAGGAATAGAAGGGTGAGCGTTCTGACATGCATCCTTTTATTACTACATGCCATGAAGTGATTAGAAGCGTCATGTGGCTTCAATTCTGGCCTTCTGTTTCGGTGCCACATCCCAGAACAACTTACATAACCTATTGGTGTACTTTTGTTCATTTTTTTGTCTGTTTTGTTTGTTTCTTTTTTCCTGTAGTGATGCATATAAAAACATCAGTGCCCTGGATCCAAAAAAATTACAAATCTTTAACACAGTCAGAGAAATTACAGGTAAAATGTGACCCACTAGTTGTATAAATGTATAAAATGTAAAGATAGCCTATAAATGTTAATAAAATATTTTGTATAGACAAACACATAGGCTTTTATATATAAAAAAAAAACTATCTACACACAAAGGAAAAAGTAATAATTACAAATGCCTATTGGACCATATTTTGCAGATTTGGGTTGTCAATCCTGTTAATCTGTTCTGTTAAACAGATACCCTGAGTGTGCAATCATGGCCTAAGGAACTGAGTGATCTATCGGTCTTCTCCAACCTGCAAATCATACAAGGAAGATCCCTGTACAGGTAAGAACCGAGCATTCAGACCACCACTAAAAAAAACTCTTTACCAGAGGCCACAGAATGTCTGTCCCACAACACGTACTAAATATCAGTTTCTAATACTGCATACAGCATGAATCTAACTGACTGCTGTTCCCCTATCATGTCACCCCCCCCCCCCCCCCCCCCCCCCCCCTTTGTCATCATCTCCTGAACCCCCCAACCTTCTTTACCTCTGCCACGTTCCCTTCAGCAGAGCAGTAAAACACAAAAGGTATGCTAATGTTTCAACACTTATAGCCTTAAAAACTCATATATAATGTGAGAGTGATCTACTGCATGACCCCTGCTGTTACACTGTGTTGCATGTTACCATAACAGAGCCATTCTGATCTGTTGCAGAGTTAAGTTTAGGGTTTTGTTTTGGGTAAATACACGTGTGTTTGTTTTGTGGGTGTGTAGAATTCAAGTTCAGTACCAGGGCACCGAGTTGGCATAATGTCCAAAGCAGCTGAATTACAACTTGCCATGCTGGCATCATTCATTCATTTCAACCATTCCTTCTTCCCATACTGCATCTCCTGTGTCCTTCTCGCTCGCTCTCTCTATCCTCCTCCTTCTCAGTGGTGGTTACGCGCTGTCGGTGATGAAGATCCCCACACTCATGTCGTTGGGGCTTCACTCGCTGCACCAGATCAACGCCGGCAGTGTTTACATCAATGGCAACAGCAAGCTGTGCTACTATAACACCGTTAACTGGACCAGGATCTTCACCAATAACCCACACACCCAGCGCCGGCTGAAAAACATCAAAGACAACAAGGCCGTCAAACAGTGCAGTGAGTATTTGTGGATTTCAGCAATTAATAGGAATTTTGTACAGAAGGATTTTTGTCATTTTACTATTATCATCGTCGCTGAGATCATGTGCCTACAACAATCCCAGTTTGCAACTGGGAGAGAAAAGGGAAGAAAATATAACCACGACATCGTGACCATGACATCACCCCCTAATAAACTGTCCGGCGGTTCACATTGTTTGTGTGTGTCTGTCAGCTGCCGAGGGGCATGTGTGTGACCCCCTGTGTTCCTCTGATGGCTGCTGGGGCCCCGGACCAGACCAGTGTGTATCCTGCAAGCACTTCAGGAGAGGCGGCAAGTGTGTTGAAAAGTGTCGGTTCCTCTCAGGGTTAGTTCTGCTTCCTGTGTGATTCAGTCGGTCTCGTTATCTTTATTGGCGTTCTGTTTATTATTAAGCCCTGTCCTCCTCACCACTCTCTATTTGTCTCTTCAGTGAAGGCCGTGAGTTTGTGGGACCTGACGGAGAGTGTTTGCCGTGTCATCCACAGTGCAAGGTTCAGGAGGGACAGAGCGCCTGCACTGGCCCGGTACAGTAACATGGACAGAGGCTTGCATTCAGTTTCCATTAAAACCAGGATGTTGATTAGTTTGGTTTCAAAAACGCATCTTAAGAGTTCAAGGTGATTGATAAAAAATAGACCTTACAGTCTCCCAGGAGACACTCGGGGTTAAGTGTCTTGCTCAGGGACACAATTGTAGTAAATGGCATTTGAACCTGTGACTTTGTGGTGGTCTGGTCAGAGATGAGTCTGTTACCCACTAGGCACTAGGCAAGCAAATTTCCTACTTGTGGGACTAATAAAGGATTATCTTATTATATCTCAATAAGCAATAACCCCCCTCTCTTTGTAGAGCGCTCATGAATGTGTAGCCTGCGCCAACCTGAAGGATGGTCCTCACTGTGTGTCATCTTGCCCTGAGGGGTTAATGGGGGATAAGGGATTCATCTATAAATACCCCAGTGCCAAGCGGAGCTGCGAACCCTGCCATGCCAACTGCACCCAAAGGTGAGAAAGGGTTAACAACTACACACATTCTTTTTCTACAGATGAAAATAAAATAGATGTAGAGTAATTCTCTAATGGGAATAATGTTGTAATAGTAACACAAATAAAATAATGCTGTCTATTTATGCGATTCAGGTGCACAGGCCCAAACATTGATGACTGTCAGGGGAGCACTAAGACTGCCTCTAGGTTAGTGTCTCCCTCTAGTGTTCAATGTGAGTTTTACAGCTGACATGCCATTGTTGCATGTTCTTGATGGATAAAACATACATTTCTCTTCACAGTTTGCCCACAACTGCTTTAGTGCTGGTTGTGATTACAGCAGTGCTCTTAAGTTTATCCATCTTCTTCATGTGTGTTCTGTACCGGCGCACTGTCACCATCCAACGCAAACGGGCCATGAGGAGATACCTTGAGAGTGGAGAGGTATTTTAGATAATGTATCGACCTTTATGAATTTTATAAAGATTTGTGTGTGATAACATGAGTGTAAGTTGCTACAAACAGTGGTGAAGAAATCATCCTTGTAGAAGACAATATTGGCGCCACTCATGTGAAAAATCATGAGTATATGTACTCTTGTATGACTGTTTTATGAATGTTTTGCTCCAGAGTTTTGACCCTTTGGAACCAGGAGAAAAGGGGGCCAAAGTTCATCTTCGGATCCTGAAAGACTCTGAACTTCGCAAGATCAAACTCCTTGGATCTGGAGTGTTTGGTTCTGTGCACAAGGTGCTTATGTTGCTTATGCTCACATTTGTTCAGGTTCTGTTGGTCTCTTCTCATGTTTCTTGCATCCTTTTCAATTTGTGTTTGAAAAAAAATATATAAATAGATTTAACTTTTTTTTTTTTCCAGGGTTGGTGGATCCCCAATGGTGACACTGTGAAGCTTCCAGTTGCCATCAAGACAATTACTGAACATACAGGCCAACAATCCTTCAATGAAGTCACAGATGTAAGAGTCAACAGCAAAAATTTCTATAATAATATATCTGAAAAAATGTTATATCTATATATCATTATAAAGACTTATGAAGAAGTGGGTGTATATAGGAAGTATCCTTTGTTTTATCTGCTTCTGCCACGACCGAGACGGGGCAAGTGTTGAAACGAAAAAAGGTGTTTATTCACAAGAAATGCACCAAAAAAGAACCAAAAGAAACCATGCCAAAAGCGCTGTCCTCCAGTTCTGGGTCGTTACTACCTCTGAGCCCGACAGTTGGACTCTTCCACTCGAGCTTGGCCCACGGTCACTGTGAGACGTCTTGCCTTGTGGGAATTGCTGGCCGTAGAGCTCAAACCTGCATGAAGGCTCACACAAAAAAACACAATGAACAAACCAGAACTTCCAGAAAACACAGACAAGGGGGAAGGACTCTGTAGCACTCGGGATCAGGCGGACTTAAATAAGGGGGCTAATGACAAGCCACCCCTGACACTCGTTTCACCATGAGGATCACTCCCTGTGCCGAAGAGCCCTATGAAGGGGACTCTAGAAGGAACCCACAAACCAGTAGTGATGGAATGGTTACCGCCTAGGGCACAGTAAGGAATTAGAACACGACACGCAGACACAGACACGGACCCTAATTCTCAGCAGAGGGGGTGCGTGTCTGGGGGGGTGGCACCGACGCAGACGTGACAGCTGCACTAAATCAGCATTTTCGACAATCGTTTTTGTCATAAGTGTATGTCTAATCTTGAAATATTGTTCCCACAGCATGTGTTGGAGATGGGTAGCTTGGACCACCCTTACATTGTAAGGCTTTTGGGCATTTGTCCTGGACCCAGTCTGCAACTGGTTACTCAGTTCAGCCCTCAGGGGTCCCTCCTGGAACATATCAGGCAGCGCAAAGACAGCTTAAACCCTCAGAGGCTGCTCAACTGGTGTGTCCAGATTGCCAAGGTAACGTCACAGACCGTATTATGTGGTCTTAGAAGTACATTGTTGTAAATCATTACATTAGATGATGTTGCATTGCATGAGTAAAAGTACCATGAGGGAGGATGTTTTGTTGAAATTGTTTGTCACAGATGAAGTGCCTGTAGATGAAAAGCTCCACTGTTGTTGTGATGACATAACAACATAAAACCAGAAAGTTTATCATGTGACAGGCTAAACTATAATTAAACATATGTTACACTACTGTACACTAAGTCTGCCTGCGCACCTGAATCATGGTTTGTTTTTACTCCCTAGGGCATGTATTACCTAGAGGAGCATCAAATGGTCCACAGGAATCTGGCAGCCCGTAACGTCCTCCTAAAGAGGAACAACTCGGTCCAGATTGCAGACTATGGCATAGCTGACCTTCTGTGCCCAGATGACAAAAAACACTTCTACAATGACCTTAAGGTTCTTATTTGGATTCATTTTGCTTCCTTGAATGTGTTTTTAGTGTACAAGCATATAATCAGGAAGTGTTATGTGGCGCTTCAGCTACACAATCTCAGACTTCCCCCATGCCGCTGACCCATGTTTTCTAAATTTCTTGATGATGGGCACTCATTTGTGACCCACTACCATTTCCCAAGTCTGTGCATTAATTTTCATCTCCATTTTGGCTCACAAGGCATGTTTTGAGTTTTGCTATAAATTCATATATGAATTATAAAATGAATGCAAATGCATATTCCTTCTTAGACCCCAATTAAATGGATGGCACTAGAGAGCATCTTATTTCGACGCTTTACTCATCAAAGTGATGTTTGGAGCTATGGTGAGACTGCACATGAACACTTTTCTTACTCAGACATTACCATTTACGTATCCGCAACTGATAAGTAACATTTTCATCTTTGTAGGTGTCACTGTTTGGGAAATGATGTCATATGGGGCAGAACCCTACGCTTCCATGCGCCCACAGGCTGTTCCTGATCTACTGGAGAAGGGGGAACGTCTCTCCCAGCCACAGATCTGCACCATAGATGTTTACATGGTCATGGTCAAATGTGCGTCTTGGTACAAATTTGGGGATTGTTTAATTCTCTTAATTTACATATCAGTCCTTCAATGATTTACAACATAACAAGGTTCAAATCCCATGAAAATGCTGGAAATGAAGAAATAATTAGTTAATGAATCGTTGTGCTTTTAGTTTATTTAGATGACCTCTGAAATGAATTAGTATTTTGTTTATGAAATTACAGTGTTTTCTCACTACAGGTTGGATGATTGATGAAAACGTCCGACCAACATTTAAGGAACTAGCTAATGAATTTACCCGAATGGCAAGAGACCCAGCTCGTTACCTGGTCATCAAGGTGAAAAATTTGTTACAATTATTCTAAAATAAATGTAAAATACAGATTCCAGCTGTCATCCTTATGATTTTCCTGTATTTTGTACAGTGTAATTCAATATGACCTTCTCCCGAACAGGGGGATGACCAGTTACCTGAGTCCTCCTCTGATGAGCCCATGCAGGGGGCTACAGAGCTAAATGATCTGGGTGAGGAGCTAGAGGTTCTAGGTGAGGAACTGGGTGAGCAGGAAGAGGAAATCCTTGAAGATGACATGGTTTTGCATTCCCTCTCCATACGAAGTCAGTCCAGATCAGTGCTGGATGGCCACAGCAGGGTGAGAACCTTTAACTGTGTGGCACCATTGAACATCAAATATTCATCCTTCAATGTCCATCTGATTTTAAAACGTGGATCTCCACTCAACTCTGCAATGTCCTTAGGGAGGTCTGACTCCATCGAGCCCGGGTTATATGGCCATGACACCAAGTGTAGACAGCCAGTCTCAGGTCAGTTGTATGCCTCACCTAATATAATTAATGTGTTTCTTCTTAGAATGCTCTGCCCATGACACAGTGTGTCCTTTTCTACCATAGAAACTGTGGGTATCAAGGATTCGCCTGAACTCCACTCGCACCATGTCAGAGAGTTCTGAGGGACGAGGCACCATGGTAGATCTGGAGATGAACGAAGACTTCTCGTCTGTCTGCAGCCTGAAGAGGGGTCGGTATCGAGAGGACAGTGCCTACATATCGCAGAGAGACAGCCTATCAGGAGCACTCGATGTGCTAATTACAGGCACACACTCTCCAAAAGTGCTTGGGAAGGAGGATGAGAATGGCTATGTGTTGCCAGGCCAGATGGACAGCCCAGAGAGAGGTGATTCTTTCTGTCGAATTAAAGCTAGAAATTAGAGTTAGTGATGTCACACAAACTAGTCATTTTTTTATTCCATCTTGGTACTAAACATTTTTTTTTTATTTTAAAAACTTTTTTTAAATTGAAAATGTCGTTAGATCATCATTGCAGCAAAACGGTGGGACCCAACTGTCTAGCTGTGCCACCAGTACTTCCACCAGGGTGACAGTGGAAATTGTTGGCCACTGTTGGCTGAAAAAAATAGGAAGAGGGGTGTGTCCGTAGGAAGTGTGAGTAGGGATTGAATGTTGGCAGCATGACTGGTAAAGGTAGAGAGTTGCAGGAGACCAGATGGATGGCAAGGCCATGTGAATTGGAAGAGATTTCAAATTGTTCTACCATGGGGGTGAATGGCAGCCGATCTCTTCCTCACATGCCTCCATGCGGTCGGTTTCGTGGACGTCCACGTGCCCCCTGCAGGTGTTAATGTGAAGGAAGAGTATGTTAGAAGCATTCTGGAGGTGGCACAGTTAAAGGTGCTGAGATTTGATTCAGGAGTGAGTGAAGGGTTAGTAGGAGGTTTATGGATGTGGAGAGAGAAGACATGCAGGCGGTTGTTGTGAAAGAGCAAGATGCAGAGGATAGGGGGGAATGAAGATGTTTCATCCTCTGTGGCCATGCATCTTTGACATGGAAACAAATCCAAGTGGCTCAACTCTGCACAAAATCATTGGAACTGGGTTACAGAAAAATGGCCTTCAGACTGAAAAATGGTTAATGGCTGTAGAATAGAGCTTTTTGTTTGCCTGAAGATATGTACAATGTGATTCTACAGGCAACATACACATGGTTGAGGTTACTTGCAATTTGAGGTTGCATTATTGCAAATGAAGTTGGAAATCTGGTGAGGATTAATGGTGTCCTCAATGCTGAGAAGTGCAGGCAGAGAAGATACTTGCAATACCATCAGCTAGTCTTACAATTGACCCCAAATATTTTCTGCAGCAGGAGAGTGACCCCAAACATGCCACCAATGTCATTAAACATAAGGAAGAACCGAAAGTCCTAGACGTGATTTATATGACCCTCCCCCAGAGCCCTGCTTTCAACATTATTGAGTCTGTCTCATTTACATTTACATTTACATTTACATTTAAGGCATTTGGCAGACTGTCTCAGATTACATGAAGAGACAGAAGAGTTCCTTCAGCAGACCAACAGAGATCCTTCAACAGCCATGTGCAATCGTATCTAGAAGAACAGATGCTGTTTTGAAGGCTATGGGTGGTTACACCAAATATTGATTTGTTAGACTTCTATTAATGGCATAATTTCTGAATACATTCTTAGTTTATAGCATTTTTAACACCTCCTAAACCTTTTACATTGTCATTACATTCTGGGTGTTTTGTGATAAACCATTAGTAAATCTCTCTTCTCTTCCTACCCTCAGAAACCATTCATTCATCATGTGAGGAGTATGAATACATGAACAAGCTTAATGTTTCTTTGAGGCCAAACCACGAACGGCGGCGACGCCTTCTGTCCGACAGCAACAGCGTAAGGTCGCGAGGATCCAGGCACCCGGCCAGGTCCTCCATAGAGGGCTCAGAGAGCAGTGGTGCAATTTCTCAGTTCTCCATGGATGACTACAGTCGCAGTGAGGATGAGGATGTCCCGGACCCAGAATTTCTGATCGCAGAAACTGAGTACTTTCACACGGACGAGGAGCAGCACTCACCTGAATATGAGTACATGGACATAAACCATGGGGTGAAAAAGAGGCCAAATGTACACCCAGACGTCCGCAGGCCAGGAATTAGGGCCGGCGTTAGAGACTCTATGGAACCCAAGGAGGAGGATGAGTTGGTGGACGGAGAGTACCAGTATATGAACAGACAGCCCCGGCTGAAGAAGCAGCTGGTGATGCAGGGCCTGAAGGGGGCAGAGGGGGAGGTGTATGAATACGAAGAAATGGAGTCTCTCAGGGTGGGGATCGCTGCTGGCCCTGGTGACTCTGTGGAGTACCAGAACATACAGAGCGAGGAGGAGGAGGAGGAGGAAGGGGGCATTAGGCAGCCCTCAGGCGTTGGGCCCTTTGTGCAAGTTCGGACTGGGGTTGGGGTCCGGTGTCAGGCTGGACGCAACTCGTTTGACAACCCAGATTACTGGCACAGCAGAATGTTCCAGAAAGTGAGCACTGTTCACACATAGCTAACACGGGTGAGTGGAGCATGAGCGAGTGAGTGTTCAGTGAGTGAGTGAGTGAGTGAGTGAGTTTAGAGTGACTGAGATGAGCAGGAACAATTAAATGCGAACAACTAAAAGGTACCTGATTATCTATTCAAGGATACACAATTTGTGTAACTTTCTCAACACACTAAATCAATATGCTGTTTTTTTTCCAAATTTATTACAACAGAACATTACAAGTGTCATTTAATGGATATAAAAGTTAATCAAAAGTTTAATCAAAACCACCACCCCTTGCCTTTATCACAGTAGCCCAGATTCAGGGCACGACAATTTTTGGAGATAAATTGTGTCCAAACCCTCCCAGCACCTTTCAAGCATCAACAACCAATAGTCGTTGTGGCTAATTAATGTGTTACTACAGCCTATAAAATATTAAAAACCAGTCCGTGGCATTTATGATGTTTTCTTTGAATACATTTTTGAAAAAGCAGTGTCTTGTTGATTTGATTTTAAAGGGCGGGCCCAAACGTCTGTCCGGTAGTGTATTGACTATGTGCAGGTCATATTGTAAATACTCTACGTGCATCTCTGGGTATGTAGACCACAACTCTTCTCTTTGCTTGTCAGTGGAGTACATTTCCCGTATAAGGCCGGTGTTGACAATCTAAGTGGCTCCACACAGCAGCAATGATTGCACTCCACCCTTTACATCGATGCTGCATCGAAAGCAAAGTGACAGTTTGATGTCAAAGAAATAGTACATTCTTACATTAAATAAGAAAACCAGACAGTCAAGAGTTAAGTGCCTTTTGAACTGAATTGTGGATTTCATGGCATTACCTTTATTATTATTGTTCAGTTTGTATTAGTGGTTGAATTAGTGTAACAATTTTGGTAACAATTATTGTAACTGGAAGGTTGTTAGGGGATATAAAAGGGAGGATGACCACTGTTCCATACATTAATAATACAATATTAATTTAAATGACTTCTTCTTTGGAATATTCAAGCACAATATTATTCTGTCTGAATTTGTTTTTCAGAGAGAAGTAGCATTCAGTCCAGCCAGCACTTCAGCTCAGGTTCAAGCCACAGTGTGTTTATAGTTCCTCAACTATCAAGTCATAAAGCAGCTCCTGTTTAGAAAAGACAGCATAAGGACTGAGATATGAAGAAAGGCTTTATTGGTTAACACTCACTGTGTCTGTTACCTCTTTACTGAATTGTTTTGTAGAATATGTCCTTTATATATTTTTTTCAAAGAATGTCTTTTTATAACACTCATTTTTGTACCTGAAAGAAGGAAAGAACTTTGGGACAATGTACAAAAAAATGGCCAGTTATGTTTTGTGTTGACAAATTTTATTCTTCTTAATTCTGTAATATCATTTTAAAATGTTGTGTTTTATTGTTGAATTTTTATGAATAAAGCTTTTTTGATTAATCTTATTAGCTTTTGCTTTTCTCTAATTTAAAAATAATCTTCCAACCATTTATATGACCCGTTTAAGTGTGAGGTTTTTGACAAAAGTATACATAAAATGTTTTAATGTTGATATATTATTGAATATAAAGTGTACTTACATTGGATCTATGTTCAAAGCAGTCTAAATTTGTTGGACTGATCTAGAAACAGTTAATAATGGTCCATGCTGACTGAATTGCATTACACATTTCTGGCAAGTTAAGCTCCAATCTGGCCACTGATTCCTTCTCATCCCCTGTTTGTAGCACTGGGTTGAGATTTGAGGATGTTGGAGGCCACTGGGGTTTAAAGAACTCACAAAACTCATGTTCCTGGTTCCAGCCAGAGCTGAAGGCCCATCTGAAGGTTGACTGAAAGTAATAGGGCTGCACATGTAACAATACAAGTTACATGTGAAAGCTAACTAGTAAATATACTGACATAATACAAGATGTAATACAAAATCTAAAATTAAAGAGTGACGTTGAAAGTGTATTGCACATGAGATGGAAAAATACATTAAGTGCCCCGATGGCAACAGGGCAGAAGCTGATGTTGAGTCTGGTCGTCCTTGTTTTAATGCTCCTTATGCACAGATCCTACTCATTAGACACATGCTTGTCTCTCTAACACGTTGCATGTGCTTATTCAGTCTGTAATAACTTGTATCTAGACCTTCACGCACTAAGGGGTTCCGGCGGTGGGATTTGACGTGACGTAACCTCGCACAGATGCGTGGTGTGGGCGGGGCCTCTGGTGCGATGGGCGGGGCCTGTGTCGGCGTTGTAGAGCTGGCGAGGGCTGCGCGTCTCGGCGTTCGACCCGTTGGGAAGTGGGTTGCGACTGAGAGCCGCTGCTGCGATGTCTGACGACGAACAGCAAGAGCAGACCATCGCTGAGGACCTGGTGGTGACCAAGTACAAAATGGGAGGCGACATCGCCAACCGTGAGTGGCCGTGACCCCCGCGCGGCCTCCGCCGGCCAGCGGCCATGTGCTGTGACAGGCGACGCGCCGCGCGGCGGCGTGGGAGCGACGGGCACGGCCGCCGGTGGCCGTTTCCGCCCGGTTCCTGCCGCTGCTCTTTTCGTGGCCAGGCGTGGTGTTAGCCGCGCCGTTTACACCCCCACTGTTCCCCGGCGCTGTACCGCGCTAGCTTAGCATAGCTAACCAGGTCCCACTGGCTCACAATGGACAAGTGACGGTCCGGTTAGCCGAGGCGCGCTCCGTGCGCCATTAAACACGTCCCGCCGCTCAAATATACCCGCTGTTCGTCCGTCCGTCGTCGTCGTGCCGTTTATAGACGCTCGCTGGACAACTTGTAGCTGAAGCCAACAGGTCACTCCGGATAATAGATCCTGTTGCCAGCGGACCCTGTACAAGACTTTATTGAAGGTCACGTATGGAAAGTTGGACTGCCTGTGGTTGCCGGTTCGATTCGTATCTTTCACCTGCATTTTATTTTTTGTCTCCCCCTGACGTGTGCCAGGCACAACAAAACCGACAAACTGCGTTAAAAGATCGCCTTTCGCGTCATACATTTCCGGCATTTATCAGGCGCCCTTATCCAGAGTGACTTACAATCAGTAGTTACAGGGACAGTCCCCCCCTGGAGACACTCAGGGTTAAATGTCTTGCTCAGGGACACAATGGTAGTAAGTGGGGTTTGAACCTGGGTCTTCTGGTTCATAGGCGAGTGTGTTACCCACTACGCTACTACCACCCACTTTTGCTGCGGTCTGCTTGCTGTAGTTTTAAGTCTTTTTGCCTCTCTAAATGACTGTTAATTATTGTTTCCCTTGGACCCCGTTTTTGTTCAGAGGCCCTCAGGGTGGTGATAGAAGCAGCCAAGCCTGGGGTCTCCGTCCTCAGCCTGTGTGAGAAGGGAGACGCTCACATCACGGCAGAAACGGGGAAGATCTTCAAGAAGGAGAAAGACATGAAGAAAGGTGAGATTTACCGGCGGTGTGAAGGATGCCCGCCAAGGTTTGGTACAAAGCAAGTTGCCTTCGTTTCTTTGTCATAAGTCCTGGTAATACATATTTTTTCCTCCATATTCTACGTTTTCGGTGTACTGCCCCGCATCTGCTTTTACGAGAGACGCTCTGTATTGCGCGCCTTTACCGGCTGCGTCCCCTCTGATGCACAGCCCCGTTTGCCCAGTTCAAGCGGTGGGTTGCAGTGTGAGGTCCTTCACCGAAATGTTCAGCTTCATTTACACATGAATAGTTATATTCATGTTGCGCCGCTGCTCCTATATTTTCGCACCTCCCTGAATGACTGGATTCTAAAGAAACTGCTGCCGTCGCTGACATTCTTCCGTCAGGGGCTTTTGGGGATGAGCAGACACCTAAACGAAAAAAAAGTCAGAAAAGTTGCGTCCTCCGCAGCCCACCGTTCAGCGTTGTAAATTGCCAGGTTGGATCGGTCTGTGCTGGGGGTTAGCAGGTGTTTGAAGAGCCTTCTGTATCACTAGTCATGCAACCACACTTCCCACCTCTGCTGAAAGATTTACATGATATCTTCTTTTTTTTTTTTTTTTGTCCCCGTGACGTTCCCTTTTCAGGCATTGCGTTCCCCACCTGCGTGTCGGTCAATAACTGTGTATGCCACTTCTCTCCCCTGAAGAGTGACCCCGACTACACGCTAAAAGAAGGAGACCTGGTTAAAATGTAGGCATCTTGTCCCTCCTGCCTTTTTTTTTTTTTTTTAAGTGTATATTTTTGAGTGTCCCCTTCTCACCCAGTCCTTGTCCCACCTGCCGCACACGTCTGTGTGCTGCCAGTCCTGTCTGTACATCGTTCCCCCTTGTCATGTTTGTCCGTGTCCTCCTGTTCTGCCCCGTGGAAGTGCTTTACAGTTACATGTCTATTGATTTGTTCCTTTGTGGCTGTCTCGCCACAATTTTCCTTTGATTCAATGTCTAAGAGGTCTTTTCAACGAGAGCTTTAATCGGAAAAAGGTCTTTGAGTCTGATTTAATCTATTCTGTCGTCTTATCTCATTCTTTGACATGGTTTACTACAGTGATCTCGGAGTGCATGTTGATGGCTTCATCGCCAACGTGGCTCATAGCTTCATACTTGGAGCCAGCAAGGTAGATACAGAACACAGCACTTACTTTTAACTAAAATCTGACTTTAGTTAAATTTTTTTTCTTCCAAGCTGGCGTGTTCTCAGTGTTCTCCCCTCTATGGCTATAGGAAGCCCCTGTGACTGGTCGAAAAGCCGATGTGGTCAAAGCTGCTCACCTGTGTGCTGAAGCTGCACTGCGTTTAGTCAAACCTGGAAACCAGGTAAAACAATCTAGTAAAATATCACATTTACTGTACCTATATTATGAAATATACCAATAGAAGTTTTGTGGGAAAAAAATGTAATATTCACTTTTTTTTCCCTGATTTGAAATTGTCTGTGTTTTGGACACATCTACAAATATGTTTTCATTGTAGAATTAATCTAAACATTTACATTGTTGATAAGTTAACCAATCTATATCGAGCTGCTTGATGCCTGCTATTTTACGTCTCATGAATCATATTCTCTTTATGGATGCGCTGATGTGTATTGTCATATTCTCTAAATGCTTGAGAATATGATTCATGAGACGTACCTTTTTCTTTTCTTAAACTGAAATAGTTTCAGCCTTAAAAGCCTCCAGAGAGTATTTGGGTGTAGTAGTGGATATTTGGTACAATGCTTCTGGTTGAGAAAAGCAGTCCTTAATCTATTAGTGATTTTTTTTTTTCCCCCTCCCCCCAGAACACCCAATTGACTGAGGCCTGGAACAAGATTGCTCATTCGTTTAAATGTGCAGCTATTGAAGGTGAGTGTCTAAATGTAGAACTCATTCAACTCAGGTTACAACATCGATTTGTGTATTGTATGTATGGTGGATTTTTTTTTTTTTTCTCTCTACCCATTGCTCCTCATTGTTTTTTAATCTTGTTTCCTCTTTAGGGATGCTGTCCCATCAGCTGAAGCAGCATGTTATTGATGGAGAGAAAACAATCATTCAGAACCCTACGGACCAGCAAAAGTACAACTTCCGTCAATCTACTCCAAGATTAGAACAGCAGTGTGCTGATTGTCACCATGAAGCCCTTTTTGCTGTGATTTGCTTTACTGTTGGCTAAACTTGGTGTTTTTCTTTGCAGGAAGGACCATGAGAAGGCAGAGTTTGAGGTACATGAGGTTTATGCTGTGGATGTCCTCATCAGCACAGGAGAGGGAAAGGTGAGTTAGAGTTTCGTATAGGTTTCTTTCCAGAGCCAAGTGTCTTTAAGGACCATGATAGGCTAGTACTTATGGGGTGGAATTCTCACCAACTGCCAGATTAATTGTCCACAGTTTAGTTGTGGCAAAATGTATTTTGCGTAACGGGGAAATATTGAAATGAAATCGGAATGAGCTACAAGATGTTGCCATGTGTGTAATAACCAAAAAATGTTTTCCAACTTATTCCTTGTCTTGCTCCAGGCCAAAGATGGTGGCCAGAGGACCACCATCTACAAGAGGGACCCCAGCAAGCAGTATGGCCTGAAGATGAAGACATCCAGAATGTTCTTCAGTGAAGTCGAGAGACGCTTTGATGCTATGCCTTTCACTCTCAGGTACGTTTATGTGATTGAGGCTTGTACAACATGCATAGACGCTGGATTTTTGTGTCTCCTTGTCTGTTTGGCCATGAGAAGGTGCTGAATGGAATGTATGTTTATTCCTTAGGGCTTTTGAAGATGAGGGTAAAGCTCGTCTGGGCGTGGTGGAGTGTGCCAAACATGAGCTGCTGCAGCCTTTTAGTGTTCTCAACGAGAAGGATGGTGAGTGGGGGGGAATCCTCCCTTCCTCTGTCACTCTGCACACCTTCTGCATGGCCAGAAGTAGAAAAGACTGATGTGTATTGTCTTTCTCTCTATCTCAGGAGAGTTCGTGGCTCAGTTTAAGTTCACAGTGCTGCTCATGGCCAACGGGCCTTTGAGAATCACCAGTGGACCCTTTGAACCGGAGATGTATAAATCTGACTGTGAGGTGCAGGACTCAGAGCTCAGGGTAATTAAAAAAAATTCTCCTCAACCTGGAATTTTTGCGAACAGGCCCCACATGTCACAAAGCTCTTTCTGTGGTTTGTAACTATACAATTTTTTTTTTCTTCCTACAGTCGCTGTTACAGAGCTCAGCCAGTCGTAAAGCACAGAAGAAGAAGAAAAAGAAGGTGGGTGTCCTTCAAATGTCACTCACTAATCAGTCACCAGATTCTTGTTCTACCCCTTTGAACCTAACATGTCATACTTTTTTCTGTCACTCTTCTTATTGTGGTTCATTTATTTTTATTTTCATTGCAGGCTTCCAAAACTGCAGAGAATGCCACTGGGCAGCCAACTGAAGAGAACGAGGTTGTCGAATAGGCGAAACATGCACACACTCTCGCATATACTCACATACACCCACACTGACACACATACGTACACCCCAGGGGTAAAGACAGAAATTTAGAAAAATATATCCAGATTAGCCCCAGTGGTAATCAGATCTTTGCGCTGCGTGCTGTCCCAGCCATTAGCACATAGGAAGTTGTACCCGATACCCTGTACTAGATGTGCTGGCAGCTGGGAGAGTGGTGAATCTGATCTGGTGGGGGGGGTCTGAGGGTTTGTTTGAGACTTGCTAATTTGGCCTGTCAAGACCCTGGTTGACTACTCCTCAGCACTAAGCATTGCACCGAGGATGGGTCTTTAGTGGGATCATTCAAACTCCAGGCCTGAAGGCAAAATAGGACTTTCTTACTTGAGAATTTCATATTGCATTTGATATAACTTTTGAAGCTCTCAATTGGAACGAAAACTGGAATAATGCCTTTTTGAAATCAAAATGATTAAAAAAAAAAGTGTCCATGTGCAAGTTTTTTTGTAGAATGGTGTGTTTCCTTGTATTGAGAACAGACATGAAGAATTTTACACTCTGGAACAGTTGCTACAATAATGCATTTAAACGAGAACTTCTTCAGTAAAAAAAATGTTATGCCTTTTGGGTTTGTATTGTCATAATCCCTAACTTTATTCTTGCAACGAACACATGCTGTCAATACCAAAATAATCTTTAGGAAGAAGAGAGTGTGTGTGTTTGGGGGGGACTCTGTCCTTTGCATGTTCTTAGTACACTCTGGGGCATTAGAACAGGAGTTCTAGAATCCAGACTCTGGATTTTCTGCACATGCACTCACCTTGTTAAGTTCAGTGACCTCACCATGAGGATTCTGGGATTGCTTTTAAAAATCCTGTACTGCCATCCTCTTTCCTTCTTCCTTCAGGAGTCTGTATCACTTTTTTTTTTTTTTTTTAATAAAGAAATCAAACCTCAATATGACTTAACATTTTGTGATTAAATGTGTCCTAATATTTTCACAGTTATTTGGGGAGTTTTTTGTTTGTGAAAGTTATACCGGTTATTCATTGTGAGTTAAACATAGTTTAATGGTAGCGGTGCCTTGATTAGCTGTATGGGGATTTTGGATTATTATATTATTTACTAACACGTTTGATCTATAGGGCTTCATCTCACCAGGTTAAGTCAAAGATGTCATTTTTGGCATTGTCAAATTTCAGTTAATTGCTATCTCTGCATTGTTTTAATAATAGGCACTTTTTATTTGCTAGTCATAAGATGATTATTTATTAATTTGTGGATTCAGGACATATACATGAATATTTGAGTTACATTTAGTGTGGGCTTTTTGCTGCTAATTATCATGAATAAAACTCACAGCTGAAGATATGTTTCAATTGTGTGATCCTAAGATGATAAAACATTCAATTATCTTTGTACCAGGTTAGCATTTGAGTACATTTAATCACATACCGTCTTTTTTTTTTTTTTTTTTATTGCAGTTTAGTTATTGGTGAATAAAGGAGTTCCTGGTATTCTGTTACTGGTTCGTGTTGTGTTCTTTCGAAACATAATCTAAAATTACCTGTAAATGTCTCCACAAACACATATGAAAGTTGTACAAACTGGAATCATTTTATTTTCAAATTTGTTTGCATAAGAATGGGGACTAGGTGCTTCAGGGCCAGGATTTGATTGAGTTCCTGCATTTATAAGGTGGATTCCATATGCATTTATAATATGGATTCCATAATTTAAGATCAACTGCAACAACCTTTTGATCTAAGATAAATAAATCTCCACTTGTTATATCAAATTAATAGCGATTTAATCATGCAGACAACTGAAAATGTGTTAGTGATAATTAAAGGGTAGAAAATATTTTTAAAGGTTAACATCAGGGGCCTCATACCTCAAAGGTTGTTAGTTCGAATCCCGGCTATGACCTTGTGCATGTGCATGTGGAGTTTGCCTGCTAAAAAAAAAAAAAAAAAAATCCCTCTTGAACATACTTGTCAGTAAGTGTACAGTGTATACAAGCATTTGTGTGAAAACATGTAGGCAATATCGAACATTTAACAGGTACTCATTTGCAAAAAATATGTACAGTTTAAAGTATGTGATTTCATTTAGGAACACACGAGATGCGAACATATCTGAATACAATATTTTAAAGTTGAAACGTGTATTAAACAGGACCGAGTACAGACGTACGGCTCATGGATGCCAATTCAATGAACTACAAATCCCACACACTGGGTGCGCGGTTATGACGTCAGAGCACACATAAAAACTGTCCTCGTGCGTCGTCACATCCTCTTGATTTTGGTGGCTTCTCGTCTGAGGTAGGAATCGCTTGGAAATCCGAATTGTATCCTGCTCAATCAATTACGGTATCAAGTCATCCGTTTTAATTTCCAAAATCCTCTTGCTTCTCATTTCAGACCCATCTCCACAAGATGAGAGCGAAGGTGAGAAACGATATATTTCATTCTTTTCGCGCCGTATTAGTTTCGTCCCTTGTTTCTGGTCTGACTGGGGCTAAATGTCATGTTTTGTGGGAATTTTGTTCCACATATTTCCTTTTTATTTTATTTATTGTATAAAGCAGTCGTCTGTGCCGCTGGCTGTTATAAGAATCGCTCCAGCTAGTGCTGCTATCGGTGTGCTAACTGAGGCGGTCTGGCCTGGGCCCACGTGGGCTTCGTTTTGTTTTCTTGTGATTTTTTTAAAAATCTTTTTTACGTTCTCACGTTGCCCGTAACTGTGAATGCGGTAGCCTTGCATAGGACTTTGTGTAGGTGTGCAATCCTTGGTTTGTCATTTGAACAATTTTTTTTTTTTTTCCTTGCAGTGGAGGAAGAAGCGCATGCGCAGGTAACCACCAGATGCTAATGCATTTAATCAAAGTTCTCCAAGTGTACATGCGTGCTAAAGCTGCGTTATTTTTTCCCCTGCATACGCAGACTGAAGCGTAAAAGGAGAAAGATGAGGCAGAGGTCAAAGTAAAGTACCTTCCTCGGCAGCGTCGCTCCATGCTCCTCCGGGTTCCTGATTCTTGATTCAAGATTTTCCTCGAAGACCCTTCCTCTACCACAGCAGGCCATCCTGCGCTACCTGCAGGACTGAAGTCAGACTTTGGAGGAGGGGACCCGAAGAAGAGTCGGAACCCTGCTGTTCTTGAAGGACTTTTTAAATCTCTGCTCTGCACAGCTGATCTTTACCTGTAAAGACCAAAATAAATTTCTGGTTGTCATGTATGTCTGGTCTTCACTTGTTTTTTTTTCCCCCTAATGGAGTCCTGTGGATGGTCTCATTTTAAGGAGTGACTTCTGTCCAGAGCTTCATGTGACTCTTCAAGCAGCTCTTAAATTAAATGATTTAAATGTTAATTCAAAGTTAAGAACTGTGGGGGTGTGGTAAACTAGTTTAGGGGACAACTTTTCAGGGGGGGGGGGTTAATGTCTGGCACTTTAATTAAAATGGATATATTTGGGGCAGTGTAGTTTTAAATACTCTCCTAAATTTATTTGTACACACGTTGTACAATCAAATTACTTAATGGCGTAAAATCTGCTTAATTGCAGTCTTTTTTGAGTGTACAGGCCAAAACGAATGTTCTCCGGCTTTTATTCTGGCACCTATCGGGCACCGGAAGTACTTCAGAGCACCATGAGTGTCGGCTAACGTGAGCGCTAACTTGCACGCCGTCTCAAAACAAACCGACAGCACAACTCCGCGTGTCTTCACCGGTTCTGGCGCGTCCGGTTCTGCTCGTAGGTCCCACAGAGGTATTTTGGTAAGTTTCCGCGCGGTCGCTGCTTTAAAGCGACCCGCGGTGATGTCTGTTTGGCAGTGAGCGCGTTGACGCTAGCGCTCTCGCTAGGCAGGCGAACGTAGCCGAAGAGTTGTCTGTTGAACAAAAGCTAACGCTATAGTTTCGTAGTCTGTGGGAATTTTTCAACGTGTCAGTCTATCACCTGCGAACGAGCTTTCAAAGGCGACCGCCAATAGTTCACTTGTTTACAGCAGTCGGTTTGTTTACTGCTAATTCTTATATAGCAAATTACTCGCGCTACGGGGGGAGTATTGTTCATTGCTGTTATAAAATGTTGGATGAAATAAGTCATTTTCGACGTTGTCATCGTCCAGTTAGTAATATTGTTTAAACGCTTTTGTAAGCATGTCCTATTCTTAGAACTATAATGAGTCAACACAACAGGGGCGATACGCGTGGCGCATGCGCATTGTTTGGCAACGTCTTTATTATTTACCAATTTATCAAACACAAATAAAGAAATACTGCAAATTAGTTACCTGTATCTTGGGAGGAGGAACAGCCGAAAAGTTGGGGACGAAATATTCCTCAAGACAAACCGTAATGAACAAGGAATAAAATGGGCGGAGCTACCTGGGATGATTGACATCTATCGCCTTCTTTGAACCTTGCAGACTTTATCATGTGACATGGTGCTTCAAGAATACCCACCTGCGTGATATTCACAGTAATGTTTAAATTTTATTTTTCAGATGCCTTGTGGGGAGCACGTCCATTAAGTAGCTCTTCTACGTGCCTTTTAATTTACCTTCTACCTCTTGACAGTTACTTCGACATCCAACTTACACACATGAGCACTGAGTTCCTCTCATGCTGGGCAGAGCGCCATGCCTGACCGGGATAGCGCCTACCTGGCAGGCGGTGGTGGGGGAGGCAGTGCTGCAGGGCTGGGAACGAGTATAAGTGAGGAGGCAGGTGGGGCTGGTGACCTAGGAGGAGCAGCTGTAGAAGGCTGGGGGGGTGTTGGTGGAGGCGTTGGTCCCTGTGGTGGAGGTAGCGCTGGTTCCGCAGCCATGGGTGGAGGAGGAGCTCTCGGCAACGGGAATGGCTGTGGCGCCGGTGGCTTCGGCTCCGGTGCCGGCGTCGATGGCGTCTGCAGAGACTTCTTGCGGAACGTTTGCAAGAGGGGCAAGCGCTGCCGCTTCCGGCACCCGGACTTCAACGAGGTGCCCGACCTCGGCGTGCAGAAGAACGAGTTCATATTTTGCCATGACCACCAAAACAAGGAGTGCATGCGCACCAACTGTCGGTTTGTCCACGGATCCAAGGAGGATGAGGACTACTACAAAAAGACTGGCGAGCTTCCGCTCCGGCTGAGGGGAAAGGTGGCCGCGGGCCTGGGCTTGTCTCCCACTGACCTCCCTGCAAGTCGTGGAGAGGTCCCCATCTGCCGGGACTACCTTAAAGGGGAATGCCAGCGGGGCAATAAGTGCAAATTTCGCCACGTGAGAAAGGACTTCGAGTACGAAGCAGCACGGGTTGGCGTTGGGGGAGCCATGTGTCCAGGGGGCGCGACTGGGATGGTGAACCCCGGGGGAGGGGGAGCGGGATGTGGCGGCAGCGCCGGGGGAGCCTGTGGAGGGATGTCCGGTGTTGTCGGTGGCGGTGGGAACAACGTGATGGGCATGGGTTGTCCTAACATGGGCGGTTACAGGGATCCGGGAGTTCTGGGCGGAGGCGCAGGAGGAGCTGCCGGCGGCGGGGGCATGGGCGGATGTTACTCAGTGGGAGTGGCCGGGCAGAGGCGCTTCGATCGCGGGCCCTGCTCTGTCTACGACCCCTTGTTCGAGAATGGCTTTTTCGACGCCGGGTCCCTGGAGCCTGCTATGGATCACACGACGCTCCAGCTGAAGAGGCGGAGGCTGGAGGGGCTTCGGCTGACTGACGGAGCTGGGGGAGGACACTATGATTTCGGGATACAGGCCTCCATTGCACCCCGCCCTATGGAGTACAGGTTTCTGGAGGAGGAAAACGCCCTCTTAAGGAAAAGGGTCGAGGAGCTAAAGAAACAGGTGAGTTTCTTATAACTTTTTAACAATAAGGGTTTGTTTGTAGCTCTTATTCTTTATATTAATAAAACCAGGGTGGTAGTAGCCTAGCGGGTAACACACTCGCCTATGAACCAGAAGACCCAGGTTGAAACCCCACTTACTACCATTGTGTCCCTGGGCAAGACTCCAGAGGGGGGACTGTCCCTGTAAATACAGATTGTAAGTCGCTCTGGATAAATGCTCTAAATATAAAACGGTCTCTCTTTTTCAGGTTACAAATCTCATTGCCACCAATGAGGTACTTTTGGAGCAGAACGCACAATTTCGGAGCCAGGCTAAAGTTATCACCTTGTCCTCAACTCCTGCACCTTCAGAACAGAGCCTGGCGCCACCTGTGGGTTCGGTCAACTCCTACAACCACGGAATTGCCCAGACTCACACCACTCTGAGCAGCGCAGGCCTTCAGCCTCGCCCTGTCACCCAGCAGGACCTGGTGGCCCCGTCCGGCGCCCCCACGGCACCGCCCACTAACGCCGCTCCGCCCACCGCACCCCCTCCCCACCTCAACCCCGAGATCACGCCCCTCTCTGCGGCCCTGGCCCAGACAATAGCTCAGGGACTGGCTCCACCTGTCTCCATGCCACAAGTGGCCGTGTCCGTGGCCCCCGTTGCTCCCGTTGCCGTGTCCATGGCGCAACCAATGCCAGGAATCACCATGAGTCATGCCACGACTCCCATGGTGACTTACCCAATCGCCAGCCAGAGTATGAGGATCACCACCCTGCCACACTGAGCATCGACACTCACATGCCATTTGACAGCAACCCCTGTCGGGTTTTGGGGATGAACAGTCACTTGAACTGACAATGACGGCGAATAGAGCCATGGGAGGAACCTCTGGTTGAAGGATCAGGTTCCCCACCCCTGACGTAGATGATTCTGCTTCTTCGTCCTGCTGAATGGAATTGGACGTCACTTCCACAATGATGGACCCAAGAATAATGACGGCTTTCAACTTTTCTAGCTCCTGCCTTCACGCCTGCCGTTTGGAGGACAGTGTGTCAAAGAGACTGATGGACGCCACACACGCTATTTTGTTTTCTTTATGTGATGTGTGTTTAGAGGAACTCTTGGGTCCAGAGGAGTAAAAAGTTCAAATTAAAGACATTTTATTATAGAGACGTTGAATTTGCCAGAATGTTGTTTTGTGAAGTTGGTCTCTTTGTATCGTGTCATTGCTGTACTTCAGTAAAGGCCGCTCCACTCCAAAATGTTCAATATATGACTGGACCTGGGAGGGGGGGGCGATTCATAAAGCATAATGCACATTACTGAATCCACAGGGGGTCTAACGAGACGCTGACTCTGAATGATGGAGATGCAGAATGTGCATATCCTGCACGGTTCTGGCTCGCCCTCATTCGCCATGTACCACATACACCACTTTAATACACCACAAAAAGACTCTTTAATCTCATCACACTACGGAATTCTCCTCAAAATGGTGATACTGGTGAGTTCAATCCCATTTGTAAAGAAGAACGCTGAATTCCTGGAAGGATGTAAACCTGGAGAGGGAACAACAGGGTTCCCACCTGGGAGAGAATGTTACTTGCTCTTCATGAAAAAAGTGATGAATCTCACAAACACGGGTGCATATAAAATGGCATGTAACGTGCTACCTTTTCACTGGTAATCAGGGAGATCATTTATTCAGACAATTTTTTAATACTTTGGTTATTAACATTTCATACTTAATGACATTATGAACTGAGGTTTGTAAAATATATTGGGTGCCTAAACCTTTTTTTTTTTGTGCAAAAGAGCCAGAAGACCCGGGTTCAAACCCCCACTTACTACCATTGTGTCCCTGAGCAGGACATTTAACCCCGACTGTCTCCAGGGGGACCGTCCCTGCCCCTGCAGACTGGATAAGTGTGGCAAATGCCGCAATTGTAAACGCATCTTGCAGATTATGCTGAACATGTCGTTTGACGCCCTGTCCCGGTCCGGACAGCAACATGGTTTAACTGCACTTTATTTATACGTGTCTGTGCTTGCAAAAGCGGCGACGTGGAGCTATTAGCGTGTCATACATGTTTATCAAGCCCAGGCAGATGGTTTTTAAAAAGGCCCGGAGGGAAAAAGACGTCAGGGCGGGATGTTCGTGGCGACTTCCTGCACAAGGTGAACCTAAACCCGCCATTTCCGCTGAACACTCTCCAGCGACGAGTCGTGTTACATTTACCGCATTTACCAGACGCCCTTATACAGACCAGAGCGACTCACAACCAGTAGTAACAGGGACAGTCCCCCCCCACCCGGTGTCTTGCTCAGGGACACGATGGTAGTAAGTGGGGTTTGAACTCGGGTCTCCTGGTTCACAGTGTGTTACGACCCCGTTAGTTTGTGTTAGTGTTGGTTTGATGAGGAGAAGGAGGAGGAGGAGGAGGAGGAGGAAGAGCGGCAGGCGGGGCTCGTTCTCTCCTCCTCTCCGCCCCCGGGCTCCGTATGTAACGGTAGCCCGTCAGAGCGCAGCAGAAGCGGAGGAAATGGCTCCAGCTCGGCGCCTTTAAACTTCTTCTCACTAAAACAACCAGGAAGACAGTCTGGTTACAGAAGGCGAGTGGAAGCTGCTGAAAAGGCGCCATGCAGAAGGGGGACGAGAAAAAGGAGGACTCCGAGAAGCCGGAGCCGCCGGCCGCGGCGCATCCCGCCCGGGCCGAGGCTCCGGCGGCCCCCGGGATAAGCGCGGCCGGCGTCCTCTGGACCTTCGGCAGATGCCTGAGCGCCCTGCTGCCCGTCTACCTGGCCGGGTACTACCGGCTCAGCACCGGCCTGCTCGCCGTCGGACTCGTGCTGTACTCGGGCTGGCGGCACACGCGCGACGCCAAAGAGGCGAGACTGCGCTCCGCCGAGCGGCTGCAGAGCGACGCCGCGTCCGGGGGGACCCTCCGCGGCCGCCGGGACCTGCCCGCCTGGGTGCGTTCTGGAGAACGAGTTGGGGCCTGCGGAGCGTTTCCCACCAGAGAACTGGACCAAATGTCCCGCATTATTAACTATATTCTGTTTTTTAATAATGTCCCGCATTATTAACTATATTCTGTTTTTTATTAATGTCCCGCATTATTAACTATATTCTGTTTTTTAATTATTACCCTCATTATTAACTATATTCTGTTTTTTAATAATGTCCCACATTATTAACTATATTCTGTTTTTTAATAATGTCCCGCATTATTAACTATATTCTGTTTTTTAATTATGTCCTGCATTATTAACTATATTCTGTTTTTTTAAAACATGCTCATATCTCACGGAGCACCTTAAACTGTCCCCGGAATGCAGGAGGGTCTTTATTCATACGCTCCTTCTCTATAAAAGGGAATAAGAGAGGACGTCCTTGGTGACAGAGGGGTGTGGGGGGTCAGGGGCTGCGGTGACAGCGCGGCGTGGGTGGGGTACAGGGCTGTGGTGACAGTGGGTGGGGTACAGAGGGGTGTGGGACGGGGACGGGGGCTGCAGTGACAGCAGGGTGTGGGTGGGGGACAGGGACTGCGGTGTCCGGCTGATAAGGCGAAAGGAGAGCCAGCGCCTGCACGCAGGCCGTGGCACCAGAGCTCCGCCGTGCCAATGCTGCAGACGCAAATATACACAAGACTGTTTGTTCAGTAGATTGCTGAAGAAAGGAACCCGTTTTTCATTACTTTGGTCTGTTTATGTTCCCATTTTTTTTGCAGGTCAGTTTCCCGGACGTCGAGAAGGTCGAGTGGCTGAATAAGGTATCTTCGTTTTTCAATCCATACCCAGATACATTGATTTTCTTTTTCTCGTGTCAGCTGTTTTTTTTTCTGGCTTTTTAAAGACAGATCTCTTTTTGTTTCAACTCTAAAATGGATCCGCAAGATCCTCGGCTTGTGCCAACAATGCTTGCGGAACACTGGTGGGGGGGGGGGGGGGGGGGGGGGGGGGGGGGGGGCTGTAAACCTCCGTCTGCGCCCCACCCAGTCTCCACATGTCGAACCCGCCCGGGCTTTTAGAAAGCTTAGCATAACCATGCCTCGGTGAGCTTGTAAAAAAAAAAAAAAAAGTGCCCACACACACACACACACACACACACACTGATTCTGCGATGGGGAAGGACAGAGCCCAGTTTTAGACAACTAGGCGTTTGGTCAAGCTTTCCACATTCTAATGGGCTGAGTCATACGGAGGAGGAGGAAGTTCAGGCCTCTCCGAACCAATCGAACGGCAGCATTTATTCCCCCTCCTGGCCATCTACAGCCTAAGAATAGAAGCCCTGAATCCAATTACGACGCCATGGTAACACGTGACCAATCCTACCTCGGACCTTAGTTTGTGCTTGACACGTTAAACGATGAACCCGGGTCGAGGTGAAGTCTGCTTCTGCTTTGCCCTCAACAAACCACAAAGAATTCATGAAACTGGTTTCCATGGCAGTCGTGTAAACTGTGGACTGGTAGCGATCTCTTTTTTTTTTTTGAGCGATGAGCAATAGTCCCATGCCATTTGGATTGAGAAATAAACCACGTGTTTATTTTAGGCCTGAACTGAAAGGAGCGTGTTGAATTTATGAGCAATTATCAGCTCTGCACACAAACTGGCACAAAATGCAACTTTATCAAAATAGAAGATACTTGGACAATGTCATCAACTGCATGTTTTAGTGTCTAAATAATTGAAAAAGTACTGAAACAGGTATTTTAATCCTTTATCGTGTTGCTTCTCTTCCCAGGTGCTGCATCAGGCATGGCCGTTCATTGGACAATATCTGAAGAAGCTGCTGATGGAGACCATCGCACCCACCATCCGCTCATCCAGCACACACCTGCAAACTCTGAATTTCACCAAAATCGACTTTGGAGAAAAGGTGTGGCCTTTTCTCCAAACACTGAAACACCACACACACACACACACACACACACACACACACACACACACACACACACACAACACCACACACACACACACAAGTAAACACGCTCCTTCACGTCACTGTATATATTTATGCGTTTCGCAGCCCATGAAGGTGGTAGGCGTGAAGGCCCATACAGAGAATGACAGAGGTCAAGTTCTTCTAGATGTTTACATCAGGTCTTTATCCACTTTTGTTGTCCACAATATGAAAAATGGTTCAAATGGAATTGCCCTTTTATGACATTTTTATTCTCGTTTGACATTTTCAGCTATGTTGGTGACGTTGAGATTGATGTAGAGGTTACAAGATACTTCTGCAAAGCCGGCGTGAAGGGAATACAGGTGTGTAAGAAGTTCCGTATTGGTTTCAGTTGAGGTGTCGCATTTAGTATCGCCCCCCATTGGAAACTTGAGGCATTTACATTTTGTACATTTACCAAATTCTGTGATTCTGTTTGACAATGGAAGGGAAAAAAAACAAACATGAATTCTTACCTCATTTCTTAGCTACACGGGATGATGCGTGTAATTCTGGAGCCCCTGATTGAGGATGTACCCATTGTGGGGGCAGTCACCATGTTCTTCATCCGCAGGCCTGTAGGTTGTCTTCATTCTTCTATATACACACAGATCCATCCACATCTGAAATGCACATTATCGTTTTCTCGAGGTTTAACTCAATTTCTTCCCTTCCTTCAGAAATTGGACATTAACTGGACAGGTCTGACCAATCTGCTGGACATTCCAGGGCTGAAGTGAGTGGATCAGAATGCTACACCTTGTCAACATGCACATTGTGTTTGTTCTTGGGTGGAAAGTTACAGTTGAATTCTCCATTATGTGTGTGTTTTTGTGTGTATTTTGGATCTGGTGTTAATTTGTTCTACTTGTTCAGTGTAATGTCTGACACCATGATCATGGACATCATAGCGTCCTTCCTGGTCCTTCCCAACCGACTCACTGTTCCTCTAGTGCCAAACCTGCCTGTCGCACAGCTTCGCTCTCCATTGCCACGGGTAATGTGCTCCCATGCACACACACGCACACACACGCACTTACACACACACAGATTCAGTTAGTGATGTATTTCAGGCCACTGAGGAATGGGTTTTACATTGACATGACCTGTACCGTGCCAGCAAAAAATAAGTTACTACCGTCCTCCTTCCACTGAGAGATGCACTGAAGCCACACAGGAAGTCTGCTTCTTCATTTAAATACGCACAGGCTCCACCCCCCTCTAACACTGCTGGGTATTAGTTTCTCTATAATGACAGTAATAGTTCTACTAATAGTTGTAAGTTCTACTATTACTAGAAAAGCTACTACTAATACTCATAGCTCTCTGTCGCTCAGGGCGTGGTCCGCATCCACCTGCTGGAAGCCGACCGACTTGCTGCCAAGGATAACTATGTGAAGGGTGTGATGGCCGGCTTGTCTGATCCCTATGCCGTGGTGAGGGTGGGACCCCAGAGCTTCACTTCGCGCCACCAAGATGACACCCTCAACCCGAAGTGGGGAGAGGTGTATGAGGTACGAGGAAATAATAGCTGAGGATTTAGATCTGTTTCGTCTTTGTCTTGTTTTTGTCGTCGTTCCACATTTTTCATAATTAGTTTCATTTTTGTAAACATTCTGGTTTCGTGTGGCTTACCATCTCACCGGCTTTTTGCCAGTCATTATTTATGGTGTTTGTGGCCATTGTCCATGATTTTGTGTGTCAGGTCATAGTCCATGAAGTCCCTGGTCAGGAGTTGGAGGTGGAGGTGTATGATAAAGACCCAGACCAGGATGACTTCCTGGGCAGGTAGCATCTTCTGTGTGTCATCTTTGTTCCAAGAAACTTTAAGAAAACTTTAATTAAGTTCCTGTTTTCTCTATTGTGGTTACTGGCAGGACCAAGCTGGATCTCGGCATAGTGAAGAAATCCCTGATTGTGGATGAAGTGAGTTGACTGTCCCTGTGTTGGTCTGTACTTGAGTTGTTTTTCTTCTTGTCGCTTCTGTGTGCGCCATGGTACACATGCTCACTGGCCGTTTCATTTTAACTTCGGATTTCTCACTTGTTCGAATATTGTGATTCTTCACTAGACTTTTCCCCTGTCGACGATTTGAATGCAGCTACATCTTTTCTGTTTTGTATCTATTTCTGGCAAAGTAGTCCTGCTTCTTGGTTCGCTGTGAGATTGGGATGGTAGAGAAAATATGGAGAGGAAAAGGAACTTTTCCACACTTTCTCTAATTTTTAACTCTTGACAGTGTGGTCCAGTATTGTCTGACACATCTGAACCAGAAATTGTTCAGAAACTGATCACTGTGGACTTCTAATTGATGTCTACTAGATGCCTAATACAAACTCCACAGCATATAGAACAGGTATCCAAGGGAAGCGCTACCTAACATAGTGGCCAGTTAGTTCCAGGCTTCCGGTGTCCAGCTTACACTGACACTCACACGTTATGGAGTGTAACTTTCCGTCTCTGTCTGTTTTTTTTCCCCTTAGTGGATTCCTTTGAAGGATACGGAAACCGGCCGCGTCCGTCTCAAGCTGGAGTGGCTTTCCCTGCTATCAAACACAGATAAACTAGACCAGGTCTGAAAATGCCTGCTCTCACTATTGATTTTAGTCAAAATTGTGAGTCGTGTGAATTCCAAACTGGAATGCTTCTACAGACTGAATTGACTTCCCTCATGATCTCAGGTTGTTCAGAGGAACACTACAGTTGCCAGTAAAACCTCGGATCCTGCCTCTTCTGCCATCCTGGCGGTTTATTTGGATCGGGCTGAAGCAATTCCTGTGAGTTGCACCCCTGGACGTCCGGAGTCATCCCAGGCCACTTCCTGTCTTTATGTAGTCGCAGAGGAACACCAAATGGCAGAGATGTTTAATGATCAAACAAGCCCTACAATGTTGGCAATGTTCTTGATGGAATGATATTGTTCATGAAATATTTCCGTATTGAGGCTGGAAATAGATTCTGTGTTTTTAACTATGCAAACAATTGTGTAGCATTTTACCAAGCATTTTATCTCATGTGGTTGGCTTTCAGATGAAGAAGGGCAAGGAGCCCAGTCCTATGGTACAACTTTCTGTTCAGGACATCACAAAAGAGAGCAAGGTCCAGTGAGCACATGCATGTCATGCACCTTAAAAATTCACACTAAAATCTAACACTAATGAGCACTGTTATCGGAACATGTTAGAATGTGTAAATTTACATGACATTCATGTGCTGCTTCTTTTCATAGACTTGTTGGAACACCGTTACCCCACAGTGGGAGGATGCCTTCACCTTCTTTATCCAGAACCCTTGCAAACAAGACCTAGACATACAGGTAGAAATGTCAAAATGTCATTTATTTTCCAGCGGATTCCGGCCACAGTAACTGGACAGGCCAAGATGGGAAATTACTTCACACCTTATTTCTCTGACAGGTGAAGGATCATGACCATGTCCTGAACTTGGGTAGCCTGTCAATACCTCTGGTTCGACTGCTGTCCCGTCCTGAACTGACTCTGGACCAGTGGTTCCAGCTAGAGGATTCCGGTTCTGCCAGCCGGATCTATATTAAAGCTGTGCTCAGAGTGAGTTAGGAACTCCTTTTGGACTGTTGGTATTGTGTTTTGCATGGTTTCCAAAAAGGAAACATATTAAAAATACTTAAACTTCACAAACCACAGGATATCAAGACTTATTCATTTAATTACTGACAATGTAGGAAGTATGAAAGGTGAATCTGTAACTAAAACTAGCTGTGTAGCTGTAGACAAACTGTTACAAGATCCTCCTCTTCTCAAGGTCCTTTGGATAGATGAAGATGTGGTTCCCATTCCTCTCAGCCCCTCAGAATTCACAGAGTCAGCAAAAAGACCCAAACACACCACCCCAGACCCCAGTTTTGCCACAGAAGTAAGTGCCTTTAATTGAAAATCCCATTTATTTATCTGTGTACTCTGTTTTCCACCTGCTGTCCAAAGGCATGCACACAATGTGAATTGGTGACTCTGAATTATTAGTTACCGAAAGCGAACAAGCTTTTAAATTAAAATGCAAAAAAATCTTTTTTTTTTTTGTAGGGGGTGTTGCGAATCCATCTTGTTGGAGGACAAAATTTGGTTCCCAAGGACAATCTGATGGGTGGCATAGTAAAGGGAAAGAGTGATCCTTATGTTAAGATCAGCGTTGGGGGAAAAACATTTAAAAGTCACACTATCAAGGAGAACCTCAACCCGGTCTGGAATGAGCTGTATGAGGTAGGAAAAGATTGGATTTTTTTACTCTGTGTTGTACATTCTGAGACACTGCCACTGAACTGCTAAAATCCTGATATTCGAATTCCAGATGGTCCTGACCCAGGTTCCTGGACAGGATGTCAATCTTGAGGTGTTCGATAAGGACATGGATAAAGATGACTTCATGGGCAGGTGGGGATTGTGCAAATGACTGACCTGTTTAGCATGATCTGGGTCATCGTAGATAGAAAATGTACCATGTCTTAATCTTTTCCAAACTTAAGGAATTCATGTATAAACAATAGTGTCCACTGCTATCAGGAGTGTGTGTAGAGATCGGTTATTGTCTCCAGTAAGCAATGGCAGTTTATGGTGACAATTTTAGGTTTTTGTGAGCTGCTCCTTCTGGGAAAACAGTGAATTTGCTGAATAAAACTTGCTTATGAGCCCCCTTACTGAATGCATTAACCAGAAAAAACAAAAAATTTGCAGGGTGAAAATCAGTCTGAGTGACCTTATCAGTGCACAGCACACAGACCAGGTAAATATTTACATGTGTTGCTAACTTGTTACACCGTATTATTGTGATGAAGGTGCAAATGATACTTTTATCTATGTTTGTAGTGGTTCCCTCTGAGTGATGTCAAGTCAGGTCGGGTTCATCTGATTCTGGAATGGCTACCCACACTCTCAGAGCCTGGTCGACTTGAGCAGGTTGTTTGAATAGTGCTGTCTAAAAGGGCGACACGATGAATGTTTGAATCGCGATTGCAAAAGTCATGTAGATTAGAAAAATTTGGTTTTACAACTGCCTGTTTGAAATGCCAAACATGTTTTAGGTGCTGCGGTACAACACTCGGCTGTCATTCCTGAACAAGGCTGTGCCCTCATCGGCTCTGATGTTTGTGTATGTGGAGCGGGCCCATGACCTACCTGTGAGTTTCCCGTCTATTAGTGCATTTGAATGAGAAGTTGCATGATATTGTTACGTAAGTATTCACAAACCAGGCAGTGGTAGCCTGGCGGCCCCATAATCAGTGGGTTGCCGGTTCGAATCCCGCCGAGGTGCCACTGTGGTGCAACTGAGCAAAGCACCGTCCCCACACACTGCTCCCCGGGTGCCTGTCATGGCTGCCCACTGCTCACTCAGGGTGATGGTTAAAAGCAGAGGACAAATTTCATTGTGTCACCGTGTGCTGTGCTTTGTATCACAATGACAATCACTCTCACTTCACTAAATGAATTTAACATGCTAAAGTCAGGTATGTTAACTAGCAGTAATTCAGTAAACATTGACTTAACTCTGTTTTAGTAAAGTAACTTGAGTTTTCAAAGGAGATAAAGAATCAAGTCCAAGTATAATTTCTGGAACTAGTTGTTTCAAGTAAGTCTTAGGATCATGGGTGGTGCATATCTTATTACTCTCTGCTTGATTCTTATATGCATATAATATGAAAATATGCACATTTCATTAGCCCTTTAGTAGATGCTTTATCCAAATCTAATTTAAGATTATTTTCTCCTCTTTTCCCAGTACTGGTCCAGACGTCATTGGCTTTGATATGCATATTCGTGCTAGAAAAAAAAAATTACATTCTGGCGACGTTCACCCAATCACTCATCTGCACAAGTGCAATCTTTGCGAAGCCCCACCCCTTAACCCCTGCAACAAATTTCTAAATTTCACAAGCAACAAACTAGCCTAGTTTTTTATACAGTGTAAAAGTAAAAATAATGTGCAATGTTATCTTCATGTCAAAAAGAATTGTGGCTCCTGGTGTTTTCTGTTTTGTGGAAACCAGGTCCAAATGGCTCTTTAAATGTTGAAGGTTGCCGACCCCTGTGCTAGATGGTGTGGAATTTGCAAGACAAGCAAAACATGACATTTCAAAAGATAGGACCCCATAAATGAAGAATAGAAATGATTTTGAGATTGAAATGATGGTTTTGGGATGGAAAGTGTTATCATTCCATGTTCGCTTAACCTAATGGGTTTTTTTTTTTTTTTTGTGGTTCATTTTTACATGTATGTGTGCGACTAGTTCAAGAAGAGTGGTAAGGAACCAAAGGCTGGAGCAGAACTTGTTCTAGGAGCAGCTTCCCACAAAACCAAGGTTGTATGTGTCTGTATGTAATATTAGTAGATATTCTAGTCATTTATTACTTATTTATAGATGTGTGGACGTGTCCATGTTTTATCTTTGCAGGTGTGTGAACGATCCTCCTCTCCACAGTGGGATGAATCTTTTTACTTTCTGATTCCAGACCCCAGAGAGGAAATGCTTATTGTGAAGGTCAGAAATGCCATTGTATTTTGGGCATTAAGATACCTGTTGTGAACAATTTCTTAGTATAGAAAATGAGATTTCTTTTATTGTAAATCTTACTTCTCTAACTTCATTAGAAAAACATACATATCTGTTACTTCATTAGAAAAACATATATCTGTTACCACTGCAAAAGTACATGATTACAGAGACCCCAAAAATATTAATATGAAGAGATTTATACATTTCTCATTCACTCATACTATAGTAAAGATGACATTTAGAAAGTCTATTGTTTGGGATTCTGCTTGTCCAGGACAGAAAATAACTACAGTGTGACTGTTAGACAGTCATTACTCTGTTATGTATCCATTATAATTTCCATCATGGTGCAAGTTCACATTTTCCCTTTAGCAGAGTCACGGACAGAAAATGTCATATGATTCCATTCAGGTCATGATCTGAACAGACTTATTTATTTTCCCTTGTTTTTCCTCTGTTTTCAGCTCTCCAGTGGGGATCAGCCCTTAGGGTCTCTAGTGTTGCCGATCAAAGAAGTTCTGGCAGAACCTGAACTAGTCCTGGACCAGTGGGTCAGTTTGGATGGTGCCCCAGCCAGTCAGATCCTGCTTAGGGCTGAACTCAAGGTTCTTCATTTAAATCATCTCTTTGTCAGTCTTTTTTTTTTTTTTCTTTGATTGGTTTGCTTTTCTCTTGTCTTTCATACACATACACGCACACACACACAAACACACACAGGGTGGGCCATTTATATGGATGCAGCTTAATAAAATGGGAATGGTTTGTGACATTGAACACATTTTATAAACATTATAAACATGTAAATAACTCATGAAAGAATAAAGTTAAAACCAAGCACACCATTGTTTTTCCAATAAATTTGATTTCACATGACCCTCTTCCTATTGAAAAAACAAAAGTTGGATCCAATGACCGACTTCAAAATGGCCACTATGGTCACCACCCATCTTGAAAAGTTTTCCCCCTCTGATATACTAATGTGCCACAAACAGGACGTTAATATCACCAACCATTCCCATTTTATTAAGGTATATCCATATAAATGGCCCACCCTGTATATACATACACACACACACACACACACACACACACACACACACACATATGTGTGTGTATATATATATTTATATATATGTATGTGGTGTGTGTGTACGTATGTATGTATGCATATGTATGTGTTGATGTTGCTGTATTTGCTTCCAGATCTTGTGCTCCAAATTGTGCGTCAGTGAAGTTCAGCAGGAAGATTCATTCAGAGATCAAAAGAAACCGGACTCTGAGCACAAGCCAGAAAAAGACTCTGTACAGAGGTGAAGCACACAACAAATGATAAACACCATTACACACATGCACATACTCGCCCTGCGTCCATCTGCCACAGAGCATCATGCACAGGCATGCAGGGCACTTTGCTTATTATGCAACCCCCATCTCTTCCACCTCCTCATGCAGTGTAACTATGCAATTATTTTTGCTCTTCAATCACATTTTAACCTAGTTTTTAAAATCTATCTGTAGTTCTATCTGAGCAGTGTTCTAAGCATTTCAAATTACAATGTATTCATGATTATTTTATGTTGTGCTGTAATCATTGTGTGTGCAGTACCTCAAGTTTAAATGTGTTTTAGAACAATGCGTGTCTGTGTGCATGTCCAGGTCTGGCGATCCTTCTGCTGCGCCAGTCCCCTCCCCTCCCTCTGTGAGCATGCCCGAAAAATCAGCAGCACCACCTGCCAAGGCTGTTTCCAAGGGTGACCGCGTGGTCACTGCTGCCCCTGAACTTCGACCTCAGCAGACCACGCCTGACCCCAGTTTTGCGACCGAGGTTTTAATTTAATCCTCTGTGATAATTTACAAATGTTCATTACAAATAGTAATATAAGTCCAAAACATTTTCGGCAGGGTGTCCTTCGTATTCACATACTAGCAGCACAGAATCTGATTGCCAAGGACAACCTGATGGGCGGCATGGTGAAAGGGAAGAGTGACCCATATGTGAAAGTCCACATTGGGGACAAGACCTTAAAAACTCATGTGATTAAGGAGAACCTCAACCCAGTCTGGAATGAAATGTATGAGGTGAGTAGTCTATTGCGACCTGACCACCTAACATTTCCATGACAATCATGTAAAATTTCTCATTATTTCCACAGTTAGTTTTACCCCAAAGTGCCAGTGATGACATCCATTTTGAGCTGTTTGATAAAGATATTGATCAAGACGATTTTTTAGGAAGGTGAGTGTCAAAACGTATTGCATTGTTAGCATCAAATAATATTCTTATGTAACAGTAACACGTGGTTCTTCATTAAGCCTTCGGTGATGCCTGATATCAAAAGAGCAGTGGTCAAACTCAAACTGTTTCATGCCCCGTGTCCACCCCAGTCTCAGAGGCCTGCAACAGTCTGTAGAAAGGTTGACAGCCAGACATCACACATCACACTTTTCCCTTCCTTTCATGATAGGATGCTGTTTCTTCTGCCCCTATGATGGAAATGTCCAAACTGTGTTAGCAGTCTGCAATAATCTGCTTTTGGAAAGGTGCATGGCAGGATTCTGAGACCGAACATTCAATTAGCCCTAAAATGTCCATAGGCATTTATTTTCTCTTTCTCTGTTGCAGAGTCAAGGTCAGTATGAGTGAGATCAAAAAGGCACTGCACATCGACCAGGTAAGGATCATCTGGAGGACCCACACTGGACCTTCACCAGTATATTTATTAGGTGCATCTTATATGTGTAGAAAAAGTACATCAGTTCTGATGTACTTATGTTTTTGATTCAGTCTAAAGATACTAGAAAGTTGCATTGGTAATTCCCACTGCTTTCTGTCATTGGTCAAAGACCAATGTCAAATCCTTCACACAATGTGTAAATGTAGAAATCTTTAAATAGCTAAAATAAAACAGATTTTGCAGTTATTTCAACAGGCTTTAATGACCATGACTGCTTGTCAATGTTTCCTGTGTATTTATTCATAGTTTATAGAACCTTGCATTTCACTCAATGCTGTACTATTAAAATCAATCGCTAAATAAAATCTATAATAAAGCTGTAAACTGTTCTGTGGGTATATTGACCTACACATGATGTTTCCTACACAGATGGAGCTGTTGCAATTCTATAGTTAAAAAGCAATTGTGTTGTTTTTAATGAACAAAGTCCATATCACAGAATTAGTATGAATGAGTTTGTCTAGCTGATATTGCTTCCTCTGTTGTAGTGGCTGATTCTGAATGAGGTGAAGAACGGACGTCTTCATGTGATCCTGGAGTGGCTGTCCAAAGTGTCCGAACCAGAAAAACTCAACAAGGTCTGCACACCTATCACATATAGTGATGCACTGAAATGACCTTATAGTGAATTGTGGTGGAGAATCAGAGATTTTCCGTTAATGTGGCTAATGATACAGGAGGTGAATGTAGTATATTATAGACCTATTAGTATGATGCTACCCAGCCTGGTCTGGATAACTGGAGACTGAATCTTCTCAGGCCCTGCAGCTGCAGTCTCTCCAGTCGTACCAGAACAAAGCCGTGCCAGCGGCTGCGCTGCTGTTCGTGCTGCTGGAGAGAGCTCATTCACTGCCAGTGAGTCAGCTTATCAGTCACAGCATCACACCCACACACGTGTGTTTTCTGAAGACACACTTCAGCACAGCTGTTTTTTTTCTGCCAGTTGAAGAAGAGTGGGAAGGAACCGAAGCCTGCTGCTGAGCTTGTACTCGGAGGAACATCTTGTAAAACCAAGGCACGATGCTTCCATTCAGTTTCAATCCTTTCGTCATTGATTATTCATGTGATTTTGATCTCATTTTTCTTTTAAAGGTGTGTGATCGCTCCACATCTCCTCAGTGGAACGAAGTTTTTTATTTCTTGCTTCATGACCCCAAAGAAGACATGCTCATTATCAAGGTGAGTGGAGATTTTAGAGTTAGGTATTGTGATTATTTTTAGTTTGCTAAGCTAAAAAAAAATTGTCCCTCCTCTCGCCAGCTCTCAAGTGCTTGGGAGCAGCCTCTGGGTAATCTCGTGTTGCCGGTCAGAGAACTGTTGTCGAAACCGAAGCTGGTCCTGGATCAGTGGCTGAACCTGGACGGAGCTTCAGCTGAAAGTCAGATTCTGCTGAGGGCAGAACTCAAGGTAAGTTGTGAACACACACACACACTAAACAAAGTTTTAATTCTTTGTTTTTTAAATGGACACCTTCCCCAGAAATGCTTAATGCAGCGCTTTCAGGTGTGAAGTACAAAGGCATTTTTCTACCAGGTCTTGGACTCCAAGATTGAACAGAGTGTTGTTGCTAATGAGGTGCCTTCAGAACAACCAATGGTGGAGGAGAAGATGAACCCCAACAGAGCAACTCAGCCATCAGGCCCAACAGCCTGTGAGAAGCCAGTTGATTGGTGAGTTCCTCAGACTAAAATGTAGTAGTCCAATATGAAATACTTGTTCAAAAAAGCCATGCATTGTAATATGTGTGTTTTATATGAATTATCCAGGGGCCATAAACAGACTCCCTCTGATGCCACAACATCTAGTGCTCCTGCTAATGTCATATCTGACATGCAGGTGTCCAGCTCTACTGATGTCCAACCTCAACGGCCTACTCTTGAACCTGGCTCTGAGGTGGGACACTGTCCAGTGTGTGTACACGTACACACATACACACACACTCTACACACTCCCTGCTAACTCATACAACTCTCTATGTGCTGCAGCAGAAGCCCCACCCCCCTTCTGCACCTACTGTCAGCAAGGTATTGAGTTCTACTGACAGCCATCACCCTGTGGTCATTCTTATCACAAAAAACAGAAGATAAGACGATCCAAATGATAAGAAGATTAACCGGAGAAAGTGCTGTAATCTCAGAATTGCTGCTGTGTGTATAAAGTGGGCTCCAGTGCAATACAGAAAGCATAGATAGCATATGGAAAGGTGAAGATTGGAGACATGCTGGCCTTTCACATAGCAATCCTACATCATACCCATTCCCAGTCAAGTGGCAAATCTACTGTATAGCTGCAGTCAAATAATAATAATAACATGCTCATAATTAATGATACAGTAAATAAAGAAATAATTTTGCAATGTTAATTCAACTAGTCTTTTTGCGTTGTAGGTAGTACAGCATGAAAAACCGACTCCAGCTCCTTCTGCTCCAGCTGATGCCAAGGTCACTAGCTCTACTGATGTTCAGGCACAGCAGACCACCCCTAAACCGGGTTTTGGGACAGAGGTGTGCACATTCAATGGGATTATGACATTGACTTCAGTGGGATGAAAACAAATATCAGATTTAGACTTGTTTTGCTCCATAGGGGGTGCTGCGGATCCATATTTTGGGAGCTCAGAACCTTGTTGCCATGGACAACCTCATGGGGGGCATGGTCAAGGGAAAGAGTGACCCTTATGTGAAAGTCCATGTTGGGGACAAGACTTTCAAAAGTCATGTGATCAAGGAGAACCTCAACCCAATCTGGAATGAGATGTATGAGGTAAATTTATGTAATTTAATCTGTGAAATGATCAATTTACCACTGTATTTATATTTAAAATTCTACTAAATGTATACATGCATATATTGTTGTTTTGTGATTTATTGTAGTATTATTATTGAATCCTCTTCCATTGATTTTTTATTTTTCTGTTTAATTTATTTTTAGTTGGTTCTGAATGCAAATCCTGACCTTGAGGTGAAGTTTGAGTTATTTGATAAAGACCTTGATTCTGATGATTTCCTTGGAAGGTGTGTTATGTATTAACATCTTACTAATTGTGATTAAATATACTTAGACAGTAACCTGTAAGAAAGTTCAGGGCCTGTCTACATTTAAGGCCACTTTCATGTCGGCAATGGCGCATTACAAGGCAACACAGGAGGTGGCGCACATTAATCATACAGAACGGTGAAAATGACATCGAAATTTACCCATAATACACTGTCCTCAAATCATTGGATAGTTTTGGTCTTATGGTACCTATGTTTTGGTCTATGGTACCTATGGTACACAGCAGAGTTCACAATATAATTCGGATGGAGACTGGCTCTTTTTGTGCATCTTGGTGCTGTTGGTTTTGTGCGATTACTATGTTCACACTAGAAAAAAGGGGGAAACGAAGATGAGTTTTATTTGAAGTGCACTAAAGCCTGTAGGCATGAAAGCGCCCTTAGATTTCTAATAGGAGACTTTTAAAAAAAATAAATTTTTTATGAATTTCTGCATGAATGTCTCTTGATGTGGATCTGAATTCTGTTTAATGGAAATCTTTTATTTCAGGATTAAGTTGATATTGAGTGACATTGTCAACTCTCAATACTCAGATAAGGTGAGGTACTTCTGAATAGCATTTTTTCATTAGAATTAATGTTGAAGTTTTACAAACTTTGAGATTAAGATTCCCTCCCATTCAGGCCGTGCCACATTCTGATTTAATGTGGAATATGTTTTACAGTGGTACACCCTGAATGACGTGAAGTCAGGTCAAGTTCACCTGATCCTGGAATGGCTTCCTACAGTGTCAAATCCCAACAAACTGGATCAGGTCTGAGCATTTCACTCATTTTGGTTCTTTGTACAGCTTCTTTCTCATATTTGAATAGTTTTGATCAATTCCACCAATCTGCAGTTTTGTGTAGCCTGTGAATGAAGAAGCGAGTTAGTGTTTTTGCTGAGAGGGGAGATGTTTTTTAGGTGCTGCAGCTGCAGTCTCTCCAGTCATACCAGAACAAAGCCGTGCCCTCAGCTGCCCTGCTGTTTGTGCTGCTGGAGAGAGCTCATTCACTGCCAGTGAGTTTGTTTACTTCAAATAAACCCCAAAACTTGTATGGACACAATGTACACAGACCATGCATCTTGAACTTGAATTGCGTCTTTGTGGTTGCCGTGTATCCATCACCGGAATGTATAATCAGCTTTTCTCGCCTTTAATTAGTCTTTGTGTAATTCTAGCTGAAGAAGAGTGGGAAGGAGCCAAAGGCTGCAGCTGAACTGGTCTTGAGAGAAACGTCCCATAAGACAAAGGTGCGACTCAGTTTGGAACCAAAACATAAATCAAGGTTAATCATAACCAAATTACTTTCTGGCATCTATTAAAGGTGTGTGATCGTGGCTGTTCCCCTCGGTGGGACGAACATTTTTACTTCCTGGTTCATGACCCCAAGCAGGACATGCTCATTTTGAAGGTAGGAGCCTGAATCTCAGTAAATAATTATTTATTATTTCATTCTCTACTATATACTGACCCTGAAATCTTTCCATATCAGTGACAGAGAGAAAGAAACTGACTGTAAATTACATTACCTCTACTGTTGTCAATATTAATACACTTACGATTACTCTAGAAACCTTAATGCACAATTTAGTTTTTAGCAAAATTGGGAAAGCTACATCCCATCCATATATGGGATGTGTGTGTGTGCCACGCAATTGCTATAAAAACAGAAATAGGGCCCTAAATTCATCTGAATTCCACATAAATAGTTTGTTATCCCTTGTTATACTTTGTTATAACATATGATTATGGAGTGGGTGGGGAAAATAACCTGCAATATTTAATCACTGTTCAACAAAGTGCTTGGGCATTTACACTTTTGTAAACCATTTACTTGTAAATAATATCAGCATTTCATGCAAAGAACTATTTCACAATATTGCACATTCTTCCTTTTGTGTGCCTCACGTTTGACATCAATATAACTGAGCCAAATAAATGAACATAGGGGGGCAAATGAACACTTGCATAATAGACTGGAACCATGATAATAAAATCACGTCTTGAATCTTACAAAATAGTTTGGGTATAGTTCCACTCTAAACTCAGCATTCTGTAATGTTCTGAGGACATCGGTGTTCCAGCGAGCCGAGCCTACCCAATCGGGCAAGTGGTCCAGATTCAGCTCTGACATCCTCTTCGCCATCCTCAACAGGAAACACATGTAGTGGGCTGCAGCGGCCAGAAATAGCAATTTTACAAAAGAAATCAGAAAGAATTTCACACTTTTTGTTAATTTTGTTAAAATGGTGGAAGGAATAATTGTTTATCTGTTTTATTTAATATGTCAATGATAACATATATAATTAGCATGTATAAAATAATATCATGGGATCAGTTATCTTTAGAAGTGAGGCACAGTGGCACCTGGCACTTTCTGCTGTGTATGGGTGTTTTGTTCTGCGCATGAGAGATCCTCAGATTTTTGCCACATCATAGATCTTTCATAATCTAGAGAAACAGCGACGTTTGTCGCGTGTTCTGCTTGTTTGTACATTTTGCCTGTAACTCTGGACTATACACGCAGGCATGTTTTGCGGCCGTGTGGATCGATTTGAATAGTTTATGCCTCGTATGAATAGACTGAGCCTATAGAATTAGGGGGCATTCGTGGAAATAATGTCATAAACACCATTCGCTAACCATAATGCTCACACATAATGCGGTAATGTCTTTGCCCTTTTTGGGGTGCTCTCGGTGCCCGGCATGGGTGCAGTTTTTAGACTGTGTATTGGGCTGCCGATAAATTTTGAATTTATTCACTGTTTGACATGGTTCTGCACAGGTTTTGATGATATGCGTGCCATTAGAATAGTGTTTTGTTTAGGTAGTTTTGGTGTGTGCATTTAGTCTCCAGGTTAAGACAATATGCGATATGTACATGTTTATGGGTGTTAATATTGTGCACACTGTGCTGCCCCTGGGGGAGGAGGCCTTAGCTTGGAAGAGGATAAGAATGAAAAGATCCTGCATTTGATATATCCCTAAATGTGCAAACTAATTAAGGTGGAGTATTACTTAAATTGTTCATAATATTGTTGTGTATGAAAAACAGTAACAGCAGAATATCAGTGATATCAGTAATGTGTATATTGTACGCCATTAACCTGGAGATGGAACATTTTTTACACAACTCACACCTTTTGCTTGAATTAACATTTATTTCTTTTTCTCTCTAGCTCTCAAGTGCCTGGGATCAGCCTTTGGGTAATCTTGTGTTACCAGTCAAAGATCTGCTATCAAAGCCAAAGATGGTCCTGGATCAGTGGCTCCACCTGGATGGGACTTCATTCAAGAGTCAGATTCTACTGAGGGCAGAACTCAAGGTGCCTCTCTTGACATGCCCATAACTTGCCACCTAAATTCTTCAGCTACAATAGGCCCTCTTTACCTCACATTTGTTTATAAATGTGTGTGTTAAATATACTGGAGTGGTGTTGCCAGATTATTATTATTATGCAGCATCTATGGTCCTTTCACATAATTGTTGAATTAAAAATGAATCTCACTGGGACATAAGGTAAAAAAATATATACTGAACTCTGATTACAGATCTTGGAGTCTAAGATGATGGACCCTGCTGTTGCTCAGAAAGCTCTGCTCAGTGCTGCCCCGAGTGGTCAGGCAGGGAAACACGGGCAGATCAATCTCACCATCTCCTATGCAACCATAGAAAAGAAACTGAACGTCACTGTTCATAGCTGCAGGTCTGCATCTGTCCTTTTATTTCCTCGCATAATTTTGTATACAACCAATATCAACAGTGGTGAACAGTTTGCAGTCTTGAAATGACCCATATGTACAAAAGTAAAGTGAAGTAAACATGCATAATTTCCTTGCCACAGAACACATGGATCATGGGTAATGCATTGTGAAGCCACCACAAACACTATACATTTTAGATACCATGTGATTTGTGCAATTCACACTTAAGTTTAGATCACATTTGAACAGATTTTGCATGCTTGTAGACTGTAGCATAATATTTAATTGTGGGTTCATTAAGTATCAATTTGCCCTTCTTCAGTGAGTCACGGTAGTGATTAAAATGGAGACATTTAATTAAATTGTATTGTGTGAGTGCCTTCAAATTACTCACCAGTTTCTGCTTTGTCTCTGTGGTTTTATGTGTGTGTTTGCAGGGGTCTAGTCACATCATCCAAGGATGGATTAGACACCTACGTGTCTCTCATTCTTCTGCCAGATAAAAGCAAGGCCACAAAGAAGAAGACAGGAGTGAAAAAGAAAGACCTCAACCCTGAGTATAATGAAAGGTGTGTCTGTGTGCCATGTCCACATCTTCGTCTTTCAGATTTGTTTGTGTATTCAGGCTTACCCAATTTCAGATTGAGAGTATATTATTCTCTATATATTTTATTTCTCTATATAAAAAGTATATTATTTGCATATAAAGGCAACAGGCTTTACTTTTTAGTTGAAATAAAATTCCTGTTGGTGGTTATGTGCATTTTCTGGCAAATGGTATTTGCTTATGAGCCTTTTTGCCTTCAGGTCAAAATAATATGTATGATATGATGTAATAATAACTACAATTCATGAGACATAGTGGTGGCAACGTCTGGACCAAAACCTGACTGATGGCGACCCATTCCTTCATAATCAGTGCTTGGGGTTTGTCAGAATCTGTGGGTTTTTTTGTTTGTCCACCTGCCTCTTGAGGATTTACCACAAGTTCTCAATTGGTTTAAGGTCTGAAGAGTTTCCTGGCAATGGACCTAAAATTTCCACTTCGGCCTTATGGCACGGTGTTCCATCATGCTAGAAAAGGAATTGTTCTTCACCAAACTGTTCTTGGATGGTTGGGTGAAGTTGCTGTCAGAGGATGTTTTGGTACTGTTCTTTGTTGTGAGTGAGCCCACTCCCTTGGATGAGATGCAGCCCCACACATGAATGCTCTCAGGATGCTTTACTGTTGGCACCAGACAGGACTGATGGTAGCGCTCACCTTTTCTTCTCGAGTCTATCATTTTTTCCAGATGTCCCAAACAATCGGAACAGGGCTTCATCAGAGAAAATTACTTTACCCCAGTCCTCAGCAGTCCAATCCTTTTTGCAGGATATCAGTCTGTCTATGTTTTTCTTGGAGAGAAGTTTCTCTGGAGCTTAAGTTCATTTTTATGAGGGACTATTTGTGTCATTCTCAAAACTTTTGGCCATGACTATATAATTCAAATTCAAAATTCCATGTCTGATCATGCTTTTTAATTTTTAATTTCAGCAGGTACAGATTCAAAATCAAATCTCTGCACAGGAAAGTTTTATAAACTTTATAAACTGCTTCAGGTTTGGCACAAACGTGTGTTTTCTGAACACCGAATACATTTTTTCCAGGTTCGAGATTGACCTCTCTCTTGATGAAGTTCAGCGCAGGAGTCTGAGTGTCTGTGTGAAGAACAACTCTGCGTCCTTCATGAGTCGGGACGTTGTCGGCCAGGTCAGTCTGAGTTTGCAGCTGTGCAGCAGCGTCATTGCATGGTAGATGAATACAGTGTATATGATTAGCAAAATTAATCATTTTTGTTTTGTTTTATCATTTAGGTACAAATTGAAATGGCTCAGATTGACCTCCTTTCAGGAGTCACAAAATGGTTAGCACCATGCCCACATAATTAATTTCAGAACTTGTGTCATGTGAGCCGTTTTTCCGTCCCTGCTGATTTCTGCTCCCTGCCATCATATCTAACCTGCCAGAAGATAGATCTACATTTATACATTTACAGCATTTATCATACGCCCTGATCCAGAGTGACTTACAATCAGTAGTTACAGTCCCCCTGGAGATATACGGGGTTAATAGTCTTACTCAGGGACACAAAAGTAGGAAGTGTAGTCTTTTGGTTCAAAGGCAAGTGTGTTACCTCCCAGATCTACCAGTCAACTGGTCCCTTTGCATAGTTCTATGACTGCTTCATTGTAGTTCCAGGGACTAGTTCCTGTTTTGCCGTTTTGGTGAAATAATTGAGCCAGTGATATAAAAGTTTTATTGGCAATAAGCAGCATGCTTTAGGGCAGCTTATGTCACTTTACTCACCAAACAAATGACCCTATAGTGAATTTAGTTCTTGAGGCAGCTCCCAAAGTAGCTAGTTCCTATAACTGTGTTCATAGAACTACTGGGTCTGAAAACGCCTAAAATCAAATCCACTAACCTAAATTCACTAATCCTAAAGTATGTTGAGTTGAAGGTGTGGCCTGTACTCTTGAATGGTTCTTTATAATAGCTGGGCAGTAGTTGTTTTAACAAGTAATAACTGGCAGGTGTTTTTTTTTTATGATGCACATTGTACATTTCGTGTTTTCAGTCTGACCTGAGTTCTCACCCCATAGGTTTGATCTGAGAGAGGAGTAGACGAATACTCAGCTCACGTCTGCACCTGCTGGCAGCAGGCAGCGGCTCTGAAATGTACAAGCCGGGCTGCTCCAATCACCGATGCCTTCTATCCCTGTTCTGCAAGCTCCTCTGTATCCACTGTACTACATGTCTGTGTGCGCATATTTTTGCTCTTGCGTTGAGGTAAAATTTTAAGACTGGTTCAATAATATATATAGCCTGTGACCTATGCTGTGACTTTTTGTCGATGTAGTAAGGATTGCACTGCAGTAGGATGTAGTTACTCACTTGGCATAAAGTTGGGTAAATATGTGGCTGAAGTTAAAATAACTAAATACCTTAAAATACATTTTGTAATAATTATTACTTCAAGCAATGAAGGTTGGAGATGCATATAAGTGTTGGTTAGGTACCATTATAGAAATCAGGAATATCATTCCTTGGATATATACAAGTGATCTAGTTTGTTTAGGGTATGTATGTGCTGAAGGTGCCTTGGGGGGGTTTGCCTGCGTTATTTTAAGGTGAAAGAAGGTGGTCCAGAAAATTAATACTCAGGAACCTGAGTCACTTTGTCAGTAAACTGTAGTGTAGCAGGATCGTAGACATTGCAATATAATATTACCAAAGAAAATGCAATTTCTTTGCAAAGTTGGTAGAGATGAAACCAGCTAAATGTTAATGTTAATAGGATTGTGCTCAAAGTCAGCAGAGTCGTAACGATGCCGACACAAATCATGCAATTTTGCATTTTTGTTTGCCTTAAATGTTTCAACATACATATGACAAGCAATTTCTCTACACATGGGATCTTGTTGGAGTTGTCCGTATTTCTAATGCCAAAATAACCAAGCAATGCTTGTATTTCTGGAACATTTCATTTAGCAGGAAATGGACCAATTCATCTAACCAATTTGGTACCAATCTCAGTATGTCAGTTCCCCCCATTCCAATTTAAGAGTTCAGTATTTTTTCTCTATGAAATATTTATCAAACCAGTTGGGTTCTTAGCTTTGTCATTTTTATGGATGTGCACTTTTTAAAAATTGTTTTAAGAAAAAAAGCATGCTGGCCAAGCTGCAGGAACGTTTTTCACTTGCTTGCTCAGTTAGACTGAGATTAAGTTTAGAGCTTATGTTTTTAATAAAATTCCTTTACACTCTGCCAAATAATACACATGCTGCCAAATAAACTGTCCAGCATTTCATGTGGTTTCTCTGCTCTTATTTAGATGCCAAGTTCACAAAATGTAAGATTGGAAAACAGTGGCATTGCTTTTTATAACAAATAATTCTAGTCTTGATCAGCTGAGCAGTGGTCCAAGCATTCTGAGGCTTGCTTTAAATAGTTCATAGTCACATTCCATTCCATTTAATACTCTTATAAAACATTATTGAATCACCATTGAACCACCACTAGTTACAAAAGTCACAAAAAGGTGTCTGTCTCTGGAGAATGAACTCACACTGTATAAAAACCACTCCAACCTGATGTTACCTGGCAGAAAGAGGCAAGGCCCAATAGAGGTTAAAAGAATGAACAGTTTCTGAATTTATTAACACCAGTAAATTATTATTGCAGTTACATGTGAATATTGTATGTAAAAAAGGTACCAATGTTACAGAGAAAACCAAAATGAAAAGGAGAAAAGATAGAAAGAGAGAAAAGCCATGAGAAAAATAGGTAAATAGAAAAGACTCAGACTCAGGTACTGATGGGAAGATTCCGCTCAGCTCCCGATGGAAAAGAAGATGGAAATCCACAAGACCACAAGTAAACATTCATTTGACCCACAGGAAGTTGTCACAGATCAATCAGAATTTGTTTTTTCTGTCTTGTCCCGCAGACAAGACAGAAAAACAGTTTGCAGTCTGGGGCAGACAAAGGCAGAACACATGGCTGGAATTTCACACCTGGATAACAGAGGTGATGAACCTCTATGCAAAACAAAGGTGCAGAAACGTCATGGCCCTGTGACGTCCCATCTTACGTGTTAACCCATATTGTTGTGTCACCGTGTGCTGCGCAGTGGTGTATCGCACGCACTTCACATTCCTCCAATAAAAAGCCTATTGTCAGGTAAAGAATGAAACAAAGTTAGGAGTGTTTGAAAAGTGTGCAATTTACTTTTATTGACAAGGAAACTCTGAAAGCCAATTAATTGCACTGTGATCGGACAAGATTACAGCCAGTTAAAAGTACATCAGACGCGGTGAAGGTATACAACGGTATTCAGTTTCTTTGCTCAGCATGGACACAAGCAAGTTATTTAGAGGTTAAAAAAGGCTTAGGCCATCAGCAAATGACTGATCTGATTATATGTTAGCCTCCAAGCAATAGCACACTGGCAATGAAGTGCATTTTATACAAAGGCAATGATGCTATTGTCTCACATCTATTACAGGACAGACAATTTATCCGCCATGTGTGGTACAGTCGGATGTGTTCATTCATCTTCTCTTCTCTTCCACTCGCTGTCTTAAATAGTTCTTCTAGCCAGGTCTTATGTGAGGCTGAAAAACAAGTGTTGAAAATTAACAAACAAAACTTCAAATTTCACGATCAGACAATACCCCCCCCCTACTAATTACCCCGAATACACGAACATGCTGCAGAATTGCTGCAGCCCATAAACAAATAACTGTGCAGACATGACAAAAACAAGCTGTAAGTCAGTGATGTGCAAGTCTACTGAGAGAATTGTTCCATTCCTTCTGACGCCCATATACTTCAGAATTAAATTTGCTTTTCTGACAGCTATTTTAAGGTGAATTTACAGAACTTTACAAGTACCTGTGTGCACTTGTCAGTGCTACTTGTGCGAGTTATGCGTGTTAATTGGGTTTTGTTTATGGTATTTAGAACCCTAATGTCAAGCAAAGCTCAATAGAGTAGAACAGTAAGAAGTTTGTACAACTATAGAATTGAATACCCACAATTCAGTTCTCATTCCTTCTACGTGGACTTATGCCTACCTGTCAATAAGGGAATCTCTCATTGTTGTTGCGATGGCACTAGGTTGCGTTTCACTCAGTCGGAATACACTCTCAATGACCGAAAGCTCTGTGCTTGTCGTGTCCAGTCCACAGAACGCACACCAGTCGTTCACCACCATCCCGGCTGCTATGACCTCGCTGCCGCGATTCACCGTCCCTGCCTACAGGTGGCAAAATGGCCAAAAGAAAGTACGAGCTTGTTTATGTGGACAAGTTCCATTCATTCTGATCATCAATACAGCATATTAACAGGATTTCTGACCACCAAAGGGACTTGGAGAAGAGAGGAAAGCTCATCTTGGTCTTCAATTGAAGTCTTCGGGTGGACAAGGCCTCCCTGGTTACTGAACGTACAGTAACTGCCCACCAGAACCTGCTCTGCTATGGTCTGCCGAAACACCTCCACTTTCAGATTATCGGCCAAGATCTCTTCAGTCTCCTGGTGGGAACAGAACAGCAGCCAACTTGCATTTACGCATGAAGCCGTACACATGTCTTGGGTCCTGAATACCAATGCGCGTTTGTTTGCTTACCCGGTCCAAGTCAGGGTGGACAAGGGCTACGTAGTCGTTGCAGGCAATCACGTTCCCCAGCGCAGACAGCCTCTCCTCGACTCGCTGGATTCTTACTGCGTCTGGGAGACAATTACGGATGTGCTGAAGCTCCTGATCTGTTGTGTTATTAGGAACCAAAAGGCCATGACGATTCCCTGCAACAACAAAAAATCCAGAGGTCAGCTGTTATCAACCAATAAACAGCTTACTTTTTACCATCCTTCCCATTACTCACCAACACACATCCTTCCGATTATCCGGCATCCAGCTATGGAGGCGTGGACTACAGGTATGGTCTCTGACAGCTCCCCTTCAAACACGCTGCAAGGCCACAAGTCACCCACTTTACTCGATTCATGTGTCCGGCTTCGCACCTACAGCTCTCTGGGGACCGCCGGCTTACCTGTAGAAGTTTTCCGAGCCGCCTATCGCTACCAGGCAGTACGTGTTCGTCAGCTTGGCAAAGCATCCGATTTCGTTGTTTTTCTCGAACGAAGCTCTTACGGCCATTTCGATCACTCCCTAGAAACGGCAGGAAGTTGAACAAACCAAATAACTGGATGTAGAGACACAAGATGACAGAAGATAGCATAAAACACCCCGCCGACCGCATACATAAGCACAATTTCTACACATACTGCTCATTTTCAACAAAGTTTCGCTAGCTAATTGTAGCTAGCGTAGCTAGTGTCAGGAAACGTCGCTTTTAAACAGTCCAAAAAGACACACGCCGTCACGAAATGTGTGCTGCAGTAGTCATCAATCTCCCAGAACATGGATTAAAATGCATATTACAGTATATCTACGCACAGTTACCGAAATTAATGCGATGGTACCACAAGAAGCGTGGAGTCTCACTTTCACCCACGTGGTCACTTCCCTGCAATACGTCACTACGTTCAAGGACCGAAAGCGACGTGGGACAATTCTGGTCTTTTTTTATTTTGTTCTTTTAAGCCTTGCGCGTTTTTTTGTTTTGAGAATCTCCATGTTTCGTGATGATCAAGATTGCATGTTGCACGTCCACCGACCGAAGGAAAACATTCTGTTTATAGATTTCTACTTTATAATAATTCACTTTGTGATACATTTTGCGACGTGAGGTGTTCAGTTGAAAGTACAAAACCTTTTATTATAAATGCGGGTGATTCTTGAAAAACGGTATTCTGTGTCCCTGGACGAAATAAGAAATACAGTCTTCTGACCACATGAGACCACAGTGGCTTTGTTTCTCAGCTAGATTCAGCTTCATTTGGAATGTAATGTTCAACTAATGTCGAGTTAAAATAGAATTAAACATGATTTTATTTTTGGGCATGTTTCATGAAAAAAAACCCGTTCAGTATGAGTTTATTGATAGAACGGAAATAAATAAATAGACAGTGAAATAAATATATATACTTTTTAAAATATCTAAAAAGTTATGTGTGAATTAATGAAATTATTTAATTAATTCGCTATTTAAAATGTAATTTAAATGCTTATTATATTTATTGTATTGTGGACTCTCCACACTCCATAATTCCCCACACATTCCCAAGTTACTGTCTCTCCCCCCCGAAAACCTGCTCAGCAACTCGGCGCCCATTTGCGCGCACACTGGATTTGTCAGCCAATCACGCGCCGCCCTCGCCGTACGTCACGGCTGCGTCAGGCGCGTGGCGCGTCTGCCTGGAAACAGCGCCGAGCTGGGCGGGGCTTCGCCTGCGTCGCCCTCTTACGTGCCGACTAGCATTAGCACGGAGCCTGGAACGAGAAACGTGACAGCTTGATCTAAACAAACATCTCCCTTTATCTCTCTTTTCAAATGTCGCTCAATCTGTCGCCGTATTAAACGCAGCCGAACAGCGGTCATGTCTGCTGATCATGCGCAGGCCGGGCTGAACGTTTACAAACAAGATGGCGGCGTACAGGACTGCAGCTCCCGTGGAAGTCAGTAATAATAATAACGACAATACCAACGTTCTTACATTATCTGAGTTACTGCTGTTGCAAATAATAATAACTGAGTTGATAATAGTGATAATATAATATAATATAGAGGTGGCATCTAGCTTAGTAACAGACTCGCCTTTGAATCAGAAGAGGTTCAAACCCCACTTACTACCATCGTGTCCCTGAACAAGACACTTGACCCTGAGTGTCTCCAGGGGGACTGTCCCTGTCACTACTGATCGCTCTGGATAAGGCCATCTGGTAAATGCTGTAAATGTGATAAGTACGTATGTTTCTGCTTCCCTATTGTGCAATATATAATGGGCAAGTTCTTTAATTTCATTTATAGGATCCACATAATACCTTTGGTTTTAAAAGCATGTTTGGTGAGCTGGTCGGTGTCAGCAGCATGGTGGGCTTCATTCCCAGTGCAGGCAGTGTCATCCCAAACAGACGTCCGCTGAACTCTGTGCTAATGTTCTAATCAGGCAGGGATCCTATGTGTTGGGCTTCAGAGGCTGCAAGACCTGCCAACCGCTGTACAGCAGACGGCTATCTGAACCAGATCTTGTATGGGACTTTATTATTGTCCCACCTGGTGAGAACAGGAATCCAAGCTCTTGAGCAGCTGCTTGGGCATATTTGGGTCAGTGGTGGCCTAGTGGTTAAGGAAGCGACCCCGTAACTAGAAAGTTGCCGGTTCGAATCCCAATCCACCAAGGTTCCACTGGGGTCCCCTTGATGAAGGTACCGTCCCCACACACTGCTCCCCGGGCACCTGCCTTGGCTGCCCACTGCTCACCAAGGGTGATGGTTAAAAGCAGAGGACACATTTTGTTGTGTCACCGTGTGCTGTGCTGCAGTGTCTCACAGTGACAATCACTTTATTTCTGTATTTTGTTTGAAGACTGAGCCATTCTACTGACTTACTTCACAGCCATGGGGGGAGGACATAGCCATGAAGACGCTGGAGAGCTGAAGCAGGAAAGTGACCATCACCCTCTCCAGGTTGAGGGGTTCCCCATGGATGCGTCTTTACACGCTGTCACAGAAGCGCAGCCCGAGGAAAATGTTGCTGAGCTGCCCCAGTGTAGAATGGGAACTAAAAAAGCTGATGACATGTGCTTTATGATTTCATGTACTAACTGGTACTAAAACAATATGTCTTCATTTCCGCCAACATTATGTGTGTGCAGATGGTTCAGTTGATGCATAAACTTACTCACATTTTGCATAATAATTAAGGTCTGCATGATTCATGGATACAATTATGATTGAAACAATTAACATCTTGGGTGGAATCTGAAAGGCTTAAAGCTTGAATTGCATGGCTTTTATTTGCCATTAGGGTGATTCTCTGGAAAATGGAACCAAAATGCTAAAAAAATTCTGCAATATTTGCACTTTAACTTGTTTTAGTATTTAAGATGGCTACTCCGACAATGTGGAACATCGCTTAATTTCAATACATTTAAAAGACATTTGAAACACCGTTACATCTCACAATGTAATATTTGTACTAATTTTGAATAAATTCAAGGCAAATTATTATCATAACCCAGACAATCAAAGTTCAGTTTATATATGTTATATTGAATAATGCATCAGGCCTAATTAAAATATTAATTCAATGCACCACATCTTAATACTGTCTATCATATGTAAAACTTAACAGCACTTGTGTTATAAAAATATGTCACATAGAGAATCGTTCACTATTCATCACAAGGGCAAAATGCATTTTAAAATTGTTTATTGACATTTCTTTGTTAATAGAACATGGTGATATTTGTTAGATACACAGCGTGGAACAGTTGAAAATAAGGGCAGGGGGCAAAGATTAAATCTGTATAGAATAAAATTGTAGATTTGTAAAGAAAGCTTAAACAATCTGATGAATAACATATCATTATAATCACTGTTCTGTTTTGATGATACAATTTTCATTTAAATGCTTTTAAACGAAAGAAGCAGAAACAAAATTGGATTTTGGATTGCTTTTGTATTTACACAATCATTTACCCAGGGCAACGTTGAACTGACAATAATTATGTAACTGTTTTTTATTATTATTTTTTATTTTATTAAGAAAAATGACAGGATATGTATTTTAAAAATCGTTGAATTTGGTTTCCATACTCAAAAAAAGTATATGTACATAAAAGACATTTGAAATATCTGAACGAAAACAAAATGAACTCCTTTTAAAGCTATGTTAGATAAAATCCCGCAGTTCTCCTCAGATAAGAACGTTACTGCCATTTGTTACTTTAAAAGTCTGGACTAGTTCTGATATGTTTTCTCCTATTCTCGATTAAAAGAACTATAGAAACAAAAGGCAACGACAGGCAAGTTACGGGTGACTTTTCTACAGCCACCATATTTCATAAAATTGAGCCCACAACCCACCCAACCATAATATATATATATATATATAAAAAAAGAAAACTGTAAAACATGTAGAACTGAAACAGTGAGGTGGATGGACATGGCTCACCTCATCTCAGAATCACACCATGAACACCTTCCTTTAACATCTTCAATAAATATTTAACCATATACTTCTGGCATAATGCTACTGTAACAGGCCTGGTTTCTTTTTTTTTTTTTATTTTTATTTTAATCCACGGCCCCAATAACTTTTTTTCAAAGAACTTTTATTTTTGATACACAGTACACACTGTTTATTGGTAACTCTCTTCTCAACACATTAGGTGAAGTAATATTATATATTTACAGTTCATATGCCCCAAGTCAGTTAACCCCCCCATCATGATTAGGGGAATCATGATTAAATCAATGACTCCGATCACTCTGTGGAACACTTATATTTCACTGTCCACGAGAAATTCTGTTTTGATTGCTCGCAGAAAGGTGATAAATGAGATTTAATTTGTTCGCCTCACCATTACAAATGGGATCTAACTACCCGACATCCACGGTGATTAAACGGTGGCTGTGTCTGAGATTTTATTCTTTATCCAAAGAACTCCTCCTGCTTGTGGAGCTCAGAAGGAGACTAAAAGAGTAAGAATACAATGTTGTTGTTTTTTCAGCTCATGTAGCACCAACAGGTTCAGTTATAAATTTTGTATCTCCTGATTGATAAAAAAATCACCATCCGGAACTGCGTTTTTGTACTACAATGGCTTAGTTTAAGTACACCAGTGTCAGCCACTTGGGTAGTTTGACAATCCAAGACAATCATTTCCCGACATGTGAAACCTTTTAAGACATATTAGATATGCTTAGACAATTACTCAATCCTCGAATGGAACACAGGCTGACAAAGGACTCAACAGAGAGGCTGAAAACACGCCGACGGTCAAAACACAGAGAATGAGCTTAATGCTTACCTGGTGATCAGCAAAACGGACTCATTACCGACTTGGCACAAACGCTTAAGAATCAACTCTGATACGGTGTCATGTCTCAGCCAACTGCTAGACTGCTCAGGGGAAAAAAAGACCTTGTCATTTACCAAGATCAAACGCAACAGAAGGACCCAATCGTGATGCATCTGCACGGAGAGCGCCACTACGCGCATTTCAAATGCAGAGGAAATGATTGCATTTCGTAACTACACTACAACTTTTTTTTTCTCCTCTCTCCCATTCCTTGCCTACCACAAGAAATTCAGAGACACAAGTCGAGCAGGCCATAGCATATTTTAAGACAAGGCACAGTGTCTTAAAAAAGGTATCAGCAGAAGCTGCTAAGGCAGACACAGACACAGTTCGAGATCAAAACAGAAACTGTCTGTTTCAGAGGATAATTCAGGATGGAAAATATTCTGGAAGACAGCAGCTAATGTGGAGCAACTACAGTAGGGCAAGAGAAAGCGTAAAATCGATATAAATACGTGTTGTTTCTTTCCCCATTCCAAAAATCCTCAGTAAATTGAACGGACCATACAGACAGATAATGATCGCGGCGATAGAACATTCATATTCTGAGACATGTCAACAGATGAATGCTCTAAACTCACACACAGGCACACAAACAGCAGCTACATACAATCCAGGGCTCTTGATGAGAAATGCAAAGTAGAAAATGACACAAGCTTTTGAGATACAAAAAGAACACATTATTAATAATAAAAACGATAGTAGTATTAATAAGAAGAAGTGGGGATGGGGGCAAAGCTTCCAGTGCTTTTCCTGAGACGGCAGAATTATTCCATGCAAGCCAAATGCTCTCCTGTGCAGAAATGATAACTTGCTGAGAGGTATAACACAATGTGGCCATTAATTGCTTCCTGCGGGATGAATAAAGTTTAATTGGATTCTGTTGCAAGTGGGAATAAATATTTTGCTCTTTCTGATATGTGGCTGATTTGATCAGGAAAGAGAAGAAGAGAACTCGGGTGGAAAAACTGAAAATAAAACGTACTGCCGTAGCCGTGAAAGCAATTTGGCACTTTTAAAATGGCTGCATATTGTGCTCGTCTCTACCCCCCATCCCCATTTCTACGACACCAGCCATCACATTTTGATGTCAATGCCAATGCAGTCAAATCATAGTCAGAAGGTCCTGTTCCATTTCGCCCCCTCCTTATAACGACCGTAAATGAGACCGATATGACTGACACGACTGGCTTCATCACCATGTGAGATGATAAGGAACTATTGGATGTATGCAAGATAAACAGGAAACAGAACTCATCAAGATCCTAATGAAATCCATAAAGAAAGGGATCTGAATGACGAGAGTGTATATAAACAGCCTCTATTTGTGAGGTGAGGGAGCATTCTTCCTCCATCCCCGTAAACACAGCCCATCGGGGAGAACTGTCTGCCTTTTCTAAACTCGTACACAGTTACAGAGAAAAGCTGCTCCATTACCGGCTAAAGCCGTCAAATATCTGGTCATTTTAACCAGCAAGTTTCTGCTGCATGATCTGAGATAACAGCGGATGATGCGCCGGCTGGGTAGTTCGTTCTAACCCTTTCTTGAGCGTTTGTTTCTGAAGAAAACCCTGTTGATGTGAGGTTAGCCTACATGGCACTTCCAGTTTCTGTACATTTTAAACTGACTTCAAAAAAGATCTGAGCTTGCCTAGAGGTATCTCCTTTTGAGCTTTTTCCACAGACAAAGCTTTATGGCAAGTAAATTCCTGTTTGGTAGACTCAGTGGTCAAGCATGTCATAGAAAATAACCAAGTCAAAAACAAGATTCAGTACTTATCCTATGCATCGTCCCCAAAAAATCCCAATGAAATCTACAATCTGGCCTTTTTTTTCCCCATCTAATTTCTAATGTTATCCCGGAACTGTAAATGCCTATGGCTTCCATGCCAGTGGTCAGATGCTGAGATGTTTTCTCAACTAGCAACATTCTCTTGGAGAGAGGTGATGGTGATGAGTGAGGCACGCTTTAACTAAGACGAGGGCCGCAAACGTAACTCTACCACGGTGACAGCACAGACACAGCCAATAAAAGCACTTAATAGGTGTGAGGAACAGAAGCAGAAGTGACGAGGCAGCGGTTTCAGCGGCAATACCCATCTTCGAACCGCTGCACGTGAATGTGTGTCATCTGTTCCTTTTGTGCAATTGTGCTGTTCAAATTGTGTCTCAATAGTGGCAGCTGATGAGAAACTTTACACCACTGCGCATGACCGATAACAAAAATCTTAAACTGCTGAGCGATGATCAAAAACCCGAAGCAGGCAAAGGTGAATAAAGTGAGTAGAGGAATGGTGTCGTGTTCTCTCCCCGAGTTAAACTCTCGGTGGACTGACAAATTAGACTGAGAACGACGCTGGACGTCCGCCTCGGAGTGCGGATTGAATTCGCCCATCTGAACGTGTAGACTGGTGCAGTGCCTCAGTTGTTTCTGTACGCCTGTTCTGATGAACGCGCCACAACAGGCCCACGGCGAGAGACAAAACCGCCGCCGGCTGGCCGACCGCACGGCTTCACAGTTCAGTTTGGCCTGGTTCGAAGTTGTACGGTGATTTTTTTTGTTCTGTTCTTGTGGTCGTGAAAGGACAGGCACCAAGAGAGATGCCTATCACAAAAAAAAAATTCTACTGTACCTTCCTGAGCAATTATTGTCCTGTGAATACAGCATAACTAATATCTGCAAATACTTACTGGCGCATTGTACTCAACTGCGGAACCTAACAAATGCAAAGTGTGGCGCCTCCTGTCAGTGTTAAAGAGCCACACAACGGCGTCACAAGTACAATGCACAAGTGAGTAATAACTGTAAGAGTTGCATTAATTTCGTGAGTAATTTCAGAAATAAATAAAGAGGAGGATAAAAACCGGTGCACGTTGCAATGATCCAGATGTGTGTCCTCTCTTGCTGTAAGCTCCAGCTGAGTCCGTGAGGATGGGAGTTAAATGAGCAGACTCTGTCGACAGGCCGGCCTGCAAAACCGAGTCCACGATGTGCAGTTCCAGTCGGGGAATAAAAACTGACCAGACATTTGTAATTCTTCAGTAATTAAGGTCACGCCATAAAGTAAAAGCATAACGTTCTGCAGAAAATGTTGATTTTCTTACCCCTTGTTTTTCTATGGCCTTTCTACCTTGTGTTTTTTTTTTTTTTATCAGAATTTTTTAAGTATTTGTTTAAACACGGTTTAGTTTCTCATCTCAAGCTTCAGAATGTATTTGAAATTCATGTACAAGTCAAAGTCGGCTTAACACAAAGACTGCTGGTATCTGGCTTAGGGCCTCCTCCTCGCGGATCTCCTTGAAGGTGTTCCCGGAGTCTCTTGGAGAAATTGGTTGCTGAGTGGCCCGAGGTGAGACAGCCAGATAAGGGTAGACAAGTGGACGACAGGTGCATAAGGCCGGCCAAAAGCAAAGCGTGTCCATTTCTTTTCTAGAAGAGCCTTCCAAGAGTTCAGTGTTCTCGGCTCACGCTAACAGGACACACTTTTTTTTAAGGGGTTCGAAGGGGGCGGGGCGACCCCCCGCCACCAACAACAACCGACATCTCTGGACAGGTTGTACGGAGACAGGCACTGGTCACATGATGTACCCATGAGTTCGTAGTGTTTTTTTTCTGCAAAGCCCTCTCTTGTAAGACCCTTCATCCAGTCCATAGTGTGTCATACCCATTCTTGCACAGGGTGTTTGTAGTAGGTGACATTCTGCTGTACCCCTTTGTTCTTGAACTGAAATATAGTGTAGACTAAGACCAGAATGCAAAGCGAGAGGATGCAGGGGATGACCACGGCGATGGCGTTGACGGTGCTCGGGACGTCGTTGATGGCCACCATGATGTCCACGTCATCGTGGGGAAGCTGTCGATCTTTGTTCTTCTCCATGTCCGTGTGGTCACAGCCCATCCAGTCTTTCAGAATGGATTTGGGGTAGCCAGGCTCCACGGTGAGTTTGGTGTTGTCAAACTTCCAGTAATCTTTACCTTTGTAGAAGTAGGTGTAAACTATGAAAAGAAAAAAACTGGTTACTCCAATGATTAGAGAAACCACACAGAACTTATAATCTCTCTCGGTTTCACTTTATTCCATCAACCAACAATGAGCGCCTTTCGAACTCCCACCAACTTTGGGGCTTGTTCCCTAGTATGAGGCAAGTTGTCTACAGGATTTACATAAGTAGGTAAAAGAAGAAAGAACCAGGGCCACACTGCATCGTGATGGTTAGTTTTGTGGCTCCTTATGGAAACCCCCGAGAAATGGTGAAAAAAAGTTAAGGAACTCATGTGAGATGTTATCTGCATGCGTCCTTATTTAGAAGGACTAAAAATATCAATGAATTCTGGGTTGCAGGCATGCACACTCAACCTAAATCGAGCAATGGGTTATCTTGATTGATGAATTGCTCAACACCGCCACACACACACCATTCCCCACCTTCCCTTTCTAAGCAATGCATCCGGAATCCCTCAAGAAAAGCCCAAGAGGCTGAAGAGAAAAACCGGGAGCTACAGTAAAAACAAGTGAGCCGAAGGGTCCGTGCGACCCTTTCTGACTTCCACTTCTCATGTTATCATGTTCCAGGATTCCTCTGTGAAATGCAGCACAGGAGGTTGTGACATGACTCGGAGAAGTGATGATAGTTCCTTGCCAAAGATGGCTTGGGGGAGAGCGCTGGGATTTCTGCTGGAGCTGCACAAATGAGAGACTCGCTGCTGCCCCGCCGAATTAACCCTTCCTGACCTGCCACTGACCTCACAGCCAAATGCCCTTTTTATCCACATTAAAGTGGCCCAAGCAGCCATGAAGCTAAAGTACCTTTATACTGGAAATTAGGCCTATGGGTTAAAACCAAATTACATCACCAAAAGACAGGAGCTGTTATCAGTACCTCCAGGATTTTGTAGACTATTTCATGGCAACCTTTATAAAAAGTGCAATGCATCATATAAAGGTTTTTGCTGTTCCTTAAAAAGAAACTGCAGGAACAAGTGAAAATTCCAAAAGTAACCCCATTTTTTATATATTGCATTCAAAACCTAAAGCAGTTCTGGTGAGAATGACTGATTGGTTAACAAAGACAGACTTAAGGTGTCTAGATAGAAGGTAGAAGTTGATTTTCATTTATAAAAATCTTCTTACATTGCAATGTGTGTCCCCAGCATGGTGTGTCCCGTAGAATATAAACAGGTAGGCAGTAAAAGTAGGTAAATGAGTAATGCAGGGCGTCCTTGTGAGGTAGACCCTGAGACTGGGCAAGGCGCATTGTGATCAGGTTGCAAGGTTGGGGTGGCTGGATAAACCAGGAATTGGGAGTTTGGCTGAATTTACATTAATTTTGAAATACTGGAGGAACTGTGTAATGCAGGGGTGGCCTAGTGGGTAAGGATACCGATCCACCAAGGTGCCACTGAGGTGCGACTGAGCAAAGCACCGTACCCACACACTGCTCCCCGGGTGCCTTTTATGGCTGCCCACTGCTCACCAAGGGCGATGAGTTAAAAGCAGAGGACACATTTTGGTGTGTCACCGTGTGCTGTGCTTTCTGTGCTTCACAATGACAATCACTTCACTTTCACTTTAAATTTGTAACTCAGAAGGAGCATGGGGAGCGCAATAATTAGCTAGTTAAAAATCGATGGTGTTTACCTGCTAAATTGCATTAATGCACAAGACACAGAGCCCCAGGACACAGTTCTAACAATTATGCTATAAATATGTAGTCATTAAGGTGACAGAGGCTCTCAGTTCCACAAAGTCATTCTCAATAACGGCACAGTTTCCCCCAAACAATGGCTTGTAAGGTCCACATTTACAACACAGATCCAAATACATGGAATAACAATGATGCCCAAGACACACAGCTACCTTATAACTAAAGGTTATTACTGAAGGTCAGATTAATCTAAATCCTGCTGAACATATGTTTACCAATGACCTTGAGTATTGTCCTTACATACTGCTCCCATACAGTAGGTAAGGACATCTATAATTACAAATGATTGAACTAAGGGTTTATTCAATATTTCAGCTCTGTGTGGATAAATTGCCTATGTCACGTGGCCTTGAGCCCTCACACAATAACCCACATAATGACCCTGGTGGGTATTACCAAGCGTGGACAGATTGGTGAATCACTTTGCATGAAATGCTGGGCCTTAAAAGGCGGCTCCTTAAAACAGGTGAACAAAGGTCACTCACATCCCTCCCTGCTCACAAAGGCTCCTTGTGGGGCTTCTGGGATGCCTTTCCAAACAGTAATGGGCTTGGGGTAGCCAGGGTCGGCCGTCCGCTTCTCCTCGTTGTAGCGCCAGTACTGGTCTCCCTTAAAGAAGTAGGTTTTGCCCACAGGCTCCCAGCGCAGGGCGGTGTCAATGCCATCTCTGGGCAGACAGCAGCCCAGCTCCTCCAGACTGTGGGGGTATCCAGGCTCCGCGGTCACTTCCTTGAACACCCAGTACTTATCGCCTAAATAGAAAATCCAAACAGACATGGTTATCTTAACTAGTTAACATTTCAATGTACCAAACAAAAAAGTATTTTTTTATAATTATCTCACATATCACAGATCCAGTCTGCATTAACAATGTGACAATTTCACAAACACTATAACTTACATAAAAGTTACAAAATCGTTATTCTGTTTAGTTAATATGTTAAGGAGAATGAGGTGAACCGCGCTATATATTACTCTTCCCCACCACTCCATTAAGCCTTTTGAGCAGCAGTGATTTTGGGAAAATTTCAATGAGGCAGTCACACTGAAGATGGAGGATAAAGCCAAGCAAGTCGCTTATCAGACATTGCCATCGGCACCTCATTAATCACGGATTTAAGCAGATAGCCTGATCTTCATTCTAATTTCCCATCCTCAGTCCTGTTTGGAAGTCACTTTTGGAAACATTTTAAGAGCATTTTTTCTCACTGATGCTTGTCAAAAATGTGTTAGAAATCAAAGAAGAGACATTTGAGTTTCATAAAGTTCAGTTGGAATTTATTGACAATGAGCCAGAAGAGTGAGACAGCAGAACCAATGGAACACTATACAAGAAGGAACCACAAATTGGTGTGGAACCTGTGTGTCTGAAACTCTCTGCAGTGTTGAATGGGAGTGCTTATGTCAGTATTCTTGACATGATTAACTGTCTCCTCACCCTGCCGCATCACCACTCTAATGCAGACAGCGGATGAACGCAGCAGAAGGAATCTGGTCACAGAACACGGAGAACATTGGAACAGGTCTTTAGTTTAGCTGCTAAGAGTATCATTGTCAAAGTGTTCCTTGCATGCAACCCAGTCTGGCTGTTATGCACTGGTGTCATGGACTGACGCCGGAGGGGCACTATCTGTAAGTCCTGTTCTGATGCGTGTACCTGTTTTATGTAATAAACCGCCCTGTTTGTGAAGCCATGCGAATGTGTCCATCCCTGCACCATGCCGCCATGACAACTGGGCTCCTCAAAGAGGAGGTCTTCTAAGAAGATCTTTTATCAGATCTTCTAAGTCCTGTAAGTTGTGAGGTGGTGCCTGCCGCAGTGTCGTCCATAGGTCAGCACTTCAAGAGAATGTGACTTGTGATCCATTGTTCCCAATTGATGGATACAGCTCAGCATGATCCCCATTACTGCAGCTGCATATTCCCTTACCCAACAACCTATGATGCACTGTGTGTTCTCACGTATTTCTGTCAGCAGGTCAGCCTGCACTTCCCAAATACACCAATAACCGGTTCGCTGCTTCACCAGCTTTCCTTCCTTGGACCACTTTTGGCCCTGACCACTGTATCCACAGCAGAAAGTGTACCATTACACTTTTGGAGATGTTTTGATACAGCAGTCTGCCTATTTTTCTCTCAGGACCTTCAATAGTTACATCAAAATGGAAATAACCTAACGAATTATCAAAAACCCCTACAAGATCAATGACAAACCAGGATTGGGCAATCTTACATAATGTCTGCAGAAGATTAAAAAAATACAGTGAGACCGATAAAATATTAATAAAAAAAAAAAAAACAGAGTTGTGTATTTATTGCTAAATTGTATATTTACAAACCAACCCCCCCCACCCCCCCATTGTGGTACAGCATGTGAGCACTGAGGGAGACGAGAACTATAAATACACTGCCCTGGCCCTCTGAACGTCCTGAGACAGCATGGGGCTAAATTACTGTTTGACAGTGTGTGTTTGTGTGTGCGAGTGAGGCGGAGAAAAAGCGAGAAAAGAATTTCTCAATGATTCATTGACTTAAGAATAAGTCATTTGAGCAGATGAAGGGTAGCTGCATTTTTGCATTTTAAATTCTGCATGTACAGAATTTACCAGACGCCCTTTTCCAGAGCGACTTACAATCAGTAGTTACAGGGACAGTCCCCCCCTGGAGACACTCAGGGTTAAGTGTTTTGCTCAGGGACAGAATGGTAGTAAGTGGGATTTGAACCTGGGTCTTCTGGTTCATAGGCGAGTGTGTTACGCACTAGGCTACTACCACCTCCCCACCTTATTAATTATTTAACATGCTGTGCATAACATGCACCAAGAGCTGTGCCTTGGTAGAGGTGGGTGCTCATATACCTTTGAAGAACACAAATTTTCCATCCGATCTCTCATAGGCTGCGTCAATCTTGGGTGGGAGCCCTTTCCAGAAGTGGTCGATCTGCATCGGGTATCCCTCCTGCACCTTGTTGTTCCGCAGCCGCCAGAACCATCGGTCCTGGGAGCAGCAAGCGGAGGAGCACATCAATCACAGCTCATTATCATTTGGCTCCAGTGAAAGTAGGACACGTCCAAACAACTCCCTAGTGACTGCAACCCACACGCGAAAAAAAAAAAAAAATTCTAATCATGAGCAATGTACTGCCACATGAAGCAGGCTCACAATTACTTGGAAATGACTTCCTGTCGTGTTGTTCCCACCCCCACACGTCAGGCGTTGCATGGGGTGTTAATATGTAGTCTCAACTCTTCTTTTTTATTCCCATAATTTGAGTGCATCTGCAAGATGCCGCTCTAATGCAGAATCAGAGCAATTACCATTTACATGTGAATATCTGTATACAAATGCGTAATTTGGTTATCCAGTTGTATCAGTGTGTGCCGAGATTTTGAATAGGTCAGCATCTATAAAGGGATTCAGTAATGCATAAGACTTTGATTTGATTCTGTCTGAAATGGAATGGCCTTTACTGACGAAAAAAATACTGACAACAGCAGCAGGATGTGACCTTATGAGACATTTAAAGCTGGATCAGAAATATCCAGTCAAATTTGTCTGTTTGCCCTTCACGCATATGCGTTTATATGCCCTCTGATCCATGAGAAATACATGGAATACATCAAGAACCAACATTATATTTCATCAAAACACAAATAGGCAGTTAGTCCATACTTCAGCAGCTTCAGAGAAAAAGACTAGCGCATCTTAAACATCTACACACATACACACATACACATCTATGTAACAAATTTCGAGTAAACTTTAATCTATGTATGTTTCCTACAGTATATATAGAGTTAATCTCTTTATATTACACATTACAAAGATACACAGTTTAGGTAGTGTACATTAATGTACATTCTGCCAACCTTAAAGACAAACATCTCTCTCCTGAAGAAGGCCACAGTGTTGAAGTTGCCATCGCAGATGTTGGGTTTGCCATTTCCTGGAGAGGAGGGACGGTCTCCGGATGGAGGTCGTGGTGGACGTGACTGTCTGTCATGTTTCCTTTCGGAGGTGGAGTGGATCCTTCGAGCTGGGAGTGTCGGCAGAGGCCTTGTAGGCTCCAGCATGGCAGTAGGGATTCCTGTAAACGTCACTGCTGTTAGCCTATATGGCCACCATGTAAGCAGGTGAGGATAAAATGGCTTTTCAATGTGATTTAATGCTTTTATATGTCATTAACAAATCGCTGAAACTAGGGCTGGGCGATATGGCCTAAAATTCGGTCCTTTATTGCACAAAATGACACCAGCATGATGAAGTTTTCTTCAGAACCAAATCCACTTCTCTCTGTGGATTCACCTCCGATGTTAAGCCAGTTGAAGCCAGAACGAGTAAAGAACACTGCTACACTCTGAAACCCATTGTTTTCTATGGGGTGCATGCCCAAAGTGGCGTGGCAAAGCAACACTTCACAAGCCTTTGCTCAAAGTTGCTTTTCTTTTGTTGACACACGACCAATAGAAAAAAGACATTGGAGCGTCAAAGCAAAACACTGATGACAGGTTAAATATAACATGTGACTATGAGCTGGTTTTAGACATTTATTTCTACCATATCATCCTACCATGACACCGCAAGAAAAAAACAGGCATGCATCAGGAGAGTTTTCAGGGTGGGCAGAGGAGCGAACCTTGAAAGCAAAGCACACGCTGTCTTTTTATCAATAACGTTAAACTTTATACTTAATGATATAGTCATTTATTTCATCAGATGTGGATCAACCCATGATACATGGATACATGATACAAATTCAATATCTCCAACCCTAACACTAACTGTAATAATTACAAGCCAAGCACATATTGAAAGCCTATAAGAGGGAAAAGGACCAATTTCCCCCTGAAGATTTCTGAAACAGGTCATGCTGATATGTCTTAGTGAATGACATTTTCACTTCATCTTTAAATTAAATGCTCAGCTTCGAAATTAAACGCTCAGCTTAAAACTGAAGCAAGGACTACGTACCATATATTTTCTGGATGCCCTGAAGGTCATCGAGGGGTAGTTTGAAGTTATGTGTGTCCATGTATTGATAGAAGGGAGCCATTATAGCACTGGGGTCATTGGAATGCTCCAAACCCAAGGCATGGCCTAGCTCATGCACTGCCACAAGGAAGAGGTCATTACCTGGAAAAAGAAAGACCAAAAGGTCAAACAAAGGTTTTCAGAGACAGTGTGTCCCAGATATGTTCTACACATATTCTACACTATTCTTCAGAAAGTGAACACTACAATTCCCTACCTCTACAGCCAAAGATTAGCATGTGATTTAGGTTAGTCAGAGAGAATTTGGGGAGCAGCGGGGAATGGAATATATTTTTGTCACCATCCATATTTCCCACTCCAGACACTTACCTCCTATTTCAGCTCTCACTGGACAGTGGCTACCTGAAATCCATCTGTACTTTTACCCATTCTCTTCCATTTGTATGGTTTGGGATGTACTTATTGCTAGAGCACCGATAACTTGAATCAGCAGCACCAAGATAAAAAGCTAAAACAAATGATAATTAAACGCTTTCAACATTACAGTGTGGATATTCTCTCTCTTTTCTGGACCGGCTACAAGCACACCAGGTAGCTGCATTATGGCAAAGCAACACGTCACAAATGCTGCTTGTTGGACACTGATGATCGGTTGCTGGGATGGACTCCTTGCTCTGGTGTCTTGCTTTAGTTCGACACAATACATTTTTTTTTTTCAGGACAGTGTTCCAGATCGTTGGAAAATACTTGTTGTTTGGTAGTGGTAGTAGCCTAGTGGGTAACACACTCGCCTATGAACCAGAAGACCCAGGTTCGAATCCCACTTACTACCATTGTGTCCCTGAGCACTTAACCCTAAATTGCTCCAGGGAGACTGTCCCTGTAAATACTGATTATAAGTCACTCTGGATAAAGGCGTCTGATAAATGCTGTAAATGTAAATGTGGTAGCCGTGTTAGCAAGTCCGACTGAAGACAACACAGTGTACTGATCAGTGCCGGGCAAGTTAACATTATTATCGCATCAATGCTACGGTGACCAGCTGTGCTCCTGTGTATCACATGTGACAATCACTTCACTAAAAAGACGTCCTTCATTCCCGGACATGTCCTCTTTTTGAGACCAGTCGTGCTTTCAGACTTGTTCAGATTTTTTAGTTCCATTCGCACACTAGCAGGCAACCTGCTGGTGCTAGTATTGTTAGCACCAACGTCCCTGCTTGTGCTCGTCCAACGTCCAAAATGCCTCGGTGACCTCTGTTTCATTGCGTGTGATTGATAGTATTACTACTTGTTTTTTTTCTACATCTACAGCCGACAGGAACTGTCTAAGTTAACACTGATTAAGAAACAAGTACAATATGACGTCTGTATGAGCGGCAGAACATTGTTCTGTTATTTTATTCCATTTTCATTTTTGCTTAAACTTAATTGTGTTGTCAGTATCTATCAGATACCCTTATCCAGAGCGACTTTCAATCAGTATTTAGAGGGACAGTCCCCCCCCTGGAGACACTCAGGGTTAAGTGTCCTGCTCAGGGACACAATGGTAGTAACTGGGGTTCAAACCTTCTGGTTTACCCGCTAGGCTACTACCATCACCTCTTAAGATATTGAAACAGTATTTATAAAAGATATTACCAGAACAGAAACTAGCACAATTTGAAAACCAATTACTCCAGCCGTTTTCTATTTCCAGAAACTACGCCCCAAAGGAACCGAAAATATTTGGAGATTGGGACTAATGCCATCCTCCTCTTCCACACAGGGGTGTAACTTAACTTCTTTTATCATAGAAAGAAAGTTTCCCCCTTCCTTTTCTCTGTTGGTCAGGCCTATGACACCTCCACAAGCTCCTTTTAATAAGGTTATGCGATTCTCATTGAAGAGACTCCCTCCGGAAGCCCCATATCTGCTCTGCCTTTTCCAGTGTCTCTTTATTCCCTGCGCTCTTCCTCTATCACTCCAGGTCCCTCTCTCTTATTCTTGCCCCTCTGACATATCCTCCTGACTCACAGTCAGGACTTTGATTTCTTTTTCCCTGCCTCAACACAAGGAGGGTTGGGGGTGGGCGCTGGGGGAGGGGTTCGCTCTCATTCATCTCACACATGGAGTGGGTGAGCGGGGTGCATATAGATAGGATGCTGCACCAGAACACAGTCACCCAATTAACTGTGACCCAGCCGATGTGTTGAAAATGCTGGTGTCTCACTCTCTTGTTTGCCCTCTTTTTATTCCCCATTCTAAGTGACCTCTCAGAACCCTCAAAGTACTTTTTTTTGCTGCTGATCGAAAGCTCATTACTATTAATCATTGATCTGCGAGTCATTCATCAGCAGCCATCTCTGAGTGGAGGAGTTCTTCTTGATCCTGTAAGTTATTTCTTCTTGCTGCCTCACGTTGCCTTAGGGGCGCAGTGGGCAAGTTTCAGGATAATGAGCATCTCTTTGTTTTCAAGAGATATACTTAACATGGAAACTATGGAACTAACTATGGAAGTGAACAGCGATTTCTTTGAACCATTAACCCTCTGCCCTAAACATAATCAAAAATAAGAATTGAATCTCAATATTCATTTATTATAACAGTATTAAACTATGACAATTGACTCATTCAAACTACAGGCAAGAATTAGAGTCAACTCTGAATTCTAAACTGCGCTATTAACATTAGTAAGGACCATCTTACCGTCATGATTGGCATTTCCTAATGTCCACGGTTCATCTGAATCGAAGTGTGTGTCTCCTCCAATTCCAGGCCCAGGAAAGTAGGCATGTGCCAAAAAGCCTCCTTCACCATCAAATGGAGAACTGTCACCATGAAATCCAGAGGCAAAGAAAATCATGATGTCTGCCTCCTTTCCCTCGTTCTTAATCTCCGAATAGGCCACCTCCTGGAAGGTCAGTGGGGTCACTGTTTGCCACACGTCGAAGGCCTGCCGAATTGCCCTCTGAGTGTCTTTTTCACCCACTTTCGGTGTAAAGTTGTGTATGCTGGTAAAGAGAAAGAGATACAGATTCTGATGCGACTTCTGCAACACATTTACATGGAGTATATATATGGCTGAAGGAATGTTTTTGCATGTTCTTGAGTACGTGATAATATTCTGGAAAACAGGTTCCCGACCGCCAGGCAGTACATCTGGTGGCCCATTTAAAGGTAGAACTTTGAAAGAAATGAATAGGTATGGATTAAAATATGAGCTCTGGGCACATGCTCAGGATTCACAGGCCTGAGAATGAGATGAAATCTCTGCGGCATAATCTCGACAGATTCAGTCCACTGATATGGCCGATATTAAACATCCCAAATGAATCCTGAGCTCTTTAAGGTTGGTGCGGAAAACATGATCTGCAGCTAGCGGAACATGCACAGTCCGTCAGCTGTGTACACCCTGCTTAAGCCCTTACATAACCGTCTTATAATCTGCATAAATGTTCAGAAATATGGGCCAAATGGCAAGGAAGGCCATTTACCAATAGCAGACAGGTCCCTTTCTGAAACATAACTTCAGCTGGTCAGTAATGGAAAACCTGTAAATATCTAAATTGAAAAAAAAAGGAAAATAAGATATGAAATAATTAAATTATATCACTGAGACTACAGCTCAGTCAGGAAATACAAACTTTTATAAAAACAGAAATGAACTAGTGTTTCCAAGAGGGGAAAAATCCTTCTGCCTTCTTCAGTACCTCACGCTCCATCTGATGCATCCTGACAGTCCTCAAAGATCAAATCAGATTCAGTAGCCCCAGACAGGCTAAATATAGAGTGCACTACGGGAGGTGGGTAGGATGTAAAATGCATTTAAAACTGCAGAGTCCTTGTCTGTGTCTAAATAAATAAATAACACAATAAAAAAGAAGCACTCTCCCCTTTTCTTGCCCACATTTGAGGGGCATGGTTTATTTCACTGCCTTGGGGGAAGAATTCCAGCAAGCGCTGCTGCATTGCATAAGTGAGGGGTGGACAGAAACAGACTCACAGGCCATGGAGTCTAATGTGTGGGAAATAAATAAGTAATGAGCAACGCTCGGAGAGCGAGCGCCAGGCAGATATACAGTAGAGCCTGTTCCTAGCACGAACTCAGACAACCTCGGGTCTAGTGCTGTCAGCATGGTTATTATTCTGTTTTACTGCGTTCAATAGTCTCTTGCAATGGCATTATGTTTAATCTGGCATCTATGCAGCCTGATGGAGCACACAGGAAGTGGCTGTTCATCTTTTACGAGCACAAACACACACACAAACAATAAAAGCACAGATATAAGGTATCTGTGTTTTCATAGGTTAAAGCACTCATAGATGTATTTATTAATCTACATTAAACAAAAATTTCAGATGACTCAGATTAACTATATATATAATGTAGATTAATAAATACATCTACGAGTGCTTTAGCCTATGAAAACACACATATATATATATGTGTGTGTGTGTGAGTGTATATATATATATACAATAAGACATCTTGAAGAATCAATTTAACAGGCTTTATTGTAAATACAGCATCTAAAAGATGTTATATTTACATTTTTATGAATTATTTTTACAGAAAGCATAAGAAAGGATAAACACATTCTCAAATATTTCAATTTTCAATTATATGTTTACAATGTACTCCCTGAGTGCCAAGTAAATAAAATTAAAATGAAAGAATTCCATCCATTTTCTAAGAAAGCAAGCAGACAGCAGGAATCACCACATCACCACTGTCTGCCTTCGCGACAACAGACCCTTCACCCGCAAGCTGCACACTGATGTGCCATTTGCAAACCACCCCCCTCTGATATTAAAAGGACGGTGGCTTAGCGCTCACTACTGTGTGTACAGTACACTCTGCAGAGGAGCATGTGTGGGCAACTCTCTTTTAGCCGCGTCCCCGTGTGATCTTAACACTTGTTTTTTTGTTCTCCCTTTTGAACAAAATGTACCCTGACTCCCATATAAGAGGGCCCTGTTGCATGAATCATATTAAAATGATTTAAAATACCTGAGAAGAAATAACTGGTTAGCCCATGCAGCTTGTATGAATTGAGTAAATGCTTAAAATCTTCTTGATAATCATTCAGTACACTGAGTACAAATTAAACTCTTCCAGACCTTATATGTTAATAATAATAACGAGTTCAGTTATTATTATTACTGGGGTTTACAATTTGCACTGCATAAAATTGCTCATAAACACAGAAATAAAGATAAGCACAAAAATCTACCTGTAAGAGATTTTTTTGTCCCTCCATTTTTGACCTGTTAGGGCGTAGCGTTTATTCCGCCTTCGGCGGCTGACGTGGGGGTGGTCAGGCACCCCACAACGAGGTTTCCTCATCCACCTTTATATGTTAAAAAGAGAGAACAAGTTAGGAAACTAGTAATATGCTATAAAGTGTGCATTTTCATTGATATTTCACTGACATTCCTTTATTTTATTTTTTTGCAAAAATTCAACTTTGCAAACTCACTTGAAGATCTTACTTATCCTGGTTGTCTCAGTCTTAAATGTCTGGCATATGGTTTCAAGAATCAAAAATATGATGATGGCACAAGGGACAAGAACAGCTTTTTTTGTCTTCACAGTCAGTGTTTGAATAATAAACAATATGTATTCCATAAAATTTTAATATGCCTTTATTCTAATATAATGTAAAAAAAAAAATGTTTTTTATTTTTCAGATATTAGAAAGCCAAAATGTTATGAAAGAAACCTGGATGGGTTAGATTAAATGAACTGCAACAACTAAGCATGTTAAGGAAAGCTACTTAACCAATTGTGTTTTAATCCACTTTTTTTCACAATTTCTTCATGGTGACAAGTTTTAACCCATGAATTAAAAATAGGTGTAATTGGTGTGATTATCTCAGGATGTTGCCAATATAATGATAGTTGGTGTGATTGCCCACTCGTTCAAACTGAACATTGATTATGCACAAAAAATGTATATTCCAGCAAATTCCAGTGACAAACGCAACGTGTTTTATGGGGTAGGTGACCACCCTCTACCATACTCTGACCTTAATTCCCCATCTCAAACTAGAACCTGTGGCCTTCCTCCCTACTGAGAAATATTTCCTTATATATGAAATATTTCCTTTTAGAAGCTGTAATTTACATCAATTTATCTTTCGGGATCTTGACACATGCCTTTAAAACCACAAAAAGTACATATTACGATGAACTGTTGAAATCAATAAAGAGAAATTCTGTACTGAAAAATATTCATTATTAGTAATGGTAAATGCAGAAATGTTTGACACAATACTGTGTTATGTCTATGGGTAAATGAAAGATTATTTCCAACAAGAATACATTTCAAGACTACATTTCAAGTTTGCATGTACTTACTCAATGGTGGTCTGGTCCAGCACCCCAGTCACAGGGATACCATAGAACCGCTGCATGGCAGCGACTGCAGACTGCATGGCTTTCTCCGACCGCAGGTCCGAAGTTCGGATGTCATGGGGCAGCAGGTAGCCGTAGTTCTTCAGCCACGTCTGAAAAAGAAGGACAGGGAGGAAAAACCAGTTAGCAGACCCACCAAACACCTCAGACCCCCTCCTCGCTCTCGCCTTTCATCTCCCCAGTACAGATGAGGGAAAAGTCTTATATCAGCATGTACACGAGGAGGCCCTCTGTAATTGAGTTCAAGGGTCCGATTTGATAATAAATATTTTAATGGAAGGTGGATTCACAGCCTCCCAGTGTTCTCAGCGGGAGACTGGCACCATCATTACCGCTAAAGTCTCAGGAGAGACTCTGGGGCTGCAAACTGACTTATTGAGGCAGTCATATACCCTAAAGTGCCGAGCACATTCTAACGCCATTATGCACAGTAACAACATGTCAAATAAGCAATAAATTGCGCATTTATATATGGTTGGATTTTTAATGGATACTTTATACAATGATCATTTTTGGAGAAAGAAATTATGGCTATTAAACCATTTAAAAAAAACAATGATTTGCAATGAAATTATTTTGATTAATCATGGTTTATCCAGAAGACCCTTATAAAGCATCACAGGGAATTTTGTTTGTATAAAATAAGGTTGTGTTTGAAGAAAGATGCATCCAGATGCCAGTTTTATTTTGCGTTTGAGTGTCTCGGCAGCCATGCATCTCCGTCTGAAAATAACGCAAAATCGCACGCAAAATATGTATCATCAACATCGGCCCTAAAACGTCCGTCTTTACCTCTCCAGCTATGAAGAAACTGGCTTCCGTGTCAAAGGTCAGACCCCACACAGGAAGTAAACAAGTCACTGCTGCATTAATGATGTGAATTCATTTTAACATCTTAAATAAAAGCAATTGCATTGATAAATATGTTAATGTCACAGCCCTAAAATAAATACAAAACACAGCGATGCATCATGCCTCTGATCCCATTAGCTACACCACTAAACCTAGTCTCACGTGAGCGAGCGACAGACGTGACATACGAAGCACTCAGTTAATCTTTGTGAAAGTATTCCACTGATGATGGCGGTGCTCGAGCCAGCAGCTGCTCAATCCTTAGGGGAAATCACTCAAATTAAATAATTCACCAGAGCTATCCCACAACACCATTAAAATCACAGCACGCGCGTGCGGAAAGCACGAGTGCGGCGGCTAAACAAATTGAGACAATGGATTTCTCCTCCTGCCCCAGAGTCGAGGGAAGCGAAGAGCGCCTGTAATTTGGCTAGGCATCTCTGCGCTTATCACTTCCCAGGAGTCGGGGTAAAAATATCCACCCGCTCTGCCAAATGTGGCCTGCTCGAAAATGGCCAATCCTCCTGACTGAATGTGATCAGGTAGCCATTTCAAACCCTCCCTGCAATTTAATGTCAGGAATAAAAACTCATTTTGCGATCATGTAGCAGCCGGGAGGTTTTTATCGGAGGCACAGTCAGTTAAGCTTGAAAACCCGGAAAACCTGCCACACCAACAGATCATCATCACCAGATGAAAGATTTTCTTTTCCCCGGTGGGAGTTAACTTTCAGTCAGACCTTCACAAGTGAAATTTTGACAACTTTTTCAAGCAGATAATGTATGCAATAAAGACCATCAAAAATAGTAAAAATGCCCTACTAAATTATATAAACCGTAACGAGAGCCTAATTGATTACTGATGAAACTGGGCTTGAGGGGTGGGTTGACGTAGTGGAGTAGGCATGCTGAGAATGTAATTAGTCAGCGTAAGCGGTCATAACCAACGGTGTTCCATCAGGCCAGACCTGACCATGCTGATATTTATACTTTTTCACTTTAGCCACAAATTGTCAGTAATTTGAGTTTGTCAGGTATTTATATCGAACCATATTTCACAAATGACCACTAATATCAAAAACTTAGTTAACTTAAATTTAAACATATCCTGAAATTATAATTTTTTTGCTTTTATATTGGTCTTGTTGGTCCCCATTATCCTGTACCTCAAGTCTCTTTCCAAAATTCAGCCATAGTGCGGAGTCACAGCAACTTTAATCCAGTTCCACACAAGTTTCCTTCACCTCCTTCATACGAGCCATGGATTCAGGAGTAATATTTTTGATTAGAGAAGGCTTTCATTAAAAACTGCAGTTCCCACTCAACTAACCTAGAGCTCAATATCAAACTCAGCCCTGTGGAATCACACACCTCAGGGCAAACACACCACATCCTGGAGTTCTAACTGCCCCCTGCACAATAACATGATGCATTTACAATCATGTGTTAGGGGTTTCAGAGCAATTGTGAGAAAAACACATATCATCTGACAGAAAATGGATATATCATGTGTATTTTTAAGCCTTTTAATGCGCATAATGCATATTGTGCATGAATTGAAGTTTTTTATATTGACAAACTGTGTTACATTTTGTGGCTTAAATACATTGAGAGAAGAAAAATGTTTCTTTCACAAAATGCTTTTGGTGAAAAATTATATTAATTTATTAGCAAAATGCAATTTGTGCAGTACGATTTGTGCAGTACAAATAATTTGTTATTTAGAAAGATGGTGAAGTGATTGTCACTGTGAAACACTGCAGCACAGCACACGATGACACAACGAAATGTGTCCACTGCATTTAACAATTGCCCTTGGTGAGCAGCCATGACAGGCGCCCGGGGAGCAGTGTGTGGGGACGGTGATTTAAACCGGCAGCCTTTCGATTATGGGTGTGATTTTTACAATGCATGCAATTTAGGCAGAGCTAAGACTTGTTTCTGAAGGAGAGCCCAATGATTACTTTGTTATTATGAGAAGTTTCCATTGTCAGATATCGCATATTAATTACTGAATTACATGCCCCTATTTTGCTCTTTTGGAAACAGTGGCACAAAGATTCAGCATTAAACCAACTTTTGACTAATCTCTCAGGATGGAAACTGATTTTCTTTTGTGATGTTTTTGGAAGAAAGACGCCTTGTTGATCAGTTTACACCGTGGGAGCCCAGTGGGAGCAGTTCTTAAGCCCATTTCCGGTTCTGGCTGCCCAAGCGAGGAGTGGCTCAGCTGCAGGCACATCCACGGCAAAGTGCTTTTAAAATGTAAAAAGATCTTTCAAGTTTTTCACTTTGAATTTCTACTTTGTATGAAAGTGTACTTTTATAACGAAGCTGTGCATTGTCTTTGTACACATTTAAGCTGTATCAGACATTAAAGAGTCCATTTGCAGTTCTGTGAACAAGGTGCATGGCAAGCAAAGAAACGTGTTGACAGGAGGGGGCTCATCATTTCAACGACGGCTGCGTGAGAGCTGTCAATCCTTCTCTTTGGTCCCTTTCATTTTAAAATTAGTTAAGAGAAACATAATTAAAATTTGTGTTCAAGGTGTCAGAAATTATAGCACATCAGAATGAAAGGGCTAGTGTCTCATGACGCAGGTCACGCAAGTCCTTTGCTGTTTTTTATCTGTTTATTTCTGCACATGTCAGAAGACACGCTTGGTGTGAACGCCCCCCATGCGCTATATCTATTATCGTGCAAAGAAAATTGGGCCCATGCTGTCAGATTAGGAGGAGCAATCTTTGCCCAAATTGGTATCATCAAGTATAAAGGTCTTTTTTCAGCTCTCCACCGCATCATGACCTTATTTCCTCCTGCATGAAATCATATGCCATCTTCATCCTGACGTGCAGGAGCATATGACTGTAAAGCTTGTGACATCCTTGTGGATGCCTGGATTCGTCCAAGTGAGGTGAAGCGCCAGGGCTCGGCCTGTGTGTCTGGGCGGGGAGCTGCTCATGGTTTGATGGAACGGCGCACGCTGCAGCCCCGCACGTGTTGACTAATTACACACCCCCCCACTCTGCTTTCTGATCTCCAGAAAACACAAACACAGGATAAAAAAAGCAATGAACGTAATTAATACACGCAATGCCAAACCACACCCCATAACATGCATATATATACATATTCATTTGATGAACCTATTCTTTATTGTGCTCATCAACAGTCATTGTTGTTATGATCTATGGTATACAAATCATGACCTTTTTAAGTGCAAGTTGTTGTTTATGTCAATGTCCCAACCAAATGTGTCCTCTGCAAGTTCAAGTTCAGCGGGTTGATTAAAATATATCTGGAAACACGTTGACACGACTTCCTGTCTATGCCAAACATTGTGGTGTGTGAATGATGATGACGTCATTTCCGTGAATGGCCGCTCGCTTCTATTGGCCGCTCTCCTCCTCATCCCGCCTCTCTCCTCCTCATTAGCATTTAAAGCTACAGACACTGAAATGGCGCGTCCTGGACAAATCTCATTGTGGGACTGGATCAGAGTGGCTGTAATTCTGCACCAAGGCTGAATTTCGGAAAGACACCTCAGATACAGTATTAGGGCACCAATAAGAATTTATGTCAGGGGTTCTTTACACAAAGTTAAGGACTGACATAAAAGCATAAAGACCAAACGTGGGACATGGGCCAGTGCAAGAATAACGTCTGAGGCCAAAAATAACCAAAAACGTGTAAACAACAAGAAGACAGACAACGATAATCTAGAGAAATGAATAATGAAGGTGCAAAGTAAAAATAGGGCAAATACCGCTGTGCAACCTGGAATAGTGCAATAATAGACAATATGTTCTAAACATAAAAGAGGTAGACATTTAACCCTTCACCAACTGGGATACATAGTTAGTCAGTGAGTGAGGGCATAGCCTCAAATGTCTTTCCGGAATATATTTGTACTTATAAGAGACACTTATTGATTTTATTTAAGACCAACGCAGCTGAATAACCATAATTCCTGTTTAAAAAAGAGTGTGAAGAGTGAAGCCATTGTAACAGTGCCACCCTGATCTGGTAAACAGAGGGGAATCTAAGTGTTCGAGCCCCGGAGAGGACGGGGGAAGATGTGAACATTGATCCGCTTCGCACTTGGCGTCTCCTGTTCGCCAGCAGAGGAGAAGGGACCACACCGGCCCGCGCAAAACAGGCCGATCGATAGCGCTGGGAAGTGAATGATGTACGGCCGTCCCCGTCCCTTTAACAAGGCTGACCGGGCACATTCGCGAGGGGGGGAGCCGGAGAGACCGAGGACGACATGATGAGGGACGTCGGAGGCAGCGGGGAGGCAGCAGACAGCGAGGGGGAGGAAGAGCGTACAGTAGATGGATGGTGGGGGATGGGGAGTACAGTCCGTGGAAGCTGGAGGAGGAAAAAATATCCGGCGGAGCGGCGAAACAAAGGAGGGCGGCCTAGCGCGCTGCGGCGAAGGACGCGCTCGAGGTGCATGTAAACAACGCCGCTGTCCCCGGCTCTGGCGGCGGTAATGGTGACAAAGTTGGCTGCTTTTCGGGGAGGACGAGAGGCGGCACGTGTTTTATTCATTCCGTCCTGCCTCTGCACGTGGTGCCTTGAAGAGACATATTCAGGCCGAATTACGAGAGCCACCAAAACGCCGATCTTTCATCTGGTTGATTTGAGACGAAGCCGCTTCTCTTGGTTTACGCTGCCTACAGACCTCAGAGCTCAACCGCGTGGCATCAATCCTGCCCCGTCACTCTTCAGTTCATTAATATTACGTAATAAAATCCGCTGTCAGATCTAATGTCAAAACAGGCAATTTCGGAAAAGAGCCGCGGGCTAAACGCTCCACCTCGGAAACAAAGGAACGATCAGAGCGCCACCGTCTGTGTCATGTGCTGCAATTCGATTGCTTTTTCGCGGCGGCGTGATGCATGCAGCTAATGCGCGGCCTGCCGGGCCCCAGGGACGCGCCGGCGGGGCCACAACATCCACACTCACCCGAGCGGGCCAAGTGTTTAAATATCACACAAGTTCGGCAGCGAACGGCTCCCCGATCCCCCGACACGGGAGCGAAGGGGCGGGGGGGGGGACAAGGAGAGGCTAAGTAGGCCGGCCTTCCCGACAGTTGGAGTGTTTGGAACGGATTCAGCGGCAATTTTATTCTTATTGAATTTGACTTTAGTATTTGGGGTCACGGTCATAAACAGGCTGGATGGAAGACGTGCAGCGCGCGAAGGCGTCGTGAAGGAAATGTAAATGGAGGGGGTTAAGCCAGAACATTAGACAAACTGCCAGGGTTCTGGGCCATGTTCTCCTGGGAGACCTTGGGTCCTGGATGTTGCTTCGGCATCCGACTGAAGGCAGTTGCGGGTGGTCAGTGCTATACGTCCAAGAGGACACATGGATGGAACGATTCGTGGACAGTTGTAGAAGTCTGAAGGTGCTTTCGATCTGATCAAATGTCCGTGTCACGTGCCGGATGAGGTGGGAGCTGTTTCCAGAGCGCTTAATGCTGCGGCTGATGTCTGAAACACAGCAAACGTTCGGAATTTACATTCCGAACAGGCATTGCTACGTGGGAACATCGTGACTGTGCGTGTTTTCAGAGGCACATTGTCTCATAATGAGCTCTGCCGTCAAGAATACGGGAACTCGTCGATAAAAACAATAGTAAATCAGCTGAGGTCACCATGGAAACTGGAATCACTCATTCATACACACGAAGGGCAGAGTGTGAGACGATAAAACACCTAGATAATCAGAAAGTCTGGCTTTTATTGTTCTGTAGTTTATACCTGGTGGGGACCACGCCGGGTCTGCTCCACCGAAGTCATCATCTTCAAGTGACAATCTGTCGGGGACACCAAGTACTTTAATGGTCTCCACGACGATCGGTGACACAGGCGGGAGTCATCATGTTAGCGCGCCAGACCATACATGTTGTCGGCTCGATGTGAAACCTTACATAACGTGACTCAGTCGAGACGACGACGCCCATTTCCCCAGATTTCCATTGGCCGTGCATTAAGACACTGTTTTCCGCCACTCGTGGACGCCGCGCGTTTGTGCCTCCGCCTCTCCGCTAAGCCCTTATGGCCATTTGTGTCGTTCAGTAACCTGTAAAAAGCCATTAATTAACCGTCCAATAAGCCCAAACGCTAATCTTCTGTGACTCAGTAAGCGTGGCTGACAGGTTCTCGCCTCCCCTGTGCCCACAACATGACTCATCCTGGACGTGGGGCGTTTTTACGACCCGTCCCAGATGCAACCGAGACGGAGCATAAGGGAGGCAGGAGGGGGGTAAGAAGAGGCAGAAGCTTTTATCCTTTAAACAAAAACATCAACATCATCATCATCATCATCCTCATCACCATCGCGGACACATGCCTGGCCTTCCAGACGCCGGCGCCTCATCACCGATGCCGTGGTTCGCCTCGAAGTCGTCTCGGGGTGTCGCGCCACATCGACCTGAACCGAGACGATCGGTACCCGCGACCACCGGTGCCGGGCCGGTGTTATAACGCAAAGTACGGCAGCACCTCACCTCACCTCACCTCAGCCCCAGTCAGCATCTGGAAAAGGGAACGTTCCCCACATACCCGCCACGGCTCTGATCTTGCCGAAATAAAGCCTCCGGGGCTTACTGTACCTTCTACCCTCCCTCCGAGCGGAACCCCCCCCCCCAAAAAAAACAAGATATCACGCGGAGGAGGATACGGGATACTGTGTGGAGCCCGGCGACCATGAGTCTGGAGAAGAGGAGGAGGAGGAGGAACACCTTCGGCCAGACAAAGGCACGGGGCCTCCTCTGCCAGCGATTCTATTTCACCGGACGGCACCGCGGGCCGACCCTGGTGCGGGTAAACAAAGGCCGGCCGTAATCTTCCTGGCATCTGGGATGCACGGGACCGTTGTGAGCCAATCGAAACGTGCGACCCCTTCCTCCTGAGGCGAGGGGCAACGGCCGAGAATCAAAACACAGCGGCGCAGCAGCCATGTGAAGGCGACGGCCATCGGCTCTGTTTTTAACAATGAACGTACTATTTCTCACCGCACGCTGCCCGCGCCTCGGATCAGGATGAAAACAGGGAATATTCCTCCGCAGCAGGCACACTGTGTGCTGCTGTAGGACCATCCCCTTCACAACAATGGAGATGAACAGTAACAATGTCAACAATGAGATCTTACAGTTCAACATTCATTCTTATATAAATGACAAAAAAAATAAGAACGGATGCATCTGATGACGTGTCATATTGTAAATAAGAAAAAAAAACATTGTATCAATAACCATCCATTCTGGCATCAACAGAACTAGTCGATGAGCTGGTGATAGTGAGTTATGTTCGGATCCCGAGGGATGGATGTCCGTGCTGTTTTCCTCGCCACTGAATGAATTCGTCGTTTTCGGGAATAAACGTGGCGCAGTTTAATTGGACGCCGCGGAAAAACTGTCAAAACAAAATGGATCGATTATCAATAACATCGCCGGGCTGCAAAAAAAATAAAATAAAAAAACTTACAGAAACCGGGTTAAACGGTAAATTCGACATTCAGCCAATAACAATTCACCCTGCAGCCTGTGACATGAGATAAAAAAAAAACTGACCGTAAAACAGCATAAAACCGCAGGAAAACAGGAACGCTGGAGCTCCAGCTCGTTTATCGAATTTTATTTATTTATATGAGGCCGTCCATTTAACTCATCATTTATTCATCCCGTCCCATTTCGTTATTGCGGTGCATGGTAATGGCCTATAATAATAATAACTATAACGGTGATAATGATATGATGGAGTGGGATGGGGGGGGCGGTGCGGTGTAAGGGGGGGGGGTCCGGTCCCGCGCGTCCCGCAAACGGGAGACCAGGGAGCGCAGGGATGCCCACCACCGCCATCGCCGACCTACCTCCACGATGAAGGTCTTCTCCTCGCCACAGAAGGAGACCGCCCAGAACAAGATGTGGAAATAGCAGGTCTTCCAGCAAAAGCCAGGGAGCCCCGTCCTCCTTCCCTTCGCTCCCGCCCCCGCCATGACTGTCCCCAAATTCCCCCCTCAGTCCCCCGGCCGAGGTCCAGTCTGCCCGTATTCCGCGGAAAGAACGCTGCCCCTCTGCCTGCTCCTCGCCCGCAGCCAGCGCGCTAAAGCCGCGCGTCCATTGCGCAGACTCTGCTCTTAAAGCGGAGAGCGCCGCAGCATCACAGCGGCGGAGCCGGCTTGCCAGGTTCGCTCGATTTCACTCAAACAACAGGGCTCCTAAAACATCATGTAGAATTAACTAAACGACCGCGATTTGTAGAAACACACCCTCACCGTGGCTGTTATCATTTTTTAAAAAATTATAATATATATTTACTTCAAACAGTGTCGTGTAAATGACAGTGGGGGAAATATCATTTGGTAATGAACTGGTAATTCCACTTTTAGCATTACCATAAAAATACTCAATATCCCTAAAAATGTTTTCACAGTACATGAAGAGTGAGGGGTTGGCAAATGACAACAAGTAAACACACCATTTAGGTCATGTTTATTCCAATTCGAATCACTGTTGCCATGGCTACTAAGTTTATTTATCCTAAAATAATGATACCAGAATGATGTGTGGTGGAAAGGAAAACTAAAATGTGTTGACAAAAGTTTTTTTTGTTTTGTTTACAGATTTCTTTATTCTCTCACTAAATGTGCCATAGCTGAGCAATTTATATAAACGACTTAATTTCTGCAAGTGGACAGTTGGCCTTTTGTCTTTTATTCTGTATTCTTAACCCCTTCTGTTTGGGATTCTGAAATTAACCTCACTGCACACACGTTCGCGGTATCACGCGTTTTGGCAGACCAGCGACGCGACACCTGGCAACCCGCGCATCAGAGGAGCAGCGACAGCGCAGGGCCGAGCGACGCGGCTGTCGCGGGGCGTCCAGCGTCCAAACGCTTCAGGCCTGGAAGCGGATCGCTGGCGGAGTCGCCGGGGTGGCAGCAGCTACTTCGATACCGGCGGGGGCGGGAAACACGACACCGCCTGTCGTCATGTGCTGGCCAATGCACGTACACTGGTCCCCGGTCAGAGAGGAGGTGTGCATTATTTATATTTCATGATACCTTGATACGGTCCTTACAGTCTTCTTCAGGTCAATAGAAACTCTACATATTACTTAGCTTTTTTCATAATTGTGTTTCACAGAAATTAAGTTTATTGCTAATGTGGCATGAAAGCATTAGGCCATTTTTTGTATCATATTAACATATTTATGTACTTATAGGAGATGAGGTGACTTCCAGTGGAGCATAAAATGCCACAGTGCATCTGCAAAATGTCACTACTAATGTACCGTCCGTCCAGTCTGAATTTGGGAAGCGTCTTATATCTTAATAACCCGTATCAAGAGTTACTTACACCAGTGGAAATCACATTATTAGTGGAAGATGACAAGGACCTGTCAACCGGGCGGAAACACCAAAATGTTGGAAAATGTATATAAGTTATCATGCTACTAACCTTTACTACCTTTTTGACATATATATCCCACATGTATTAAACTCTATTAATCCTTTTGACATATATATATATCTAGCATGCATTAAACTATATTAATCCTTTTACTATGCACACTACATTGAATCATTAGTCTCTCCAGAAACTGGTGGGCTAAAGGCTGTTTGCAGAACAGAATGACCGCGACCAGATAAGAGGAGGCCTGCAGCCGCGGAGAAGCAAGAAAAACAAGAAGACCTTGGCGATGGAGTGTCTACTAAAGAGATTTGAACCTGTGACTTTATGGTTTTCAGGTTCATAGGTGAGTGTGTTACCCAGTAGGACACTATCACAAATAATTTGCATGTCCTAAATAATAGGGTGGAGTAGCCTAGTGGGTAACACACTCGCCTATGAACCAGAAGACCCGGGTTCGAATCCCACTTACTGCCATTGTGTCCCTGAGCAAGACACTTAACCCTAAGTTGCTCCAGGGGGACTGTCCCTGTAACTACTGATTGTAAGTCGTTCTGGATAAGGGCGTCTGATAAATGCTGTAAATGTAAATGTAATTAAGAGTAGTTCCGAGTTCTGTTTACTTCAGCTATAGATGCCATACAGCCATAAAGCAATTGTCATATGTGAAACGATGCTCTTTTTTTATTAGCACATTAAAATACTTACCAAACTGCACAGAAGCTTCATCAAACTATTTTAAACACAATTCCTTTGTATGGGAAGACAGCAGCGGAGCGAGAATATAAATCACCAGCTAAATTGAGAGCATAAAGGCACATGTGCAGTTATTACTGGAGTTTTATTTATGAGTGCGGAGCAGCGCAGGTGTTACTCAGAGGGATGGATTAGGACGGTCGCTCTATTCATCACCGAGGAGGTTAATTCACAGGTCTCTCTCTCTATCTCTCTCTGTCTCTGCGTGTGCATATGAACTCATTCACCTAAAAGAGGGAACTGTGACTATTTTTGTCACTGCCAGCGCTCCTTTTTTTCACGCATTGCTCCATTTCGTCTCAGTTAAAGGCAGTCTGGTGTTTACGTTTCACCTGGAACGACTTTCAGGTAAAAAAAAAAAAAAAACTTTAAGATGTGATTCAGCAAATTGTGGAATATATTGAATATATTGTCCGATTTCCTGGTTTAGGCAGCTTGACTAATGAATGACTGAACCTGGATCCATCAAAATCATCACATACATAATAAGATGAGTTGCATGCGTTGTGTACTGGTTACATTTGTTATTGGAAAATTGGTATTTGGACAGAGAAAGTAAGACAGAGAAGGAGGACCGGGTAACTCACGTTAGAAACTACGTCTGTTTTGGAGACTCTCGCTTCGCACGTAGTGGGGAGTTGGGACTCCAGCGGGAGCACTTGTGGTTATAGAGATTGCACCATTCACATATATCTGCACAGAAGGACACAAGTGCCCTTAGAAGAGATGGCTAGGCCTTAGCATTTCATATGTTGAGAAACGAGAAGCCCGTACAGGGCACTATATTTTAAACTGGTGCTTTATCATAAAGAAAAGCAGGAACAATACACGCTTGGTATTGCATGATCTTTACTTATTGAGTAATTCTCACTCACGCCACTTCTGGGTGGCTTCAGCCTGCGCCCGTCAATTCATGGCATGCACAGACATCACTAAAGATCGTGTTTCTTACTTCTTACATTTATTTTTTATTGATGTGCCTTACACGAGTGAACAAGCCCACGCTCATGTGTAGTGTTGCCAGTTTAAAAATAAGGCAGAAAATGTTCAATCTAATTCATTGTGTAACATGTACAATATTAGAAATTAGTGTTATGCAACGTGTTAACTACTGAACTGAAAACAGAGTGTGACAGTACCTCTACTATTAGCTTTTACATTTTTTGCCTATGAGTGTCACAGCACCGACAGGCTGGACTTTGCTGAGAACAGGAAGTCAGGGAGACAGGGAGACGAGTGTTGGGTCCAGTGCCCAGGAGGTGGCTCTCTATCTGGGTCACAATCTGCAGTGCCTCTCCCTCTCCTGGAGGCAGCCAGCTCCATTCCACGCTGCGAGGATGGCAGCATGTAGCCCAGAGCTTCCAAGGCGAGCAGCGGGGGGGGATTTGAATATCACACCCCTTCCATCTGGAACCACAGAGAACCGAGCAGAACACACTCCGCCGTCACCATACGGGCTGCTGTCTGAAGGCTGACAGAGGAACAGGGGCCATTAGGAGCTACGTGAAAAGCTGCCAAGGCTGGAGGAGAAATTGGATGCGCTGTCTCTGAGTACAGGTGTCAGATCTGGGTCACGCCGGCAGTCAGGTGAGCGCAGACCGGAGACACAGATCTGACGCCGAACGCACAAAATTCATCTCGTACCCCTGATATGAATACAGATACAGGCATCAATCCAACAACAGATGGCCTTCATAATATTGACAATATCGACCTATTCATTATTAACAGCTACAGTTACAATTCTGCAAGATTACATTAATAGAACAGGGAAAACTGGATTTGACAATAATGAAATGTGAAAACTCTAAACTACAGCACGAAACATATATTAAAATGCAATTCTGTTATTACCATATGCTATCTGCTATTACCAGTGTTGGAAAGATAACTTCATTAGAATTACAATTACCCTATTTAAAATATAATAGTAGTAACAATTTCTCTTAATGCATAAACGGAACATTTGATCTCTTTTTATTATGTAACCCAGCAGTGTTTACCTTATATCATATATGAATTCTATGAAATATTGTGCTTTTATTTACAGTAAGAGGTGGTAGTAGCCTAGTGGGTAACACACTCGCCTGTGAACCAGAAGACCCAGGTTTAAACCCCACTTACTACCATCGTGGCCCTGAGCAAGACACTTAACCCTGAGTTGCTCCAGGGGGGGGGACTGTCCCTGTAACTACTGATTGTAATTCGCTCTGTATAAGGGCGTCTGGTAAATGCTGTAAATGTAAATATCAAGCACTGACTACTACCAAAATTCTTTTAATTTATGAATGTTGTCATGTCCCCGTCTAGGGGTTGGGAAACATGACAACAAACGAGGGGAATGTGTGCGGTGGGAAGACACAGATACAAGGCCAAGTGAAATATTGTGCTTTTATTTACAGTGAGCGGAGAACAACCAACCAAACCTAAAGTGCTATATACACAACAACACAACAATCCACAGGAGGACAACACACCATGAAATGAGAGACTATACAGATACACAACAAAGCCACAACTAACCACACTAATCACTCTAACACAAAACAAAGGCTTCTATCCAACTCTACAACACCCTCCTCTCGCCGCCACTGCCTCCTCCTCCGGCTCCACAACGATGAGCCCCGACTGATGGTTGGAATGGTCCTTAAGTACTCCCGTCCTGTCCATTGATTGGCTGGCAGTTGACGAGGGAAATGTTGGGCGGAACCATATTCCCAACAAACACAGAGCACACAAACACAGAGCACCCCAAACCACTCTACGCCCCAAAAGACATAACATTGAACACCATCATAATTGGTCAATCGGTGTATCACATGCGATACACAGCAGCACAGCACACGATGCACACAGTGAAATTTGTCCTCTGCATTTAACCCATCACCCTGAGTGAGCAGTGGGCAGCCATGACAGGCGCCCGGGGAGCAGTGTGTGGGGACGGTGCTTTGCTCAGTGGCACCTCAGTGGCACCTTGGCGGATCGGGAATCGAACCGGCAACCTTCTGATTACAGGGCCGCTTCCTTAACCGCTAGGCCACCACTGCCCCCATCATGTGTATCTACCAACACTACCAACAGAAAGCAACATTCACTGTGAAAACACACCTGGCAGGCCGGTAGCATCCGACATCTTTCTCCAGCAAACCACCCTCCTCCCAGTCAGATGATACGGTGAAATGAAATAGCTACTTATAATCATGGCTGTAATCAACCTCTCCTCCATCTTGGTTTCAGAGCCACTTCAGTGCTTTGTTTCTAATGTTATACAGTTTTATTGACTACTGGTTACACCACTACACCATTATTATTAAACATATTGGCAAGGTTTTGCATAACTGTGACTAAATTACACTTATTCCTGCTGTAACTGTAAAGGATTACAATTAAAGAAAATGTTGGAATGAAATTCCGTTACGTTGTTACATTTAACTCCCCAACATTGATTATCACTACTATTCTTATTTTGCTAAATGTTGTGAGGAAGGAACAACACAACATTGGTATTAATGTTACTCACTGTATCAATCTCAAGAACACATTTTTTCTATGTGTGGATGCCAATGCGGTTACAAACGTTAAATCTTCTGTGATTCTTCTGTGACAAAGAACAAATAGGTAAAACTATTATGCTCTCATCTAATCTAATTTATTGTGTATGGGTGCATTGCTTGAATGTGTAAATGTCTAAAAGTTTTAGAAACTTATCAACTAATAACAGTTTTAGTGACAACTGGTTACTGGTAACGGATCTACTGATCAGTAACTAGGAATTAAGTAATCAGCTCATCATTTAATCAATTTAAAACCATACATGCTGCTTTTAAGCATTATTTAATCATGAGAAGGAGACGGGGTCAAGTTCAAATTCAGCATCCTGTATAAAAGGCTGCCCGCTCATTGTTGGTTTTCCCTTAGTGGAGAATGCGATAACCTTATCTTATTTTAACCTTTGCATGTAACCGATGATTCTTGTGGCTATCCCTGAACTGATCAGATAGACCCGACCGAATGTTGCCGAAATCTCACTCCGCCCCTGAGTACTCCGCCCCCTGCGTCTCTGACACGCCAGCCGCCAGTGTGTATGACCCCCGAACTCTGACAATTATACAGCCTGCTGTCTCTCAATGCCAACATGCCACCTCTTAGTTGCCATGTGCATGGCCGCCCTCTACCCTGCACCGCGCCACAGCGCAATCTCTCTCCCCGCCTCCGTCTGGCGCGTTTGGCCCCGACGGTCCAAATCCCCAAAGTTTCCTCAGTCTCCTCCAGGTCCTGCAAATGTCCGCAAGTGCGCCCCCGAACGTCCAACCCACAAATCGGTCCAAGTGCTGTTGAATAAACTTTATTTACATAATTATGCCATCAGTGATGTACTGTCGTGTACTGTAAACGAGGCGATCAATATGACAGGGAACGTTTCTGCTTCAGAAACCCAAAATATATATTCCCACGAGCTGTACTATTATTAATATGCACTAAATACACCTCCTCCCTACAAGTCCTCTCACTCTACTTCTTTTTCTTCTTTACAGTCTTTTCACACCCTTTCTGTGTAGGCATAGTTTGCTCCCCAGCCCAGTCCAGTCCCTCATATACCGTGTGTCACAGCGTGCCCGCGCCCTCCGAAAACTGCATGCGGGGTAAAGATAAACAGCCGCCCTCGCCTCCCTTCTCATTCGCTCGTTCTTTTACTCCCCGCTCCTCTTCATCTGCCCCCATTGTAGGTCATGGCCCACTTCTTCCACTTCTGTGTATTTCAGATGGCCTCCTCTGCCCACACCCCCGAATGAGAAGAGTAGCCTCAGATTACACTCAGCAGGTCCTCGTACTATCACTACCCACTGTGCTGGGTGCTGGTCATATTTTGTTTCCCTCTCTCTCTCTCTCTCCCATGAAAAGGTATTGATTTTTTTCCGTGGCTGACTGTGGAACTCATGAAAAGAGATTTGTGATGATTTATACGTTTCTCAAGAAAGGAAGCACAGAAAAAAAAGGGAGCTACATAGGCTGAGCAGATCTCAAGGACTCTCGCCGTCAGAGACTCGCTGCTGGGTTTTCATTTTATTTGATTTTCAGCTTCTTTTCTGGCCAAGTGATGCTGAATTTTGTCTCTGGGTTTCGGGTGAAAGCCAACGGGAATCAAAAGGTTACTTGCGCTGGCTGATGTCATAGCTGGCATTTGGAGCCACGTGGACAACACTGAGGCGCAGGTCTGTGGAAACCACCATGTAATAAAATCAAAAGGCCAGACAAAGCAAATAAAGAACGAAATCATGCGGAGAGTTATTGCTGCTTTGCTCGGCTCAAAATATCTTCACTAGCTGGTGAAGTGTCCATTGGCCTGTGGCACCGGTGATAAAACCACAAATGTCACCTCGATTTGAGGATCGGCTTGGATCATCACTGGAGCAATCACTTGTAACCCCGCCCCTAACACTTTATTGCTATAAAAAAAGTCACATGCCATTAGCATCAGTGGTTCTGCCATTACATATAGAAGACAGAAACTCCTCCCTTTAGTACATTTCACCCCAAGCACACGGGAATTGGCATCTGTTTCTTTCATTAAATAAGTACATTAATTAATACAATACCTTAATCCACCCACACACACACACACACACACACACACAAAAGGTGAAATGACTGAAAACATGTTTTATATTCTAGTTTCTTCAAAATAGCCACCCTCTTGGCATTCTCTCGATGAGCTTCAAGAGGTCGTCACCTGAGATGGTTTTCCAACAGTCTTGAAGGAGTTCCCAGAGGTGTTTGTTGGCCCCTTTGCCTTCACTCTGCGGTCTTTTTTTTTTCATTAACTAATTATATTTATGAGTTTCATAATCGTTAAATGGCAAAGCTTTAATTATATAGCATGATAAATACAGAACAACCTTTTTTTTCTTACTTCTTTACAGCGTCTTAATACAGGAAGACGGGTTAGGGTGGCGTTAGACAACCTACCTCAGGGGAAAAACACATACCCTCTCATTCACCTCGTATACGTAGAGGACAAACCTCCCCTAGGACGGAGATGAGGCTGTCACTATGTGTGATTGTCCACCCTCCTCACCCCGCAGGGCCATCACACCGATCACCGCCACGCCATAGACGCCGCATGCAGGAAGGGCATGAATGGCTTGAGTGTGTGAGATAGAGGCCACTCAGCCCCCGGGGGGGAAGCCTATGGAAATTTCTGGCATATGTTTCTGAATAATCAAAGGCATGGAGATGAAATGCAGACCTTGTAGACAGATGGCTGCGATCTGAAGGGGAAGTGCTGGACACCGTCGGCGGCGGCGGCGGAGGAGGAGGAGGGACGGCCTGCGCTCTGCTCTAATAAACATCAGCGCCCAGCGGCGGGGTGACTCACCTCGTCTCGCGGAGAGACAATAAGGTGATTTCCTGGAGCCCCACGTTACTAATCGAAGGAGACACGTCTAGCTGATTTCCTGTTCCGACTGCACCTCCTGCCCTGAAAGGTCACCGGGCAGCTTGAGTTGCATGCTGGGAAATGCCAGGAGCAAGGCTAACAGCACGCGCCACTGGCTCACATACGACGGGTTAAAAAATTCTCTTTCTTCATGCACGGCAAGAAAAGCGTTCAGCTCGGAGGCATATTTTTACAGTTTTGGTTTTATGTAACAGATACGATGGTGCGTGGCCAACAGTAAAGATACAGGTTGTACGATGGCCAAAAGAAAAAAAACTGGAACAAACCTGTTGTTGGGCATCATGAACAGAACTCGGACAAATGGGAACATGTCTGGAGCCTCTATCTGTGCCATTACTCATAAGCGACGCCTAAACACTGCTGCTGCGCTGTTCGGCTTGGTGGCGGAGAGGCTGCCAAATATGCCAGACCCTGAGAAATATTAAAAATGAAGAAATAAAAAAAAAAAAGCGCCTGTGCCAATGACCTACTTACACACAGCACTAAACGCTCCTACAAATTTGCAAGGATGAAATCGAAATCATTATGTAAATCGCTGACTAAAGGAATCCAAATTAAGCAGTCGTTGCATCTCCATGATGTTCAGGCCGGGCTAGCAGACCCTGCTGGATCACCGGTTAAAGAAGAGACACAGACTGCAGTGACAACACCGCCTTGCCACCAAGATACCCAAATTAGACCAATCAAAGCTTCTCTTTAGTTTCTGTACGAAATTCTTTTGTTAAGCCTGAGCAGTGCATCAAATAGCAATATGCACATTCAGAGAAAAGTCAGATCACGGCTTCCTAGTATGAAATAAGGTTTTAATTATGGATTTGTCAAACATGTCTGCAGCGACAACCAGAGAACTGAAGCAAGCTTGTTTATCAAAAAAGAAGTTTGATATCGAAGCTGTCTCTCCTGTCTACTGGAAAGGACAGAAAGAATAAAATGCAGATTCGCTGCTAGAGCCACCCTGGATTCTGCCAACATTTTCCCCAAATAATCCATGATGGATTTGTGTCACCTGGGAATCCACCATTAATGAGTGCACAACCCTGCAACTCAAAGATACACAATCTGTCTAAGCACTTGTTTGAATAAAAAAATCATATATATTATTAGATGTTATAACTTGGATTACATCGCTTCTCTTTTCTAAAGCATGAAGCAGATTTAAGTTTAGCTTGTGAACAGGTGCTCATTACAAATGTGTCTTACATTTGAATGCAGTGCAGATTATGACCACTAGAGGACAACCCCACACCGTGAGAACTTGACACTGGGGGTAAGCCAGTCCACTCAAAAGTGGTTCATTATAACTGACTGTGTGTAATGATTTTTTAAAAATAAAAATCATTATAACCTCAGCCCGCCCAGCTAATTGTTTTGTGTGGAAAATTTGAAATTGTGCCAGTGCATGGGATCTCATTTACAATGACATTCATATATGTGACATTTTTAATAACATTCTTTTCATTGGTCAGATTTCTGCCATGTTTAGACACCTGTCTTTATGAATTACTCCCAAAGGGATTAATTACCATCATTGCAACTAAAAGTGTTTTGAGGGTTGTGGGTTGAAGAGGCAGACCTGCTCAAGTCAAGACTTCTATGAATACGGACCTCTTCCTATTCTTGTTTTTGCCTTATATATCATTATTATGAGTATAAATCAGATATAGGATTGCTCATGTTTAGCACACCATACAGTTCCATTGCTATCGCAGAAGTTTCATTGACTTTCTCAAGCAAGAGAATTATAATTGGACCCTTAATACAGAAACCCACTCAGCTTGATAATTATAAAACTGAAAAACAATATGTAAGATGCTAGCAAGCTGAATAATTTCACACATTTCATGTTGTATACGCAGGTCAGAGCAGGGTGTTTTTTCTCAGTGTTCATTTATTCAATTTTACCCGTACTACAGTAACATATGATGACCAGAATCTAACCAGTTAAGCAAACTGTTAAAACACACGGTATGCAAAATCGAAGAATTCTTAATAATTCAAATCTGCACATGGAAAAAAACAGTCCCGGAGGGGACTTTGAGGATAAAAAATTGTATATTTCCCCCACCTCGTGCTTCTACCCTTTGGATTTTTTTGCCTTCAAAAATCCAAAAGGTATGTACATAATTATAAATGACAAATAACAATATAAATAAGAGCAATCTTTTCTGTTAAGGCTTATGTAGTTATGTTTTTGTAATCGATTCTTCTGTTTTTTTATGTGCTAAGAAAATGCACTAATGTGATATAATAGTATCTGGTTTTCCACCACCGATTATTGAGTAATACTTCGTTTAAAAACAAAACGAAAAGCTGTGCTACCACCTTATACCGCTGGATGTCGCTATTGTCGTAAAAAGAAATGTTATGTTCTCCAATCTCCTTAGCAACTACAGTACACAGGCCCCAATGCACCAATTATTACAACAAACACCTGACAGCACAGCAACTGCACAGTCCATGACAAGTCTCGCTCGCACTGAGGACTGTTTCTGCAAATAAAAAAACATTTTCTATGAAGACACCGAGCCTGGGTTCTATGCAAGCTACAACATATGCTGCACTTCCCCTTGCTGCACGCAACATTCCACATTCAGGGTGAAGTCAAAATTTGCCTGTGGCGTGTCCCAAGCTCTTTCACAGCCTTATCTTCAGGCCAGTTTCATAACCGCGCCATCTCACATGTCTCTTGACGTTCCCTTAGACCCATAAAGATGGCAAACATTGTCTTCTACTGTATAGTCACTAATGCTTAAGCGTAACATAAATATACACCTAAAAAAATTAACATACTGTAACATTGTTTTGTACACAGACCTTTGCTAAAAAAATGTAAAGATGCATAACAAGACAAAAATATAGTTAATACTGTATGTGTTATTACATAACATTTAATTAATTACAAAGACATGAGCCTGTGGGGGGTTTATATTTGATCCTATATCTTCTATTTTACTGATTGAGGAGCCTTCATACTGGCATGCTGAACAGAATTAACCTTCCTTATTTGACCTTCTTCCTTATTTTAGATCATAATATCACTTCTACATCATGTAGAGGTTGTTATTGCTTATTACATTTCAACAAAAAGTATTTCAAGTATTTCTATTTATTTGTGCATCATGTTATTATAAATGATAAAATATGTATATGGTCTAAAACCTCCTGGAAGTTTTTTTTACAGAGGAGAAAAAAAAAAAAAAAAAAACACATTTACAGTCATACGCTGTCAGTTTCCCTAACTGTGCTGGCTGACATTTTAATGGCCAAGTATTTTCAAATGCTTTGAAAAATGATACCTGGTGAGAAACAGGTTGGGTAACATATTTCCTGCAAAGGCCCTGGATACGTGGTTGGCTGGCTGCACGTAAAAAAAATCGGAATTTTAAATCCTCTCAAGCTTCCACTATTTCAAAATGATAAAATATCACAGCGACGCACACATTCCAACAATTAAACACAGACGAAGGGACCTGGAGCAGAAGCTGCAACGTCGGCCTGTGACTCAGTGCTGCGTGACAGTGACGAGGAAGCACCCAAAATAATCAGGTGATTCATATTTGTTTATCTGACAATGCAATCAATATGACTGATGTCATTTCTGCTTAAGTAGTTGAAATTACTTACATTCTACTTATGTACTCATCCAATATATAATAATTATTTTTGTTGTTCATAAAGTCTAAAAATTCATGTTTGAATCTCTTATTTGCTTTATTGCTACTTTTACTTGCAAAAATAAACACACATGGTGACACATCAGCCAGCAACGCTCTGGATTAAGTGCATGAAAGGTTAGGGATGGTCTGAAGAAACACACACTCTCACACACACACACACACACACACACACAAACAAGCCAAATTCATCTTTCAGCATCAGCAGCGTTGCTTCATCCCCCCAGCAGTTTCGCACGAGGCTGTCTACGTTTGTAGACGTCTTTAGGACTAAGACTGTGAAACCGGACTTAATCTGACTGAAGGTGGGATTTAGTGTCACAGGCGAGCGGAACATGCGATGGTTTCGTTGAGAACAACAGCTCAAGGCCAGGATCTGGGAGATCACCGGCCCAGGGGTCGGCTTTGCTCGGCGGTCAACGATAGCAGGCTGCTCTGAAACAGGACCAGCTCCTATTGGGTTACCTCCCTCTCTGTCCCCCAAATGGCTAAGCAGGTCAAAGCTTTCTGAATCCCAAATCAGCCTCTAATGCCCATTAGCTGTATGCCAAGTTACTGTCTACAGAACTGAACAAACCTAATTTGAATCCACCCGTGGCCCAGATATTTCGTCCCCCTTCGGTGTAAGACGCCGTAACGTTATACGGCAAATAGCCCCAAAAAAGCTATTAGCCCAAGGGCTCCCAGTAAATTGCTTCATCAGCACCCTGGCTGAAGCTCCCTTCTGTCTAAGCACAGCGCCGAAATACAATTTCAGAAAATCTAGACCCTGTAATTAGGCCATATCTAAACAGGCCTTTTCACCGCGTAACCGAATCCTGCGAGCAGCGGCACAAAGGCGGACAGGAGAGGGGGTCCAGTCCACGGAACGTGAATCCTGCCAATGCACATCCCACTCTCCCAAACCCCTGACACTGCGCCATGTTCATGCCTCTTGGGGTGGAAGTGTGCTGATGACTTTCTGACATTTGGAACAGTGTGCTATATTGATGTCATTTACAGTAAAAAAAAAAAAAAAAAAAAAAAAAAACTGCGATAAACTTTGTTGTTTCTGGGATTTCTTTACAGCTAATAAAATTAAATGGAAATGAGACGATGAAAAATATATATTACGGTGTTGATATGTTACAAAAGAGCAGATTTTTAACCAGTCAACACTTTGTAATCTTGTCTTGCATTTAAAAAAGGTCTCCATAAAGGGGAGAGAGAGGGTAAGCGGGAGGTAAAAAGAGAGAGAGGACCAATCCCAGCCTGGCGTGAGTCACATACACCCGTTCAGTCCACGTCAATGGGCAGAAAAACAATACGGTTCTCTGGGGAAAAGCCCAGCATGCAACTGCACCTTTACACACTGTGACCGCAGTAATCACCCCGTGTTACCGCTATCGGCCAATCAGAAGCCAGAAACGTCTGACAATAAAATGGGTGGCTGTCCTCCAGACAGAACCTCCAGAACAACAGAGGGCCCAGAACGCGCACGTCAGCCCACCCAGCCGCTCCGGTCTCGCGCCGTGCAGACTGTGGCGCCTGAGCGAAACTGGTAGAACTTCACGGGGACATCTGGTGATTTGTGGTTTTGTTCTTTCGGGGGTGATTTTACTCACTGTCACACATACTCAGATCACAAGTTCCTCTTGTGGCGGCTGTCAAGTGTTTTATCCGCCACCTCAGATGTTTCGAGTTGATTCATATTCTAATGCATTTTTGCTCTCGTATAGCCCTTGTAACAGGTTACTGAAGAAAATATGAATATCCCTGCGCTTTATACACGATGCGTTCCAGCGAAATACGTAACACTGGTGGCACAAACCGGATATAAATGTGACTCACAATGGCTTTCCCCCAAAAAGACCATGTGCCTGTGGGACAGTCTAGCAAACATGGGTCAGATACGTACAACTCATTTGATTTCCAAAGTAAATACATCTTACGATAAGGATTACAAAAAGCAACAGTGTTACTGGTTTCATAATTTAATTGCGCAACTGGAAAAAAATTCACATTAAAAATAAAAGGAAGTTATTCAAATATGCTTTTGGCATCGGCCATTGCTCGGGAAATGGCATTTAGCTGCCAAAACATTTGACTGCATTTTTGACAAGAATATGTACAGTATGATTACATCTCCACCCCGATGTAAAAAAAAACAACAACATAGCATCAATGTAAGTCACAGTATGTGCACAGGTAGTACCCGTGAAACCCGGAAGACTATGTTGTGGAACCAATCCTGCCAATACGGGTCCCTAGAGACTAGAAACGTGGTTCTTGGGTCAGCATTCTAAAAAAAAATTCAATGTAATGCATAATTAACCATAAAGGTCTTCTGGAGTTAGAATGCACCAAAAGCCCGGCGAAATCCACCAGGCTGAGGCTCAGCCTCGCACCCACAGCCTGAGAAATGTTCTGCCGTCTGCTGAGCTTCGCCTGGATGCAGGTGTGTGTCAAACTAGATTACCAGTGGTGGACCTCTATACCTCTCTCTCTCTCTCTCACATACACACACACCTAGAAAATTCCCTCAGGACGATCGTTATTTCACCGCTATCTCTAGTCTGTAGTCACCCTTAAAGCTAATATTAGTACTTCATAGCATACAAACAAAGCCTCGTATCACATCCTGTGCAACAATTGTGACAGTAAAACTGAGGAAGAAAAAAAAAAAAAAAAAAGTCACTGGGTCTTAGGAAGACTTTTAACAAAAATACTGATAAAGATTGTTCAGATAAACCACTCCGATAATGCCAGTTGCATCAGTACCTGTTGTTCTGCATAGATACAAATACAAAAACAAAAATGAGAAAGAAACTGTATACTGAAATAACATACAGTACATAGCGGTACAAAACATATCTCATAAAAAAAAACAACACCACATTTTTAAGTAATATATCCACTCACTAGATTACATTTGTATGACTTTCAAAAAACCCTTTTGAAATTTCTACATAACCCCAGGCAGCCATGACACCCTGGTCATATTCTCTTTATCCAGTGGGTGAACAATGAAAAAAAAATGAATATAGCAGACATCCTTTCACACTTTTCACAACAGGTTTAAACCAACAAATGGAATAATTTGCCGGAGGGCTGAGGGGAGTTAAAAAAAACGTTGCAGGACGTTCAGTTGTTATTCTTCAGCTCAAACCTGCTGTAAACCTGCTTGGACTTCAGTTTGTTGTACTGGTTGACCAGGTCCAGTTTACTGTGGCCCAGAGTCATCCGCTTCTCATCCCTACGGTTCAACCAGTGGCTGTTGCCATGAGCCTCTTTTGGCAAGGGTGTCGGCACAGGCAGGACTTGCGTGCTTTCCGGCTCATTCTGGGAAAGATCTGGACCCCCGAAGGCTGTGTTCTGACCAGGAGGTCTCTTGAAACCAAAAGGGTCTTTCTCCTGTTTTGTGGTGCTAAAAAAATCGGTGAATTTATTGAAAAAGGGGTTGGTGGGACTACGTTGTTTCGAGCCAAATTTGTTTTCCATAGGCTGTGGTGGCGGGGACTTGTTGTAGGCACTTTTGTGGTCGTACAAAGCCATGGCCTGGAGTTTCGAGGTGGGTCCACCCAGGTTGGCCCGGAGGAACTCTGGTGTTCCTGCTCTTGCCCACTCCACCCCAGGTGTGTGGTCTTGCATGGGGGAGAGGTTGGAACCATTCGGAGAGCCTCGAATCCCATGGCCACTCTGAACTGGAGACGTGGAGCCAATGCCTGCACCTTTTAGGGGTTTGGTGGCCTCCGGCTTGTCTTGAGGGAACTTTTGAGTTGGAGAGGACATCCCTGGCGCCGCCTTAATGCTGGATATGCTGCTACTGGACTGGCTGCTGGAGTTCTCCGAGGAGAACCTGTCCCGATTTCCCCTGTCCTGCATGAAGTCCAGCCCAGCAGGAGGTCCCCTATCTTTCAAGAAGTCTTGGCCGATGTTGTTCACCGAGCCGAAGACAGGAGGGTACGGGACGTAGGGGAGGTGCTCGTCGTCAGGGTTGTAAAAATGGTCAATAATTTGCGAGTCGGCATAGAGACAGCGAAACTCCCGGTCAAAACTCTCTGTTATCCTGCCAGAGAAGTGCAGGAGCATGTTGGTGTGGACTTGCGCAGAGAGCCAGGTGAAACTGGGAAGTGAGAAGACAACATGAGTCACACCACACACTACATACGGAAATATTGCATTAAAGAAATGCACTACAGTGCCAAGTCAAAAATAATCAATGACCCATGAAGACGTCTATTCCGTTTCTTGGAAAGAAGCCTGTTAAAAAACATGGAAAATGAACACAGGTCCCTTCATCAGTTGAAAAAAGGAAAATTGGCCCTGCTGATAAGTGCAGTCATCACTCACAGGAAGTGTGGGACGGTTTAATATTAACGATCATAAACATCACGGCTTCAGTCATCTACCAAACTCGGGTAATGCAGCGACACCCGAAGACAATTTGCAAATCCCCGGCATGCGCTTCAGATTGGCAGCTTCGCCAAGACGGCATAATAACGAAGGCGCGCTATCGACGCGGAGCTTTCTAACGCTCCGGTTAACAGCCGACCTTCTGAAATAAGCAACTCTGACATATTCAAATATGGCAGCTCCAACTGCGGCGAGTGCCTTTGTCCCTTTAGTGACAACACGTTGTGCGCTCCTTTATATAAGTAACATGCAGCCACGCCAGCAAGCACGGAATTCCACACAAGCATGAACAAGCACATGTTTAACGATTAGTTCTACGCACACGTGGTCACCAGGCCGTCACGTCTGTTTGCCCATCATGTTCGTACCGCCCCATAGTTCCCCGTCCCTGGAGCAAGCGAAGGAACACAAGCCGGTTTTGGTCGAGGGACATGAGGCCGTTTTATAAGGTTCCAAACCAGTCGTTAACTCATCAGTTCACACGCCTGGACGGCACCTACAACTTGTGGGGCAACATGGGTAACTTTAAAACAAATTTCCATGAATGGGATGCCAAATCAGGCCTATGAACACCCCAGCCCGCCCCCCGTATACCCCGAAATGCTATTCTCTCTCCCTCAATTTATATATAAATCTTTATTTTTTTGTTGTTTTTTTTAATTAAAAAGTACTATTAAGTTGTAATAATCTTTTTTTTTGTTGTTTTTTTTATTAAAAAATACCCGTATTCCACGCCACCCCAACCCGCCCCCCGTATTCCACGCCACCCCAACCCGCCCCTCGTATTCCACGCCACCCCAACCCGCCCCTCGTATTCCACGCCACCCCAACCCGCCCCCCGTATTCCACGCCACCCCAACCCGCCCCCCGTATTCCACGCCACCCCAACCCGCCCCCCGTATTCCATGCCACCCCAGCCCCGCCCCGTATTCCACGCCACCCCAACCCGCCCCCCGTATTCCACGCCGCCCCAGCCCCGCCCCGTATTCCATGAACACCCCAGCCCCGCCCCCCGTATTCCACGCCACCCCAACCCACCCCCCGTATTCCATGCCACCCCAACCCGCCCCCCGTATTCCACGCCACCCCAACCCGCCCCCCGTATTCCACGCCACCCCAACCCGCCCCCCGTATTCCACGCCACCCCAACCCGCCCCCCGTATTCCACGCCACCCCAACCCGCCCCCCGTATTCCACGCCACCCCAGCCCCGCCCCGTATTCCACGCCACCCCAGCCCCGCCCCGTATTCCACGCCACCCCAGCCCCGCCCCGTATTCCACGCCACCCCAACCCCGCCCCGTATTCCATGAACACACAAAGAGACTAATTACAAGGATGCGTAAAGCGTCTTTCTTTCCTCTGCCAGGTTTGCTCTTCCAACGGTGCACATCCCCTTACAGGAGTGAACATTCGCTGGATGACAGAACGCGGCGTAGGTGGAGGAGGTTAAAGATATTTACCGTGATGGTGCGCCGCAACGTTTAATATTTCTAAGAGACTCGAGACTCTGCAGTGTCAAATAATTCATGCATTACATTAACTTGATTATGTCGTGTTGACATTTTTTAGAAATTGTGACTGTCCCTTAACTCTGAAGGGAAGCGAGTTGCCAGGGAGTCCTGACCGCTGCCCACCACGCTGCAGCGCCGCGGCGGCCTGCAACAGAGCACAATAGCGCTCAGACCCCGCCGCGTCGTCTAGGAGCCACTGAATCACCGTCATCTTTTCAACACTAAGCTGTGAAAATTCCCGGCACTCACAAGAGCATTCTGAACTGCAGCCCACACCCAGATGGCTCCGAAAATATGCATAGTAATAACTCGGCAAAATGGTGGATGGCGGGGAAGTGCTTTACATAACGCCGAGCTGCGGTGCGTCAGCAGCAGCGGCAATGGAGGTAATTTCATTCAGTGAATTCGAAATCTAGCACAGGCGCCCTTTTCTTCCTGCTAATAATGTGCTGCAGTGGTGCATGTGACAAATGAAATAGTTCTTTCGACAAATCTAAACTCAACAGCTGCCAAAGATGTCAATCAAATATAATACATGTTCGTTTACGCCTGAATTATACAAAATAATACGTTTATAGTATTATTTCAACATTTATAGGTTTCTTGCCTGTAGGATCCAGCCACTACTTCTTCACAGTCAATAATCATGAATTTCTCTTGAACCTGTCCGGTGAACTTCTTTCCACTTTTCGTGCAATACGTGTCGCCGCATACGCTGCGGATGCGCATGTTCTGAAAAAGCAACAGCAGAACACGTTACAGCAGGAGAAATTTCACGTCAAATGTGTACACATAAATAATTTTAAGAAAAAAAAAAAAAGGCCACTGTGTCCTGTCAAAACAGCCGGGGACAAGATCGAGACAGGTTCGAGTTTTCATGTAAGCGCCGGGCTTCCCTGCAATATTTATCCCGGCTGATTTGCTAATTCTCATTCGGATAAAGTGACTTTTCTTCTCGTCCTCCGTTTGACCTTCCTACCTATTGGACTTCTTCTAAAAGAGACCTCCACAGAACACTATTCCACAAATAAAGACCGGACGGAAATTCCCACTTTCTTCCATGATGGATGCAGGAGTCGTGCGACTTACGGACAAGTGTGAGTTTTGGACGTCCAGTGCGTTGCACATGTCCAGAAAAGCGCTGAGGTTCTTCTCGTCCAGCAGAACGTACACAGGGACCTTCCTTTTGTTGGAAGCCTCCATCAGGTCACAGAAGAGGTCCACGTCCGTGAAGATGTCCATGACCAACGCGATGACCTGCACACACAGCAACACACGCCGCTCAGCAACAGTTCTTATGCAAATCTTAAATACTGCCTTTAAAAAAAAAAAAAAAAAAAAAGGGGTTTCAAATATTTGTTTAATGCGACACGCACGTGATGCCACGTAATTCCTTCAGGCAGAACAGTAAAAAAGCCAACAAGTTCACCACGGGAGACAATAAAGAAGATTCGTTTAGATGAAGACCTAGTTCAGCCCTCAGGAAGGTGTAAGACCTCTGAGGAAACCGGCTTCTATATTAGGAACAATGCCTGGAAATGGACATTTTGGACATTGCCACAATGCAAAAACCCGGTAAATAAGCACACAGTCCACCGTGGCAGTAAATACCAACTTTTGCCTTCGTTTATTAAACACTAGACCCCGACAGGCTGCAGAATGTGGTCGCGGCTTCTTCCACGCAGTACACCTACTTTCTTGGCCTTGTTAATCAGGGAACGAATGAGGTCTTTCACGTTCTGGGTCTTGTCCCTCTGGAAGAATATCTGGGTCTCCGAGGGTCCGAACCGCGGCGGGAGCTCCGGCCAGCCCAGCTCCAGCACCGGCGGCTCCTCGTCGGACATCATGGGGAAGTAGGTCCCGGAGGTGAGCTCCGACGCCGCGTCCCCGTCCCCGAAGTCGCGCTCGGCGCCGTTGGGGGCGGCCTCGTCGGGGCAGCTCCGGTTGGCGTGTTCCGTGATGTAGCGAATCTCCAGCGGCGACAGGAAGCTCAGCTCCCGCTCCTCGGTCAGGACCCGCCGGTACTCCTTCTCCCCGGACTCCAGCAGGGCGTCGGTGGCCAGCCGGGCCGCTTCGTTGTGGCTCAGCTCCAGCGCGGAGACCTGTCGCCACGGGCTCTTCAGCTCCTCCAGCCGGGTGGCCAGTTTGCCCAGCGGCTTCCTCGCCGGGACCGGGGTCGGCCACAGCGCCTCCGAGACGCTCATTTTAATTAGTTTTTTTTGGTTTTTAAAACTCTCTATCCCGTGGAAGCGGCTCGGCGTGTGTTTCCCCCGGTCATCACTGTGACAGCGGTCCCGCTGGAGTTTCCTCTCCCCACCTGTGGCTGGTCCTGCCTACCTGCCGGCTCGGGGTTGCCAGGTGAAGCGGCGCGATCCGCCGCAAAGCCTTCCGGCGAGCATGCGCCGAGCGAGCCGAAGCGCAGCCCCGTGTGACCTCGCGGTTCACCCGAGCAGGAGGCGTTCGACCTGTGCCCGTGTTCGTGCGCGACTCGACGAAACCCGGAGCTGCACAGAGTCGCTGAAAGAAGCGGACTTGGCAACGCAGCCCCTTTCCGCCCCGGCTGACACGTTCGGGAAAATAATCCCCGGTGTCACTTCTACACAGGAAAAGGCGTCGAGTGGAATAAAGTTCTTCTCTTTTTCACTCAGATGTGAACACTGAACGTGTTTACCACAATATGTAGACTACAATACTGTAAAGACATGACAGTGGCGTACTGGAATGATTACAAGGCCTAAACTCAGAAACACATTGAATTCTAGTATATAATGCATCTTAATAAGACTATTCCACGGTTTTGGTAATGTAAAGTAAAAGTGTATTTAGAAGCTACTCGTTAAATGTTCTTGCCCAATTTGCACGTAGCAGGAGAATTTACGACTGCTTGCGGAAAGTGCCAAGAGGTAAAAAAACAAGTCCTGGCACATTCAGCCCTGTATTTACCCTGCATGTCCTCATACAGTTTAAACATGGAAGTAAAACATTTAGTTTAGGGTCATTTAGAAAAATGTCCTCGCTTCCAATTGCAAACAACTGTCTGTTGCAAACGTCTGTTAATGATGGAACATCTGATACATGCAGAGAGGAACATTTTCAGCAACAATTTGTCTCGAGTTCCAGTGGAAAGACACTGTGTTTGTCTGTCACCTTAAAAGCTCCATTCACTATTATAAAAACACTTTTCAAAAAGCACATTTAAATGGTAGCGTGTGAGAAGCAGGGTAATTAACTGGGAAAAGGCTAAACGTGTTTAAATATGAGTTGCAGTGCCGTCAATCATTAATGGATGTAACCTGTAGATGACTGACAGGGTCTAAGGGAAGTGATTTGACTGGAATAAAAAAAAGTATATAGTACTATAAAGTTGCAGCTAATTGTTTAACATAACATACAATACCAAAGTTACATGTAAAAAAAAATCCAATGTACATCTCAAACTCTTGGGGAAGCGGTGGCCTAGCGGTTAAGGAAGCGGCCCCGTAATTAGAAAGTTGCCGGTTTGAATCCCGATCTGCCAAGGTGCCACTGAGGTGCCACTGAGCAAAGTACCGTCCCCACACACTGCTCTCCGGGTGCCTGTCATGGCTGCCCACTGCTCACTCAGGGTGATGGATTAAATGCAAAGGACAAATTTCACTGTGTGCACCATGTGCTGTGCTACTGTGTATCACATGTGACAATCATTTCACATTTTTTTTTTTTATAACCATGGAAGATATATTTGACATATAGAAGTATAGAAGTCACTGATGATGGCCATTACACTACAAATATGTTCTCCTCTTTTCGGGAAATAACTGCTTCGGATACGGTTTGGTTCAGTTGCTTCAGGATTAATGCCGTTCCTAATCATGGCAGGGCTCCGTGTACCGCTCAGTGAGGCTGCAGCAACCGCTCTCAGCCCAGAAGATCCACACTGCTGCACTATTATTGGCAGAGAGGGCAGAAATGGTTCCATCACAGGAACATTTGATGACACAATTGGAGCCTCACAATTGGAGCCCTTCTTAAAACAGCACACAGTTTCCTTTGACTTGGAAAGTTACGTAACGGTGTCAGACTCCATCGCCTGTGTGAATCCCACAGCGTTCTTATGCGAAAAGTTCCACGGTATGAAACCCAGCGCTTACTGCTTCTAAAGGAGACCAAACCCCTACACTCTGGCATGGAACCCGATGGCACGTGGTCGACCGAACAAAAGTAGTGATTAATTCTGCGGCTGTACGTATCTGACCTGACAGCTTTTTGGGCGTAATTAAGCGCCGCTCGCCGCGTCTCCAGTCAGGGCAGCTCTACATGCATGTCAGCCATCGCCCCGCGGGAAGGGCAAGCACAACGGGCAGAATTACAAGTGTTGGCAGGTTTCATGGACTGGAGTCCTTGGTTAGTGAAAGAAACTGAGGAGCATGTATGAAGTTGACTGTAGATCTGTAAATGCAGTGAAAATATATTTACACGAGCGCATTCTAGAATGTCCCCAGGTGGCCGTCGTGCTGTACATAAAATGTGAACGCACATCTCGTTTAAATGTCAATAAATGTCACATAATGAATGAACTTGTTGTTCCTAAAGTGCATTCGGCAGGTTTAAACAGAGACCTGCTCTGGTATCTGTTCTGAAGTTCTCAGATCAAGGATCAAGGGGCAAGACTGAAGTCCTTTATCAGCATTCATATGAGCTGTGTGATCTTGTGGGCATGTTTGTGTGGGGACCGGGACAGTGAGGATCAAGGACACTTTGATCAAAGTTGCACACAAGACACGCAAAAAAGATCACAGGGCCGTACTCGGCGTACGGAACAGTATGGTCGGCTGCAGTTGTTTCCCGCTCTTCCGAACGCCTTCTAAGCATTGCAGGTCCTTGTAAAACCTTTTTTATGAGTTCCTGCAGTGTCATCTTTGTCCTATGGACTCAGCTGACACTGTCCATATATGTGTGTAGAAAGACAAAAACAGAGAGTGGCGGAACCACAGTGCAGGCCTGGAGATATGTTGACTACAGGTCTGCAGGTCAGACACCGCCCAAGTCACATGATGCACGCCAAGATACAACAAGGTCAATGATAATGTTTTATGTCAGACATAAATAACCTGTGTTGGTACATACTGACTGGTATACTGCAAGTCAGCATATATAGGGTGGTAGTAGCCTAGTGAGTAACACGCTCACCTATGAACCAGAAGACCCAGGTTCAAATCCCACTTACTACCAGTGTGTCCCTGAGCAAGACACTTAACCCTAAGTTGCTCCAGGGGGGGACTGTCCCTGTAACTACTGATTGTAAGTTGCTCCGGATAAGGGCGTCTGATAAATGCTGTAAATTTAAATGAAATCAAAATATACATTAGCTAACATAGCATAGTTTTGTTTGGAAGAACAGGAACAGAATTTCTTACAGTTCATCTGGGATTCCATTGGTGACCATAGCATTTGTCAAAACGCTGACATGTTGACATTAGTTGTAATAGCTGCGCGTCACCCACTCACCAGAAAGTAAAGCTGGCAACACCCTGAAGGATTGCACTGCTGTTTTTTTTTGTTCATTGGAAAATACCATCTCCATTCGTCACAGCTCGAATATCATTGCGCCACTTTATCGACTAAACATGGCGATAAATGTTTAATTTCTATTACATCTTTCTCCAGTTTCAAGGGCAAAAGTGTTGCATTTTTGCATCTAATGGACGGAATGGGACAGGCTGGCTAAATGGAGCAAGCACTTCAGACTGGTACCCGCTAAATAGCATTGAGAATTTGGACCAGACCAACCTCTTACTGGGAGGACATCCCCACCTCCCACCAGTCACAAACGGTACGCGTTATGTAGGCAGTGTAATCTGAGGACATCACTGCAGATCAAATCACAATCTGTCAACATATCAACAAGCACCAGAAAGCAATTACACACCAAAAAAAAAAAAAAAAATGGTTGCGCCATACGGTCGGTATTTCCCACATGGATTCCTTATAAATAAACCTCCCTGCAACTTACAGAGTCATAAGATAGTAGAACAAACAGTCAATGCAAAAAATAGACACAATCTGGCCATAACTCAGTCAAAAAAATTGCATCAATTTTTGAGCTTGATTTAATGTTTGACAGCGGCACTGAGAGAATGAGAGCTTGAAAGAAACCAGATACGTGGATAGGTTTCCATGGAAAAGCTCCTCTGGCAGGGAACCAGCAAGCTACAGCAAGAGTACCAGTTTGAAATAAAAAAAAAAAAAAAAAGACTATGGCAGTTCAGGGTTTTGTACCCAAGTCATAGAACCACATTGAATTCATGCTAAAAAATTCTTTTGTGGCTTTTGAACCTTTTGAATCTCTGCCAGGAGGAACTTATCGCAAGCCAACAAAGTGTAAGACGTCCAGCAGCATTTCTGCATCAGCATGGTTTGTGTTATTGCTGCATAACAGCTGCTGATCGTAAAGTGACAGGGACCTCAGCGAAGCCACCCGAAGGTGCCTGGTGACTGCCACTAAATGTCTGGTTGTAAAGGTGCACATGATCCCTGTGCCAACACAGCCCCGTCTGAGGCTGGCGCACAGCAAGATCAAACAGAAAATAGGATCCGGATCAGCTGACTGTTTGGATGGAGCATTATGGAATTCAGAACGTAACGTAATATAAATACTATTCCTGCGCACAGCACCGCGCAACAGGTTCAGGCACCAATGCAAATCAGTGGAAACAAAAAGGCAGTTTTAACCACGTTAAAGCGTTTCTTGCAGAAGTTCCCCCTTTCCATTAAAGAACGAGACTCTGTTCTCCTGTTGTTCTCATCGGTAGACGTTTTTCTTGCAGGAGATCAATCATTAGTTTGCAGAGTTGGGAGAAACCATCGGATGCCTTTAAATGTAAATGCTTTACCCTTTTAAATAGTCCCTTTGTTAAAACTGTTGGGAAGATGAAAAACATTTAAAACTACTGCCTAAAATTTTGCACATATGACAATTGAACACACAGAGGGATGCAGCGTCTCAGGAACTATGAAAGGTTAGGTGAGGTTATGCAGTAACTATTTTACATTGGAAACATACAGTTCTGAAGAGCTGCCGCATTTCCGTCATCTCACCAATCTTCTTATGATGATGAGTGGCATATGAAGCGGTCATGAAAAGTAAAGAGAAGCGTCTCAACGTTGTTTTCGTCCGTTAGACGGGTCTCCAGCACCTCCTACTGACGCAAGTCCGCACAACAGAACCAGCGGCCCACTCTTCTACTTTCTCGCCCTTTCGCTGTCCTGCTATCTGCCAGTCAGTGTGAAACATGACACCACCGTTGCTGGGGCAACCAGATCGGTTCGCTGGATGACTTGCACGTATCAGTTTGCGTGCTTCTGTTACACATGATCGTGGGGACAGGCGAATGGTTTATCAATAACCACCCAGGATAAAGCAATATGACCGTGTTTACAACCATAACCAGTGTGGGGAAGCCAATTAAAATGCTTTCATAATATGCAATAATAAGCAATCCCTTTAAAAATTAATTGGCATTATTGAATTTTAACGTGAATATCCAGAATGTTGTAACAGATGTTTTATTATTTTAATGCGTAATCAATTTCTTAAAAATCTATACACAGATTTCAGAGTGCAAAGTTACAGTTGCTTAGTTGAACATAAAATATAAAGATCAAAGTTTAACGCAAATTGAGGTGCTGTGTAAAACGAGGGTGCTCTTGAGACGTGGGAGGTGTATCCAGACATCTTTTTATTTGAAACAGAAGACCAGTTCCATACAGCGTGTTGATCATTATGAGGACACAGGCATTTCCCATAATGCACTGAGAGGGAAGGAAGACAGAACTGGTGCAAACCCATGGGACAAGTGTGAAAGCTTGGAGAACCCAGACTAAAAAGCACTCTTATAAATATTATGGCATCAGTTAAGAAAAATTCTATCATAAATACAAAAATCCTCTCCAGTTTTAGAAAAGGATTGTGCAAAAAATCTGGGAAAGGTCCTCAGTGCTCTCCACACCCTCACAGAACGGGAATCTGTAGAAGGAACATTATCTCTGGCGTTTTATGGGAAAGCAGGTAACTGAGGAAGTGTAGAGAGTGAGACATACAGGCAGTGAGAGAAAGACAGAGAGGCAAACCGAAGACAAGGTGTGTTGCGCCCCTCCATATGGCTACTCTGTCTACAGTGCGTTCGGTGACAGAGGATTGTGGGAAGACGAGGATAAAGGGCTGCCGCTTCAGAGGCCGGCATCGTTGTAGGTCGGGGAGGACACCTTCAGGATGCTCTGAGCATTTTCCTCCACCAGAGGGCGCCACTTCACCTCTCCTGTGAGCAGCAGGTCCTCTCCGTCCAAAGAATCGATGAACTGCATCTGTGTGAAGAGGAAGGTGGGTAAAGAGGTCTTTCATTCAGCTGTCCCACTTTCCCCACTCTTCACCGATCATAACTCCAGTCCGTACAACTGAGCATTCATTACAAAAACACCATCAACACATTCGGTCCTGAAATGACAAATACAGTCATTTTACATTTATAGCATTTATCAGATGCCCTTATCCAGAGCGACTTACAATCAGTATTTTACAGGGACAGTCTCCCTGGAGCAACTTAAGGTTAAGTGTCTTGCTCAGGGACACAATGGCAGTAAGTGGGATTTGAACCCGGGTCTTCTGGTTCATAGGCGAGTGTGTTACCCACTAGGCTACTACCACTCTATTCACACTCATTTACATTTACAGCATTTATCAGACGCCCTTATCCAGAGCGACTTGCAATCAGTAGTAGTCACATTTACACCTAATAAAATAAATAAAATCACAGTTTAATCATTTGCTAACTTTTCCATTTATAAATATTTGATATTCTATTTTTAGGGGGTGATAAACATACAAAAGGAGCAAAAGGAGTCACCCGTGACACCAGTGATGTTGTTACATTTGTTTAGGGTGGTCATTAACCCTTCTGCAGTGAAACGTTATTAGTTCTGAGCCCAAAAACACAATGATGATGACGACAACGATGCACGTGACTGGCACATCGTGGACACCCCGCAAGGGTCCATCAGAACAACATCTGGGCCAGAAAACAGTTTCCATGACCACCAGGGGTCACTGTCAGCAGCCACCGGGCCTTCTCCTGCGTTTTCTGGCCAGGGCAGAACAGAGGGAGAGTGTGCGAGAGGGTGGATGAGAGGTAATTAGGGTGAGTAACGAGGCAGGCCTGTACGTGAGGGCAGAGGGCGGCCATTTCCTCCCCTGCGCACGGTCCTCGGGCACAGCCGCACTTTATATTCTGCACCTGTGATAAAAACATCTCCCGCCTGTGATTAAAAGCCCTATTTTCTTTTCGCTGACTTGCCTTCCCTCGCTCCTTCTCTCTCACTCGCGCTCAGAAGTGCTGCTAATTCAGAAAGAGGATCTATTTTCTGTATTTGCTTTTGCTCACAGCGAATGTCCACTTCTCCATGTCTCATAAATACTTGCTGCTACTCGTAATGGGGGTGGGTGTTGCACAGCTGGCTGGAACCCGCGACTCCCCACTGTAACCCCGAGACCGGCCCAGAGTGCCGAGCGGTGATGGAAGATGGGTTTAATGTGAGGCGGCAGCTTAGGCAGTCCCATCATGCACTGGGGGGGGGGCTACACAGGACGTGGCCTGTCGCCACAGAACGAAGAAGAACGCAGTTGGTCCTTCAGCAGTGGGCACGGTGCCATGGCAACAGTCAGACGCTCCCCTCAAACAACAGAACGCCGCCCACTCCCCACCACCTGGGGGAATGCTCTGCTGCTCAGCCCTGAGGCTTCCGGACAGGAAGAAAAGGAAGGGATGTGTGACGGAACGTAGGAAGTTTAATCTATAAACATTTAACAGTTTTGGCCACGTTGGCGAGACGCTGAACAAGGAGATGGGTGATAGACGTGGAGATGTGGGGGTGTTGGGGGGGTGGGCTTCCTGCAGTACTGGACTGATACTAATGTACTTTTTCCAATTAAAAGTTTATTTCAATTAAGCACTTGACAAAGGTCAAAAGGCAGCATTAAAATAGGGGTGATAGTAGCCTAGTGGGTAACACACTCGTCTATGAACCAGAAGACCCAGGTTCAAACCCCACTTACTACCATTGTGTCCCTGAGCAAGACACTTAACCCTCAGTATGTCCAGGGGGGGACTGTCCCTGTAACTACTAATTGTAAGTCGCTCTGGTTAAGGGCATCTGATAAATGCTGCAAATGTAAATGTGAACTTGAAATAACTAGAATAGCAGATGTGACATTATGTATCGTGTTGAGACATTTACTGTCTCATTATACCACTGTGTACCTCTTGTGTGTTGCCCAGAGATACGGCTATTTCACATTAGCAGAATGGACTCAAAGAATAAAATAAGTCAAATTTGGCCTCGTTTATTGCCAGAATATTATTGGGGGGGGGGGGGGGGTATGCATATTTAAATACATATTTAAATATTAGCTACACATTTCTATCCATAACGTCCATAGTTAATTTGCATGGTCCTCATGTGTGTGTGTGTGTGTGTGTGTGTGCGCGCTCATGCCTATGTGTGAGAACCAATCTCAGGGAACATGTGGCACAGGGCTGACGCAGTCCCGCAGGTGTTCTCACAGGCGCTCGTGTTTTCAATCACACAAAGCAGGAAAATATACAAACGGGTGGAGCGGGGGGTGGGGGGGTGGAGCGGGGGGGTAAAGGAGTTGCTGGAAATCAGCCTGGAGTGGGAATGGGATGACATGCTCTCCTGTAAAAAGTCCACCGGGATCCAGGGGCACTGGCAAGATTTGAACGTCCAACCCCCATCTCCTCACCACCGCCTGGCTTCACTCACACAGCACCACTGAAGCGACGGCATCGGCCACCAGAGGGTTAAAAAAAAAAACAACAACATGCCCAAGAGGGGAGAATTTAGAAGGACAGTCAACACTTCACGCTACAGGATGACCAAGTGCCGTCATGAAAGGTGGCACTCTGACCTTCAACATGCAACATGACACGCTGGGTCGGCCCGCCTGTGACAGAGGCAGCAGCACCGCTTTCTGAAGAGGGGTTAAGATTCCAGTCAAATGCTGTGCTGCCTGGGCCGCGCCGTTTACCCCAGATCACGTACGCCGCTTTATGTTCCATCTGAGCTTACGGCTTTATGTATCATAATACGTTAACGTGGTTGGACCGACACCGGGCCACACACATCTACACATCTGCGGCCGGCATTTCTACAGGCAGCGCTGCCAAACACAGATGTGCTCTAAAGCATGGCCGCACACACACGTACACACACATGAACTGGCAAAGAAAACCGGGGTTGCATATAAATGAGGTTACAACATAGATCCCGTGTCCAAAGCCAGACGACTTTACAGGTCCACCAGAATTCAACCAAAATAAATGTGTGTGTGTGTGTGAAAATAAACTATGTAAAATAAAATGATATGATATGACAATGAAGGCCTGTAATACTGTAAGTGAAGGAGGGTACGATCTAAATCATCAGGAGTGCGAGTAGACCATGGCTTCCCCCTCTTACCTGTTTGCGGACATATTCTACAAGGAGCTCGAGCTGCCGGGGGTCTTCACACTGTCTATTGAAAAAGTTTCTCCAGAGAGCAGCCGCCAGGACGCAGTCGTCGGATAGGATTCCCTGAAAATGCAAAGCACCGCTTAATGTGGGAAAATACATCCTCTAAAACGCAGGTGTCAAAATTGGCCGTGTATAGATCTCTGTATTAATGGGCTGCGGATCCCATAATGCAGTGCGCACTTTGCTGACAAACTGAGCGCCTGGTGCTTTGGTGACTTGCGAGCCATTTGCCGTTGATGTGGGAACTTCTCCTGTACAGGTTCAGGCTGTGGTTTGGCAAAGCAACTGAAGCACTGCATTATGGGATATGTAGTTTGTGTGTTGTCGGTGTTTCGTGTCGCGGGGGCCATAATTGCTGATCTGTATGCGGTGATCTCGCAGGATTGGTCACGAGTTTGACACCCCTGTTCTAAACAAATCAGTTTATCACGTCCTGGCTACATGGAAACTACGTGTAGCATCTTTCTTTGGGATGGAAAATACTTTTGACATTTGGTGACATTTGGCAATCATGCAAAAATTCAGGTGACCGTGCACCCCCCCCCCAGCAATCTCGGTTCTTTGAAATGATTTAATGTGTGATACCCTCACCCACCTGCTCTTACCCTGACAGGCAGCACAGTGACTAATCTACAGCATACAGTAACACCCTAAACATCATTCTGATGTTAGCTGTGGTTGACAAGAAGGTTAAAACCCAAAATGTTTTTTTGGTTATTTAAATATATAAGAGCTTCAAAACTTTACCTCGTCATATCCAAACATGGCAGCGTAGAATGTCTCAGTCATGACCCTTAAGCTCTCTTTCCTTTGTACAGCATCAATCTGCAGAGGTGAGAGACAACAAAGAATAAAGAGAGATGGAAAAAAAAAAAAAAAAAAAAAAGCGGGCAGAAGCAGAGCACTGGATACGTCACACGAGGAGCTGTTTAATGCACGCCTAACGCCAGGTGACACGGCTACTTTGGCCCAGACTCTCCCTACTCAAATCGTCTGACCTCTCCAACAAGGCTGGCAAAGCAGCGAGACATCCTCTTGACGCCCTGCTGGTCCAAGTGGCTCCAAGCAGACAAAACACAGGCTGTCCACAGCCCAAATTAAACCCAGTCTCCAATTAGTAGATTAGCCATTAATTCTAGTCTTGTTAGGAGAGCGTGACTGCCAAAGAAAATTGTGAAAAGAGATGGGGGATAAACTGCAAAAGTTCTACAAAGTTGTGGAACATGTGCAATACATCACGATTCACAAACATGCTAATGCCGAGACCTTCAAGCATAAGAAAAAAAAAAAACAACAAAATATCACATTGAATACCGACTATCGCTTTTTACATACGGTATATGGTTCAGTAAGCATAGAAATATATAAAACGCAAAACAAGACTAATCCAAATTCTGTTTATAGCTTATTGGTACTTCTCAAATGTTTTTGAATCCTCCTTTTCTTGGTACTGGGGGTTGAGGCTTCTGGGTACTTGGAGCTGGGGGTATAAAATCAGAAACTGAAATAGCTTTTCCCCCCCCCACTAAACCGACATTTACAATGGACTGCACAGTGGCACAGCGCGTGGCCTCACATCAAAGCACCGCGCGCTAGGTGAACTGGGGACTCGAAAGTGTGCATAGCTGTCCCCCTCCCTGCACCCAGTGTCCCAGGATGGTCTCCGGCAGCCACGACCCGAGCCCTTCGTACGCACTCTTCCATCATACACGTCTAGGCCATTACAGAAGAACCAATTCTGCGCACTGTGCCGGAGCCCTGGGGTCTTTAGAAAATGAGCATGTTTATTCAGAATCAGGATTTAAGGACTTTCTCCTCCTCGTCCCGCATATCTGAGCGCTCTGCGGTGAGCACCTGTGCGTAATTAGGGACCGGAGGATAATTGTGGCCATGTGGCAGCGCTTTTCCCCCCTTCAGCGCATTATGGCTGACGCAGCTTCTCCGACCAGAGGCAGATATTTAATCCTTCTGCTCCAATCACGAGGTGTGGAGGGGGCAGAAAATGACTGATCGTTGCCCCTTTCACTTGAAATTAGTGTCATTCCTTACTTAGTGTTATTGAGAGGGAGCTGTTCTGCACCTCAAGCCGTAACCCGCAGGACCCCCGTCACGGGGTACCTGCCGACCTTTCTTCTTTCTGCTTCTTCGGTGCCAGTCTGTGCTGAGGCAACCGCTGGCAGCGCTACAGCAACTCCGAGCAGATGACAAGTGTTTTCCTTGTTTTTGCACAATTAGAGTGGGTAACCCAAGCAGGGCTGCGACTGGCTAAGCGGGGGCCTTCTCCTTTCCAGGGTCATAACACTACCCTCCGCCAGCACTGAGCACCACTTGTGAAGCTGGCAGGGAGGGCGATTCCAAATATGCGCTGTGGGCCCACGGCCATTTTGCAATATCATTTTTAATAGGACTGCACAATTTACGATTACATATGGGAGTCGTGGATACGTTCTCACTTACTGTTCTCCTACACATCATGTTTTATTAAGAACATACTGTATTTTTGGACCACAATGTCTGGGGGCCTGATTCTTCAAGCCTGCGTAGACTGCAGTGCCGCCTCATAGTGTTGTTATGTTAGACGGTCCAGCCAATGCTGGCATGTAAACAGGTATGTCAGACCAAACAAAGAATAAAGGCCATCTCTGATGTGAATTTGAAGGACCCAATTCAGACTTTGTGTAATAAAATAAAATTTTACTGAAGTTCTTGCAAATTCAATGTCTCACTGCACTCTGAAATGAAAACATTTAAACATAAAACATATAAAAATTCATTTAAAACGGTCATAGTAGCCCCCATTAGCAGATATCACAGCTTCATTTTCTACAACTGAAATCAAATATTCCTCAGAAAGTTCTTCCCATAGTTGCGTGGCACTTCTGTCCAGTTCATCCTAAACCAGCCGGATGGGGTTTACGTCTGGAGACTGTGCTGACCCCTCGATCTTGTTCTTTTTTTCATAAGGTTCTTCTGACATGGGTTGGACTCATGCTTTGGCTCGTTATCTTTGCTGTAGGATGAATTAACTGATGAACTAGACATGTTACCACCGGATACTGCATGGCGCTATAGAATTCTGTGGTAGCATTTTAGTACTGGCGGCCTTGGATCCAGCAAAACAGCCAGAGAACATTGCACCTTCCTCCTCCATGTTGGACAACTGACGTCATACACTGAGGAACCATCCTTTCTTCTACTCTACGATGTACAAAAATCCTGCATGGTGAATTAAACATTTAAAATTTGATTTCATCAGTCCATAACCCCTTCTTCCAGTCTTCAGTAGTTGAATTGCTTGAATTTCAACATAAAACTGGGATGTTCTAAAACTTTTAACCTGTAGTTTGTCCTTGTGTTCCATGAAAAACACACCAGATGAATTCGAATTCAGAGCTCATCCAGAAGCCTTCCTACTACAGACTTGTAGAAGAACTCACATTCCTAACTTCAATTGCATATTTGCCACAACTGAGCAGAGACAAATGTTGCCAGAGAAGACAACAGTGTTCCCACAGACGGCCCAAACAAGCGCTTATCAGACGCTTCGCAGCAGGAGTGCTGGCGCGAGCTGCCCAGAATGCGTCTCAGTTCTCAGCCCCACAAGAGGCTGAAAGCATCCAGGTGAAAGGGACTAATCAACAGTCAGCCTGAGGGACAACACATGTTCAGTTAAAGAGCTGTGCTTCAGACAGCACGTCCACTTCGTCCCAGACAAACAAACAGACTACGTTCCAACCAAAACCTTCCCAACTCTCTACAACGCGGCCAACTGGGAAACGTCTTGGAGAAAGAAAACCTTTCGAGCTTTCAGAAACTGCTGACAGACAGGTGACGTACCACCTTAAGACATCCTGTCTTTGGGATAAACAGCGTTCTGAGTAATCTGCCAGGCTGGATGAGCCGGACGGCCTGTTTTTACGGCTCCCGTCACCCTGGCGTCTGCTCTGTCGGAGGCTCGGAGTTTGGCCTGATGATGCCTTAAAGGCCGGGGTGTGGTGCTGAGTTGGAAAATGCAGTCAGCCTTTGGTCCTGCCTCTGGAGCCATGCTGCCAAGGCCAGGAGGTCAGGAGTGTTTTAAGGTCCAGGGAAAGAGAGACTTGCTCCCTTACTCTTCTGCCAGTCGGTTTCGGTTCAAACTAACGCTATGCCAACACACCCACAAACTACACAAACAGGGCAGTCGGGTCTCTTTATTCGTGATGCAATCTGTGTGCCATGCAGTCTTACGATGGAGAAGAGTCGAAAAAAAAAATCCTCTCAACATTTCAGCAGTGGTGTGGCATGCGTGTTTCACCAATGTTACTAAACCCAAATAAAACCCTTTACTTGATTTAAAGAAAAAAAAAAAAAACACTTTATTGATTTATTCAACTCATCTGTATTGAGATTGCAATTTTTGAAAATGCAATTTTTGTCTCCACTGAATTCTGATATAACAAGATGGTCACCCTAAAATTCACCACTTGCATAGTTTGAATGACAGCATAGCTATAAAAGAAGCTCCATAGATTTTCTTATTATAAAGGTTCCTGAAAAATCTTAGAAATTTCAACAGTGTGTGTTTTATATGTTTTTAAAAAAATATGAGCACTCATTACATTCCATCCTCCTGCTGCAGCATCCACCTTTATGGCCCTACTCTGTACTAGGGGTGTTGAAATTAATTGTGTAATCGATGATGCAGACATGGACTATTCTGCATTGATGCAGCGCAGAACATAATCAATTATATCAAAATGACGTTGCTTGGTGATTTTATGGCGGCATAAATTATATACCGCAATATATACCATCTATGGTTTAATTTACATCTCAATATGAATTTTATTCCATATCGCACAGCCCTAGATAAATGCTCCTGCCCTAATGCACACAGAAGAACAAGCAGCTAAATGGCACACTGTGTTATAACCTCTATAGACATGGAAAGTATGCAGAACACAGACTTCTGAACACCTAATCAGTGTAATTTATGGCACAACACAAACACAACCTGAGACCGTGGACTGCTGGTCTTTCACAAAAGTAGCAGTTGCAGTGATGGGGAATTTCAGGTGTGTTATGAGAGACAGAAGAAACTTTACACTTATTTTACTCAAATATTTCCTCTCAGCCACAAATTATAACAGGGCGGGGAGACCAATCAATCAAATTAAAATGACCGCTCAATGGCAAGCTAAACTGTGAACTTGTAAAAACTCATTTCACACACCACAAAAAAAGATCTGTGAAACATCTTAACCTCGCCCACACAGTTGTTTTAGGTGTGTGGAGTTCATGTGATCACGGCACAGCAATTAATCTTGGTGAAAAGAACTCATCCATCTGAGAATGCTCATTATGACAACTCACAGATGCAGCATAACACAAAGCCATTCAATCGTGTCCACACATTATTTAGTGAGTGCCATCAAATGTACTGAAAGTGATACACAGCACCTCTGCGTTTTACCCACCACTCTTGGTGAGCAGTGGGCAGCCACGAAAAGCACTCGGGAAGCAGTGGGGGCGGTACCTTGCTCAAGGCCACCTTGATGGGTGCGCTTCCTTAACTACTAGGCCACCAGTGGCCCAAAGAGTGTAGTACCTACCTGTAAAATGTTTGTATGGGTTACGTTTTTGCCTTCCACCTTTTAACAGATGAGAGACTCTGGCAGCCCATCTATAGAAGATATGTTCCTTTTGCGGCCAAGTGTGGTTAATTAAAACTTGTTTTGGCCACGTTGCTGGCAATGATCAGATCAGGATTCACAGTTTAAAAATAGCAATGTGGAAGAGGTGCATGACGTTTAAATAATGAGTAATAATTTTTTTCTCTCCCCGGCATTAATGAAATATCTACATGACTGAAATGCAGCTTAACTGCAACCGTCACACAAAAACAAAGATAACACACATTAATACTTACTTGTCTATAGAAACATAATATGCATAATTATAGGTGAGCCTTTTGCAATTATTAGACAATCAACTGCCTTTTTTCGGCTGACCACTGAAGGGACCATTTTTAACTATTTCATAACTGTTTTTGGCAACACGACGGTTGACTGGTACTTGTTTAACAATATATTTTCTTTGTGGTTCTGCTTCGCAATTTCATTGCATTTGTCGAGAATCATGCGTAGCATAGCAACAGAGCCCAATTTTGCAAGCTTAAGGGTGCACCACAAAATAAATTGCCATTATTCATAAGGCCTATGTGTGATTATCTATGTTTAGGCCTGTTCAGAAAGACAGACAGAAAAAGAGACAATTCATTCATTTATCACAATTATTTGCGTGACAATAAAATCACCAACCAAAATTTCCTGAACACGACAGCAGTTATGGCACAAATGATTAAAAAGAATTGAAAGAATACTTTGTACAATAGTGGTGGCCAAACTTTTACAGAAATGGCCGGTCAGTGCAACTCTTATTATAATAAAAGGACTAAATCTATTAGAGCTATATTCTCAGCAAATCAGTCCTTTTAATCCACTACATGGTTAAAACCATGCCATGAAATGTCGTGCTGTGTGCAGAGGATGTGTCCTGAACAGAAGTGCATTTGTGGAAAACTCCTAGGGGGCAGTGCGGAGACGGTGAGGAAACAGAGCGGGAGGAACATGGGGGCCGCGGCGTTTGTTTTCACAGCTGGAGCCCCTGAGCTTTTCCTACCTGTCCTGACTGACAGTGGCGCCTCCTGGGCCTTCGCAACCTCCAACGAAAACCTCAGGACGAAACACTGTTTACGCTCGGAATTACTGAATATCCTTCAAAGGAAACCCAGGTAAACGATGACAAACAATGAGAACCATGAACAATGAGAACCCCCACCCCCCAAAACAGAGAGAAGTGCATGTGTTTCAAACACCAGACATTCTTTGGAACACTTTCTCCAGAAACATACCATTCCTTATCTGATATAAATTTCCTGTCATCAAACTGTCCAGGCCCACACAGGCTGATGACTCACCCCCATAATCTTGCTCCTCTGTTCCACGTCCTCCCACATGGAATGGACGATGTAGCGGCACATGTACTTTCCCTCTCGTCCTTCCTGACGCATTCGCACCAAACACATCCTGCAGGGAACCATGGGAAAACAGGTACACTTGGTTCAAATTCAGTTCTCTGTGCCAGCAATCACCTCACATTTACATTAACACTATTTATCAGGCGCCCTCATGCAGAGCGCCTTACAATTAGAAGTTATAGGGACAGTCCCCCTGGAGACACTGTCTTGCTCAGGGAAATAATCGTATTAAGTGGGGTTTAAACATGTGACGTTGTGGTCTTCTGGTTCATAGGCAAGTGTGTTACCTACTAGGCTACTACACCCTCATAGACCATAGACTGATAGAAAAAAAAAAAAGTGCTGAGGGACCGTACAGATGTCAAAGTTTTTCACAATCAGTTCAGAATTTTAAGGTGTTCAGCCTAATAAGACCGACATACAAAAGACACGTCTGTTGCCACACCACCCAGTAAATAATGTAGGTCCAGTGAGGACAATAAAGATTTAGAGGTCAATCACTGTATGAAGCCAACAGTGATTGTCTTACAGTAAGTGCCTTAAGCTCTATTGGGTTAGGCTATAAGTGACTTGTTTTTTTGTAATCCCTCAAAAGGCACACACAACAGCAGAGTGAGTTTGATTGAATCCAGGCTGTGACTTTCCAGCCTATGTCATACAACAGCCCTAAATAAACAGAGTTACTCATAGGAAACTGGCTTTGACTGGAAGTCAGCGGAGAACTGGGGCCATTTGAAGAAGACGTCCATGGCAGCGCAATTCATCACTCGCGCTCTCTCGTGAGCTCACACATTCCCCCAATGCCTCTAAAACAGGCAGCTCCTTCATACCACATGGAACTCCTGTTACCTGTGCTTTAACATAAATTACCATACGTTAAAAGGCCTAATGATGGGCATTAAAAGCGGGGATAGTGGCAAAATATACATATATAATAATTATATATATATATATATATATATATATATATATATATATATATATATATATATATATATATATATATATATATATATATATATATATATATATATAAATAAATAAAAAAAACCACACGTTTCCCATTTCTGACCCGCTGGCTTTCTTCTCGCAGCCATTAAAACGCTCCTTCATTTACAGAACAGCTGCGCTGCGAGGCTTCTGTCTGGGTTACTGGGAAACCTGAGATACAGAAAATCATGCACAGCAGTGCACAACTTCACCTTCCAGGCAAAATATACTCATAACAACACATAAAGGCGCTCCTGAGGCAGAAACAACTTACCAGACATGGAGCTGAGCCACCAAGAACCAGGAGTTGAGCGTGTCAGGGAGAGAACACTCTGGAGAAATAGATGCAAAGAAAAGGGCAAAAAGAAAGAAAAAAAAAAACACAAGAGTGAGAAAGGAAAATGCGAAAAGCCAGCCAAGCCTATGCAAACTTGGGCCCGTTTCGCATTTACACCTGTTCACCCCACCCCCCACTAAAAGAAAACAACATAACCAGGCTGTAAAGTGTAACATAAATCTTTCAGGATGGCGATGAAAAGGTCCCTTTAGGCAAATTTAAGTATTTAGGCTGAAGTGAGCTACGTTTGAGAGTTTGGGTCTTTTTCCACAAACACAAAGCGTCCAAATGAGGATGACATAAGACTCATAAGTCCTTCCTTGCATATTAGTGTTAAGGTCCGACAATGAATTGTGTTCATTTGTCAGAAATGAAACACCTTAACAGTTTGACACACCAATATGACACCATATGAAAACACTCAAGAATGCGTATTCTTCATGATATATCAACACTTTTTAACACAAATCATCACTAACAAGCATCTTTTTACAATAGGCAGTGGGAAGGACACATGTTGTCCTTAAAATTGATGTGAAACAATTGTTTGAGCGGCTTCAGACGCTAGGGTCAAAAATGCAGAATGGGGAGCACAGACTGGCCCAAGATGTCTCATGCAACGGAATAGCTACAGTAGGGCTTGGATATTATATTTTTTAATTAAGTTTCTTTATGATAATTGTTAGAGGTTCAGTGGAGCATCATGACATATGGAAAAATATTAAATGCATTTCACCTCAGACTACAGGTTTTGCAAGTTTTTACAGGTTGGTGTATCTGGGCTGGGGAGACGCTGGATTACAGAAGTGACGCACACAGAACCGCATGAAGTGGTTCACTGTGTAAAGCCAGCAACTAGTAAAATGGGTGAAAACAGAGGCGAGGAGGCCAGTGATAGTCATGGTTTTACATGTTAATAAACTGTTTATTGGTCTGGTGTCTTTGGTATCAGTCAGGCAAAAAAAAAAGAGCAGTTAAGGAAACGGACCCCTTAATCAGAAGGTCGCCGGTTAGAATCCCAAACCACCAACGTGCGGCTGAGGTGCCACTGAGCAAAACACTGTCCCCACACACTGCTCCCCGGGCGCCTGTCATGGCCGCCCACAGCTCACTCAGGGTGATGGTTGAAAGCAGAGGACACATTTTGTTGTGTCATTGTGTCCTGTGCTGCAGTGTTTCACAATGACAATCACTTCACTTTCACTTGTGCATAATGCTACGTAACCTCAGGCAAATCAGGCTGCCCATGTTAATCCAATAAAAAAAAAAAAAAAAAAAAAAGAACTTCAACTACTGGAAAATGGTGTCCTGGTCTGATGAATCATTTGTTCTGTTACACATGATGTACATGGCTGGATTCATATTCAAGGTTTGTCTACTTCAATGTACGAACACAAAATGAGGATTATTATCAATGATTAAGGTTCTATTCATTTGGCATGAATGTAGAGTACTTACTTTCAAAGAACTCATCATAATTGATTCTCTCTACACAGCACGTGTACATACGCAAGGCAGCAATCTTAATTTTCTGAAATAGAAAAAGCAGCAGACGTAAAAAGCACAGCAATCATTCTCAAGTCTCAGGTGCTTCTTAATGTAATGTACTGTACACAGTCTTAGTAACACATCAGGAACCGGGAACAAGCAATAAGACAATGAATGGAGATGGTGATGCCAAACGCATGTTAAGAGAATGGATTATCTCCATGTGGGCGTCTTAAAGGACTCCCCTGGAAACCTGACACATTGGTAGCAGGGATCTAACACTTAAGAGCATCAAAGCACAGCATGACCTACCCACAGCAGAACTCCTTACAACAGTTATTTGTGCTGTGTATACTTTGTATATATGTTATATATGTGTAATTCTCTTAATTCTAACATGCACTACAAACTAAACTCTAATCTATAAAATGTTGCCCAATACAGACCAGGACACATGCAAGCATTAGTTAACATTCCAAGTGAAGGAGAATTTACCCATTTGTTGTATTTGAGTGGCCCTGTAAAACCCATGGCCTCGATGAGTTTGGTGAAAGCTCCCACCTCTTCTTCTGTGGCCTGAGGAGTCTCTTTGACATGGTTAAGCTGCAGGACATGGAAATAAAACCAGCAGGGTGCAGCTATGAAGGCAACAGAGGGGTGCTTTGAAGCCCAGGACTTCCACAGGCACGACTAAATACGTTATGTGCTCTGGCACAAGACTGACCGACCGAAAGCGCTGCTAAAATTGTATAGGTTGACTTATTTATAGATGCAAACACGCTATCAACAAGAATTTTCCTAGAGGCATAACAGGCATCAATCCTATCCATGTCAGTATAGAAACATTAGTGACGTGCACATGGCCATTAATTAACGTTTATATCTGTATTAACAATACCAACCAGGCAAACACTGCAAACAATAAAGAAATACGGACGTACCGGTCTGGTGCTGTGGATGCTCCTGTGTTGCGTCTGACAGGAGGCAGCGGTCACCCGGAGAGCAACCATAGCTTGTGAAAGGCAAACATTTTGCTCTAATACCTGCAAAAAAAAAAAAAAGAATTATGTTGAAATACATTTCAACTGCCCGTTTCTGTACAGAATAGTGAATTGAGCGTGTCGCACGCTGGTGACTGATGGCAAAGTAAAAAATAAATAAAAAATCTCGATGTCATCATACATACTTAACTAATTACTATTATAATAATTGTATTTCACTCCCAGCTTTTACTCAATTTTATTATAGAACGTGTATATAAAGAATACTTAGCAATAAGCGTTTTGCACCATGATACTAGTCACCTTCATGGAATATCTTCTCGGCGCCAGTTTATTAGAATGGCTAATGTTATTAGCTGTGGAGCTGCTCGCATCAATTCTAATAAAGCAACATTACCTTCCCGACGGGGCTTCTGGAGGCTGACGCGCTTAAAACGTTCCGGGCGGCGGAGTGCAGCAGTCTCCGGTACATGACTCCCCTTCGCGGTCACAATGCGCGAATATTGCGGCTCCGCAGCGGGAATCGCCTGGTCGTCTACGAGTTGTCACGTTCCGTAACGCGGCCGCGGTCCCACCTCCTCGCCAGCAATGTCACGGCAGCCCGTCCCGCCGCGAACGCTGTCCGGGTCGAAACAGTGCGCGTCTAAACGTTCCGCCCTAGAAACACAAGCCCGAGCATTTATTTTAAACGCACCAGTTGCTCGAACGATTTCAGACAGCAGCCTTATTCTTAAATTATTGAAGGAAATATTAATTCCAAAATCACTTTCCAAAGTTTATTTTGCTTATTTAATTTAAGCAGGCCTAATGGCTTCTATTGGACAGAACGACTTTGCTGGTCCTTTGCTGCAGGTGGTGTTAAGTGCAATTATATGTATGTGTTAAATAATATATTGTTTTTAATCATGTTTCCCAGAACTGTCCACGCTGAGATAACTACCCCCTTGATGTAGTTAGAATTTCAAGTGATACAAAGCGTCTTGCCTCTGCTTTTAACCCATCACCTTTAATGAGCACGGGGGCGGTCCCTTGCTCAGTGGCACCTTGGCATTTCAGGATTTGAACCAGCAACCCTGCGGTTATGATTCCACTTCCTTAACCACTGGGCCACCGCTGCCCGACTAACAACAGGTAACTAGAATATTGTGTTTGCAGTGTATGATGCAGTTAATCACATCATTCACGTACGTGTCGCACAAGGTTTGAAAAGTGAGGTCTCAAAAAAGGACTGTGCAGTTTACAACAAATTTTCAGCACGGTCGCTGCCAACATAAGACGTCAATTAAGAACACTGCATTGCTTTTAATGACAAGTGCCTGGCCTGGGACTCAACATAAGATTAATGGTGAGTAAGTACCTGATTTCACAGCTCCCAAGCCATTGAGTAAGCAATGCCACGCATCATTGCGTTCACAAATTGTTCATAGGCATCCAGGCATTGGGCAGCTTCCTGCCTGGCCACATCCAAAAATCACAAAATATGTAATGCGCTTCTGCATGAAAGATTGAGAAAAATAATACCTAATCCCCTTCACTATCCACACGTAAAAGTACCAGAAACACACAGGGCTTTGAAGTAGGGATGTTTTCACAGCGGGAGTGGATGAGGTAATGTTTTAGTTGTCTGCATGTTGTGAGCTGAGACCTGTTTATGGTTGGTGAGAATTTTCCTTTGCACTGTGGATTTTCACTCAATGCCACATGTCCCTGGGTTCCAGTGTTGGATTCAGGAAGGAGCATGTCACACTTATGGCTGGTGAAATATTTGTGTGGCTGTCACTGCCATTTGTTCATACTCTCTGGAGACATTTTGCTCTTAGTTAGAAATGAAACTAAATGTCCAGATGTTGTTAATCTCTGTATGATCGACTAGTACACATCATGCACCACATGGTCTTGAAAGAAGAATAACAATACAGTTTTTAGCGATGAGCCACAAGGTGCCAATGGATTGAATTGGTAAAATTCTTCTTTAAATAAACACACTGTAAGACTAACAAGCAAAGTAGTGATGAGGTGGTGAAACATGACACTCAATACCTCACAAATATTGTCACATCCCAGCCCTTGTGGGACTTGGCCACTAGGGGCTACCACTGAGCGCAGGTCTTTCGAACTACTTACAATTACAACCATTCAGGGTTAAGCGTCTTGCTCAGGGACACAATGTCCCTGGTTCATAGGCGAGCGTGTTACAAACTAGGCTACTACCACAGTAATTAGTGGCGTCACAGTGTGATATCCCATTAAGTTGCTATATTGCCTGTTCCTTATTAACTCTCCTCCACTTTATACCTGGTGCTGGTCACCTTGATCTCTAATCGTGTGTAGCCTACGTAAGAGTATTTTTATTGGCATGTAGTCTTGACCCTAAATATTTTGGTAAATTCTTCAGTTACATTCAAGAAAATACTTTGTAACTATGCATGAATATCCCCAAACATCACCACATAATGAATAAATTGGGTTATTCAGTGTTTGAAAAAAAAAATTCAGTGCTTGAGCCAGTTGTCAGTATTTCATTCATGGGCAGTAGTATGTCAGAAAAACGGACATTTCCGCAATCTTCCCTGCAAAAACGTCTCTTTCGGTAGAATACCAGGCGTTTTGCCTTGTGTGTGGATTCATAAAGAGTGATTGATGACGATGGGAGAGGAAGCGTCGGATTCCTGTTCAGTTCCTGGTCCTGTGAGAAACCTTGGGAAAGAAAGCAGCCATAAATAAATGCTGTCAGAGTGCTGTAGCCAGCCTGCCCAGGAATTCTGAAGCCTGGGTGTGGGGAGTCCACTCGTTCATCTTGCGCGGTCTGACGACACGGCTTTGGACGCGGGGCAACAAAAACAGCACGCCTCCACGTATACAAACAAACACGCACAATGGAATCACATAGGCATGCTGGACATTTAACACGGCAGCCAGACCCGTGCAAAGAATGTGTTCAAAATACACAAATGTCCTGCAGATGTATTTGAAATAGAAGGGTTCTGTCGAGTTTTGGAATGTGTAAATGTGGTTCTACTCAGTGCATCCCTCAGTTATTCAGATATGCTGCATCACCTCACACCTCATTGCTGTGTTTTGTTCTACGTTCTCTGCCAGTGGTCGGCATTCAAAGAAGTTAGGCCCATTTGTCATTGTAACGTGCAATGACGACTGTGTGCACACAAACACTTTTTTTATCCACACCGACATGGGAGGGATGGAGTAGGCCGGCACATATCTTTGCATTTCACCCAAGTGATACACATGTTCATGAAACAATAAACCCAGCTCTAATTAGTGGTCTCGTCTGAGCCACTCGAGGTTAGACAAATAAACCCACACTGGGAAGTGGTATTGCCAAGAGAGAAGGGTGGGGGTGGGCTCGCTGGCAGAGACACTGATAGACACACAGAGGGGAAACTGTCACATGGGCTTATTTTTTTACACCATGGTCGCAAATACGATTTTGCTGTTTTGTTTGCAAAAGTCTACACTGTATAACCAGATCACTTCATATTAACAGGAGTGAAGTTGGTACTATGGCTAAAATGTTTAATTGATACACAGTATCTTAATAACTCTTAGTAACTAATGCATAATGTGCATTATGTGGTATCATATTTGTGAAATGCTTAAAGTCTAGCAGGCAGCAGGGTCAATGCTTTTCTAAGCATTAAATAAATGTATTCCATTTATGTATCATATTAGTGACATCTATAGCGCTTAATGACCTCCAAGCATGTGACGAAAGTGTATTAATCAGCAGTGCAGATAAAACGAACCAGATTGTATAAATACACAGCTCAGTTTTATGTGTCTGGTTTTCACCAGAAGTCTGTGAAAACCGAGAAACTCCTCGCAGAAACATATGGCTCCAACATTGCAAGAGGTACAAGCAAGGCATCTTGTATTCCTGAATGTAACCATGTATTAGAGCTGAAAGGATTTACTCTCACTCTTAAAACTGTACTTTTACCCCAAACCGAAGCTATCAGATTTTAAGTTTACATAACTAGCACTCACCAAGTACTGTGCACAGTGTTGGTGCACTGAGGTCCTTAGCATGCCAGTTGAAATGTGGTCTTTATTCCATCTTTTATTGACCTCTACGTCGATACGTGACCTCGCATAAGCATTTCCTTTGCACTGCTCCTGTAAGTGGTGTGAATCAGATTAAATGTTATTTTTCCAATAGCAGCACAGCAAGGATGACCTTGGCGAGTTGCGCAAGAAAGAACACAATATGTCATGAAAACAAAGTTAAGCATTGGACGTGGCCTTGCCATCAACATCTTGGCGCCATTTCTCTGCATTACACGTTCCTGAACGAGCCACTTGAAACTCAGAAGTCCTTGGACCTGATATGTGTCTGAATTGGCAATTTTGAGGGTTCTGACGTCTTCAGTTTTCATTTGTTCTGCAGGTCACCCGGCCCATTAGAAGAGAATGTGCTGTGGGTTTTCTGATTATTTATCTAATTGATGGGACAAGGTGTTAAAATTGAGCCCCATGCGGTGAAGGGAATCTGGACCCTGAATTGTTTTAAACATGCCTCTAGTCTTTATGTCTTTATACCTTCATTTGAAGGAACCAGACGAAACACTAAATGCATCTCTGCCCATGGATACTGACTTAATCAGACTTCTAAATGGAAGGGTGACATGCTTACTGGCCACCTCTAGAGTTTTTTGTGATGTCAGGTTTTAATTTAGAAGGCAATATTGTTTACAATGTCCTCCCACATGGATACACAAGCTTAAGGCCACTGTAACTCACATTGTAACTCACTGTAACACCTTACACACCCTGACACATCTAAATGTGCAGGTATACAATCATTCTCATGTTGTTTCTCACTTGCACATGTGTAGCTCTTGGGCCTTTACACACACACACACACACACACACACACACACACATGCACACACACATACAGTCACTAATGACTCAAGTGCCTATGCACACAAACACATTCTATTCTGTGCACACTGGGAAAACTGTATGATCTCATACAAACACACACGTGCACATGCATACTCATGCGCACATGCATCCTGAAACGCGTAAACTCACTCTGACCAGCATCTCTCTCACTCTTTCATTTCTACACACACACACGCACACACACACAGAGGCTGGCTACATTTGTTCAGTGTTTCCTGGCTTGGAGCAGGTCACGCTTAGGTGGGGAAACTGTGACATGTCATAGACGCCCTTCATAATAAAGCCCATGAGGGGTGCAGCCAACAGAAATACTACTATCGTGTCCACATGGGCCACTGCCTGGCCTGGGGGGGTCATCTGGTCATACAGTCCCCCAAGGAGTGCTGGCTCTGTGGCATGACCAGCATAGCGTCACACACAAAAACAAAGTTTTAGAGAGTGAGAGAGAGAAAGCAAACACGGCGAAACCCACACACAATACATAAAGAGGAAAAGCAACACGCATACACCATTGCAGTCAATTATTTTGTATGCTGCGCAATGTCCTCCTTAGCAGGTACAAACCTCTCATAAAGTGCATAGTTACAGCTGACTTGATGGATGATGGACATCTAACCAGGCCCAAGTGATGAATGATCGTGTGTGCAAGCGTGGGTCATTTCTCTCCCACTATCCACTATTCGTTACCCACCCTCTCCACACAACACCAGATCCAACAGACTGCTATGATGCAATCTAGGATCATGCAAGCCTCACTTTATTCCTTCTAAATCAAGGCAAAACTGAATTCCTTTCAGACAAGCGGCCCCGATTTCAACTGCCTCCCATGACTTCAACATCTTGCAGCCATGCCATGTAATGCAACGCTATTCTTTGGAGAATCAATTAAGAGTGCAGCGTTGAAAGGCGAGATGCTGAAAAACATTTGCTGGAGCGCTGCCGGGGGCCAGGGCTTGGACGGGAGGTCGAGAGGGTCAGGTGCTGGGGGTGGGTAGGCTGGCCCAGTGCTGGGTTCGTACAGTGGCAAAGGCCGGAATGTTTTGGTTGGCAGCGGGCGCGGGCCCTGTGCACAACACGCGGCGGTGACTTCATATCTTTAAAGTCCCCCCATAATGTATAATCGCTCCCTGAATGCTAAGCACCAATTTAAAGGTTTCGGGCCCAAGGCCCTGGAGTCCGTGCTCAGCACAAAGTCCATTGCCGTAATTGCCGTTTTTCTTTTAATATGACATTAGCACACCATAGACAGCGGAGAGCAGACAATGCACAATGCATTTATGATGCCTTTAGCTTGTTTCGTTTATAATACCAAGCTACACCTTTATTTAGCATCATCCTCTCTATCGGACGAACGAAAGAATCATACAATGACCTATCGGTGGTTCATCCTGCTGCGTTTGTGTCATGCCTCGCCAGAAACAGCAAGGGGTGCTATTGCCCTAGTTCCATCTAGATGAAGCCGGGATGCCATGCGCACGCATTGACTGCGTCTTGTCATAGCAAGTGTGACACGCTGTCATGCTGACAAACTCAAAAATCTGTCTTCGTGTGGTGCAAAAAAAAAAAAAAACGCAGCCATTTTCCGCACATGTGTTTACGGTTTGTTGACACTCAGCATAACTGGACAATGTTATGCTCTTACAGGCATTGTAGGGGGGCTCCTCTATTCAGTGGCTCCTTGTTTAGCGGTAGCTTTTATTGCGGCAGCCTGGTTTTTATTGAGCGTCCCATTTGACTCTTAACAGACACAGCTACGGCTCCCAATGCTGCTTCGAGACAATGCCGCTGCTGAGAGTACAATCGGTGGACCCTGTTGCCGGGCCAGTACCTGTTATGCCCCCATAACCCCTCTAGCACAAGGCAACCCACCCAATGGTTTTTAAAAAGTGCACCACAACCAGTAAAAGAAATAACAAGCAAGCCATTTCCCTGAGAAAGCGAGTTTAGACAATAATCACACATCTGCAGAACTGTAAAGGGGAACCCGGTGAGTGATGTCAGCGCACAAAAGGCCGCTTGTAAAACTGGGCCGTCGCTGCCGGGAGTGACAGTGGAAGAGCAGCTTCCTGCGTGTCCCGGCCCTCCACGGCTCAGCACCATCGGGAGAGGAACGGCGTGAGAAAGCGAGCGTGGCATCGAGCCTGAACGAAGGAAACCGTTAAACGAGCGAAAGGCTGTAAACGTGGGCCTGCGCTGTTTTTCCTCGGTTTGCCTTGTCGCGCCGCAAGAAAGCATTTAACTGGAGAGACTCTGGGAGGGGGGAAAGTGGCAGATTACCGGCGGAGGAGGGCTTCTTTGCATGTGAGGTCACCATTATCTCTGAGAAAACTGCAGTCAGGCGGGAGTGAGAGGAATGGGAAGATGCTCTCTCTCTCTCTCTCTCTCCTAACAAAAACAGCGCAGACAGGATTCAAGCTGGAACACCTGCTCGACATTTTTCCGATTGTTCCTCTAAAACAGGAATCCAAATGAATGTCACGTCACTTAAGCATTCGATTTGTCTGAGTTAATGCTTCAATTTTTTTTTTTTTTTTTACTTTTTTTTCTGTTGAACTTTGCTTTAATGATGCACATGTGGCCAGTGTTTATGGAGTAAAAAGAGCCTCTTTCTCGAAGAGGAAGGGTAAAAATTAAGTTACACAACAGCTCTGTTGCCCTGGCAATATATGTGTTTTCTTTCTTTTTCTTTTTTTCTTTGGACATGTCACTGACACCGCAGTCACCATCGCTTCACATTTCCTCATCAATATGGCCACACTCGCCCGGCATCCAGGGGTTCGAAGCAGTAGGTGGCAGAAATAACGTGTTATGTAGTGAAAAAGGAAAGCAAGAAAAAAAGGTCACTTAAATAATTGTGCCGACTCTGTCAGGATTTATTGGTCCACAGCAGACATTTGCACCCTCAGCTGGGTCATAAAAAATGGGCTGATAAGTTAAAACGAGTATTGGGACAATGACATCATGAAAGGGCAAAATGGTGTTTTTCTTTCTTTTTTCGCTCGCTATTTTCTAAAGTAAAAGAGCACCTTTAACGCAGGCTTATTTTCTGAGCAGGAGGAAGCAGAGCATTAATCTGGTGGGTGACAGCACAGGACCTTGTCTGTTTGCCTATGAGAAGTGACAGGAGGGTGAGGAAGTCAAATGGTGGGAGGGGTGCAACCAGCAGGGCCCTTCATAGCTCTAAACTGCAGCGCGGTGCAAAGGAACCGGTGGCTAATTCCCTCCTACCACACCCCCTCTCAGGGAAAATCTGCCACAGAGCTAGTAAAGAAGCCTGTTTATTGATTTTGGATGCATATACGCTCACTCACGCCTTCTAGCTTTTGCACTCAGGCCTCTAATAATCCCTGTATGCAGCGTACTAGAATGCAGACATGTTTATTGGGATTTGTGGCCATTTAAAAGGAGGAAAAAAAACTGCTCCCTCCCTGTTTGTGTAAATCAAAAATATAAAGATTCCTGTGCGCCGTGCCGGGTAAAGTAAGTCCACAGGCATCATGCATGCATAATGTAACACCTTTACCAAGCATCGTAGGACTTGTTATTACCATTTACGACTGGTGACTTCATTATCAGTCATGAGGGCTCTATGGTGCTTTTTCCATTGTTGCAAAGGAATTTCAAGAGGTAGAGCTGTTATCTAAAACTAACGTTTACTACAATATCTGGACGGACTGCATTATACTGAATTTTACAACATATGGATAGATGGGTTTAGATTTAATTTATTTTTGTATTCAGACAGAAAAAATATAAATGTGCTAATTCTGGTAAGTCATGATAATGATAACAATAACAACTTATTAAAGTATGATTTGTAGTACTTAATGGATCATATCTGAGCATACAAACTCAAATGCAAATTATGTGTGCTAGCATTGATATATTAAATAAAACAGCTAAACGATAACTATATAGCTTATGTCACCATTTAACAATATGTTCACAAAAACTAAAAGGGTCTGTATGAGAGACTGTGATTCTGTAATCTTTCTGTAACATTTGGTGTTAGCTGCGGCGACAGTCGCATCTGACATTTTTCATTTTTGGCAGCATCTGTCTGGCAAAAAAACATATAAATGGTTTTAAAAAGTAAGGAGTCGAGTGTTGCCCAATGTAAGAGTAGTAAGAAACAGTAGAGTTTCTAATTCACAAATGTACACAAGTAAAAGTAGCACTTATGGAGTTGTAAATCTGCACTTAGAAAAAAAAAAAGAAAGTTACTTAAGTAAATGAAACGGAGTAAATGTTACTCGTCCCTACCCACCTCTGTGTACAAGTCATTTTCATGACTGGTGGGCACTCCAAACAAATGACTGGGGAGTCTGGCCACACCCTATTGGGCTGGCTTTTACACCCAAATATACGTTTGCCCTTTGTTTCTCACTTCATTACCAGAATAGTTTCCACAAGTGTTTGCAAGTTTATGTGCCTGTATTGTCCTTGCTCTTGTCTTTTGTCCACCATAGTCTGCTTTGATTGGTGTCAATAGTTAGTAAAGCGTCTCTTAGTTAGTACGTGCTAATTATGCATGTGCATCAAGAATAAGTCATGTTGCCACCATCCCCACCCTTTGTTTCTCACTACATTTGGAAAATTGTATTTGTGTAAGTAGCCGTAATTCTTGAGGATTACGTAAAATGTGCATTTTGCTGAGAGAGACCTTCCACCAAGTGGGAAATCTGGTGGCCTTCCGTGCAATAACTGAGATTTTACATTTGTTTCACATTCGCTGGCTTGACCTATGGAGCCTTTATGTGGTGCTACATTAGACATATGAGTATGAGCATCGCTGGAGGGTAGGAGAGAAGAAAGCTATGGTTGGCATAGACTAGCTTTTCTTTTAGCCTAGCATGGATCCCAACACTCTTACCATGCTTCCGGCACACACCTTTTTGCCTTTTTACTCTCAGACTGGATGTGGAATGAATGCATAGAATGCCAGAGCAGCACATTTTCTGTCTGTGCCCACTGGCAATTTTCCATAGCCGGAAGCTTTTTGCAGTTGTAGCCGTGTTTATATCTAGTTTTTTTTTTAACTAAAAAGTTAACTAGAAAATGCAGATATTGGTAAAATATTCTGAAAGGTTGTAGTGTAAGTTTGTAATGGGGGTTGGTCGAATAAGCATTCAGGAATTCCTGGAGGAAATTATTTATCAGTTTGATGATCCGAGAAGACATACCAGCATGTGAATAGGAGACTGAAAAAAGATTAATAGCATGCGTGCGTGCAATACATAAATGCATTGAAATATATACATTTCTGCCTTAATTGTGCACGAATTTCAGAATTTAAAAGCCACATTACACACAGGGCATCAGTGGGGCGGAGCTGACTCGGTACTGCAGATTTTCATAATCATCTTCATAGCTGCAAGTGTGGAGACGCTGACGTGAAGCGGTCAGGATCAAGAGACGGGCCTGCCGTGGCCCTTTTCTCAACCCCGCTGTGTCCAGGAAGGGCTTTTCGAACTGACTGATTTCAACGCCGTGTTTGTTTATAAAATTTGATCTAAGCTCCTAATTGGCCTAAACCTGATTAAGCAACAGCGACAGCTGGAACGGTTTCGGCTCGCTCTTATGAGAAAAGCAGGGGGGTGGGAGAGAAGGCCAGGGAAGAAAAAAAATGAAAAGTGATCAGCTATGAAGAGAGATGTTTTTAATTCCTGGGCTGATGAGTTCCCCTGCCAGCAGAGCGGCGCAGTGCTTCAGGAACTGGACGTGTCTCGCTGCCATTTAGTTGACCTGGGACCCTGTCCACGACACCAAGCCCACGCTCAGAAACTGCGCCGTTATCCTTTTCAAATCTGTTGGGCCCGCTCCTTTATGATATTATTGCGAAGTTATTATTTGACTGAAAACAAATGTTCCTTGTGTGCCTTTTTTTTTTTTTGCCGTATCAGTTTTATATGTATATGCGTGTATCAGATTTTACACGGAGTGGTTGAATGGGAGCCTTTATTGACTACGATGGGGGGCAGCTGCTGAAAGAAGTACTTACTGAAAGCACCCATGTGGCATATGGCACATATTAACCAAAGCATATCGTTGAACATTATTGCCAGTTATCATAAACAGAATCATTATAAACTGCGCAAGATGGCCCTCACCCACCCACCTTACACCAGACGTGAACTAAACATTATTTACAGCCAGCTGAAAGAGTTTGGATGAGTTTCCAAAAAATGTAGCTTTATTTTTTTAGATTTGAGGGGGATACAGATTCTTAAACGGCAATAAGTCATTCGCCATAGGTGCATTTATCTTTAAGGAATGTCTCCGCTCTAACACTTTTATACACGGGGCATAAAAGCCCTGAAGCTGGGAAATGTAATGCTCCAACAAGGAGTTCCTCTAGCATCTAATCTTATCATCGAAGCTCCTCCAAATCATTTTAATGCAGCTCCCACAGATGGGGAGTCATGCTGGATGTGCTCTCTGGAACTCCGGGAGATGCGGCCCCATTCCCACGTGATGATAAGGGGGCTACTGTGATCAGCCATCCAACTGGCCATTAGAGCCCGTAATTAATGAAGGTGCGGTGGTGAAAGTGCGGTGAGTGGCCAGACCCACTTCTTTTTTTTTTTTTTTTACTCCACGCTACTCCACACTTCCACTAGTCAGCACTTGAGAGCTGGACGTCCCTTTTCACAACTTAGCGGTTGCCCGGCGCCATGTGAAAGGAGTCCTTTCTTTTACCCTTCCTTCGCCATAGCTGCCACTTTCACTAAGCGCCTCTGATCGTGAGGGTTCCTGCAGACCGCAGAATGAAACAAAGACAGCAGTTATGCTGCCCTGGTTCTGAAGTGTTTTACCTCCGTCACCCCCCACATCCACCCTGCATAACATACACCACACGCTCACTTATGCGTCTCACTTTCTCCTCCCTCTATCTGTCTCCGGCGTTTTCTTCCCTCCTACTACCCTGTACCCTCTCTCTCCCTTCGTCCTCCGTGTTTACTTTTCTCTTTTTCCTCCGGTGCTCCATCCCTCCATCCTCATCTTTCTCTCTCTCGTGCTTCCTCACTTGCTTAATTGTACTACTTCCCTCTCTTTCTCTCTCTCTCTCTCTCTCTCTCTCTCTCTCACACACACACACACACACACTTGCTTGGCTACAGCTTTATTGTGCAGGTCGCCATCTGTTTTCTATTCGTGGAGCTGAGAAGCCCAGTATGGAGCCTTTGGATATTGGCCAGTAAGAGTCTGTGTGGGAGTCCCAACAGCAGAGAGCCTGAGGAGACGTATGGGGCTGGAGACCGAATGGCGAACGGCGCCCTGGTGCTAAACCTGGGAGGGCCTGATGTGCACATATGGAATCACCCAACAATTGAAACCCTATCGGCCTTTATTATATTACTGTAGTAATGCATGTCTAAATGGAGTGCAGATCAAACCGTGGTGCACCCAACAGGTATTTGCGAATAAGACCCACGTGTACTGGTGTGTTAATGCTGTCAGAGTACACAGTTCATATCACAGGACACTTCCATAGGTAGAGCAGACTGTGCAAGACACTCACATCAAATTCTTTGACTCCAGAAGAGAATGACTACATTTACACAGGCATCAGTAATCAATATAAACCGGAACACGATATTATACACAGATATTATACTTCCCATTTTGTATCAGTGAATTAATTTAAAGGGCCAAACCCCAGTATTTACTCCGCACTCACATCCAACTCCAAGTTCAGGCATAAATGCTTGGTGCGGGAAAACAGCGCACAGGATTGTGGTAGTAGACGTTGCGTTCTCCTGTTGGCACATACAACTGTAAAAAATATCAATTGGGAATATGAAATTAAATAACAAATGAAGTACATAGAAAACAGTCTAAGTTGGGAGGATTGAGAAATGAACACTGGTGAATAGGTCATGATATTGTGGGCGTGTCATTAGGCATTGATCCAACTCTGCTCTCAAGCATGTAAATGGAAATATGAATTAAAAACTCTCAAAGCAACCCATGTAAAAACTAGAATCTAAATATACTGTCTTATTTAGAATAAGGTCAGTAGTAAGAATAATAAACACTTGCAATGTGTCTAAAAGTGTCTCCCTGAGAGTACATGCTTGCATTTAAGGACTTGTTCAGAAGTCCAGGCGTGCTCTGTCTTTTTATTCTGTGAAAGATCTCTTATGATCTCCAGCATGTCACACACGTGCCCTCTGATCCGACCTGAGCTTACATCTGTCGGAATTTGGTACCCAGAGGAGATGACTACTGTCTATGTTGGTATTTGTTATGGTGAGATCTTTCAATCAAGCTGTTGCTATGGCGTGTGAGAGGCTTCCTGCTGCTCAAGGTGTGCGTGATGACAGAAAGCCAAGCAAGGCGCTGGAAGATGTTAGCAGTTAGTTGCTTTGCACGTGGTGATTGCCTGAGATCAGAACATCAATCGCCTGGTGGCACTCAGGTCCTTCTTAAAAAGAATGTATAAAACCCCCTGGTTAAAGAAGTGGAGATTAAAAATTGTATTAGTATTAGCATTAGGTTGTCATATGTCAAGCCCCCTAAACTCAGACAGTTGTCCCAATCTAATGTCCTCCGTACATGGCTGTTAATTCGCCTCCAGTGAAGCATTTTAGTCTAGTCAAGTTTCAGCCGACTAAAAGTCAGTATTTTAGTCAGAATTATCCATGGCTAATTTAGTCGAGATTTAGTCAACGAAAATTGTATTTTAATCTCTTTTTTTAGTAATGCAATTCTTTTTAATCCAGTCAATATAGGACCTACTAGAATAGACAAAAACAAAAATTTCATGAATAAAACAATGTTACTTTTATATTATTAATCTTACTATTATATTATTGTTCCCTTATAGACTCAAGAATACACTACATCCATTCCCAGGGGTGCTTTTTCTCCCTTGTTTTTCAACCCCACATTCTGTTTTCTTTTCTACTTCATTGTAAAGAAAGTGTCCAAAGGTCCCTTCGTCTTTTTCTCCCAGCCGGGTACTAACCCTACACCATATATCTATGACCCACCACAAGCATTCTGAAATCTAAATAATGTGCGAATGGGAATTGAGGAAATGACATCTGTACAACTGGACGGGAGAAATAGTGCATAATAATAACACAATTAAACGAAAGGAAATAACATCACATCTAAACTAAGAGGCATTTTAGTATAGTTTTTTTAGTCTAGTTTATAACAATATAACTTACACAGTGGGGCAAAAAATTATTTGGCAGAAGTTGTCCCACTTGTCTGTAATCGTCAGTAATTTTCATTGTAGGTATGAGAGACGGAATGAAAAAAAATCCAGGAAATCACATTTCATGATTTATAAAAACTTTAATTGTATAATGCTGCAAAAACTATGTATTTTGTCAATAGCAAAAGTTCACCTCCAGACAAGATGCCCCAAAGCATAATGTTTCCACCTTCATACAGTGGGTGTGGTGTATTTTGGGCTCATCTGACCACTTGACATTCTTCCAATCCTCCTCTGGATCATCCAGGGACAGTGGTGACCTAGTGGTTAATGAAACAGCCCCATAATCAGAAGGTTGCAGGTTCGAATCCCAATCCTCCAAGGTGCCACTGAGGTGCAATTGAGCAAAGTACCATCCCCACACACCGCTCCCCGAGCGCCTGTCATGGCTACCCGCTGCTCACCAAGGGTGATGTTTCACTTTCTGATGGTCTCTGGCAAACTTTAGATGGGCCTGGACATTGTAAGTTCCTAATAGTAACCTTTGTTACTGTGGTCCCAGCTCTCTTCATTGATCAGTTCCCCCCGTGTAGTTCCAGCCTGTTTCCTCACCGTTCTGAAGATCATTTATACCCCACGAGGTGAGATATTGCATGCAGCCCCAGGTCAAGGGAGATTGTCACTGATCCCACTTTCTAATAATTGCTCCACCAGGTGATCTCTTCACACCAAGCTGCTTGCCTGTTGTAGATTGGCTCATCCCAGACAATCTTGTCCCTGGTGTCCTTAGACAGAGACCGGTGACTCTGGTCTTGGCCATGGTGGAGGTTGTAGTCTGACTGTTTGAAGGTGTGGGCAGGTATCTTTTATAGAGATAATGAGTTGAATCAGGCGCCATTAATACAGGTAACGAGTGAAGGAGAAGTAAATAAGAAGAAAGTGTGTGAGGGCCAGAATATTTGCTTTTTTGTGGGTGCCAAATATTTATTTTCTGCACCATTATACAAATACATTCTTTAAAAATCATGAAATGTGATTTCCCAGATTTTTTTACAGTCTGTCTCTCACAATTTAAGTGCACCTATGATAGAAATTACAGACCTCTCTCATCTTTTTAAGGGGTACAACTGGCCCAATTGGATGGTGCCAAATACTTTTTTTGCCCCACTGTATTTCGTTACAGCTTATTGAAACGTTTTGGTCACGTCTTAAAGGTTGAAGATATTTTGTAAAAACATTTGTGCACAAAACCAACACTTCAATGACAGTGAAACATATTGGGGAAAAAATATTATTAGGTTTGGCCCTTACATGACTGTAGTGGTTGATGCATGTGCCGGATTCCAGAGGGAAAAAATCCAGCATCTACTAACTTCATCTAAACACAAATTTCTTACTTGTTAATCATTTTTTAAAAAATCATTTTGTGCAACCTTTTTTGTAAATGTTGTCTTTTTCCTGCGATAAATCCACAAATGTCCTGGTTGTATGGAGTCAAATGAGGCGTTTTTCATGTTCACCATCCTTTCCCTGAGAACATAAACAAACAGGCTGTCAGTCGGTGACAAATCGCTTTTTGGCTTCTGCTATACAGTTTTAAAATGACCTTCCTGACACCTAGATATAACCCTCGATGTTTTTTAAATCACCCGTGTCAATCAAATGTGCCTCTTAAGGCATTAAAACATGGATTTCGCTTCTCTGAGACCCCAATTTCCAAACACACTACTTCAGAGGCTGTGCTGAAGGAAATTGCTTTGGAGAGAGTGCATATTTTTTATTTCACAGTTCACTGTTTGCCTAGCAGAGGGAAAGTGTTTTCTTAATGACGGGTAATGGGCAAAAACGTCAGTGGGATCATGTAGCCAAAGGCCCTGTCCACTAAGTGGCGTCTGCAAAAACAAAAAAGAAAAAGGAATTTTATATATGCTTTTTCCTGCTACATCGGCTAAACAGTAAACCAAAAGTTTCAGATGCTTTCAAGTGCATTTATTTCAAATAGACACAATCACTGAATGATCCTCTCTGTCATTGACTTGCATGAGGCTCTACAGACAGTTACGAGGTCAACTGGGAAAAAATCTGTACCAGTTGTGCCCATTTATCCTGGGCCAGGTACCTGTACAGTGTCTGTAGAAATAAACTGCCCTGCCAAAAAGAAATGTAATACACTCCATGATTTGGTTGAATCACCTTCAGCTTTGATAGCAGGATGCGTTCTATGGGCATTGTCCCAACATCAGCATTGATTTCATTCTGGAATCGTGTTCATTTTGTGTTGATGAACGTCTGTAAAGTCTTCTCCAGCACGTCATAGAGATTTTCTGTGGGGTTAAGGTCAGGACCCAGTGGTGACCAATCCCTGTGTGAAAATGATGTTTCATGCTCCCTGACCAACTCAAACCTCCAGAGCCCCATGAATCCAGGCTTTGCCATCTTGAAATATGCCTGTGTCATCCAAAAAAATAAAAAATAAGAACAGCCTGGTCATTCAGTATATTTGGATGGTCACCCATACCTGACTAACTAAAGCCACCCTAGATGGCTTGTACAGTCCAGTTGTCAAGTTCGCTTTTCACCCTTATAGGCTCGTCACTCTAGAACAGAGTCAATCTAGACCCTTCAGGCCAGATGACCTTTTTCCATAGTTTACTAATTTAAATTCAGACACTTTCCATCTATGGAAACAGGATGTTGTTTCACATGCTGAACTCCTTCCAGGAAGCTGTCTCTGAGAGGACTGACAAGAATGTGTAGCCCTCAGAGCTATTGACATGGGGTTACGGTGATTGTAAAGCATGGCAGGAGAGCCATGTGCCAAGCTTTAACTTGATCAACATTCTATTTAGTGCATCAGCACGCCAAATTCCAAACGACCCGCGGACCTTGGCAAAACAGAGGCCTAGGCTTCATCATGTCTGTATGGTCTTTACCGAGTTGCTCTTAGTCCAAAAAGAGCTAAAGTTCATTTAGGGGCTACCCTCGGTTCCGAAATACATTCATTTTTCATGCGTTGCTGCAGAGAACTGCAAGAGGTGATGTGCAGTCGGTGGAGGTCCTTTGATAGAAATTATGGAAGAACAGACAGCCATCTGTCATCATCCGACATCATGTTTTGTAGCTTCAGCACACTCAACATGCGTCGGAATCCCCATCGGTGTCTCTCTTGCCCGCCGAAGCCACCCAGCCCACTTCAGCAAAATTGAAAGAGTATATTTGCTATTTGTCAAACACTTTTTCGGCAGCTGTAAACCTGACCTTTCTCATGAGGAGCTCTGCTCAAAAGTGCTTCTTGAGAAGGTGAGCGCACCGGTGTGTTTGTGCGTTGCCTGTGTGTGTGTGTGTGTGTGCGCGTGTGTCACTGTGGTTAAACAAAAACTGGGATATGATGGCCAATCATAACAGGACAAGCTAAGGCCCGTGTTTGTCTAAGGGCTGGAAATTTCTCAGTGGGATCGAGGAGCCTTCACAGCAGAGAATGATTACAGGTATTTGAACAGATGCAGTGGGAGGGGGCACATAAAGAAATGGTTTGTGGAAGCCTGTGCAGCCTTGATACTCTAAGCCTTCCTGCAAATATTATTTTTCAACACCATCGGCCGCAGAAGAAACCTAGAATAATGGGGGTCTGCTGATCCAAATCAAAATTGCACTCAAACATAATAAACCATCAATTATGTGTCACCCTTTTGCTGCAGACATTGAACGCTTTATGGTGCTTTAGTCCTCTCTTGGCACAATTTCCATACATCAAGTAAATTTTTTTTTAAAGCCAGACATTCCACCTGAAGGAGAATTATTACATTTTTGCAAAAAACACCCGTGGCTTTGAAGTTCAATAATGCATGGGATAAAACCATTAGTACAAAAATATTTTAAGCAAGTGATTTGCGCCAATGTGCTTTTCTCACTTCAATCTGTCAGCTGAAGAGGCCAGGCCATGCTTGTTTAAAGGACAGAATCATCTGAAATGGCCGGCTTGCCTGTCCCGGTCAAATATTCATCATTATTTCACAGCATCTGTTGAACTGTGCAGTGTGGGACATGTATACACACTTTATGCAGGAAATGACATCATTGTGTACATGGAGTTTCGGCAGTTGTTCAACTACTAACGGGCGAGCATTGTTTAAAATGGCATAACAGCATATTTACTTGGCCGTCTTAGGTTTCATACTCTGGCCAAACCCAATAAAATTAAACAAAACCCCAATACAAGCTCTACTGGGAGTATTTGACAGTTTATGTGGAGCCAGCAACTCCCAGAGGATGCCGCTTTTTTTCTTGTTAATAAATAACTAACTGTGTCTGCTCTAGCTCAGAGATGTAATGTTTTAATGCTGTTCTTTGGTAATCAAGCACCTAATTTACTTCAGATATTTGCTGATTTGACCACGTCAAAGACGTTTTCAAATACCACATGCTTAAACTGGATTTTCTTTTTTGCATATATTATATGATTTGTACATACATTTGTGCATATCACAATACAATATCCTTACAGGTTTACCTTCAGGTGGTTCCTATGGTTACTTACCATTTTAGAACTCAGAAGGAGCTTCCAGAGACTTATGGTTTAGACCATAAGACTTCTTCGGCAGGACATTCCATTACAACAGCCCCCCGTGCTTAACCTCATGCATAGTGCTGCGCATGGCAATCTGAAAGTAGTGCCCTCCATCTCACATTCTGTCTGAACTTTATATATTCCATTTAATTCTGTTCATTGATACAGTGCTCAGTTTTGTGGACTTATTCTGGACACACATACGACTGTTCTGCTTAATCAAAACTGATAATAGGCATAATGACTTAACCTCATACATATTTCATTAATGCTGCTAATGTGACACATTGGATAGAATAGTGCCATCCAGAGGCAAATGGTTTCATGATGTTTCCCTGATATATGGTCAGGCAAGTTCCTTCCTTTTTCAATATTTAAGAACTACATTAAATGTGGCTCATCTTTGCATGACATTTTTACAGCAGCATATTTTTTTACTGCTGCTGTATAATTCCCGTTCTGCCTTGCAATCTCTCAGGAAGAGAGACTCCTTCCCCTGACTTTCAGTTCCAGCAAGAAAAGCATGCACCACTGGCATACTACAATAAACACAACGAAAGAGATATAAAAAATATTCAAATAAATATTCCCCCAGGGTGGCCTGCAAATATTATGAGACAGACCGTTTTCAGTGACAATTGGAAATGTCCGTGCACTTCTGCAGGTGTTCACCACATTGGAAACCAAGGCAGCAACGGAAAGCAAAGTCGGGGAGACAGGTACTTGGCAGTGTTTTACGGACAACGCGTCTTAAATAGGCCCCTTCCTTGGCCTTCCTCGCAGATGTGAGACGCGGATTTATTACGAAAGCCGAAACATCTCCATTAATGTGTCTGGCCATGACGGAGTACGGCATTAGGCTGTTGTCGTGTCGAGAATGCAAATAGAAGGAGGCAGAAAGATTATCTGTCTCACCAGGAATGCCTTGATGCGAGGAAATGTCAGCCAGAGCCTGCGACTAGAGACACGAAGCTATGCATGCCGTCGATCCATTAGCCTTGATCCTCCGGTAAGCCAAAAAAAAAAAACTGCCTTTTGATGAACATTTGGACTGGACAATCTGTGAAATGTACTTTGAGCAGCCAGCCTTCGACAGGACAGGTGACCTGTCTCGAGGTATAAGATGCAAGGCGGCATGGATGCCTTGCCGTGTGTGTGTGTGCGTGAGAGAGAGAGAGGTGGTAATTGAAGGCAGGCGTACAGCGTCACAGTTACATACCGCTGCAAACGTCTCAGTCCCCTCAGTGTGATGTTAACTGTTCTTGGTCCGGTTAATTCCTAACACATTACCGTCAGTGCCGGTCGCTCGGTTCCCTCCGCGGACGCTGCCAAGCAGACACACACGGTAGGAGGTCAGGAGCAGGGGGATCGTGAACTCTACGGAAAATAGTCTCCTACGGCGAGGGGCATTTGTACTGTAACAGAGTCGATACCCAGCCCAGTGTTTTCTGTGTGTTCAGGGTGCCACTTAATAACCTGCAGAAGAGTATTTCAAATACAGCTGAGCATGCGGGTGTCGCGATCTTTGCCAGATAAAACTCACCAATCTTCTTTCTCCACTTGCCTCGCCTTCTCTCTCTCTCACACACACATACACAAAAACTCCTTTTTTTTTCTCAAAATATTGGCCTGCAACATGATAAAATTCCTCCAACATCTGTCAAGGAAATATAAAACTGCATTTACAAAATGTTAAACATCAGTCAAGGAATCTGTGCCAGATCTGATAATAAAACCAGCAAAAATTCAAAGCCGCACAGGAGAAACCACTGGGACCGGGAGCTCTGCGAAAGTCTCTGAAACGAAGTGTGTCTGCAACTAAGATGACAGGACGACCCTTGGCTGCACATTAACACACACACACACACACACACACACCGATTTCCAAAACATGGCCGGGCCGAACAGGTTGGCAATTAAAACTGTGTTCAGTTCGGCTCCTCCGAAAGGCCTTCCGTGCAGGAGATTGACCACGTGGTCTTGGTTATATCTGGAAACACAACACTTGTCTTTAATACTATCTGATCCTGTAGAATTCGATTTAGTTTGACACTTTGCCACAATCTGAGGATACTTACAGCAACAATGAAACCCAATCCTGTAAACACGTCATGTTTCTGCTTAAATGCTCATTTCAGCTGCCATAAAGAAAAAGTTCCACATATTCCATATAACATAATCGGATTATGGGGGGAGGGGGGTCCACTTTTTCCATAAATTCAAAAGGAAGAACAAAAAAAAATCTGTTGCCCATAGGACCTTTCTGCATTGTGTGTATATCGCAGCGCTGCGTGTAAAAGATGCACTGGCCACTTTCACGCCAAGCCCGGCAGGGGCCAGGCTTTCACCCCAGGGGATGCGATTCCGGCCCCAGGACATAAACACAAGTGGGCAACAAATGCTGTTTACGCAGTCCTGTTTCTATAGAATGTCTGATTCATAGTTCTAATGTTTTTACTAATATACTCATCTATGAAAATCTGCTGAACTGATCATTGTTTGAGTAAAATGCAACATAATACCTTGTAATTATTTTATTTCTGTCCGGTTATGGCACATGGAATTCTGTGTTTATGGCTCTTAGGGAACATGAATTGCTTGAAACAAATGGCACTGTGTGAAAAGACTTTCTCTAGGATGAAGCCAAACATTTAAGCTTGAGTTCACAAGACGGAAGACATCGGGGGGTCAGAGGAGGGATTCTTGCCCCCTGGGTGACTCAAAGCAGTTTGAAATGGTCCTGTGTGAAAATGTCTGTTTAATACAAGAGCAGAGCTCTGTAAATCCAAATGTCTTTGCAAGAACGGTTAGCAGCAAGTCTTTCCAGATGCTTTAGACCAATATTTGTTGACAGAGGACCCTAAGGGATATGGATTGTCAACTTTTACACTACCAACATTTGGTGGGATGTGCTTGAAGATGGAGGTCATCAAAACAGTTTAGCTAAGTAATACATTTCAACCATTTCAACATTTTATTTTATTTTCAACTATTTATTTCTAGCAAAAAGCAAATTTACATGGTAGTTTGTTTTTCAGTATACATTTAGGAGTATTTATAATTAAGATCCAATGGGCACTATTATTAAACTGGCAATGAGTACGATGTGCTAAGCGTGGGGCTTGTTTGCTTTTGTGAGGTAAGGTGTTCTTTAATGATGTTTAGATTGTGACGTTTTGATGGGCGCAGGTTTACATAATTCATAACCAGGAAGCAGTGTGCATGAGAGTTGTCAATCATCAGGGTCATCCGATTTTAACCTCATCATCGACCGATTTAATCTACCGATGTAAATCCTGAGAACAAGCCCCACACGTAGCCCCGCTGTGCTTAGTGCCAGTTTGAAAAGTGAAATACATGAATTCAGTGAAGGATTTTAATACTTGTCTTATTACAATTACCTCAATGGCCAGTCTTAAAAGTGTCTTTGATGCAAGGGTCACACCAAGCACATTTTTAACACTATACATTTCCAATCCAACTGGAGTGGTGCACAATTAGAAGACATGCAAATACAGTAAACTGAATATATTCATGTTATGAGCAAGACAACACTTCAGACATTGAATGGACTCTAAAAACTCCAAGAAAGGTTGTGTTCCATGGTTTGGTTTGGTACCATTCTAACCAAGGTGTCAGTGATTTGGACTACCACATACATGTACGATTGTTCCAACTACAGAGGGAGTGAAGCAGGTGGTTAGGAAGAGCAACTAAAGCCTCTCTGGTTTCCCACCATAAAATAAGAACATCAAATATTTTAAGATATAAACAACCTTCTACCAAGTATGTGTGGCATGTACATCCAGACATCAAGTAAAACAGATTTATAGAATAAATGGTCTCTTTTGCACACAACTATTTCACGTACAGTCTCTCAAATTGCCTAAATGGAGTAGTCAAATCACCATACATGGAGCACTCAGTGGGTGCACACAAAAGTGCCAACATTGTAACAACAAATAAAGCGGGTGAAATGGTCTCCTTCCATAATATTAGATTTAGATGATTAAACGTTGTGTAAATGTGGTATAAAGTCATTTGACTGGAGTTGTTCATGTTGGTTCGGATTGCTTGCTACCTGCATCCACACGACTCCACCACCATGTCCTCGTACTGCTTGTAGACCACATTGTTGGCCGAGTCAATGTATAGGATGCTGATTGGACTCAGCCTGGTGGGTACACAACAGGTTGGGGGAGTGGACCTTGGATCCATGGAGTTCATGAGGGTCTGGATGATGGCGTGGTTGGTGGGCTCCAAATGGGAGCGAATGGGGAAGTCACAGACGCCATCACAGTGGAAAGCCTCGTACTCCAGGGGCGCGATGATCCAGTCGTCCCAGCCCATCTCTTTGAAGTTCACATGAAGCTGTTTGCGGTTACACCGGGTCTTGGCTTTCTTTGGAACGTTCTTGCCCCTCGGAAGGGGAGCCCGGCGCATGCGCCTCTGGGTAAACAGGTACTCATAAACTGTCTTGTTGTCGTGACCTGACCGAGCTTTGATCTCATTATAGAACAGGCCTCGTTTCTTAGTGTGGCCAAAGACCACAAAAAAGGCCTTCTCTTTAGTCTGGCGACCCATGCGGCCAAACCCCAACGTCCTCGGGTCCACTGGCTGCCCATGGTCCACAGCCTCCAGCTCAAAACAGAGATGCGCAGCGTTCCGGAAGCTCTTGAACAGCTTCCAAATGTCAAACACTTCCCATTTGGGGGCACCGTTGTCCTCAAGGGAACGGACATGCAGAAGTGTGGTCTTCTGCTTACCTGTGCCACAGGTGAGAAGTCTCAGGCTAACGGTCCCACTGGTCATGTGATGTTTACGTGGGTCCACCGGCCTCTTCCTGAGGATGCGGAGCTCAGCACCCAACAAACCTTCCTTTTCTAAGGAACTTATGTTGAAATAATACCTCTGTCTTCTCAAGAGAGGTAGACGGTCATCTGCAAAAACGATGAAAAAAAACAGACATTACATACTCATGTTTAAACACGTGGCCAGAAAACTGTTTATTTAAAAAAATAAAAAGTTTAACAAAAAGCGCTTATTTTTTCCTGAACTTAAAAAAATTGCAATGTTGAGATGTAGTGATGTAGAAATCAAAGGGACCATTTTTATCCAGCAAAGTTTGCTTTCAAAAGCATATTAAAGCCAGACATTTCCCGGCTGCAGACCACAAGGTACTGTAAACAGACCATTATTATCAACCTGCAGCTGTTTACCGCTGGGCCTACCACCACGACATATGGCATTCGGTATGAGGGACGGGGGGAAAAAGGCCAGAACAACTGAAAGTGATTGAGAACGGGCACTGTGATGAAGAAGGAGTGCTGCATATATATTTCATATTGTCAATGGCAACAAAAAAAAAATCGGAGGAATATTCGTTGAGAAAAGAGACAGGTTCCAGTTTCAGGTCAGCTGCAATTTGAAAAGGACAAGTTAAACGAATGAAGTGCAAATGAAAAGTACATGGACACGCTTGAAATGTAAAACTTTAGCAGCTACAAAAAAAAAAAGGAAAGCAGACGTTTTAAAGAGTTTAATGCCATAAAGATAAAACTGAGCGCGAGGCCACCTACTTGTAGCCCCACAGGGAGTTTATTTAGCTTGGGAAGCCGTAAATCACAGATCCGGTGGCTGTGTGGAAGATTACTGACAAAGACAGGCCAGGAACCAAGATACAACGTGGTTATGTTGACTTGCGAGAAGCTTTACACACAATGGAACAATGCATCTTGTGTTTTTATCGTGATTAATAAGATAGTTATTAATGCTGCTTATGCAGTTTGACCAATTTGATGCCAATTAGATAAAAATGAAGTCAACAGATTACATAATTTCTCCTTCAGAATCTTATGGTGATTTCTGTGGAGCAATTGCATATCTGTCATATTTGGAAAGCTCATGTTGCATGTCAGCACAAAAAAGAAGAAAAGATTACCAGAAATTTTGATGGTCTATATCATTTTTAGGTGGTAGTAGCCTAATGGGTAACACGCTCGCCTATGAACCAGAAGACCCAGGTTCAAACCCCACTTACTACCATTGTGTCCCTGAGCAAGACACTTAACCCTGAGCGTCTCCAGGGGGGGACTGTCCCCGTAACTACTGATTGTAAGTCGCTCTGCAGAAGGACATCGGATAATTGCTGTAAATGTAAATGTAATTTTTTTTTATGAGTTTGCCCAGTCTCTATCTGTTCATCATCAGTGTTTAAAGCTTTAAAGGAGCATAATGCATATATTATATGGTGCACTTGGTGAAATTGCGTTGGATTATCGGTGAACGCACCTTGGCCTTTATCCACGAAGCTGGTGATGGTGTTGGCCGTGCCGGCCTCGTGCCCCGCGCTGCTGTTGACGTCCCCGCCGGACAGGGACCAGTACAGCGACAACATGTAGTCGTGCGGCGTCACCAGCGGCTGTTTCGGCGACTCTCCCGCCCTCAGGCCGGCGGCGGCGCGGGTCCGATCCGCTTTCCCGGGAGCTGCGCTCCTGCTCGGGTGCGCGCTGAGCGCAGCGGGGGATGCTGGGGAGGAGGAGGAGGAGGAGGAGGATCTCCGGGGAGGATGAAGGTCCCCGGGTACCCATGAACGCTCTAAGAGATGGTGTCCCCCTTTGCTCGCCCCCCTTTTGGGGTCCGTCAGCGGGGTCACGGGTCGGGTTCGGGGGGACTCGCCCTTTATCAGCGGGGGTCCCGTCCTGATCCGCGAGATCCCCAGCCTGGCGTCCGCCGACAGGCCCACGGAGAGTGGAACCAGGTCCAGGTAGATGAGAGTCCAGCACCCCAGCAGCAGCAGCAGCCCCGTTTTCATCCTCTGATCTTCCCCTGACCCACGGCGAGCGAGAAATGCGCACTGGCTCCTGCAGACCCGAGTGGGCGACCATGAACCGGCTCGGTGGGCTGAGTGGAACTGCGCAGACCCTGACCCTCCGCTCGCCTCGTCAGGACCATAGTGATGCGGATCTGTGGGGTCTGGTGCGCGCGGCGTGGATCGGTCCCGGCACCTGGCCTCCCACCTTCACGTCCAGCAAACTTGTGCTCGGCGTCTTCCCGGAGTCTTGTTTAAATCCCATTTTTTTTTCCGAGAGGGAAGAATGTCGTAATGCTCTCTCCCTCCCTCCATCCCTCCGTCCCTCCCTCTCCCTCTCCAACTTTGAACCCCGTCCAGGGAAAATATCTCACACACTCAGACCCGCAGGTGCTCCGAACTCCCCTCGAACCTGAAATCACGATCGGGACGCGGAATTCCAGCAGAAAGGCGCCTTAATTACTCTCTGATGTCACGCTGTCCGGACTCATTTCAGCCGCCCCGCGCTTCGCATGAGCTCATTTGGAGAAGACGTGGAGAGAAGAAGGTTAAAAGGGCAACTGGGGTTCACGGAACACGCCGACGTCCCCCCCGTTTTTCACGGCAAGGCGGCAGCGTGGTTTAATATCGCTGCTTGTTGCTGAAATCGCCTTTCAAAAGTTTTTAATAGACGTGTGTACATGTGGACCGCAACAATGCAACTTATTAAAAGATTAAAGAAACCTTTATTTTAATTTTTTCAAATGAAAAATCAAATCATCATTTCTAAACTTTCTAATTCATTTTTTATTCACACTTTTAAACATACACTACAGGCCAGAAGTTTGGACACACCTTCTTATTCTATGTGTTTTCTTTATTTTCATGACCATTTACATTGAATGAGAAGATGTGTCCAAACGTTTGGCCTGAAGTGTACATGAATAAAAAACATTCTGCGTTGCGTTGTTTGGATTAGAATTTGCATTATATTTTTTAGCATCCAATACTATACTGTAATAGAGAAGAATTGACTAGAACAGACGTCACACAGCGGCGTGGCACTTAGTAACATGGCCTCACATGGCCCTGACCTTGTGAGTGTGGAGTTTGCATGCTCTCCCCATGTTGCCGTGGGTTTTCTCTGGGTTCTCTGATTCCCCACTGGCGTCCCTGTTACTGCACGAGCAGGTGGATTGGCGACTCTGAACGGCCCGTAGGTGTGAGTGTGTGAGGGAATGGGGTATGTGTGAGTGTGGGTATGGAGAGTTAGTGGGTGAGTGAGAATGTTTTAATGGTTTTACTTTTACTCTGCAGCAGCAGAGGTACCTCTTGTTTTTAGAGCTTTTCTGTAACACCGTCACCACCAGCCACATGCTCTCTATGCTAAATTCAAACACATTAATGCACGTCAGTTCGCAGACCTCAGAACTCATTACTTTCACATTTATCTGACATGCATAATTTGCATTTACATGTACAGCATTTTTTCAGACACCCTTATCCAGAGCTACTTACAATCAGTATTTACAGGGACAGTCCCCCCCTTGCTCAGGGACACAATGGTAGTAAGCGGGATTTGAACCTGGGTCTTCTGGTTCATAGGCGAGTGTGTTACCCACTAGGCTACTACCACCCAAATACTTTCTTTGTGCTGCCTGCTTTCTTCCCAGCAACCCATCAACCTCCACCTCTCCTCCCGTTTCCCATCTTTTTTTTTGGACTATTGTATTATACTCCAACACGTGGAATCCTAGACCTGCAGCCACTTGCAAACACAATGCTTGAGGGTTGAAACAATGTTGTTGCCTCGGTGGAACTCCACGTCCGACACGCCGGAATTCTCATTCTTTGTGTCACTTTGTCACTTTCTGTGTCTCATCAGGTTCCATGTTCGGCTGCCTTTAGCCATTTTGCCCCAGGCCGGCTGGGTTTCTCGGTGCCCTGGTGTAAAAGAAATGCTCTCCTTTCTCCACCAAAAGCAGGAATACATTTTGGCACTTATGAAAATGTTGATTTTGAAGAGATCCGCAGTATAACATTGGTAGTGGGGTAGTGGTGGCCCTAGTGGGCAAAGAAGTGGACACTGAGGTTGATTTGATGAAGGTACCGTCCCCACACACTGCTCACACTCGCCTGTCATGGCTGCCCACTGGTCACCAAGGGTGATGGTTAAAAGCAGAGGACACATTTCATTGTGTCACCGTGTGATTGTAAAAAAAACTGTAAAAAAAAACCTATGCCACAACTACATGGGCATGAAGTTGAAGGAACAAATGGGGATATGCTTACATTTTGTCATGACCCGGTCCGGAAGGGGTTACTCCGGTTCGGGTCTTTATGTTACATGTTCACCAGTTACCGGATGTCACCCCTGTCCTGTTCATCACCGATTAAACCCCTGTATCGTGATGTCGCGCGAATGCGTCCTTCTTCCTCATCATCATCTCCAGTCACCTGCCTCGTCATGCCACCGTGGTTGTGACAGAAAGACCCGACCCGCATTTGGACGCAGCCACCGCCGCTCCACTGAGATCAAAGGACTCTCCAGGAAGACGTCGCCAGCCCCCTTGTCCTTGGCCGAAGTTGGCTTCAGGGTCCCGACCCCTGCCCCTCAGTCCCGTGTCTGGTGGTGTTGAAGGTGGGAAGCGGCCATTCAGCGGGTCGAGCCGGAAATTGACTGGAGCGGCGAGCACCTGCAGACGAGGTGCCGGTACCACACTGGCCTGAAGCCGTCTGCTCAGGACTACCGCCGCTCGTCCATCATGAATACCGGACCAGTCATCCTTCATTTTTCATTCGTCTCAGCTGTTCTTCTCATCTCATCTCATCGTCCACTCTTCTTTATAGAGACTCAGTGTATGGACTACCTTCCCTGCTTCGTGGACTGCTTTGGCGGGCACACTGGGTGTTGTGCCTAGGAGGGGGGTACTGTCATGACCCGGTCCGGAAGGGGTTCCCGGGGTCCCCGGGGTCCCCGGAACAGATCCTGGACTGGAGTTTCACGTTAGTCATGTGTAATGTTCTCTAATCGTGTTCACCTGTGTCTAATGTATAAAGCCGCCATGTTTGTTTCTGTTCGCCATCAGGTCTTAGTTATGTTACATGTTCACCAGTTCCCGGATGTGTCCCCTGTCCTGTTTATCACCGATTAAACCCCTCGTCCTTCTTCCTCATCCTCTTGTCATCATCTCCGTTCATCTGCGTCGTCATGCCACCGTGGTTGTGACACATTTGATTGCAAACGATGGTGTTGGTGCCCATAAATCCAGCGTTCTTTACCGTCAAGGTTGAGGATGCCTGCCTTCTCAACCTCGACCAGGATTTCATGTTGTCTTGGGCTCCCTGATTCCTCCATTGTTTTCACATGTTAATATGAGTATAAATGTTTTTTTTTTTTTTTCCTGGTCCAATCATTGTGAATTTTATTTTGTTCTGTGTGTTATTGTGTCAGGTTTATTTTGTCGAGTGATTGCGTCCTTTTTTCCCTGTCATGCCACATTTTGAATTGAAATATATATTTTGTTACATGATGTCTGTAATGGGATATGTTTTGCAGAAAATAGCGTGTTCTTCAGTTAAATTCTTGAATTTGGTGAATGTTGACGAATATGAGAAGAGAAAATGGAGGGAAACTGGGGAGACAGGGAGGAGACAGGACCTTTAGCTACACTTGCCCGTGTCCTGGACTGACAAGAACATTTACATTACATGTACAATCAAGAAGAATCACAAAGAAAGAAAGTTAAGTGTTTGTCATACATTGCAGCTCAGCACACGTTGCACTTAACAAAATGTGTCCTCTGCTGTTAACCATCACCCTGAGTGAGCAGTGGGCGGCCATGACAGGCGCCCGGGGAGCAGTGTGTGGGGACGGTGCTTTGCTCAGTGGCACCTTGGCGCATCGGGATTCAAACCGGCACCCTTCTGATTATGGGGCCGGTTAACGCTAGGCCACCACTGCCCCATCATAGCATTTAGCAGACAATCTTGTCCAGATCAGCCCTTTGTAGGCCATATCTGATCTTCATAGCTGTATAGCTGGACTTAAACCAGCAACCGCTGATTAACAATGACCGATAAGTTACGTACCATCACAAGTACTACTGGTAGCCTCGGCTATGAACCAGAAGACCACAATGTCACAGGTTCCTGAGTGTCCCTGAGTAAGACACTTAACCCTGAGTGTCTCCAGGGGGGCACTGTCCCTGTCATTACTGGTTGTTTCTCTGGATAAGGGCATCTCGTAACTGTCATAAAGGTAAATGAAGCTCAGAGGACGAAACATGACCAGGCTTGAATCATCCAGAATGACCAGATCATCCGTTATGGCAGAACAGCAAACTGAAACAGCAACAGTGGTTCCTTTGGACCACGTCATAGTTTCCAGATATTGTTTATAATATTTCAATGCACAAAGACTGGTGTCACTTCTGCCAGTTGTGAAGTCTCCGGGGGGGGAAAGTCGCAGGCTCGGCGCAGGGTGGCGCGCACGGGAGCGCGCGCGGCGGTCCCCGGTGCGCGCGGCCGCCGTCGGGGGCGCGCCGGGGCGGAAGGGGGCCAGAAACGGCGAGCGCAGCACATTCTGGCGCTTCACCCCGCTCTCGGGATGTTTTAAGAAGCCTCGCGGTTCGCCGCGTCCCACGCCGGCGCGGTAATAACCTCCACAAGCCGCAGAGGAATAAAGGCCGGTGGCCAGCGGCTTCTGCTGTTACCGGGACGCGGCTGTTGGCTGGCATTCGCGTCGGTAGAAAATAAATAGTTACGTTCAAATAAACCACATGGGCTATATGTGCAAAATGTGAAATATCTAAAAGGTCTTTAGTGTGGGTGCAGGTCACGTGGTTCCGTATTTACAACACTTTTTAAAGACGCGTTATTGTCATGGGGGGGCAGAAACAGGTCCACTGCTGCCCCCTGTAGGTGACGTGTGTCATTAAGCATTAATGACGTCAGTTACAATACCGTGATTATGATCGAACTCAAGACGGTAAACCTTCATAAGGGCCAGTTTATATAACTTATCTTTGTTGTTGTATGTTGATGATTGTGACTCCTAGGTTAATAAATCAGAAGGCTCGTTCATCAATAATTGGATGAAATATTCCAGGTTATTGGAATATTGCTCGCAATCAATCTCAAAAGAACGTTGTGTTAAAATTGATGCTCTCAATACTTGTTTGGGGCTAAGGCTGAACTTCCTTTTAACAATTAACAAATTGCATTTCAATGATATTTATATTTTTGGCAATGCACCGGTTCCGACAGATTGAGATATTTTAAAAGAACTTTGATTTCACATAAAAAATTGTGAATTCTGAAACTAATTATCGGTTTACACTTGGAACCAGCTGCACTTGGGAGAAAGTTTTTTTTTGCATCAAACCTCTCATCTGGAAAAGATCACCCCCAAACTTTCCTGGACACACATTGTATCTCGGGTATATCCTTTTCAGCGCCAGGTCTCCAGCAGATAATGCTGGTTGCAGAAAGAAAGGGGCTTCTGTCCCGCTTCTGCTCGTCCACCTTTACTGCAGGTGTTCCGTGCATGCCGAGTGGAGCGGTCGGCCCCGTTCATTTTACATTCGGGGGGTGGAATGTTGACTCTGCTCCCTGTAGGCTGCTGCATGCCAGGCAGCGACCTGATATTTAATATGTGATGGTTCCTCGTGTTTTTCATTGGACGTTGTGAGAACATTGTGTTGTGGTCTTCAGGATTTTGCATCCAAGCCATTTTTGCTAACTAATTAACCACATTGTAAGTAGCTCTGGATAAGGGTGCCTGCCAAATGCCATGAATGTAAATTATATTATATTATATTCAATAACTCTTCCACTCACTAGTTGTCAATATACCTGGTGTACATGCCGTTGGATGCTGGGAGGAAACCAGAGAACCTGGAGGAAACTCACAACCACACTGGGAAAGAACACGCTCCACCGCCATTCCACAGTATATTATTTATTATGGTATGTTTCGTGGCATTCTAATATAATATAGGTCCTGTGATCTTGGGTCTCTTTATTCTTTTCTAAATCTGTACTGTACACACATGTGGTGAGGGGCTAAATAAGGGCCTTGGATACACACACACTTCCAAAATATGGGAAACAATAACGGTAGGGTGTCCTGGAGACGAGGGAAGCTGGTAGAATATTATGGTCCTTGGCATAATCCATATCCTGTGGGGGAGATGTGACGCTCTTCCACCATGACAGAAGGTGTTGTAGTCCATAGCCTCTGTTATTCTCATCCCTTAGACTTCGATCCTAACCACCACTGCTCATCAAGTCAAGGTTTCTTTTATATATAATCAAGCAAATTAACGTTAGGCCAATTCTTATAGCTAAAATCTACCAGTAACATGTATGCCATAGTCATTAACCATTTTTTTTTACTGACCTACTTGTCTCTCATATTTCACCCGCGGCTGTACTTTTTTAAAGTATTAAGTTCATTCCAGTCCACATTGACGCATGGGGCACTCAAGTTATAAAGTCCAGTGGGTGCCATTAGGCTTTTCATTAAAGAAACATTTTGAACAGGGGCTCTCTAAGGACTATGGATGCATTCATCTGCTGGGATCCACGATGACGCATTATTGAAGGTAAAATAACAAACCGCCACACATGAGAGAAATATGACTGGAGAGGCCAGTAGTTCTCGGCCCAGTTCCGGAAGGCCGCCGTTCCACGTGCATCATTAGGCCGTTAATAATCACCTGAACTTAATTAAAACCGCAGTGAAAACATTTGGGCAAAGGTGCCTTGAGGAAAAGGACAGAGAGCCACTGCCTTAGACAAATGTGTTCCCGGTGACAAGAACTGAGCGTGGCCTTTTTTTTTCCCGCCGTGCGGTTGTATGAGTTTATTTTTGCAGGGATACCTTTTCTGGCATTCTCTGCCAGAGACAATATTATGCTGGAAATATACAAGTATTAACCGTTAAAGGTAGGATGATAAAATAAACCTGAAGGCCAGGAACGTCAAACAGAGCTCAGATTGTGTGCGGCTGCAACTCAATCACTAATAATTATCACCACACCCCTAAAACCGGCTGACGTTCAAGACGTCATTTATCTTTGGCTTCTAAAGTCCAAAAGCTACTTTCTTCTTTCAGAAAAATGTAGTCCATTCAGCAACTCTTTTGTTATTGATTGTTATTATTACTTTTTTTAAAATTATTTTTACATTTATATATATACCACCCCTCTGCTACGTTCCCTCCACTGGCTCCCAGTAGCTGCACGCATCAGGTTCAAAATACTGATGCTGGCCCACAAAGCCAAACATGGAGTAGCACCATCCTACCTCACAGCCCTTATTAGACCTCGCACTTCACCTCGTCTACTCCGAGCCTCCAGTACTGCTCGCCTGGTCCCTCCATCTCTGAAGGTAAAAGGAAGACATTCATCTAGACTCTTCTCCGTCTTGGACCCTCGGTGGTGGAATGAACTTCCCCTCAAGGTCAGAACATCACAGTCACTGAGTATTTTCAAACGGCAGCTCAAGACCTTCCTCTTCAGAGAATATTTAGATTAACTTGTAACTTTCTTATTGTCTGACTTACATATGGAAACTACAACATTGTGAATAAAAAGATTGTTTTCATAGTTGGGGGACCTAGTGAACCAGAATTGATCACTTTATCAATTTTAACATGGAAGCACGTTGTAAGTCGCTCTGGATAAGGGCGTCTGCCAAATGCATTAAATGTAAATGTTTCAAGTAATCATAGAGGTGCGATGTGTATGTATTTGTGTACACACATACACACACAAACATGTGTGATATATATATGTATGTATGTATGTATTTCTCTCTCACACACTCTCACTTATTCTCACATATTTGTATATAATCAGAACAAAATTGCCCTCGGTTGTATAGTGCCACCTAGTGGCTGAAGTACTACTCCCCAGTCCCCTGTGTTTGTAAAATGACTCAGGTTTCTAATTCATGCTCATGATCTAAAATGATCTAAAACATTCTAGCATCTACACTGATGTAAATGTTGGATTCAGTGGTTGAAATCCAATTCAGCAGTGCATATACCGTTAGAAATGTTAAAGTGTTTGCTTGTATTTGTGTAATCCAAAATTGTCCTATGGGTGCATAATGATGAATACTTTCCCTCTTCTCATGCTGTATTTACCTTGATGATGCTGCATTTTACCCTCTGGCTCTTCTGTTGCTTAGTATTTATGCTAAAATGTGATGATTTCTTAATATTTAAAAAAGATTATGTCCTTTATTGAATTATGGTGCTTAATGTATTCTGCCAGGTCAACAAGAGTACATTTACATTTATGGCATTTACCTTGTACTTTTATTATTCTCCAACAGCGGTGGACAGAAACAAAGTAGTTCATATACTGATAATGGTAATATTATTACATTAATAATAATTAATACCTACATTATTATAATATTAAACTGAAACTGCAAATATATTCATATTGTTTTGTGTTTTTATGCTAATTATCATATTGATGACCACTTTACAGTACAGGCCAAATGTTTTCTTTATTTTCATGACCATTTACGTTATTAGATTCTCACTGAAGGCATCAGAACTATGAATGAACACATGTGGAGTTATGTACTTAACAAAAAGTGGAGACCTGGTCTTCACAGTCACCGGACCTGAACCCAATCAAGATGGTTTGGGGTGAGCTGGACCGCAGCGTGAAGGCAAAGGGGCCAACAAGTGCTAAACACCTCTGGGAACTCCTTCAAGACTGTTGGAGAACCATTTCAGGTGACAACCTCTTGAAGCTCATTGAGAGAATGCCAAGAGTGTACAAAGCAGTAATCAGAGCAAAGGGCGGCTATTTTGAAGAACCTAGAATATAAAACATGTTTTCAGTTATTTCACCTTTTTTTGTTAAGTACATAACTCCACATGTGTTCATTCATAGTTTTGATGCCTTCAGTGAGAATCTACCAACGTAAATGGTCATAAAAATAAATAAAACAATCAAGCGTTTCATTCAAAATAGTCAACAGGGTCGCAAGAAGTGTGTGGAAAAACCAAGGCGCAAAATAACTGCCCATGAACTGAGAAAAGTCAAGTGTGCAGCTGCCAAGATGCCACTTGCCACCAGTTTGGCCATATTTCAGAGCTGCAACATCACTGGAGTGCCCAAAAGCACAAGGTGTGCAATACTCAGAGACATGGCCAAGGTAAGAAAGGCTGAAAGACGACCACCACTGAACAAGACACACAAGCTGAAACGTCAAGACTGGGCCAAGAAATATCTCAAGACTGATTTTTCTAAGGTTTTATGGACTGATGAAATGAGAGTGAGTCTTGATGGGCCAGATGGATGGACCCATGGCTGGATTGGTAAAGGGCAAAGAGCTCCAGTCCGGCTGGTATCATCAAAGATGAGCTTGTGGGGCCTTTTCGGGTTGAGGATGGAATCAAGCTCAACTCCCAGTCCTACTGACAGTTTCTGGAAGACACCTTCTTCAAGCAGTGGTACAGGAAGAAGTCTGCATCCTTCAAGAAAAACATGATTTTCATGCAGGACAATGCTCCATCACACGCGTCCAAGTACTCCACAGCATGGCTGGCAAGAAAGGGTATAAAAGAAGAAAAACTAATGACATGGCCTCCTTGTTCACCTGATCTGAACCCCATTGAGAACCTGTGGTCCATCATCAAATGTGAGATTTACAAGGAGGGAAAACAGTACACCTCTCTGAACAGTGTCTGGGAGGCTGTGGTTGCTGCTGCACGCAATGTTGATGGTGAACAGATCAAAACACTGACAGAATCCATGGATGGCAGGCTTTTGAGTGTCCTTGCAAAGAAAGGTGGCTATATTGGTCGCTGATTTGTTTTTGTTTTGTTTTTGAATGTCAGAAATGTATATTTGTGAATGTGGAGATGTTATATTGGTTTCACTGGTAAAAATAAATAATTGAAATGGGTATATATTTGTTTTTTGTTAAGTTGCCTAATAATTATGCACAGAAATAGTCACCTGCACACACAGATATCCCCCTAAAATAGCTAAAAATAAAAACAAACTAAAAACTACTTCCAAAACCATTCAGCTTTGATATTAATGAGTTTTTTTGGGTTTATTGAGAACATGGTTGTTCAATAATAAAATTATTCCTCAAAAATACAACTTGCCTAATAATTCTGCACTCCCTGTATATATATATATATATATATATACACACACACACACACACACACACACACACACACACACACACACACACACACACACACACACTCGATATATGCTTGAAAGTGCTCATTAATATGATAATTAGCACAAAACACTGAAAGTGTTGAATATCTTTGTAGGACAGGCAGTTTCAGTTTAATATTATAATAATGTATATAATGTGTGTATAAACACACACAAATATAGACTATATATATATGTGTGTGTGTATATATATATATATATATATATATATATATATATATATATATATATATATATATATATATATATATATATATATATGTGAGAGAGAGAGAGAGACAGATTATAAATTGAATATAGTTGAAATGATCTTGCTCTTCAGGGGGATTATAAAAACCATGGTTGCAGTGATGACGACCCACCAGCAGGTGGCAGGTGGCGCCTTCACATGAACGTCATCATTAACTTAGTAGCCATATGGGACACATTTCTACAGCATTATTAGTTCAGGACAAGCGGTGAGGCACAATGAAGTATATCATAACACCGGCTATTCTGTGTCAAAAGTGCGGCAAGTGGAACTAACCAAGCAAGATAATGCTGGTGAACCAGAATAACCAGTGAGGGCTGCCGCCCTTATCAGCTCCAACCACCATTTACAGCACTGACCAGGATGTATTTTAACCACAGGGACAACAGAAACAACTCCACTGCTGATTTCTGCTGCTCCTTCTTTCTTCACCGGGGGTTATCTCCACCCATGTAACCCAGGACTGACGATTAATAGACACGTTTGTGTGAAACATTCAGCCTTTAAAAAAAAAAAAAAAAAAAATGTATTTATCACTTCCTTCTCATTGTTCCCCTGCTGTGGTGTCAGGTGAACCGTTCTTTTCTTTCAGCAGAAGGAATTCACCGACGTGTTTACGTCACGTTCCGTTTTGCATTCCGTTTTTTTTTAATTGATACTCCACTCAACTTCTGAAACGTTTGTACGTGTAGACAAACTGGAGCGTAACCTTTAACCTTTGCCTTGCCCTTGCGAGGGGAAAAGCCCCTCCAAATTCCGTAAAGGCTTTAGCATTTATATCTGCTTTTAGTGGCATGGAGGGGGTGTGGGGAAATGTAAAATATTATCCTGGAACATCTCAGCGCCTCTCATGGAAATCACCTCACACGCCCTGCCGTGGACTGCGGTGATAATATCGGCCGACGCACGACAGGCAGCAGCTTGCTGCTCGAAAAACTGCTGGGCGGGGACTTTCCCAGTTTATTCTCTTTTTCCCCTTACCTAGTTAATGTTCATGCATCGCTAGAAATTCCAGTTTTTTTTTTTTTTTTTTTTTTACCTTTAATGTAAGAAATTAGAATATTCACAGAACAAAGCCGTTCTAATGCAAAATCTAATCCATGTGAGTAAAATGTACTTTTTTTTTTTTTGCCAGACTGTTGAAAAAGAAAGTGTGACCAAACCAGAAGTCTGGCCAACTTCTGCTTTCACCCTGATCTGATTTTATTTGTTTGACTGCAGAAAGAACCCATTGTTCTTCAGCAGCCACACTAATATCTGCAAACGAGTCACATTAGTTCCCTCTGTTTCACAATCACTGTATTCCCACCGGTATCAAAAAAGGAACGTCCACATGGTTTAATAATGTTAATGTGCATAAAAATAGCTTTATTTTACTGAAACAGATTAGAATCCACATGCAGAAATCAATGATTCATTGATTCCTCCACTCAATTGATGATTCACATCTCATGTTGTGACAAAAAAGCAGCAGATTATCCCCATGCTAATGAAACATGGCTCAATTCAGATCCCCTGAATTATATAGCAATCCTTCTACAAAACATAAATATAAAAAAAAAAAAAAAAAAAAAAAACTAAAGAGAAACAGAAACTTTGACCAAAAAAAAAAAAAAAAAAGTTTCAAAACTATTTGCTTCAGAAATCTTGAACTAGTGTATATAAAATTTAAAATCAAATATACAACAGCTTAGAGGGAAGAAATCCCAACCTGAAGGAAGGCAATAAAATATTTGACAGTTAAATTAATAATAATAATAATAAAAAATTGAACAGGAATTCTACAGAAAAACACTGAACACAGACAGAAAAGAGGTTAGTACTATCCTGTGTGACCTGTGACTTGAAAAAAAAGCTCACAGGAACGAAAAAAAAAAAAGGGGGGGGGGTGTACATTATCAAAATATTGGAAAAACAGAAGATTGGGGGAGGGGGGCAGATTGGAAGAACGGAATTTTGGCATTAAATATTTGGTAAGTAAAGGTCTGCCGTGAAAAGGCCAAGTACCATGTCTTGTCGAGTGAATTGTAATGCCTATTTACAGTTCCCTGGAAGTTCATGTGTGGAGAAAAGGTTCTGCTATCAGCAGCCAGAGACCATTACCTGTAAAATGAGATTAGCTGACAGGCGGGCGGTATCGGTGTACCTGTGTAACTGGGCGTGGCCAGCGAGCGCGTTGGCGCACATGTGACCCTCGCACAGCCCGCGGCCCTGGTGTGACTGGCCCTCTCTAATGCAAACCGCAGCCTGCATCTCCCGCTGCTGATCTGGGCACAACAAGCATGATGGTAAAACAACGGCCTATTCAGCTCAAGCCGGTTTTCCCACCAGGGCGGCTGTGTTTCGGGGTGGGGAGGGAGTCATGTCGACAGCCGAGCATCCCGGTGCATGTGTAGTGTTGAGATGGATAGGAATGGCGAAAAACAGAGATGCCCTGTACGATGCTGCAGCTTACGACAGACTAAACTTTGGGACAATTTAAGCATTTAAGCTAAAAAAAAAAAAAAAAAAAAAAAAAAAAAAAAAAAAAAAAAGAAGGAAATAAATAAAATTAAAATAAAAAATGTACCACATTTGTTTGGTAACAGCACCACTCTTCATCAAATCACTTTTCTCCTATGTAACGGGACAGGCATGGACCATTATTGCAACATATCGGACCCCCAAATAAACCCATTCTGAAATCAAGGCTGGTGAGAGGGCATCTCCCTCTCTTCTAGGTGCATGGAGCATCAGGAATGAGGCAGATTGAGAGAGAGCTTAGCGGCTGAGTTTCAGAGGCACTGTCGAAAAAAAAAAGTCCAGAGGCCTTTTTTGCGCTTTCGTTTAGTTTTTTTTTTTTTCTTTATGCGTAGATCTCTGCAGTCGGAGCCTTCTTGTAGATGGGCTTCTTGCCCAGGTCGTAGCTCCCCTCGTCCTTCTTCTTCATGCGGTAAATGAGCAGGAGGATGAGGAGGACAGCAAAGAGCAGGCCAACTACCCCACCGGCAATCAAAGCTGTGGGGGGGAGAAAAAAAAAAAAAAAAAAAAACACACACACAATAAGTATCTCTGTCACATGTATCATATACAGAAGAAACACAACAAACCTGTAAAAAAAGAATGTTTCAAGTCTCAGTGATGTCATGTAGTTTCAATTTTATTTTAAATTAATTAGTCACACTATGGAGTAGATGCCCATAGAGCACTTATCTGTGTGTGAGGAAATCATGACCCACCTATTACAACTTCAGTCTGCTTGAAGAAGCCTTCATCTGTTGCATGGGACATTTCCACATGAAGGTGTTTTGGGGCAACCTCGTTCTGTTCTATAAGATCCATATCATTAATTGTGGGTTTGGGATCCTTGGGGATTAGACGTCCCTCTGGGATCCTGTTGTCAATCAGGACCGGCTAAAGAAAATAAAAAGGAAGTTGCATTTAGACAAGTTAATGTAAGTAAGAGCATGGTGGTGGTGACTGGGGACACAACAGTATAAAATCAAACCAGAAAATTCACCTTCTGTGTTATCATCTTTGTGTCTTCATATGATTCTGTGGAAAGAATAATTAATAGCATTTTATTTCATGTTTAAAAATATCCAAATGCATTGAAATTTCTTCTTCACAAACTAAATACGCACCATCATCTCCAGATCCTGATAGTTCGCTGTCGTAGTAGTCATCATCATCTTCATCGTCGTAATTCTCATCGCCGTCGTCGAACCCAAGGTCTGACGTATCCCCCGATGACACCAAATCATTGTCCTGCTGTGCTTCCGAAGGCAGCCATGTCTCTGTCTCCCTCACCTGCTGACCACAGACAGACAACAGAAACTCCATTTAGGGACAGCAGGCAGATAACAGCACGACCCGACCCGTGTGCCAGAGCGCTGCGCCATTTCTCACCAGCACCTGACAGCCAAACCCCTGATAACCCCATTTTAATGAGGGTAAATGTACGTCCAAGTGGCAAGTCGCTGAGAAGGTCACGCAGGAAGAAGTTGGAAACCTTTGACCCCCTCAGTGAGCCATGAAAGTCTAAACAGGAAATAGCTAATGCCAGAGATTCATAAATTACAGAAAATTGCTCACGGGAGTAATAAAAAGAATAAAAAAAAAAAAAAAAAGTATAAATTGTTCCCCTCTATTCACAAGTATTGTCTCAGACCACTTAAGATAATGATAAGTCTGAATTTAATGTAATTGAAAAAAACAACATCAAGCTCACTAATCACATTATTACTAGTAATTTCATTGCCCTTTGCCAAGTAAGCACAGTGAATGAGATTAAACAAAGGCAATCTCATGGCCTGATCCAATTATCACCCCTCCAGTGGGCGGAAGAAGCAAAGAAAACAGACGAAACCCACTGGCGGCAAGGTGAGCGGGGGTGAAAGAAAAAGAAAAGCACGTCCGACTCGGATGCATTCGAAGGTATTCGGCAAATCGAGCCCAGACGGCCACGATCTCGCGCCGACCGCAGAACAAGACAGTCGACACGGGCCGCCGCCAAGTCACACCTGGCCGCGGCTGTGCAAATACGCGGGCCGTCTGCCATTAAAGACACAGTCATGCATTATTCATTGTTGAGCCCTGGCTTTGGCCGGGAGAGTTTTATCAGTTCTGGATGGTTGCTCAAGGCTGCCTGATGAGGGATGAAACCCAATGCCTCTGCAAAGCACCCATCCAGGTGGCCCCTCATTCTCTCGCTCTACCCTCACCCATGGGACAAAAAAAAAAAAAAAAAAAACTCTACACAAAAGAGCTTGACAAGCTTGAAATATATATTTTTTTATTATTAAAATTTAAAAAGTGGCGGTCATTTAAAACAATAAGCCATATTTAACAGTAAAGCAACACAGGCCAGCAGTATAATAGAATTTTTTTTTTTTGTTGTTGATCAGCCACAGGTTAAAATAGTCAGCCCCCCTAATTTAATTGGGCCATAATGCTTATTATCAAGACTGCGTGGTTGGAAGTTAATCCCCCCTCTTTATGTTGCATCTGACTTAAGGGAGTTTTCCCCCCCCTCCTCTTCTTTTTTTAAAAAGAGAACACTATTGTTCTAGGCCGCGAGCTGGAACAGGCCACCATTTTATTTGCCCAGTTGCCAAGGCAGCGAGCTTCCATGCCCTCCGAATCAGGAGCAGCCCAGAAAGAACACAGTGCAACCAATCGCACACCGTTACAACGAATCTGTGGCGAACTTCGCAACCAATTAGACGCTATTTACGGAGAGCGGCGAGTGTGTCCAATAGAAGACAAACTTGTTACGGATCACCGTGTCGGGATTTTCCCCCCTCCGCCTCTCCATTGACTTCCTTTATCTGGCTCCAACAAGCCCAAACCGGTCACAATCGCGCTCACGCACACACGGACCTGCATTCACCTGGCAATCGCCCCATTTTACACCCACCACTCCCAGCAACCACACTCAAAATGGAGGGCTTGTCATAACAGGTTTTGCCAGCAGCGGGGCGAGTGAGGGAAGGCCGGAGCGGTCTGTCTTCAATAATTTAGCAGAGAAAAAAAGAAAAGCAAAAAACAAAAGAATGCCGGAACGAACGTCGTCAAAGCCGTGTCATACGGTTACTGAAAGTACGAGCTGCCTGTTTTCTGAGAAATTCACCCAGGCCACCGTCCAACAAAAGTCCCAAATTGCACGGAAACACTAAAGCGGTTCTGAGGGTTTTCTTAGATAACACAGGAAAAAAAAAAAAAAACGAATTCCCCCGGAAGAAAAATCACCACTTTGAATTTCAAAGAACTACGGTTCTCAGAAGCAGTTAGGAATCCCCTGGTAGGGTGGAGAGGAGAGGAGGAAAAAAATAAAAAAATGGTTTACAATGGCCGACCCAAACGTATTCGAGCTTCATCAGAAAATCATCATCGCTGCACCCAGTTCGGCCAGCCACTTCATATCCACGCGCCATTAACAGAACCTGGCAGCGCCTTTAAATGGCCCAGCCAAAACGGGTCTGCAAACAGAGAAACGGAGGAGCGTGCTGGCGGGGCCAGATGTACCCACAACCACCTCCCCCACGTTCTGGGAGGAAAAAAAAAAAAAAACAAAAAAAAAAACCCAAGACAGGCCTCACACAGCCTGTAATGGCTCCTGGATGCCTGAAGAGCATATAAATTAACAGGCCGGCTAAGCCGTGCCGTACCCGGGCCTGGCAGACAAGGGGAACGAAATCCTGCCATCTGCTTGCAAATGGCCGAGCATCTGTTCCATTGACTCACCCCGTGTGTGCCTGTGTCCGCGAGTGTGTGTGGCTCTGCCCCGTACAAGGCTTTAACCATGTGCACATTTCCACCGGCGGCCTTTGAAGCAGGAGCCAGTTCCCCAGCGAGATGGATCACCGCGGCGGAGTTCGCGTAGCCTCGGGCCCAGGCTGTGGTTTTAACCCCTCCGCGCGGATCTTTCGGCGCGTCTTTCTCAAAGCCACGTCCCCGACGGGCCGCCAGACGCCCGCGGGACCTGCGCCTGCAGCGCCATGTCCTCACACCCTTGCTGAGATTTGCTGCGTCCTTTCAGGTCATATCCAATTACCGCCGTGCCTCGGTGTCCCCGCTGTCACTTGAACCAATCGGATTTGTGATGCGCATTGTGGGTCTGATCTCCTCACGAGATGCACTCTTCACCCCGGACAGAGGGGGCCCCTGGCTTCTCACTCTCGGTCACACACACACACACACACACACACACACACACACTTCAGATTTCTTCTACCTTCACCACTACTATTAAAAGGTCTGCGTTTTCACGGACTTGCGACCGATGTGCACTGCCACAAATAAAAAAACCCAAACTGAGCGCTACCTACACAGCCCGTTTCTTCGCGGCACCACGAGGAGCGGTGCGCTCACGCCGAAGGAATTTGGGGTAAAGATCAGCTTGATTCGATTCAGACCTCCCCGGTACGGCTTTCTCCCATGAATCACCCCCAGCCACTTCCCGAAACTCGACGTGACTCAGAAGAATGCTGTTCCTTTTCGCAGGCCCTCGTACGGTCCGGCTCGCGCGCCTCAAAAGAAGCACTCTGATCCTTTTGAGCCCCACTGGAGTGGTCACAGGGTTTTATTAATTAAGCTCTGCGCCATTAAGTGACGGCATTTCGGGGCCACAATAGACACGGCCAACCTGAATGGCCAATTCATTGTGCTGTGGAACAAAACAACTGACTTTTTTTTACCAAACTAGCCGACAGAAAAGTACCACCAGGGAGTTCTGGGTCTGGAGGAAGAACCCATTGTGGTCCTACACACCAGCATCTGGTCTACGTTCTACATGACGAGTTATTCGATTCCAATGATTACATGAAAAGTCTAGTGCAAAACATTCAAAATTAGCTTTCAATTGATCAATAAATACACACACATATACATACATATATATATACATACATATATACATACATACATACATATATATATATATATATATAAAATGTTTTTTTTGTATGCATCATTTTAATTAGGACGTGGTTGTACTACCATACGTGGTCATGGCTAAGGAATTTGGTAGGCCTCCATAAACACAATCTGGAACCCTGACCAAAGCGCACAATGTAAACAAATCAAGGTGGTGGTGATATTCAACTGGCAAGATGAAAGAAGAAATAAATAAAATTCTTAAACTTCTTTGGACCGGGAGGAGAACAAAACCCTCTCTCTCGCTGCCAACATTCCATCCTCCAAAGGGATTTTATAGCCCAGTGGACAGCAATGCTGCAACCATTATTACATCCTGGTGAAAGTATTTATCATGTTCGCCCCACGGCCTCTCTCTCGCCTTTCACTTCGGCCCATTCTAGTGCAAATCACCTCGCGCTTAATTTAAAACCTGCATTCCAACAAGACGTATCAAATGGTGCGGACCCAGGCAGGTCTGGCACCGGGCACTTTTCAGACAGGACAATATTGTGACGGGGAGCCTGGTCTCGGCGGAAATTCCAACTGGAAGTTCAGAGAAGGCGTGGCGGCTGCCGAGTTCGCTGATCAAACACGATAAAAGGAACCTGGTGAATTAACCAAAGGTACTGTTAAAAGATGACTGCCTGATGACATTGATCCTTTAAAGATCTACACTGCAAATAAATGTCTGCAGGGTTCTAGACTAACAGGAAACTCTTCAGAAAACAGACTAGCAATAACTTAAGTGGAGAACAAAAATATTGTAATTTCCTCATTATGGAAAAAAAAACACAAAGAACACAAGACGCATTGAGAAGGACGGCATCCTATGGTCTGAGTTGAGGCTAATAAAAGAACCGTGACCATTTAAATCCACCCAAGTGTGCAAAATCCGAATAAGGGCCGGTCAAGGTCAGCAGGGGTCGAATTCCACAAGAAAATGCAAAAGAACACGGTGAAGAGGGGGGATGAAAGGCCAAATAGCATAACCAGCATGGCTCTGAGGAATGTAACGGTCTCACTTCTCGCTTGAGACGAGCTGGAGGGCCTACTGACCTTCCGATGTGGTCCAGCAACCACGGTAACCTTGCAGTTGAAGCGGGGCTGAGCAAACACAAATACAACGTCCAATTGACATTTACCCAACGCTCCCCAGCATTCCCATAGGTGTGGCTCACAACATGATGAACACACGCACTGCAACAGGGAGATTTCAGGGAGCTTGTTGCCTCAGATTAGGATCGGACGGCCAACAGGGACGCAGAACGCACCTTTCCCAGGACGGGGAGGGCCGGGCAGAGGCTCTAATCGCAGAAGACGCCGCTCATTTGCATTCTGCCCTTGCGCCTGGTCGCTCGACCACACTCGCTGGGAGGGTGGCATCTGCCCAGTACCATCCCAGTTCAATTCAGACAAAATCGTACAACCACCCCCGACACCCACATCGGCACAACAGGCCTTTCTCAGGAGGCAGCAGGCGGAATCCATGTCATGTTCAGATGTCCTTCCAGCCGGAATAAAGCCAGAGAGCGGAGGACCAGTACCAGTAACAATAATAATAATAATAATAATAATAAATCAGACAGAATAAATGTGATTCATAACACAAAAGTCTTAAAACGTAGCGAGATCAGCTTCCATTTGACGTCACTTGACATATAACAATGACGCACGCGCCGAAACCTCGGGACGCAACAAGTAAACATGAAACTGGAAACTTTCTGCCGTCAACGCCATAAATTATTCACATAATATCCGTAAACAACAACAACAGAACAACTGAAAGCGAGGAATTTTACTTTAACCTCAAAACGTGAACATTACAGACGTAGTGGAAAAACACGACTCTTAAAAAATAAAAAAACAATAAACGTTGACTACAGAACATCAGACAAATATTAACCCGCGTCCAGTAATAAATTATACAGTCACATTAGATATTAAAGGAGAGGAACTAACCACTAACTGAACATTTGCCCTGTTCAGTTAATAACTATTAAATCAGTTCCAGTGACAGGGACCGCGACAATGTCGTCCGTGAGCCCTACTTACCGACTCGGAGTAGACGGAGGCGATTAAACACAGCACGAGGAAGAGCTTCTCCATAATCGCCTGCTCGGGAACTCAAGCGTGGGCACAAAGGTTACTTCCGAAAGAGCCGGACGCCGGACCGAACCTCCTGTAAATCCTCAGCTCCACCGCGTCGCTCGCTGGCAGCCTGTGGGACCGGAGCGTCGCCGTCGCTCGTTTCATACGGAGCTGCGGGCCCCGCCCCCGGGCGCCACGGACCAATGGGAGGCGAGTTCGCGGCCGACACGTGGGAAGTTACGCGACGGGGCTTTTCGCGCAGGACTTTCTGGTCGCGAAACGACGTAATAATAGTAGGAATTGCGGGTCAAGAGGCACATTAAAGTCGTAGAAGACGAGTACGTTTTATGAAGTGTGACTTTGTAAGCCTGTATGTGTATCAAAAAAGCACGGAAGTGAATAAAAAAAAAAAGAAAGCTGATCTCCGATCAGTGTAACAGGCACGGCAGCAGCGCCAGGTCAACGCTTTAATTACGTTGGGTAAAGTGTCCATTTACACAGACATTTACTAGCCCTCCACGTCCGCCTCGAGGGAAACTACAGACACACGCTGCTCACGGCGTAAATTCTCCACGGGAAAGTTTGCGGCTCGGCGTCCTTCCGCTTCACACGCGTGACGACGACGACGACGATGATGATGATGATGATGATGCAGATGTTACACTTTCCGTTTCCCAAGCACTCGCTTTCCGCACGTCTGCGCATGGTTCCCCCGCAACGTTTTCATATTTTTTTCATATTTTGCTATATTCCATTCAAAGTGTGGGGTCGTTTAGAAATGTCATTGGTTTCCCATGAAAAAGCAGGAAATGGGCTTGAATAAAGTAAAAAAAATGGTAGTAGCCTAGTGGGTAACACACTCGCCTGTGAACCAGAAGACCCAGGTTCAAACCCCCGTGTCCCTGAGCAAGACACTTAAATCTGAGTGTCTCCAGGGGGGGACTGTCCCTGTAACTACTGGTTGTAAGTCGCTCTGGTCTGTATAAGGGCGTCTGCTGTAAATGTAAATGTAAAAAAAAAACAACTATTGACAAAGCTTGAAATAATGATGTAGTTGAACCCACATATGAGCTACCACTGTACTATTATCCTTCTTCACAATCGCAGCAAACGTTCAAAGCGCCGCTAGCAATTTGGTTAACTTATTGATTTACTTATTGCAGGATTTCCTTATTTTTATGAAAGAATGCCATTACGTGTTTTAGAGGAAGAGACTCTGTTCTCCTAACGTTCCCTGAGCAGCGATGCAATGTTTGTTCTCCATCTGTTTACGGTGTTCTGTAGCAGACATCTACATATCAACAGTGCTGCTCAAATCACACATCAACCTTTTAAAAATGAGGAGTTTACGCTAGTTTTACACGTAGTCCCTTCCGGAACAGTTTCAGGGTTGCTGTTGGGAAGATGAACATTTGGTTTCACTGCTGACTGAAACATTTGCACAGTGCTGTATAATAATGCATAAAGGTTTTTTTTTTTTTTTTTCAGAATGAAGAAGAGAAAGGAAAGCTTGCAGACGAATGACTGACGGTAACGTGACGTAATACATTTGTCCTGGTCCCAGGAATAGTAGGAGAACCAACTGTGGCCTCGCCGTCAGCTGGCTGTGCTCGGTGGTGGCGTGGTGACCTGTGTGGGCCCCGGGAAGGGACGAGTTGAGTGGTGGCCCTTAAACCGCTGGTTGTGGGTCACCAGCGTGTCAGCCTGATGTTGCTAATTAAGTCAATTCCATCCACAAGCAGCACATTAGCAGGCTTGCCTCGCTCGGGCCGGCCGGGCTTTTGCCGTGGTATTACTTGGATTTACTGCGGCCATAGTTGGTCTTTTGTCCTCATGCAAAATGTGAATTCCACACAACCTCTGACACAGTAAGATATGCATTCCTTTCCAGTGCAACAAGGAGTGCCTTTGTGTACGTGGCGCAGTGTTTTCTTTTCATTTTTAATAATAATCTCCACAATGTAATATTTAAAAAAAAATTTTTTTTACCATGGGTTGGTTTTGGTTTTTGGTGGTTTTGGCTTATCTGCTGTTAGATAAGCCAAAATGGGTTCGTTTACATACAAATGAATGTAATCCCTATATCTATCCGTTCATCCATTTAACATATTTATCAGATTCCCGGTGCCACACCAGCCTTCTTTGGCCACCATGCAGGGCACCAATCCAGTGCAGAGTAAACTCAAAAGATTGCTTTGTATCTGAATCCTTTCGTTATCTTGATGCCAGGTCATGTGCGATGTGTTTGACTTTTGATTCCAGTCCTTCTAAAGCGTTCCTTCTCCACTTTGTTGGCAAAATACAGAAATGTATGTTGTCACTGCTGCACAATAGCCAGAAACTCCCTGCTTTTCAAATTCCATGTGAAAAAATATGTAGATAAATTGTGTCTTACTGTGAAACCATTGGTGCCAATAGTAGATGTATGTATATGTATATGTATATGTATATATGTATTTATGTGCATTTTGCATCCGCTTATTTATAAGGACATTTTTGTCGTATTTGCTAGAGATTGTGAGGCCTGGCAAATTGCATTAAGATCTGTGTCAGCTAGTGAATCATCAACCTGAAATTCCAGGTGATATCTGCAGCTGAACAGTACTATATATCATTTACAAGTTCTGCAAAGCTTGAACAGCCAGTCATTTATTACCTTCTAGTGAATCACGGCCATAAACGTTTATGCGAGGGGAGGGGAGGGAAGGGGCATCGACGGTAGGATCAGAACGCGAAACAACAACAGGAACAACGTGCACATCTGCCCCTTTTCGTTCATGCTGGCATTCATCCTGTAACACGTACAGTTGTACATGTACAAGCTGTCTTCTTTACTTCAGAATAGTAAAAATACCACCAAATGAATGACGACGTTACGCTGTATGATGAGTCTTTTGCACTTTAAAAGTGTCCGGCCCCTGCCCCATCAGGGCCCTGATTGAGTTATCTCTGAGTACCTGTGAGGTGTTTGTGTGTGCTGTCTAGTGCGAAGATGACTCCCGTTGGCCCCGCCCACTGCCGGTGCACCGAACTTTGTACCTATAAACAGATACGCTCCATTAGAGCCTCTCCTCCCTCTCCCCATCACGCACAAAGCGAGTCTGCGGGAGGGTTGGACCTGACCCTAACACTTACACAACCGCCCCTTTACGCCACCATGTGCCGAAGAGGACCGAGACATGACCAAGCCAGTCCAGGACATGTGTTGCAACAGCAGAGAATTCGCGTAACTTCCCGAACACAGAAGCCAGTCTGTTTACAAAGAAGACAGATGTCTGTGTGTGTGTGTGTGTGTGTGTGTGTGTGGTGGAGGAGCGGGTGCTTTTTTTGGGGAAGGGTAGATAGCTTGAGTGTCCTCCTGGGGGAGGAGACAGGAAACACCCAGTGGCAACTGGGGAAAAGGGAGGAAAGATGAGGAGAATTACTCAGGAATGGTTGGAATTTCCTGAACCATCACTTGGACAGGGACACATTACTTCACTCCACATGTCACTGGTTGTGGGAGTTGGACAAAACACCCTGCCCGTGGGATTTTTGATGCAATGTTTAAGCTCTGAGAGACATTAAAAGGATCAAATCAACAAGCAAGTTGAAACAAATCCAGAAAATTAGTCCATTATTTCACAAGATTCTGCATCCCAGCATCAATTAAATTGAAAATAAAACTGTATTTTTTGACAGGTTAAAAATTGCATAGTATTGAATGGAAATTATGTAATAAATGTGCATAACTAAGACTGCAATGTTGAAAAAGTTTTGAAATGTTTAAAATAGCATTAAAGAAATATTCATTGACAAAGTAGGAAAAAATACAGTCGGACCATCATTTGCTGATGCACCAGATACTCAACTGGTTTGTTGCCTATGTAATCAGTGCAACTGCATTAAACAAATATCAGAAGTTTTTTCAGTAATCGGTCACCCTTTCTAAAGTGACAGACTTCTAAAGTGAAGTGATTGTCACATGTGATACGGTGCACACAGTGAAATTTGTCCTCTGCTTTTAATGCATCACCCTGAGTGAGCAGTGGGCAGCCATGACAGGCACCTGGGGAGCAGTGTGTGGGGATGGTGCCTTGCTCAGTAGCACCTCAGTGGCACCTTGGCGGGTCGGGATTTGAACCGGCAACCTTAAGGCTGCTTCCTTAACCGTTAGGCCACCATTGCCCCTTGCATTAGTGAACACAGCATTCCATTGTAACTCAATTATCACTGATAAAGTTCCTCTCTACATGTGGATATTACATTTTTAAAGGCCTTTTCCGACAGTCAATTATGACACGAGCAATGTCTGGACTGGAGCCTAAACTAAACTAATCTGTCTGATTTGGAATATGCTTTCATATAATTTTAATTCACAGAAAACCAAAGTTGCCCCAAATCAGTTTTACAGTATCTAGTTCATCCCAGTGATACAATGCAGACACGCCTCTCAACACCACTCGTTGCTGCCAAATTAGGTTATAAGACACCACTCTGTTAATAGGGTGTGACCTTTAGGTGAACAATGAACATCCTTGATAGTTATGCGATTAATACCATTTCATACCGGTTTAATACCATTTTATCTGCAGTTTTACACTTGTGATGTTTCTCCTCGCAAGGTTGGAGATGCTGTTTTTCGCTACAGGAGAGATGAGAGGCAAAGCGTCTGGATCCCTGCGGACCTCTAAATGGGGTGTGACCAGAAAGGTTTTGTCTGGGACAAAAAAAAGGTGGAGGATTAGCATCCTCAGTAAAAACCACAGCACCGCAGCACGCAACGCATGTCTTCAAAGAGCGACCAAAAGACCATGAAAATATTTTCCACCACTGACAATATCCCTCCAACTGTAGGTGAGGTCTTAGAAGGGGAGAAACTGAGATTTTGCGATTTCTGCGCATTCTTGAGGATTTTTACAGAGAATTTTTGAAAGAGGTTCTGCTTGAACAGCTGTTAACACTTATTAACCAGTCACTCACTCACACACACACACACACACACACACACCTCGGCATCACTGAGACATGGTTCACGCCTGGTGTGCAGATCGGATCCAGCCACAGAACAGGGGTGCACCGCTGGCACTTGACTATGCTGGTGGTACGGACTAAACTCCAAACATGCCACTCTCTGGTAAAAACAGGTGAACATGCCCAAGTGCCAGAACATTAAAAATAATTTGCAGTTATGTCTATTCCCCTTGGATACGGTGTTTTGGGCTGCTGAACAAAACATCAAAAAGTGTGTACTGCACAAACACGTTTGAGCCGGACAATTACCCATGAAACACGCTTTAGTTCGCAACCCTCAATCACTCCGCAGTTAAAGCGCTGTCAAATAACGCTGATTGGAAAAGGTGGAGTGAGGAAAGGGTTAAGTGAAGAGCCTTCTGTCGTGATCAAAGGGCAAATATTTCATGAAGGTTCTGTGTCAAAAACTGCCCAAGGAAACGTTACAGTGCAGAGGACAGATAATGTTCTTCAGTGTTCTTTGTGGGTGTATGGTGCAATTTTTTTTTCCCAGCATGCCTTTTTATATACTTACTCTCTTGTAACTGATAATACATATACTGATGTCAGTGGTGTAAGGTAGTGAAGCAAATGTAATCAGAGACTCTTCGCTCGTTTTCCCGTACATATCTCCACTTTACGAAAGGAGTCTTATACGGGAGACTTTAACTCCACCACATTCTGCAAAACCTGTTGTTCCTGAGTCATGCAGCAAGTGCCTCACTTTTGTGGGGAAATAGTGGCATATGTCTTTATTCTAACATTAATTCCTCTTCTAGTAAATCTGATTCGTGCTTTTTAAGCAAATGTTCAGATGCAGTGTAATAAATCAGTCACACAAAGTTGCATCTTTTTACTGAAAATTTGCAAATTAAACAAGAGGATATTAAGAGATGTGATAAATCTCTTTTGATAAATTAAAAATACTGCATGTACTTTTATTCCAGTGAAAGTTTAAAGGGAGACAGGAGTTTGTAAAATGAGGCTGACATGGTTTGTGTACTTTGTCCTCCACTGACCACAATGTAGTATAATGTAGGGTTCTGCAGTATAGTAAAGTATACCATCAGCTAATGTTGTTTCATATAGCCATATGTTCAATTAATCAGTGAAATCTTTTTAACATTTCCATGCAGGGCATCTCTAGAATGCATACCACACAGATATGGACATGTTGTCCACGAGTTTCAAACATTTGGCTTTCACAGTCATATGCAATTTGGACAATTTAAAGTACAAAAAAGGACATGCCAGGGAAAATGAGGACATCTGGTCACCCTAATGGTGTTTTATACTGTAGCAAAGACAATAGAATGAATTGCAAGTTAAAATTATCGTCAAAAAAATCTGAAAGAAAATATGCTATTTACAAAAGACACGGCTGGTGGAACCGCACGCTTGACCTCGGACTGTTGTCATTGCCTGAACTTTTTCCCAGAGCTTTGCAAGAACCCTCATATGGAAGCATTTAAAGCTGTACGTCTCTGAGTGGTCCTGTCGCCAGTACGCCAAGAGCCACCCTCGGTGGGGCATGATCCCAGCAATGCAGTGTCAAAGGTCACCGAGCCAGAGTGAGCCCAGATAGAGCCCAGACTTCCAGGACAACGTTGGCGTAGGAGGGCAATGGAGACGAAACTTTGGGAAGCCACAACCCTTACATTCCAAACCTCAGGGTTCGCAAACAAGTTGGACAACCGCTGCAATGCTATACATTTCACCTCGAAGGCTTTTGCATGAAAAACATATGTGACGACCCAAATAACCTTCATTACGCTGTGGTGCACACCACACTTCATCCAAAAGAAGTCAGAGAAAGCGATCTTTACAAAAACATCAAGATGACCTTGTGTGGCCTGAGAAATTATACAGAGAAACCTGGAGTCTACGCTTAATCTGAGTTCTAAATAAGAGCTTGTGGACCCTGAGGAGCTTTAAAAAAAATGCTCCCAGTGGAAGACGGGACGGGACAATGGTGCTCCTTTCCCAGAAATCGCACATTGAATTCACGGTGTATTCGTTCTGAAAGCAAACATTCGTTTCTGCACACACACACACACACAAAAAAAGAAAAGGAACGGGAGTCTGCGCAGGTGATATGGCAAGCCGCAACAGGTCCCGATGGATCACGTTGCAAAAACTGGTCGGGTCTGTTTGCACCTTCACAGCCAAAAAAAAAAAAAAAAAAGTTGCCATCATTGATCACATTTCCCACAAATTCCCTCCCACAGACATAAAAACGGCCCACTTTTCATATCCCGGACTGTAATGTATATAGTGGAAAGGTCGCAGGCCTATATCTGTTAATATACGACTCCGAGTCTGGCTTCCTCTTTAATGAACGTTTGCATGCTCGCAAGCTGCCCACTGAGTTTTGCTGGCTCACAAAAGGTGGCATTATTAGGCAAATTGGTTAGTCAAGCAGTTCCCACTGACTGGCAACATCTAACAGGCGCCTTTGTCGGTTTCCATAGCTCAGAACGGTATGCTTTGATGTAGCTGCTCCTTTGTGAACTCCATACATGTCATAAGCACCCTTATGGGACCCAAGTAGCAAAAGAGGGACTTTGGAGGATTCCGTCGCTGTCAGCAGGGCGGCTGCCTACCTACTGGCACGCATCGTCGACGGGGCTCGTGATGAACAACTAGGGTTTTTTTTTTTGCTTCCGTATTCTGAGGGTTAACAGCGGCGGTGAGGTATGTTGAGGGATGTGTGAATCCATGGTGTTTGGGGCGGAAGCAGATGCGAGGGGTCCGATAAAGGCTTTGCATGCCATGATTCGGCCATGATTCCGTGACGCCACTTGCACTCGACTATCGCGTGTACTTTGTGATTTACCGGATAAATACGGGCTTGCGGGCTGGTTTGGGGAAACTGACACATGACCTTTGACAATAAACGTCCATTGCAGCGTGTTCCTCTGCCTAGGTGCACTGTGTACAGTAAACGTCAGGCCATAGAAAAGGGCGTAGCCCGTCCTCTGTGTACACAGGATCTCCATTCTTTCTGTGCGGCCACTCAGCGCTCCGAATACATATGCAGCAGAGCAAATACAGAAAATGCGTCCACTCAAGCGATACTTTAAGACTTGCTTGTAGATAGTTTAGGAGCGTGACCATGGCAGCGGACTGTGTAACTGAAGCAGTATGTCCAGAAGCACGTTTGATCGCGGGATTTACGATGGACAGGGAGCAGCGGAATCCAGCTTTATACGCGGTTTATGTGAGGCACACCCTGACCAATAATGCATAGTCTCAGATTTCGTAACATGCAATCCTGAGCGCTCATTCAGGACAAAGGCAACTCTGAAAGCGGAGCAACGTCGCTCCCTTGTGGAGGTTTTAGTGTACTGAAGAAGACTTCTGTAATACTGCTGGTTCCGCTTGTTATATAAAAAAAAAAAAACACAATTAGTAAGAAAAAAACATAAATTATTTAAAACTTGATAGACTATTCCTGTGTATAGCAAATATTCAGACTACAGTTAATGTGATCAATATTAATTGGACAACTAACTAGCATCTTGGTCTGGTTCTCTGATAAATTAAATGGAAATAATTGGAATTGTTGACTCGGTTGACTTTGCCTTGGTGTAAATACAACTAAAGAACAATGTCATTATAAAGAGGACAAAAAAAAAAATGTTTTCAACAAAACTCTTTATTGAGAAATGAAAACCCCAAAGACAATGGACATCTTTGCAGTGGAAAACATAAATCATACTTGGCATTACATGTTTGCATATACCAATAAATCAAAACCTGCAGTATTCGCAATAGAGCTTTGGCAACCTTGTAAATGAATAATCATAAAAATATCAAACAATTTGAAGGACTCTAATGCAAGAGACTGAAGAGATTAGAAACGTAATTGCAATGTCGGAGGAGGCCAGATCGCCACGGTCCCAACTTCAGGCCTAACCATTCAATGATCTTGTGTTTCAGGTATACATCATCTCAGCCATGTGAGACATTTTCTTAGGGATGTAAAGGTAGTATTCCATGTAGCCAGAAAGGTCCTCTATTGTGATGTCGTCAACATAGGCGCGAGCCTGTTCCGAACAGGAGCGCGGAGAGCCGGAGGCTGCAGTGGAGCTCTGAGTCCGCTGACGCGAGGCGCTCTGCGATGCATCCCCAGGGCCCGGAAGGTTCCGCTCGCACTCCGAGATGACGTTCCTGAGGCCGCTGAAGGAGTACACCTCCATGCCCTGCCAGCCAACACACTGGCACTCGCTCTGGCCGCACGGGCACGCTCTGTTCTCATGCAGCCGAGACAGCGACTGGAAGTCAGAGGCGGGAGCCACGGCTCCGGGATCGGCGGCGGCTACGAGGGTCCCGCCGAGGGGGCAGCGGTCAGCACCCAAAAACGGGAAGCCCTCGGAGCTGTCCTCGTCCGAATGAGGTCGGGGGCTGAGGTGCGGAGAGCCAAGGCCATCCCGTGACGCGGTAACGTGCGTTTCATAACCAGTGGCACCAAATACAGGCGAGCTGTGGCCGGACAACAGGAGCTCCTTTTTGGCCGGAACCCCCAGGGAAGCACAAGCATCCTCAGACTCTGGTGGACTCTTGTGCTTCAGGTGTCCGGGGGGTGGAGACATTTTCGAGCTGCAGTAGGTGAACTTGGGAGGATGAAGAATGGGGGACTTTGACCGTCTCCTTCTCTGGCTCCTCACAGCTCCCCTGGAGGACTTACGCATGCATCTGCAAGAAGAAAGACAGCATCTTAATCGTCGTGGTTCTTTATTTTTGTCTTATCTTTTTGTTGAAAAGCCAAGGTTTGCAGGTTCTCACCCATGCCAGTTCTCCTTAGGGCTGGACATTTTAGACTTTGCGCCCTCTGTGCCGGATCGTGCTGCTGTTCTTGTAGTCTCACAAACATGAACAGCAGCCGAGGCACTGGTGAGACACAAGAAACCACAGATATCTTCAGAATGTGAATTTGCAAGATGACCTAACGGAATCTAACCATTAACTGTCAGACAAGCATGTGGTCAGAAAAGTGGAGCATAAAAATAAAACATGCGGCTGGACCAAAATCCTGATTTTAGATTGCGATAAGCACCTTTCGGCGTCCACTCTCAGTTTTTTAAAGGCTGTCTGCAGGGTCTCTTCTTCACGGTCTTTTCCTTCGGATTCCATCGTGGCCGTTGGGAGCGCCGCCTCCGACCTACAAGACATTCACCAGAGGGCGCATATGTAAATTCAAAGTTGCACGTCTAAATTATTTTCATAAGGTAACGCCATTTTTGCGAGTAGACCGAATTGTAGAAAACCGGTACCGGCACAGCGGCGTCAAAACACATTTCAGTGTCCACCATCCCGACATTCTACAAGTTATGGACTCCACTACAAACCAATAATATTCCCTGACGGCGGACCATGTGCCAGGGCAGCAAGAAAAAGTTCCGAAGTTTCCATATGCCGCCCCACCTCAACGCAAATGTGCTGGAAGCGAAATGAAGGCCCCACCTCGACATCTTAGTGCCGGATTCCACAGGATAATATGCCTCATCTGGTCACAATGCAGCACAATGCAGAGCAGGACCCTTGTTTAACACGGACTGAAACACTGCGGAAACCGTACAAGAAGCCACTGGCTTTCGTCAATGTTTTAAAAAGAAAAAAAAAAATCAACTTTCAAAAATATAGTTGATTTTATAATGGCTGTACAACGTTGTTTACTACCGCCTGGTGAAATAGTTACTCGTTACGAATTAACTCATTATGACGGACTAACCAGTGGCTTACTGAGAGGAAGATGAAATTGACTCTACAAGGACCTGTACGACGATCGAATGGAAGCGAGCCCACGAAAGGTCGTGAAATCATCACGGAGGTGGCGAAGCCGCGTTCGCTACGTCACCACGCCAGACACCTTCAGCCCTCTGGCTCATGAACAGACACGGAAAGAGGGGAAAAAAGTATACGTACGGCTCAGGCGCTCCAGGCCTCGGACCAGCCCGCAGCAGGCCTGTGCATGCACGGCCCGGCCTGGCGGCTTCGCTGCGCCAGATGAGGCCTTCACTGCGGCAGCGTCCGCCTCGCCAGGCGGCCTGTTAGCAATAGCTGCTGTTAGCTCAGCGCTACGCTCCCGGGCATAGCTGCCCAGCCAAAAAAACAACCAAGTCGCGGACTTATATAACGTCTGGTATAAAAGGCGCGTACGGCACACTAATGATTAAAAATGGTTATTTCCCCCCCTTGTTTCTCCGCGCTTTTCCTTCGTCAGGACGTTGTTTACACTCTGAACACACGGTGACTCTGCAACAGCGCAGCTACGCGTGACGTTCTGCGCAACCCGCGTGTGACGTCATCGACAACAGGACGCTGGGTAAAGGAAAAGAACGTAAATTCAACATTGAATAAATGTATTCATTGACGTATAAAGTGTCATTTGGCGACACGCCAAATTATATTATTATTTTTATAAACGTGAATTTATTTATTTTGGTTGGGTTATTAATAACTTACGAATTTAGGCAAGAGGTCAACAGTTTCCAGTGTAAAACAAAACTTCCTTTTTATGCCCTTACCATAGAAAAAGGAAGGCGTATTTGAAATTTGGTTTATGTTATACGGTTTATACATAATAATAATAATAATAAGAAGAAGAAAATTCCCAAGGATCTGTCAATGGGACAAAATAAAAAAAAACCTGTTTAACCTCAGTTTAGTTGATAATAGAAAGTTCAAAATAGCTTCTTTTCATTTAACATATAAACGTAAACCAAAACGCAAACAAAATGTGTCATAACAGAATGCCTTGAAATTTATATACATTTATTGAACAAGACTGATTGTCACTTCTTCAGAATGTGAATTTGCAAGATGACCTAACGACCTAACTCACAAAAAAAGCATAAATGTTTGTACCACACAGGTGGCTTAAGTGATATGCCCCATCTCTTGTAAAAAAAAATGCTACTAAATAGACTGAATGTTATCTTCTGTTAATCCTGCAAGGCAGAACAAATGCGGCAGTGTGAGAGCCCTTGTGGACGTGCCTGCTGGTCAGTCATCTGTCAGCTTGTGTGTCTCAAATAAACCTTACACCCATGTGCCAGACTCTAAGGTCACACAGTTTCTCTGTCTTTGCCTGTTAGGGTTTGTGTCAATTTTTAAGGAAGGAGAAGTGTCCAGTTACATGACAAAATAACACACAACAGGAATTCATGTGTTAATGTTTTAAATACCAATTTCTTGCAAGGTAATTAAAAAAGAAGTTGCCTTGCGTTTGAGTTGTGTTTACTTCATGTAGGCAGCAGGTGGAGCTGTGTACTGTCTCACTGAGTTGAGGTGTGTGAGGTGCATTACTTTAATAATAATATCATGTGTCTTGAGAAGGGGGGTCCAGCCTTAACAGTAATGAGGCATGACTTTCCTGTTGAAGCCATACAATCGTCACGTTATTAGATTAATTCCCACCCATATGTGTTCACAACAGCAGAAAGAGCTGTAATCATGCTTAGCAATATATATATATATACACACACACACACACACACACACACACACACACACACACCCTTCCACCAGAGGGCTACCATTTTATTTCTGAGACTGATATGTTTGGACACTAATTTTATTCTTATTAGTGTAATATAACTAGTCATTGTCCAGTCAGCAGTTTGAAATGTTGTGCTTATTTTTGCCTCCATCACATTAGATTTCGTGGTGTGCAGTAAAGTTTATAGGCCAGCAAGCAAAACCAAAGAACAAAAACCCATGCACAGTCCAGCTGTTACTAAGCCAGTGATACCCACAGAACAAAGTAATCAATTTCATCTGATTGCTTTCCTTCTGGACTAAATTAAGTATTACGAGTTATAAAATGTTTTTTATTATAGACTAGGTAAACGGTGGTATTTTCCTGCCTCCGGTGCTGTAACAATATGTTTAAACTCAAAACAGTTTTTGTGTTGTGTTGCTATTGATCCTAGAACATACCACAATGTACCACATCCTAGCCAAGGGGATCGGTTCTTCCAGGGTCAACATAATTGCTGGTGTCTTCCCATTGTAAGTCGCTTTGGATAAAAGCGTCTGCCAAATAAAGTAAAGTGAAGGATCCAATGGGTCCCAAGATTCACTATATGTCTTACTTCTATTACTACATTTTATACTTACACATCAGTATTGCTCTAACTGATGCCTATTTTTAGATTCCACCTCTGCTGTCCTTGCTTGCTCTGATGTAGATTGAATCCTATGATGAATAGAGGAAATTCAGGTTGTTGAAGCAATCATCTGAAACAAAGCTCTGAGGATCGCATCATTGTGTTCAATTATATCTGCGTTTGCTCCAGGCACAGCTCTTTAGATCTCAGCGCCCATTGATGTGATTGAATTTGAAAGGTGCATGGAGGGCTTGGCCCTGCATTTCCTGGGGATCTGAAGAAGAACGTGCGTATGAGCTTGAGGAGCCAATGGTCCATTGGATAGTAATGTGGCACCCCAGAAAGAAGAAAACCTCTGATGCCCCTGAGTTCCTCAGCATGCTCATCCCCTCAGTGACGGGTTTATCAGGAGAGAGCATGGAGTCAGGTCAAGTGAATGACGTGCTTCTCAAGATCCTGTTTGAAGCCGTTGAATGATGTCTCTACATATAGTTGTTCTTCTGCCTCTACCTCACACCAGAGAACATAAAACGCAATCGGTCTGAGGAGAATCTGAGGTCACGTCACACCTTTGATGCCCAGGTCTTTCACTTGCCAACGATCTAATACGATCAGAAGAGCTGTCATGATGATTAGTACAATTGAGCAAACAACACCCGTAGTTTTCTTTCAAGTTTCTATCAAGACCTGCTCCGTAACTGGAAACTATTTGACCCCGACTTCTACCATGTTCAGCTCACTTAAAATGGGGATTATCATAAAGGGTGGTCTGGTCTCATGAGTCTAAGATCACATATTTGATAAGATGCTTTGTGAACCAGTCCAGACATGGCAAGCCCTTTATTTCTGGCACAATGGCTTTCAGACACTCCCACTATATTTAGCAGTACATTTCTGTCATATGTAAATAATTGTGATTTTAATATTATTGTGTTAATATTATGCAATTTAACTTGGACCTGTGACATTGGGGTCAAGCGTACAGTACAGGCAAAGTTTGGAAACACCTTCTCATTCAATGTGTTTTCTTTATTTTCATGACCATTTACGTTGGTAGATTCTCACTGAAGGCATCAAAACTATGAGTTTATGGAGTTAAACAAAACATGTTTTATATTCTAGTTTCTTTTTATATATATTTGATTTATATTCGCTGGGGTCGCCACAGTTGTTGGCACACTGAACATGGCAAAAGTTTTACTTCCTGATGCAACCTTTCTAATTTTTTACACTGTCACGTGCCTCTATAGTGGTTTGATTTCTTTTCTAATTTTGTTAAAATCCTTCAAATCAGGAATTTGGGACAACAGATATATCTGATTTCTGTTATGCGAGCTAAACTGAAGTGAAACTGGATTCTGACAAAAAAAAAGGTCAGGAAGAGCTAACTCAACAGGGCCCAACAAGAGGCCGAGACCCGAAGACAGATGGAGAGAGGAAAGGAGGGCTGCAGAAAGTCAAACAATAATCTACACACTGGAGCACAAGTGGCGTGTTTTTCTTGGCTTTCAGGGGGACGAAGTGGGGATTATTCAGCACCTAAATTTCCTGGGCATAAACCCGGCTTTTGTCACACCCTTACTCCCTTCTCAAACGAAAACAGTGTCATTGTGCCCGCCTAGCAGGAGTGAAAGCGTGGCTGGTCCTGGTGGGGCGCCCAGCACTCTTTACCTGTGGTCTACAGTCAAATAAACTCCCGTCTTCCTCTGCCGAATGGAAAAAAATATAATGACGCCTCACGTTGTCACAGACAAACAGATTTCTGTCCAGAGGCCGGCGGCTGGCTGGGCCAGTGCAGGGTTTCGTCCGCTGGTCTCCACGGCGCACAGTCTTACGCCAGAACGGTAGCAGACTTTCCTCTTACACATGTGGCTCACGCATACATTCTGTGTTCCGCCATTCACTGCCATGTTTATAGTGCGCCATGTTGTAACGGCAAAAGTGCAGATGTTGCCGGTAATAGGGCTTTTATGTGACCCTTGAAGGCCATTCATTAAAGCGTGAAAATACACTTGATTATTTGTAAATTGGACTGAATTAATTGACAACAATCATGTTACATTATCCACTATATATTCACTTTTAGTATTGAAATGACTTTCTCACAAATCCACCAGAGGTGATCTAGTTTCTGTAAAACACATTACCAGATTTCTTTACAGAAAAAAATTCTCTTCCTTCCTGAAATCCCTTCATGTGGCCACACAAATCTTAAAAAAAGTGATAATCTAAAAAAAAAAAACAACAACCCTCAAAACCGTAAAATACAGAATTCTAGCTTCAGTCGCTTCTTCTCCTCAGGTCGGGTTTCTTCCCATGCATGTCTGTTTAGCCAGGCTGATAAAGGAAAAGAGTGCCAGCGCAGACAGACCCTCAGACCTCCAGGTTAAAGTATCTCTGATGTCAGAAGGCAACAGTAGCTACATTGTTGTCTGTGAAGCACTGTGATGACAGAGCCAGCGTTTTTTTTTTTTTGTCCAGCTGTGTGTCTGATGGGCAGAGATCAAAATGTCTTCTCCTGCACAGCATCTCGTGCTGTCATGCTTTCCCAGTTTGACTAAATTGTTCCCAGCGCATTGCCTCACAACCCGCACGCCTTCCAATCAAACGCACCAAAAATGTTTTTCCATGCGCGGTTGAACCTGCTGAAGGGTCTTGAGGTCAAACTCTGTCACACTCTGTATTAATAGATTAGAAATGTTGTTCCATTGATAATAAATGATATCATTGTAACCCTTTTTGATGAAGTCCCTCATTGTTCAGCAATACCCGGGTCTCCCCACCCTTCACACAAGCACCTCCTGACGGGCCCCACATTCACAGGCTCAGATCTGGCTAGTGTGCAAGTGTGTGTGAGAGAGCGCGTGGGTATGGTCCCTTTTTTATACACGCGAGTGAACGGAGAGCCTTACCGACACTGAAACCTGCTTCCTGAAAGGAAAGGAAATGCCACGTGGGAGTAGAAATGAGCTCCGATACAGACGCATGCTCTGCCTCTCCTTCATTTACTCGCCCGCCCTCTCTTCTTTAAACCATGCACCATTAATTATGCCTAAATGCCAGGGATGCTGTAACGCTGGCCACGTACGTCCCCAGAAGCTCTCTTTTCCTGTTCTTTCCTCGCTCCCCTCTGATCTCCCGAGCTCCAGCAGAATTCTCCACAGGCTTATGGAAGGATGTGAAGGTCAACAGCTCCACTGGAGGTCAGGAATCATTAAGGGTGCCCTGCTGGGGTGGAAGGCCTTCCTGGGAAGGACATTTCCTTGGTAGGTCTGGTTCCTGAGGTGTGTGAACATGGAAGGGGCCTGGAACTCAATATCAGACACTGTACTGCACATGAAAGCTTCCTGGCTTCTGTTTCTTGATCCCCGAGGTTGCCAAATTATCAGTATTATTTATATATATATATGTGCCATTATATCACAGTGAAGGTAAAAAAAAAAGTCAAGTTTACAGTCAGTCTGTCATTTCAAATATGTTAAATTCTTCATGTACAAGTGAACAGGAATCTGCAGCTGTAGTCAAACATATCAACCGGCTGAAGTATTCCGTAACTGAGCGCTTCTCATCATAAACAGCGGATTCCTGACAGCCGTGTGGTTTACGAACATCATTCAGACCACCTTACTAACAGTCTGTACTTTGTGCATAACGCCATAATTCAGTAAGAAGTGCTCATACAGCTTTTTATAGGCAATATGCACTTTACATTTACATTTACATTTACAGCATTTATCAGACGCCCTTATCCAGAGCGACTTACAATCAGTAGTTACAGGGACAGTCTCCCTGGAGACACTCAGGGTTAAGTGTCTTGCTCAGGGACACAATGGTAGTAAGCGGGATTTGAACCCGGGTCTTCTGGTTCATAGGCGAGTGTGTTACCCACTAGGCTACTACCACCCACTTTAGCAACCGAATGAGGTGTGGATGCAATTTCCCCGTCAGATCAGCCTGATTATGAACAAAAAACACAAAAATAATAATAATAGTAAAAATAACAACTTTGCCATTCTCTTGTAGTAATTTAGATAAAATATTAAAAGCAATCTTGACAAGAAGTATGTGTTGATATGTTTTTATGTTATATGTGTTTATGTGTTTATATTCTTCACATACAAATGCACAGCTCTTGCCAATGTGTCAATTCGGGTCACTTTGACAAAATGACAAAATCATAAACTCCACACACCCAAAACCAGAGGTGTGAAGTCACATCGCTAACCACTTTGCAGATTATTTTTTATTGAAGTAACAGCTATTCACTTAGGTAACATGAATATGCAAGTATGCTTTTATATGTCTTAAAATGTATTGAAAATGTAATCTGAATGTTCAGATTTGTAACCAGGGATTTGCCAATCAGCCATAGGCCACCCAATGTCAGCATACAAATAACACACAAACACATGTGTGACACAAACACATTTACCCACAAAAATGACTGCTAAAGGCAGTGCAACAAGTTGCTAATGACATTTTCAGGAAATATACCAAATTAAAGGACCCTCGAATTTTCAAAAACAAAAGGTTTAGAAAGGTTTTCACCAAATCAGATATTTTAGGCCATAACTATCGCCCAAAAGGCTGAATTCATGGAGGCTGAATTCATGGAGGGATTGACAGATCCCTTCAAAGCTTCATTTTGGTGAAGTGAAGAGATTGCCATTGAGCAACACAGCACAGCACACGGTGACACAACGCAGGCTATACAAGCTCTCAACAACAAGAACACTACATAGGACAGAACTCTAATACACTCCAGCACTTTCAATCACTTCTGGACTCAATGCACACCTTCACCCTACCTGTTTAAAAACATAAATTTGTAATATTTGGTTATGTTTGCAATATTTGTTTATTGGTTTCACTTGAATCCTTGCAATATTTGCAATATTGAGGTCAATACCAGTCGCGAAAGCATTTCACTGCATATCGTACCGTGTATGACTGTGTACGTGACAAATAAAGTTTGAATCGAACTGTCCTCTGCCTTTATTCGAACCGGCAACCTTCTGATTACGGGTCCGTTTTCTTCGCTAGGCCACCACTGCCTACGAGACCAAAAGCCAACACCAAACCAGTGAACATGGTTTGCAGACGTTGGCGCGAGTGCTCGAAACAAGATGACGGAAAAAAACGTTTCTCGTGCGGTTTACCTCGGACGGCTGAGCTCACAGCTTCCCCTCACACACAGGCCTGTGTGCTCCACGCTGTCAGGTGCGGGAATTTTAACAACTTGATAAGAGGGCGATGAAGTATCACAGAAAGGAGAGGCAGACAGAAAGGTCTTTGTGGACAGAGGGCCCTTTATCCGCGGGAGACACACAGAGAAGCGGGGGCTTCGAGATAGTACAATTGGAAACAGGACTGCTGAAAGTGGCGAGTACAGACATTCTGTCCCCCTGAAAGCGATGAGTCTGTGCGCACGACTACTTGTTTTCCAGGAATAGAGGGGCATGAATGTTCTTTTTGAATATTTAATTTTGTTCCATTATTTCACAACAGTTTCCTTTGGGGCTGTTTTCAGTTAGACCCTTTGAATTCATGGACGCGCCGTCTCACGCATCTCATGTGCGCTGTTATTGGCATTAGCAATGACCACAGCAAAAGGGGTACAAGGCTTCAAATGCAACATTGCCTGCATTTATGCATGTCGTGAAATTCTGTTTAGAATATGAATAACAAATTATGACTGCTGTAGATAAGTAGTCACGTGGGACGGACGTGTTCCCCTGAGAGACATGGTGTTGGTGTGACCGGCCAGCACGGCTTTTGGTACAAAGGCACGTTGTTTCGATGTGCTGGCCGGCCCGGTGTGTTCACATCAAGAGATGGACATCGCGGGCAGTCGACTGGCGGGGGCAGAGCGGGTAATTGTCCCGTCACTGCTACCCAATACGTTCCGCCGCTCCAAAGATAGCAAAGGGCTGCTGGGGAATGACAAACACGCCGAGCATTTGGATCACCTGTATGGTCCACAGGAGGTGGTGGTAGGTTCACAGGCGGGGTGTTTCGTTGGTGGTCTGTAAGGAACCTTCAGAACAGCCCTCACAAACATTCTACAGGCTGACGGCAGAACATTTTGAGCACCTGGACTCACAGAAACCAGGTTGGTTCTACCTGACACATAGGCTGACATACAGTAAATAGCAGAAAAAGGCCTCGTCTCCAGTTCCTTTTGCAGACCTGAGACTGTAGTGGGTAAAGTATGTAAAATGAGAGCACAAACGTGTCAGCAGTTTGCCTCGACTAAAACGACACGGGTAAGTGGAAAAAAAGGTACCGATTCCCCACCATCTACTTTATTATATAAAAAAAAGACACTTAATGGTTTACAAATCTGATGCAGAGATCCCAAAATCTCATCGCGGGCAGGCGGGCCCCGGCGCTGCACCACAACAGTCGGCTGGCGGGGGCAGAGCGGGTAATTGTCCTGCCACTGCTACCCAATACTTTCCTCCGCTCCAAAGATAGCAAAGGCCTGCTGGGGAATGACAAACACGCCAAGCATTTTGATTACCTGTATGGTCCACAGAGAACGGAATGTTATGGAATGTTTTAATTATGGGATGGCTCATTTATTGTGCATGTAACATTCCCGGGGGAATCTGAAATCCAGGGCTCTTCACTAAATATTCTAATACAAAGGATTTTGTCTTCAGAATGATCCGAAGAGTATTTAAAATAGTCTCATATCAATTTAATTGTCATTTCATTAATTGTCTTATTAAAATATTCAGAATTATAGTAAAACATACAATGCTGCACATGCACTCAGTAACTAACTATATGGGCTGTAATATGCAGTATTTTTCGTTATTTTGTTTTTGCATGTTACCTTAGCAGGTTTGTTTAGCATTTGCATGCCAGGGTCAGCTCTGCATGAACAAGTGGAAGTTGGTGCGGGTGAACTCCTGATGGATCGTGTCGATGAGTGTGTCAGAGTCGGGCAGCCGGTCGCTGGCTCCGCAGTTCTGGGCAGGGGTGATGTGCTCTGGGGTGTAGGTGAAGGAGAAGGGGCTGCGGTAGATCAGGCCGTCCATTCTGAGCAGGGACAAGGGAACGGTGATGGTGCGTCTCAGCCACCTCCATTCTCCACTGAACACGGAGATGTCTGGCACCACACACAGCATGGATCTGGGGGTCCTGCATGCATGTGTGTAAGAGTCATAAGAGTTCTTATGTCCATTTCAACATAAGAACCAACAGTGGCTCTGCATTTTTCTGGAGGGAATTCAGCTGCTGTGGTGTACACCCTGCCACAGGCTCACCGTTGAAATAATATCCTAAGGAATTATGCCCACTCATGTTGTCATTGCCACTCTATACGTGCACCTGGCAAAGCTTAACTGACCTGCGAGACAATTTGGAAAAGCCCCTTTGAGCAGTTCCAGCACATTCTCTGAAGTAAGCTGGTTTCCATGGGGAAGGAATCCATTTAACTTAAAATCCTGTCCAATAAGAAAAAAACCCACCTGAACATGGTCTCTGCCTCCACATTACCAAACCAGACCTTGAGATGAGGGCCGAAGTGCTCCCCGTGCAGCTCTAATGTTGCTACGTGTCCGCCACCATTTAACTGTGGTAAGAGAAAAAGTACAAAACAAGAAATCGTTTTACACAAGCAGGGCAGTCCAAATGCAAATGTGAATATTTTAATTTCATTCCCTCATATGGTAAAAAAATCTGGTGTGGAATAAAAATGTATATATAAATGGAAGAACTTCTTTTTCTATTTATTCCCCCAACAGAAACGATTAACGGGTTCAATTAATCTGATCGTCTGACTTATCGCGCATGGGCACATTTAATGAGTATTTGAAGTGCATAAACTTGTCATGCCGGGTTACATGTGGTGTTGAACTCAGTGTGGCCTTTAAGGCCAATGTGGCACAAACAAACAGCAGCTTGTTCTGCTACAGCAGCTGTGGTGGAGGTTCCGTGAAAGATGTCATTTTGGTGTGCCGCTTCTCACCTCCAGAGCAGCAATAACTGGGATGGGGCTGATGGAGGCCTGGCTATAGGTAAGACTCTCGCTGAATGTGTACTCCACAGTTTCTGTGCCAATAATTGTCCAACAGGAACCATCATTCAGTAACTCCCTGCTCCTCTCTTTTGGACAGGGAGAACCCTGGGAAAGAGAATGGCAAAGACAGGGAAAAACAGCTCAACAATACAAATATTTTAAAAAGTAGAGAACCCGGACATGATTGTAGAAGTGCATTTGAAATTGGCCACCCACTAATGTTTTCTGTTACAAATCAAAAGGATGGAACACTTTCTTCTGTCACAGTCATTCTTACCATTTGACCTATTCTGTCCTGATAAAAAAAAAAACTATTCAGAATGCATGTGAGCACACATGAACTATTTTGCCTTGTGCTGCATTGTTAAAAAAAGCTGTATAATCCTATAGGGGCAGTGCTTTAAATGATGTCCATGACTATAAATGAAATGACAGATGAGAGACTGATGTTGAAACCAACAACATCAATTAAGGAAAGTAACAATGGCAGGCACTGAAAATATTAGGTATTTTTTACCTATATCTTATGTTTTTCTGGTTATCTCAACCAGATCATAAGCATGAAACTAAAAAGCAAAATGATTTTGAAATAATGTTAGGATATTGAAAAGAAATCTTGATTTTGACATATATCAGAAACATATGACATATGTATATCATATAAATAAACATTAAGCCAATTGGATTTGACCCAATTGATATATATTTTAGATGAAACATTTTTGCAATAAAAGCTAAACAATACCTGGAACTGGATAATTTTATCACTGGACAGACACAGGTACATCTGGCTGCCATCCTTAAACTGGAAAGCACATTTGTGGAGCTGGGACACGGGTTCGTCTACATCCAGAATAGCGTGCTGCTTGTTGACTTTTCTTATCACCTAAAATGAGATGTTATCCACAGTCGAATTAATCTCTCACTCTCACTCACTTTCCATAACTACATGGTCCTACTCTGGGTTGCGGCTGCCAGAGCCCATGTCAGGACACCAGCGCAGACACACACACACACACACACACACACACACACACACACACACACACACCAATGGACAATTCAGAGTCAACAATCCACCTAGTGTACATGGCTTGGTCTGGTGGGAGAAACTGGAGAACACAGAGGAAACCTGCACCAACACAGGGAGACCATGTGAGGTCCAAGCTGGAACTCAAACCCACACTACCACCAATTAGTTCCACAGAAAAATCTTTCTTCCTTGGTTAATTAAAAAAAACTGGGCCCAAACCATACTAAACAGAACAGGCCTAAAGCTAGAATCCAATCTGGACCACAGGAGGTGGTGGTAGGTTCACAGGCAGTGTATTTCACTGGTGGTCTGTAAGGAACCTTCAGAACAGCCCTCACAAACATTCTACAGGCTGACGGCAGAACATTTTGTGCACCTGGACTCACAGAAACCAGGTTGGTCTACCTGACATATAGGCTGACATACAGTAAATAGCAGAAAAAGGCCTCGTCTCCAGTTCCTTTTGCCGACCTGAGACTGTAGTGGGTAAAGTATGTAAAACAAAAATACACAGCCGCTCAGAGCACAAACGTGTCAGCAGTTTGCCTCGACTAAAACTACAGGTGTAAGTGGAAAAAAAGGTACAGATTTCCCACCATCTCTGTTATTATTAAAAAAAAGACACTTAATGGTTCACAAATCAGCAAATCTGAATGCAGAGATCCCAAAAGAAGAAAATAAGGTCTTGAAAAGTGATAAAATTACTGTTGTACTTAAATTATAATTTACACTGAATATTAGTCTCAGCACCTCCACTGAACTCATTGTTTGTGAACAGTGTGACAACATGACACTTATTCAAAGGGACATTTTTCAGTGGGATTAAAATATTTGCACTGTGCACTGGGGCCGGGCGACTCGGCGTGCCACGTACCATTGGTGGCAGCGCCATGCCGGTGTCGGTGCACACTAACTGGACAAGACAGCCATAGCAGATGTAACCGTCGCATGTAGAGTACTCCCCATTTACTGACTGGCGCTGCCCGACTATGGGAAAAGAAAGGAAAAGGTCATTTTATCAAATAAATAAATTAGCAAAATGTTAGTAACAGACCAAAGGCCTCTTTTATATGATGAACCCTTCCGAGTTAGCATAAGTAAAAGTGAAAAAGTGATACACTGCAGCACAACACACAGTGCACACAACAAAATGCATCCTCTGCTTTTAACCCTCACCCTTGGTGTGCAGTGGGCAGCCATGACAGGCGCCCGTGGAGCAGCGTGTGGGGAACTTTTGTTCACTGGCACCTCAGTGGCACCTTAGTGGCACCTTGGTGGAACCAGCAACCTTCTGATTATGGGGCTGCTTCCCTCACTGCTAGGCTACCACTGCCCCATAAACATGACTAGCAATATTTGGAAATTGTATTGTTTAGAACTATGTTTGAACCACTCTAGTAACCAAAGAAATCACACAAATTCTCGTTTATGAGGGTTTCCATTGTAATAAACAAAGCAATATGTTTAATATCTGACAGCATTTCATTCTCTTAGACAATGGGAATGGTTTTCCGACAATCCTTGTTGCTGCTTTTCTTCCTCTGGTGTTAATGAGCTTCTCATGAAGCAGTCATGAAGGTAAAGGGAGTGTCCACTCTGAATAATCGAATTCCTCAAACATATGTTGTTCTCTTCAATGAAAAAAAAATGATCCATCTTTGCCTCAGATTAATTGTGCTCAGCTAATTAACAAGTTAGGAAGCGAGAAAGCTGTGGTTGTAGCCTTTACTCCATGCACGCACCTAAAGAGATGGTGAAGGCCGTCCACTGCCTAGCACTGGCCACAAACGCACCGTCCTCCACAGCCAGGTAACGTGTGCTGACTGTCTGAGAGCGCAGGCGGTTGAACAGGGAAACCCGAGATCCTGAGGAAATGCACACTGCAATTCACAAAATAGGGAGGTTAGTGGGGAGGAATGTGGCGAGTGCACAAGCCCGTGAGAGAATATCTCTGGGGAATATCTTGTGTCAAGGGAAGGTGCACCACCAGTGTGTGCTCTGGGGTCAAATGTCTGTCCCTCGTACCAGGGACCTAACTAAAACACCCTGTTCCTTTTAGCCTGACCTCTGGCAGTGACCAACCTCTCAGTCTCAAGCCCATGTCAAGTTCTCTAGCTTTACTTACAATCAGCGTTCTTCATGGACTGCCTCTTCTGCGACGGCTTAGAAATGACTTTGATCATTTTACTGTAGAAGGAGCCAATCTCCAGCCCGTTGCTGAAGAAAAGCCTTAAGACCAGACGGAAATGTTTCCTCTTGTCGGTGTCTGATATGTATAGGGTCTTTGCACAGGTGAACATCTGCCGTTGCAAGAAGAAGATAAAAACCTTTAGTTGTCCTCTCATTTTCTAAATCCTAGATAGGCTGAGCACAGAAGATTATGGTCACAAGCAAAGAGCCTCTTCTGGACAGGGAGCCGATCTTTCACAGGGTGAGTATCATTTAAGCTCAATTTGGCTTATATTCTTTCACAGAATATAAGCACATTATCATGCGCTTCTGAATAATAAAATATCATATATATGACAAATTACTTATCTGTTAACATTATTATCTTGATATACTCAGAAACTGACAAACTTGTCTATATATACAGTGCATGAATTTATGTGGTGCAGCTCACTTACCAATAGAGTGTCATATAGACTTATAGCCCATAGATGAGATTTTTAAAGAACCCTTTTTTTAACATCTCTCACCCTGTTGTCAGGCTGCTCCTCAAAGGTAAGCCTAAAGGTGTCGGCCCGGGACCCTTCAGGGCTGTCCAAGCTCATGTACCCACACAGTCGACAGTTGGAATCTCCCACACCAGTAGCTGAATAGGGTTTGAGCAGCTTATAATAAATGTCTTGGATTCACGAGGAGAGCGTCAATAAACTAAGACACTGAGACAGTTTTCCTCGTCTGCCAAGGAGTCTGACCTTTCAGATGCTCCTGTTTGAGTTTCCAGCCAGACCCGCTGAGGTACACACAAGGAGGAGGGCAGAAAAACCTGTGGACACACACGATTTATTTGCTTAGCCCTTTAAAAACACTTGTAGTGCACTGTCATAAGAGTTTTTACTGAAGCTATATGCATTTTACTAATGCTCCTGTTAATTCGAGTCATTAATCAAGAATTCGAAGTAAAGCAAGCCTTAATGTACCAACATTTGCTTTAGAAGCTTAATTTGAGGCAGTACATATAAAATTATTTTGCATAAAGAAAGGGTCTGACAATGGGTTGGACCATTCCAGGACACGAATGTGACAGTAATCCTGCAAAGAACGTGAACCAGCAACCCTCGGATTATGAGCATGGTGCTGGTACTGGTGACCACTGGTACAGAGGAACTCATAATAGAGAGCTTGAAGGGAAGGACCACACACACACACACACACACACACATACACACACACACCGCTTCTCATTGCCATAGGATTTCTGTGCCACTTTGGCATGCAGGATAAACACAGTTTGGTCAGGGTGAAACTGCAGGTACTGTCTCATTGAGTCCTGAGGAAGCTGGTGTGCTGAGGAGAAGCTCTGGTCCAACCTGCAACAGAAGCACATGGACGTATTAAACTAGTTTGTGATCTGTTGCAGAGAGGGAGATCTTTTTTTCTGGGCACACAGAAAAATGAATTAGATATTGCACCCACATGAATGATGATATACTATAATGATCACCCCAGACCAGCACATACTGTACATAAATTACTGGTTTAATGTAGGTGTGAGAAAGCACTACAAACTAAGAATGCTTTCACATCGTTATTTTGTGTTACTACCATTTGCCTTTAAACCAGCATTATTTCTTGTAGGTGCACAGATTCTGCTGGTTTGTATTCATGTGTTGCACCAAACAGCTGCTAATAGTCAGCAGTTTCACTTACAAGCTGATACACGGTCACTTGCTGAAACAGAAACAGCTGTGTAGGAGGCTTACAGCTCAGTGCGGACGAGCCAAACCAAGGTGGCGATGGTGAAGACAGTTTCATGACACAGGTCATACATCATGGCAAGACTGGACAGAGCAACAAGACACTAGGCAGTCATGCCGCATCAGTGAGGTCAAGCATAATTCCCTTCAAACACAGGGACACCCCTCTACTCTACGAATTAGTCTGGCCAGAAGTGGTCCACGTGGAAGGTATACCTCATTCTTCGTGGAATTTAAACCAATTGTCTCAACTTTGCACAAAAACATAGATTTGAACAGGATTAAATATTTGGCTGAAGAAGAAGGCAATTTGTTTACTGAAGGCCAGGAGAGTCTACGGCATGGTGGACTGCAAATGGAGCTTTGGTCAGAATTAATGGTGACCTCAAAGATGAGAAATGCAGGCAGATACTTACTCCTGTAGGCAAAGGGTGTACTGATTTGATTTCGATTTCTCTTCGTTTTTTTTATTTGGAATCTGTTCATTGTTTAAATTGTTTAGGTCAAACTATTATTTTTGAAAGCATTCTCAGCTCATAATGTTTTCCCCCACACTTGCCTAGAAGTTACATCTTGAAATATAAGTCAAAAAGCTTTCAAATCTGAGTCACAGTTTCTGAGTTTCTGAGCTAGTTGTTTGTCTCTTTGCGCGTTGGATCAATATGAACTGTACTGTTCAGATGTACATACATTAAACCAACATGGCACCCTTTACAATAGTGGTTGTGAGATGAGTGCAAGGCAATGGCTCACATCTCTCTGTAACCTTCTCTTATGTTGATGGTTGAAGCAACATAGGCTGCAGCAAAGCATACAGGACACCAGACAGCCTCTGCGTCCAGCGGTTTACATTTGGGCCTGTGCCTTGTGAACACATTCCATCGCGCCAAACACTAGACTCAGGAAATAGTAACTGATGAGAGCAATCCAGTATCTAGCGAACCACAGAGACGCACAAAGTGATATTGAGTGATGTGTTAAAAAGTTGTACGCATCTTTGCTTTGAAAAGGTCCGACATCTGAAACAATTAGGCATAATTTTAAAGCAACCTAATAATGAGAAAACAATCTTTTTGACACCAAAACAGCCCTGGCCCTGACCGGCATTAACTAGAGCAACTCCTCTATTGGATCAGACAGCACAGGCCAGCCTACACAACCCATGTGCATTAGTGAACCTTGGCCGCCCATGACAATAAAAACAATAGCAGTGCGATCACAATATAGAGAATATGAGAATAATACAAATGTACTGAAAGTTCAATGTATTTCAAATTCAGTGAGATATGAAAACCACAGTTATTCGTTATGATAATACCACGATAAGGTACCACCATGTGCAAATCACTGTGAGTTTAATGACTAACATAGGTTCAAAATGCCTGTGGGAATTTATTGGGGAATTTTTCAGCCCACAACACATGAATGCATTGCCAATATGAATAATTCAGCAACAAAATGCAATGGGAAATGGGTTTAGACAGAATTTAATCCAAATCTTTTTAAGCACGTCGGAAATGATGAGTGCTACACAAGAAAAGCCAGGACAAGGGGGAATTTGGTTGTTCCGAACATGGAGGGGCCTTCATTTCCACAAGCACACCCAGCCTGTGTGCAACTCAATAATCCAGGCAGCTAATGAAAGACTAGTTAAAGGCCTATAGAACAGACTAGAGCTTTAAGCCCATAAATGTTTGTGAGAAAACGAATAGAACCACTAACAACAAACAGATCAGATTATACATTTTAACCCTCATTTTACTTCCTTGTAAAATCTAAATCCATTAGCCCAACTAGTTCAGTGAGGCAGGGAACCGCGGAACATGAAAGCGCATGGACGCGGACTGAAGGCTCATTTCACCCTGGTATTCACAGTATGCTGGAGCTGTCTGTCCAAACATGGTGGAGTCACAGCTTTCATTTAGGATTTCTCTCAGGGGTCACGAGGTCAAAGGAGCAGACCTTTATGGTATTTCACGGCAGGGGACCTACTTGGTGCACAGAAGTAGCATCAGTAGTAGTGGTGGTGATAAAATGACTAATTACTGTTCTAGTTTTTGCAATTGTATTATAAATAGATAAACGACGACCTACCTCAAAAGTTTCTACCCTTTTTTCTACCCGAAAGCGAGCACAGTATGAAAGTTCCCTGATGCACTATATAGGACGAGAGACCCCTTCCCTTCCCCCCAGAACAAAGTCAAAGTCGCCCTGCTCCCCTTTCACTAGGGGTGGGGTCTGGCTTTAAAACACGATGCCTGGATTAAATACCTGCACCCACCGCTTGGCCCTCCACTCGGAGTTCTGGGGAGGACACTGCGCGCCGCTGCCTGTCGCCGGACCGTCCAACAGCCGCGGTAGATAAGTTGCTGGTGTTGGGCTTTTTTTTTTTTTTTTTTTTTTTTGGGGTTCTCCCCCCGGACTCGTTACCTGTCCCAGCCCGGAGGGCGCAGATCCGGTCTCCCCTGCAGGGTCCCGAGGTGAGTTAGACAACCGTCCCCCGGCGCGTAAAGGTGGGACATCTCCAGCGCCTCGCAGGGTAAGGGTTCTAGTTCGGTGAAAGTAAAAGGAACGAATAACGTGTGATTTAAAGGAGCTTTTCTTTTTTTGTGTTGTACAGTCGTCAGGTGTTGCATAGAGGAACTTTTCTGAACGATCACGGTGCGTCCTGTAAATAACGCACGACCGCTGTAGAAGCTTCTTTCATTATCACTATTATATTATTATTATTAATAATAATAATTCCCTACCAGGTAGAAGGAACACAGCACAAAACTGGTAAACCAACGAATGAATATTCATATTGAAAAGCTGCATATCTGAAATATATTTATTATAATGAAAATTTTGCAGCAGAGAGGAGAAGCTGTGCTGACTTGGTGGAAATCTCTTGGTGAAAAGTCTGTTTCTGCCCTGTGAACCGGAGAATTAATACCAAAATTGTATACGTGCATGCCATAATTCCCTGCAGAAGTGAAACATATTTATTGTATTTGCAGCACACCTCTTAGAATAACTCATTCGTTATATAATTCATAGAACGGCTTGCCCTCTGTGTTTGATAGATAATATTATTTTATTTTTTTTACTATAAACGCTCTATGTACTTCCTCCCTTTCCCTCATTCATTTAAGGTTAAATTTGGTGGGGCTTGTGAACACCATATGCGTTTAGTCAGCCGGGACTTACGGAACGAAAATGCACACAGTAGCAAAGCCCCACATCTGCTTCCAATCCATTAGTAACAAGAAGCTGATCTTTCCTGAAGTTAGTATGAGGCCTGGCCGTCAGTCAGATTTACCACAGAGACACCTCTTTTCACCCACCCCGTACCCGCGTTCACACTTTTGTACTCCATGCCCACCCCCTGCCTTTTACCCCCTGTCACTCATTTTAAGGTGTGATAAATGGCAACATTGTGAAGATCTGAGCCCCGCTGAGATTAAGCTTTGAAGTTTCCTCTTTCACCACCGAACACAGAAATGAGCGCAGACATCACTCACCTGTTCTAACGTTCTCGCGAGTCTCCGCTTCCCTCTGGCCCTCCATGCTCGGCCCTGCGAACAGCTTCAGGACCTCATCCAGCGCACTGGGCTGTAACTGCGGATCTATTGCCTTCTTTCCCCTTTATTATCTTCTGTTAAACCAGAGGCGTTTCCTATCAGGTGCTTAACCGTGAGTTGGTATTCAAAAAAAAAAAGGCCCTGGCACAAATATCCACCCCGCCTCCACTTTCAGCTGCATTATTGCTTCGTTGGTGCCGTGTCCTTTGCCACACTGGTGTCTCTGGCCGACTCCGCTCTGTTTGCATTTCGAGATTGTCACCTGCTGTATTCTCACCCGTCTGTCACCTCCGCAAACACTGCTGGAGATAGGGAGCAAATGCATATGTCTAAGGTCCAAGTAGGAATAGAGTGCACCCTGTAGCTTACTGCCTTTGGGCCATTAACAGAAAAAACAGCATCCACGCCTGTGTTATGTATCAAGACAGAAGCTCGAGCAACAACAACAGCAGCAGCAGCTTAGTTCAACTTCCCTCGTCACCAGGAGTGACGCTTTACTACCTGCTCCCAGCATCTGGCTTCCAGTTTGCCGGAAGTATGGAAGTTGCATTAGCGTTTCTATTCCCTGAGGGGGAGCTCTGACATCGGGGCCATTATTTTTTGGCCTGTCAGCAGCATGTGCTGTTTAGGTTCCTTGCGAGAGACGAAAACAGAAAATCCTCTCTTCCCCTGTATTATGCTGTAAAGGCGTGAGACTGCTACATGGGAACCTTGATGGAGGGATCTTGCTGACTTGGGTTGAGGTCCCTGGACAGTCACATCAATAAACCTTTTAGACCAGCCCTAATGTGTGGCAGTTGCCATATTCATTGAAAGCATTAAATAAACTTTTTAAAAAAGGTCTCTGAATGCTTTTTTTAATTTTTTATAGTAATTATGGGGGTATATATAACACGGTGACCCTTGGCGAGGGGAAGCTCAAGGCTGAGCTGGCGCAGGGTAGCTGCACACTGAGGGTCTTTGTGGAGGCACACAAGGGAGGTGGGTTTCAGTTACAGTGGTAGCTGCCTCCTGAAACAGGCCTGCAGTTATGCACACAGTCTCTATGGAGGCCTGGAGGGGCCAAGGCACTGAGAGGGGCTCTGAGAATGATCTATGTGGCGTTTATCTCTCTTTCCCCTTATATTACCTGACCTTGCTCTCCTTTTTTCCTAATGAGACTCCACATGACTGACAGTTTAAACATCATCTTTAATTTATTTACCCTATAAATACAATATCATCTTTCAGAATCAGCAGGCTTTAGACACTATTTATTTTTTATTAAGCAACTAGATCCTGTGGCGGTGTGTGGTATTACAGGCATGGCAGAAAATGAATGGAATCTGTAACTTACACCTAAAATAAATGATCCAAATGTGTTAGTGATGTTACCAAACTGTGAGTAAGATCAACTGTAAGCTGATAACAATAAACTAAAAAAACCTTCAGTACAGGCAAAAAGTTTGGACACCTTCTCATTCAATGTGTTTTCTTTATTTTCATGACCATTTACGTTGGTAGATTCTCACTGAAGGCATCAAAACTATGAATGAACACATGTGGAGTTATGTACTTAACAAAAAAAGGTGAAATAACTGAAAACATGTTTTATATTTCAGTTTCTTCAAAATAGCCGCCCTTTGCTCTGATTACTGCTTTGCACACTCTTGGCATTCTCTCGATGAGCTTCAAGAGGTCGTCTCCTGAAATGGTTCTCCAACAGTCTTGAAGGAGTTCCCAGAGGTGTTTAGCACTTGTTGGCCCCTTTGCCTTCACTCTGCACTCCAGCTCACCCCAAACCATCTGGATTGGGCTCCGGTCCGGTGACTGTGGAGGCCGGATCTCCACTTTTTGTTAAGTACATAACTCCACATGTGTTCATTCATAGTTTTGATGCCTTTAGTGAGAATCTACCAACGTAAATGGTCATGAAAATAAAGAAAACACATTGAATGAGAAGGTGTGTCCAAACTTTTGGCCTGTAGTGTACATCTTCATAACATAGTTAACCCATGTTGCTCTAGGGCACAGGGGTCTATCTCAGTAATCAGTAATTAAACATCTAAATGAATATACATATGGAATTGCTATATCTTTTCAGTCCTTGTGGTGTACAGTAGGAATTACGGTTGGTGTCGGTGAGGACACCCTTCGGAGTCATCCAGTGACTGAGAGATGGAGATAAATTCTCACGTGCCCTGCACCCTGACCGGAGAGCGAGGAGCCCTTTGTTATGGCTGTTAGCTCTGACAGGCGGCCTTTATAGCCGTACTCCCAGACATTGTTATTTTCCAGCAATTACCTCACGTAGCGTTTGAACTCATTGCCTGCAGTCATGTGAACGCTGCGCTGGAAGATTATGTCCCTCTCCGGGCGTCTTTTAGGAATGACTTCTTTGCTTCCCCACCATCTGTTCGGCGTCACTTTTTAATGGACGGGTTGGGGCGAGGAATGCGCCAGTGCTTTTAGTGCGCAGTCTGATCCGGTGCTCTGTTTCCCATGCAGGATAAAACTGAGCACGGCAATAAAGCAGCATCCAGACAGAGCAGCATCCCACCGCCCCAAACATGAGACCTCTTCTCGTCAGCCTGTTTGTTCTCTTGGCTTCTGCGCTGATGCTGGAGGCAAGGCCGAAAAAAGGTCAGCCAGCCCCACACATAATCTGCCACGAGTCGTGGTTTTGAACAGATGCTACTGAATTTCATGACTTAATTAGACTGTTTAGTAGCAATAATACATATATATATATATATTTTTACCATCAATTAATAATTTCATATTAATATTTCCTCTGGGATGAATATATATCTGTCTATCTGATGTGATGCGATGCAGTGTTTCATAATGACAAATACTTCACTTACTTAATTTCCAATTAATGCTATCATGGATTCCATTTTAATGTTGTTACAGCAGATCAGAAATGCAAGTCTGGTCCAGTAGACCTGGTGTTCATTATTGACGGCTCGAGAAGCGTGAGGCCTCACGAGTTCGAGACGATGCGTAAATTCATGATTGACATCATCCATGAGCTGGACATTGGGCACAGTGTCACCCGCGTCGGAGTGGTGCAGTACTCCAGCCAGGTCCAGAACGTCTTCTCTCTCAAGTCTTTCACCAAGAGGGAAGAAATGGTGAAGGCCATCAATGAGATCATCCCACTGGCACAGGGCACCATGACAGGCCTGGCCATTCGCTACGCAATGAACGTGGCCTTCTCTGCCGAAGAAGGCTCCCGCCCCAATGTGCCACATGTGGCAGTGATTGTGACGGACGGGCGTCCCCAGGATCGTGTAGCGGAAGTGGCAGCAGCGGCCCGGGAGTCTGGCATTGAGATTTATGCTGTGGGCGTGGCCAGGGCTGATATGACCTCACTTCGTGCCATGGCTTCCCCACCATTTGAGGACCACGTCTTCCTGGTTGAGAGCTTTGATCTCATTCATCAGTTTGGCCTCCAGTTCCAAGACAAACTCTGCAGTAAGGAGATATTTTTAAAGTTCACCTTTAATCCACAACTTCCAATAATTACCTGAATGTGGTAATTAGTGGTAATAATGTTATTATTATAATTCGAACTTTTGATATCGAGCTTTTGATATCATTATGATTTTTCTTCTCAGTGGGATCTTGTGGACTGTTGGGCTCAAGTTGTAAATGCGTTTCTTCTAGTAATAATATTTTATGGTATATACTGTTCTTTATGAAGAGTAAAAAGTGTGTGCATTGCACTCTTAGAAGTATTCATATACTATATAAACATATGTATTCATTTTTTTTATTGTACCTGCTTCCTCAGGGGTGGACCTCTGTCTAGAGTCAGACCATGGCTGTGAGCACATCTGTGAGAGCTCACCAGGCTCCTACCAGTGCTTGTGTCTGCCTGGATACACACTCAACCCCGATGGCAAGACCTGTGCACGTATGTAACAGTTCAGACACATGCCAGATGATCATGTTTCACGGTTTGTAAGATTTCTTTTGTGATCCAAGTGGATCGTTTATGAGGTGCCACCAGAAGCCGGTTCAGTAGGTAACTGAGCTCTCTCGGCTCTATGAGAAACACCTCTTTCGTCAAGCTCGCAACATTATGCAGGACTCACACCACCCCTCACATGCCCTGTTCTCCCTCTTACCATCTGGTTCCGCAGCACCAGAACTGTAACTGCCAGACACTGCAAGAGCTTCTTCCCCCAAGCAGCCAGCACTCTCAATGCACTGCCATCACTAAAAAATAAACTCAATACAATACACTTCCAGCCTTATGCACCTCCGAACATTCTGCCCAATAGTCACATCTCAATTCATTTAGCACATTTCTGCTCATTTTGCACATGTTTGTCTTGTCTTGTGTGTCCTGTTTGAAATATCCAACATATCCTCTTACAAACATCTTACATGATGTTGTCCTGTTTGTCCAGTTCAGTGTACGGAAAGTTTTACAATTTTATTTTATTGTCTGTACAGCATTTAAGTTTTAGTTAGTATAGTTTAGTTTAGTGTGTATATACATAGACATTTTTCTTGTATGATTGCACTGTGGGGGGTCTGTGTGCAACAGTATTTCAATACATGGTAGACTATGTATACCGTTGTACTGACAATAAACCAATCTTGAATCTAAAATGCAAAAAATACAAAGTACAAAAAACACTAACCACTTACATGTTATAGATAAAGACACAGTGCAGTGCAGAACAGTGTAACTAAAATGTAAAAATGGCTGCAGAGTTGTTACAGTAATGCAGTTATTACATTACTCTGCATTACAACTGAGACGTAACAGATTACTTGGATGGTCGTGTTTTAATCCATGAACAATATGTTCATTTTTGTTTCAGCAATTGACCTTTGTGCTGAAGGTAAACATGACTGTGAGCAGGTCTGCAAGAGCTCTCCAGGGTCTTTCACATGCACCTGCAACCCAGGATACACGTTGAACCAGGATAAGAAGACCTGCTCAAGTTAGTGATGCATTTTATGTCCGTTTTTCCACCGAGGGATGTGGAAAAAACTAGATTTTCTCTCCTTTTGCCCTAGTAATTCAATTTCATTGCTATGAATACTATAAATCTGATCATGTGCAGTCGAGATCATTAACTATGTGCATGTGATGTGCACAGTGGTGGAAATGCACACCCCTTACACCTGGCAATGAGCACATTTCATGGATTTCTGGAAGCTCACTGTCCAAAGTGATTTTATTGTAGAGGCAAAACAGTGTAATATGAGTTATGCAATACAGCAAGCCCCCTTGTGGCTCATTTTATATTGTTTGGCTTTGAGGAATCTGTTAAAACCACCTCATGTGGGTTAGTTTGAATTCAGGATACATAAGCAAACCAGGAATGTAAGATCCTTTTATTATAAAATCATAATACTTCTTAAACGGCCTGTGAACTGAGAACTGTTGCCTTGCGATGCTAAAAGTGTCCTTTTACTCCTGTTTCTGCCCGCAGTGATCAACTACTGTTCATTTGGGAACCACAGCTGTCAGCATGAGTGTGTCAGTGTTCTCAGTGGCTTCTTCTGTCGCTGCAACGAAGACTACACCCTCCAGGAGGACGGAAAGACCTGCAGGCGTAAGTATGCAGCTGAGCCTGTGCCTCCATTCCTCTACAGTAGTGGCACGGCATGCATACTGTAATTAACACACTTATTACACAACTTTCCTGCATGGTTGGAATTGTAATTTGTTTGTCATATTATGCAGCAGTCAAAAAAGCAAATAATTCAGTCTTATATCAGTCTTATATCTTATATTATACTATATCATGATATAGTATTGAATACTTTTAAATATGCTTTCTATGATGTGTATCTGATTCTCCAAAGAAATAAGGTGCCGAGTTTTATTATGTATAAAAATAATATATCAATTTTCTGTTTAACCATTACCCAAAAAATAATGAAAAATGCTTCTAGGTGTTTATTTAGCAAATAGCACATTGGAGCACAGTTGCGGCCAGCTATCCTGAGACAGTTAAAAATATCACCAGGCCTTTGGCAGACATGGCACTTCAAGCACTCCGGTCTAATAGCCTTTCCAGAGAGCTTCTGAGGGCAGCTTCCAAGCCAAGAATAGCATACTCAGATTTTATTTATTTATCAAGGCAGACATTTAAGGGTCCAATGAAATCTTCCAAAACAACCTCCATCAGCGCATCACTTGGCTGCTAAACACTAGAGGTCAGTAGGGAGCTTATATGGAAGCGAACTGATCCACTGTGGTAAAGGGTTTTGGTAAAACATTCTGCAATGGCCATATGTGTATTTATGAACATATCGCTCTGTCCTGCCACAGCCAACAACTTGTGCAATACCGTGGAACATGGCTGTGAGTACCAGTGTGTCAGCACAGTTGGCTCCTACTACTGCATCTGCCCCGAGGGCCAGCTGCTGCAAGAGGACGGCAAGGGGTGTGGAAGTACGTCCTCTCACATCTGCATTGCTGCTTAGCACTAAGGTCAAGTGAGGAAGAGATGTGAAAGTTAGGCTTATCCACAGGGCAAAGGTGAAGCTTTCATCATTGATGTAGGTTATCATTGTCTATGAAGGTTGTAAGTCTGACTTAATTATAAAAAAGCACCATACATAACAGTACAATATTCCATATAGTTCATTTTAAACCCATAACATTTATAGAAGCTGATGACTGGTGCAGACACCTAACTCCGTGTCTTTATTGAATATATAAAATTTTAAATACCGACTCATGAAGACAGTGTATTGTGAGGATTTCTGGAGTATTAAGGGGGCATTTACTTAACTGTATTAAAATGAATAGCCTGCAGGTCTGCAAACATCGACCTGGTTCTGGTGATTGATGGTTCCAAGAGCGTCCGCCCTCAGAACTTTGAGTTGGTGAAGCAGTTTGTCAACCAGGTGGTGGACTCCCTGGACGTATCAGGACATGGCACCAGAATCGGCCTGGTGCAGTACTCGAGCCGTGTCCGCACAGAGTTCCCCCTCAACAAATATCAGAACGCAGAGGACATCAAGAACGCGGTGCTGAAAGTCGAGTACATGGAGAAAGGCACCATGACTGGCTTGGCCCTCAAACACTTGGTGGAGAACAGCTTCTCAGAGGCCGAAGGGGCAAGGGCCGTCAGCAGGAACATCCCGCGTGTGGGACTAGTCTTCACTGATGGCCGCTCACAGGATGACATCACAGAGTGGGCGAAAAAAGCCAAAGAAGTCGGTAGGTGCTTGAATTGTGGTTACAGTGGGCAACAACGTAACATTTGGTACATTTACTGAATTTCTTATGTATGCTTTAGGCATCACCATGTATGCAGTGGGTGTTGGGAAAGCCGTAGAAGATGAACTTCGTCAGATCGCCTCAGAGCCAGTAGACAAGCACTTTTTCTACACATCTGACTTTACCGCAATCAGCCAGATTGCAGAGAACTTAAAGCTCAACGTCTGTGCAGGTGCCTAATGCAACATTTTATTATTTAATGTAACGCATTGTAATGCTGGTGAAGGAGCTTAAGTAATAATGCAATTTTATTAATGAACATTTACACAGGGGTACTCAAATTACACCCTAGAGGTCAAGTTGATAGATATTTAATTGTCCTTAGGGTGTAATAGCAGAGTTATTAACAATTCCGTGGTGAAATGACAGGTAAAATGTACACCATTTATAATATTTATTGTTCTTTAGCACCTACTAGTCATATGCAAAAGTAGAGGAAAGTGATATGGGATTTAAATAAAGAAATGCACACTGTTCCTATGATATTCTTAATGATGTTGGCTTCTTGCAGAAGAAAGCCAGGGGGAGATTGAAGTGAAGGACCCATGCGCCTGTGACAGTTTGGTTGAATTCCAGCGAGCCACAATGGCAAACATAGAGCAGCTGAACCAGAAACATATCCTTTTCAAACATTCATGCATCGGAGGATGGTGGCAGCTGGTGGAAACTCTAGCATCTGAAAGACTTGACCACTTAGAATTTAGTATCATTTTTGAAGCACACAACAGGTTTTTAGACAATGACAAGCTTTGTTTCACAATTCTCGCAATGCTCTCTCTGCTTTTGGAGCCAAGCTTTCATATTTTGGCTTGTGAATGTTCATAGTTTTTCTTTTTTCATGTAGATTGGGATATTTTTTTGTTTGCCAGAATGTTTCATTGTGATAGCTGTAGTGCACTTGCTTGTCTTCAGAGGACTAGTTATCGTGTTACCAAAACAGGGCCATGAATGAGTCTTTGTTAACTTCGGCTCAGCACACACTGACTCCCATTCATCGAGGCTGAAAAAGGCCACTATCCACTGACAGCCCGCGGGATCAAATGCGCTTGTGATGGGACAGGCGCACGGTGATAAAATGTTTATTTTTTGCCCATTAGAATTGGTCTGATTTGATTTGGCTGCAGAATACAAAGACAGCCCTGTTTCAAGAGCGGGTACTATTCTCCCATCCCTCAGGCCTTTAAGCAGAAACATTCAAGTAGTCAGTGTCGGTGTATTAACTTGTTGGAATCTCATAAACAGATGATTGACAGCACTAATATTAACTAGATAGGGAAGTTTGTGCAAAATAAGTTAAAGGACGAAAGGGAAAAGGTGTGTTCACTTTTTCCACTCTCCTAGCCCTGATCAACCCTCGATGTCTCTCGCACGCTCGCTCAGTGTCTCACTTCTGTGTTCCTTTAACTTCAGGGACATGTGACTTGTGGGACATGATAATGTTAGCATGCTAATACAAATGTCAACAATGCAGGACCCCGATGCGTCATGTCAAATTTGGTAAAGTTTGGGACTTTTATAAAAATTTGCACGTTAATGCTGACCAATGCTAACGGGGTGGGGCCCGATGCGTCACGTCAAATTTGGTAACATTTACAGCATTTAATAGACACCCTTATCCAGAGCAACTTACAATCAGTAGTTACAGGGACAGTCCCCCCCTGGAGACACTCAGGGTTAAGTGTCTTGCTCAGGGACACAATAGTAGTAAGTGGGATTTGGTTCATAGGCAAGTGTGTTACCCACTAGGCTACTACCACCCTCCCTGGTAAAGTTTGGGACTTTTACAAAAACTAGCAAGTTAATGCTGACATCAACAATGCTAACAGGATGGGGCCCGATGCGACCTGTTAATAAGATGCATTGCAAATGGTCTTACTGACCTATAAAATAATATATAAGTAATAATGAGGTCACATAAAACCTAAATGCCCTCTATTTGTCCCCCTCACCTCTTTGTCTGTCACTTTGCTTATTTTTATTTCATAATTATTTAAACCAAAATAAACATAAAAGTAGATAGAAGTTGCAACACAACATTGGCTCACATGTTAAATGCTTTAAAAAAAAAAAAGTGAAATATATTTAAATCTGCATGAATGCCCCTTAACCAGCCTTCACTAGCTGTGATGACTGCACGACTGGAGGATCTGGAGAACCAACTTTTGACCAGGAAATAGAGGACTACAACCCTCCCAGAATATCAGGGAGACCTAAAGAGGCTGCAGGAGTCATTTTCAAGTAATATTCAACAAGTGACGTCAACTGAAGTAAGGCTTCAACAGAATCTGGTGGACCCTTCTGGAGGCTTTTTTGGCTCTCACAAGCAGGTTCTGCCTGGTATGATCTTAGCAGCCATTCAAAAAGTAGGCTGTGATTGGCTGTGGTGGGGACTCCATAGTAAAAACTGTAAATTGGTGTAGAATTATGTCCTATGTAAATGTCAAAAATAATATACTATAATATACAATACTATGGTTAATGCTGTGAATTAATACGCCGCAGCATACAAACATATTCCAACTAAACACCAAAGCCATTGTTTTATAATTATATAGTTAAAGTATTGTTTCGTGCCCAATTTCTATGCAAACTGTTTATACTTGACCCAGTATGGTCTACAGATCTATTTATATGAAAATTTTATCAATGCTAGTTATATTTAGAGTTTAAGGTAAAGTTGTTGTTTTGATTTTGTTTTGTACCACTCTATAAGACACTTAGGCACTCCAAATTATAAAGTGGCATTTTTTTTATTGGAGTCAACAGGACTTTTCATTTGAACTAAATTACTAAATATTGAAATACTTATGTACTTCAGAAGTTCAAAACATGTAATAAAAAGTGCATACATTATAGTCATGAGTATATAGTCAGAGTACATATTCTGAACTGTATTGAGCCTTTCTTTACTGAAAAAAAAAAACCAGACTGGGACCAATTGATTATTTCAAGGACATTTGAATTAAGGTCCACCAGAATATGATAGTAAAATGTCTAGGACCTCCAAAGACCACTTTAATTCAAATAAAGTGACGTCTTGAAATGTAATTATCCACTAATTATTATTAAATTTTTGTAGGAAAGGAGAATGCCTCTTTCTTAGACTAAAAGAGTTTTCAAATAATGTTTTAATTGCCCATGTATCAGATGGACAAAGTATATTTGGGTATCTGTACTTTTCTAATAATCTTTTTTTATATATTTGAGGATTCTCTGTATTCTGTTACAGGATGAAATAAAGCCTTACATTTTTGCTTTCTTTACTTTTTTTAAGACCAGCAAAAATAAAATTACATTTTACACTCAAAAACACAATAGCATAAAGATATTAAATATTATATTAATGTCATATTGCATTCATATTTCTCCATTCATGTCTGCTTGATGATATTCTCTTGTGAAATCATGCAATAGACTCCATATGTTGATCATTAAACTTAACTTGTTTTCATCTGTGCTGAACTTTTTAATAAGTCCCTGGGATGTCGATTGCGCTTTTGAAAACAAGTTCCCTGCTTAAGATGACCTTTGCCGGTAGTTCCTAATGAATGCTGAGGGAAAGGAACCTGTGTTAATCTTAACCCTGCCTCCTCTTGGCAAGGCTCAGAGGAGGCTGGGAAATGTCAGTGTGTCTCCGTAGCCCCCGTAAAAACACATGATAATTGCCTCAGTGGGTACAATACCCACTGCTTGTCTCCTGTGGAAAACCAGGCACTGGCTTTGTTGCTATTAATTAAAGGTCTGTTTTGAACAGTTGTGACATAATGAGCCCTTCAACAATAAAATATATTAAAGAGATATTTTATTATATTAAAACATATCAGATACCTACAGACAGATCTCTTTTTAGCCCATTTTATGCATTCATTGGTCAGTTTTGGACAAATTGGTTATGGATTGCACACATATATACAGTATATATATAAACCATCTTCATCTTATTCTGTCATGTCTTCTTGCTGCATAGCTATAAAACACATTTTTAAAGTAAAGTACTTTAAATATTTACTTTCTGTGAAAGAGGTTTTTAAATTTCAACTATTTCAAAACATGTTTTAATGCTATGCAGTCAGAGGACTTGACCAAAGAAGATGAACATGATCAAAAACTTTTCATATGTCACCCTTTACAGAATTCTGTATAGAAAATTTTTTCTATGTTACTTCACATTATGTTTTCAAGTATGTCAGTGGATTGAGAGTTAAGACCCCATTCACAGGCGTGTGAAACAGGCGTCCACACAGACGTTCAGCAGCAGTGTTTGGTTGGTTGCATGTTTGGATGAATGAAAATTAATGTTTAAGAGCGTGAACCAAAAGCCAGAGAAACGGCAATCAAACGGAGCTACAAAGCCCAGAAAAAATGTGTTCAGAGGGCATTAATTTCAAACTCCTACGAGCGGCACTGTACTCGGATCACGCAGTGATCTGCTGCTGCATTAATGTGGACACTTGCTTTTCCTGATTGTTGCTTCTGTTCCTGTCAGTTTGAAATATGCTTGTGGGTTTGTTTCTTAATTTCCTATTTTTGGCCCTGCGCTTCCTTCCTCTATCAGTCCTCGGTTGTGACATATTTAGGGTAGACAGGACAGTGACATGTGCCACCCTGGTGGGCCAGGGCCACCTGAACAAAACAGGGCCTCCAGAAACAGTAGAGTAACACAGAATGCATTTAATGTGATGTCTGATGCATTTAAATAAAACACCACACCTTCATGCTCTGTTCTATTCCACAATTTTACACATCATCGCCCCTTCTGTGTCCCCTACCCTGCACCAGGAGTCTTGGGATGGGCTCCGGCAGCTGCTTAGGAATAAGCAGTTAAGGAAATTGAAGTCAGAAGTATATTTACTGCATTGAACATCATATTTTCTGTAGGGATTTCCTGTTTGCCTTTAAAGCTCTACGGACAATATTTACATATTTCTACGCATAAGAGACCTTTATAAAGTCCAAGTCTTGCCTTCGTTCTAGTGCAGCCCAGAGTGTTTGAGGTAAGTGTTTCATAGATCCAAATTATTCACATATTATAAATACTAATAGATATTGATCAGTCAGTGGAAACTCAGATAAATGCAGATGGATTTTAGAGGAATCTAACCATAATCTTCTAACTATGCTCATAATAAAACATAATATCTGAACTTTGGCTACTGATCATATTTATGTATTGTAAGTTGACAGGATATTTTTAAGTTTAAGAAGTTTAAGTGTTTTAAAATCCATTCATTTAATTTATATAGAAACAATATTTAATTATGAATCAATGAATGCATTTAAAGTTGAATCATGTAGTGAAAATGTCTTTCAAATTGTTCTTAGGTAAAACTATGAACTCAACATCACAGTCCATTTTGAGAGACACATTTGGGACGGCTTTTGCAAAAAATTTTATTCTGATGCTTTTACTGGTTGTCCTCAACTACGTAAATGCCAGTGTAGTGACCACATTCATCAAGAACCAAGTGTTCAATGAGGATCCCCGTTACATCCTCTTCATTCACATGGTAATTAATGATGCTGTTCAGCTTAATGTCACGGTCATGCTGTTCATCCTGAGTTACATCTTCTACACCATTAATGTCTCTTTATGCTGTTTCTTCATACTGGTCGCTGTCTTCACCACACGGAACACGCCCATGTACCTGGCCGGCATGGCCATCGAGCGTTACATTGCGGTATGCGAGCCCCTGCGCCACGCCCAGATCTGCACCGTGCGCAGAACCCACATCTTCATATGCCTCATCTGGCTTGTGTGCGTCCTAAGCGACATCACTGACCTCTATATTCTTGCCACTGAACCAATTAGTTTCTTCCACACTTCAGTGTTTTGCTTACGGACTAACATTTTCAAAGATGTGGTGCTACAGTACAAGAAGCAGGCCTTTGATGGCATCTACTTCTCACTCGTCTTCATCACTATTGTCTACACGTACCTGAGAGTGCAGTTTGCTGCCAAGGCTATGTGCACTCGGGGAAAGTTATCTCAGAGAGCCCGCAACACCATCCTGCTCCATGGGGTTCAGCTGTTCATGTGCCTGCTGTCCTACATCTCACCCAGCGTTGAGGTCGTCCTGCAGCTCATGTTCCCAGGACAAATCCTGCAGATGCGCTATGCCAACTACCTGATTGTTTATATACTGCCACGCTTCCTCAGCCCCATCATTTACGGCATTCGGGACAAAAAGTTCAGGAAATATTTGCGTAGGTACTTTGTGATCAGGCTCTTTTGTCCTTCCTCACAAGTGATTGGTCCTGAACAGGAACAAGATTGAGGAACTTTTTTCCAAACCCATTTCTTTATCTAAAAATGCTTATTTGATGTTACACAATGTATTAAGATTTTTTTTAAACAATGTAATTTTTATGACACTTTAGAGCCACTGCCACACATGTTTATAAATTGTTAAATATTTACTGTATATATATTTCTTCTTCATAATGTATGAATAAATGTGCACTCATTGTCTTATGGAATACTGAATAATGATGTCATTGTTACTTTATTTATAACAATATATTTTTTTAATTGGATACGCCATGTTATTTTGTCAGCTAAATTAAAGTACAAATTGAAACCTAAGCAAAATGTACAAGAATTTTGAAATTGCTTTTAAATGTCAGCATTTAAATGTCAGCATTTTCTTTACAGGACACATTTTGCAGGCTCTTGCTAAAACATTTTCATTGCTATAAACCTTTCATTGCTGTTCTGATTAGTGTGTCTTTTTCTGGATTTTCCCTCTAAATTGTTATATGAAATATATTGCTTCTACATCAATCTTAATATTACATTCATCTATATGTTAACATTACCGATATTGACATTAATTTTAAACAAGTTTCGTCTGGTTTATGACTCAGTGTTGTGCATGAATGGCATGTATTGAACACATTCTTTGTCAATGGTAAACTGAACAAGAGCTTATGTGTGCAAAATAGCTAGTCTTATTTCCATCTGATTATAATAAAGGCGAGTAAATGTAAAAAAAAGCCCATGGATTCACTAATTTAATTATTTAATAGGGTGTTCTGAAATGGTGGTAAAGTCATATAAGTGGCACAGGGAACAATGGGTTTTACTAATAACATGAGCATGGCATACAGCGTCTGACAAATGATCTCACGATACATTGGTCACGATACGATTATATCATGATATATTGTGATACATATTGCAATATTTTACAGTTCATGGAAAATGTAAATACAGATGCTGTGTACAATTTGTGTGCATCACATTACATTAATAACACTAAACAACATAACTCAGAACTGAATTTTGGTGTCATGTCCACAGGCTGACTGGGCAAGGAAGCACAGAGACGCATCTGGACAAAGGGATTTATTAAACATAAAATGGCACGAGGGCCAAAACAAAGGAAACAAACACAAACAAACCTGCAGGCATGTGCCTATTGCCAGGAGCTGAAAACATTGTAAAACTGGAGAAAAGTATAAAAAATTCTCTCTCTACGCACAAAAGCACTGTATTAAAACCACTGAAACTTGATGTTACCTGGCAGAAAGAGGCATGGCACAATAGAGGTTAAAAGGATGAACAGTTTCTAATTTATTAACACCAGTAGATTATTATTGCAGTGTGAAAATTGTATGTAAAAAAGGTACCAACGTTACAGAGAAAACCAAAATGAAAAGAAAGAGAAAAGGGAGAGAAAGAGTGTCACGCTTGACGGGGGAGGGAAGCGCAGAGGCAGGACATGCTGGGAAAGGGGTTTTATTAATAAACAATAAATAAATACAAATAAACAATGGCGCGGTGGCCAAAAAACAGTGGAACATCGGGGAGAACCAAAAAGAGCCCGCAGGCATGTGGCGATTGCCAGAACTCAAAATACACACACAGTCACAAAAGTTCACAAGAATGTCGCCGCTGCCGAAGGGACAGAAATCTACGGCTTTTATGCGTCGTCAGGATTGGCCACAGGTGATGAGCCCAGCTGCAGTCAATCCTGACAGAGCCGACCCTCCAAGGGCTTCATCCTCGGAGCCCCAGCAGTACCATCAGTGGAGGCGGGGCGGACGGAGGCAACCACAGGGCTCCTGCCCTGCTCTATCCTCCCCTTGGAGGACCCGGTCCCTCGGGCTGACTCCCCAGCCTGGTCAGGCGTGGCGGCCCCGGCCCCTCGGGCTGGCCCCCAGCGTGGTCCCGCATGGAAGCCCTGTACCCTCGGCCTGGCTCCCCGGCTTGGTCCCGCATGGCAGCCCCGGACCCTCGGCCTGGCTCCCCGGCTTGGTCCCGCATGGCGGCCCTGGCCCTGGACTGTTCCAGGCACCCCAGACTGATGCCTTCTTGGCATGTGCAGCCCCTCACTGCACGCCCCTGGTGCCAACGGGGGGGGGGGGGCATTGCCAGACCATCCGGCTAACCCCTTCTGCGTCTATTGGGACAAGCGGGCCCTCTTCCTGCCTGTCCCAGCTGGGTCCTCATGCCTACCAGGGAGCTCTATGACGCTCCATCCCTGGCCCGCCCTCCACACCGGCTATCGGAGGACGCAGCTCCCTCGCTTCCCCACCCACCCTCCCCTCGGGAAAAAAAATTAATAAATTATTTGGGGGAGCACCCCCCCTGGCTTGATGGCTGGGGTACCTTGGGGCTTGTCCACCTCGTCATGGCCCAGTGCAGCCAGGTTAGGAACTCCCTCCCTGGGGTTTGGCTCCGCTGCTGGGTCGCCATCTGGTGGACATAAAGAGGGAAAGTGGGCGTGACACACGGACCCTAATGCCAAGCACACACACACAGACAGAGACAAACAGAAGAGACGGTCATTTGACTGCCTCTCTGGGCTCCCCGGGACCTCCTCAGGGGGCACAGACAGGATCTCGGGAGGTGTGACCTTCTCGTCGCCCGCCAGTGCGGAGTCTTCTTGCCCCGGATCCTGACTGGCACTGGATGTGGTGGAGGGGCAGAGTTCGATCCCTGGCTCAGGCTCTGGCCAATCAAACTCCACCCTCAGTCTCAGCAGGAAGTCCCAAAAACTGTTGGTCTATCCCTGCTGCCAGAGGAAGACAGCCCCATGCTGACCCAGGCAGACACGCGAGGATGGTGGTGATCTCATCCACGTCTGCTGCCCCACTGAAGGGTCCCGGGACCATTGGGTTGTCCCACATGGGGCTGGGCACGTTGCTGGAGATGGTGGTGGGTGTGTGGCCTGGAGGGGGGTGGGGGTGGGGGCACTGGTGCTGCGCTGCCATTCTTCTGGAGAATGTCCGGGCAGAGGGAAGGCGGGTCGGCGACCGGAGCTGGGAACGTGTACTCTCCGCGAGGCAGTCCCGGCAGCACAGTTGCTGGCTGGCAACCTCCCGTCGCCCTCTTCCACCAGCTGTCCTCACACTGCTGGGAGGGACGTGGGTCTCCACGGACCTTGCGACGATCTAGGACGGGCACACTGTCTTCGTCACTCTCGTCATCGTCCATGTCTCTCTTGTCTTCCTCATACCCCCGTAAGTCACATGGGTCATCACAGATATCGCGACGATCTCGGATGCACGCAATGGGTGGAGCCATCCTGGCACCGACCGCCCAAAGAAAATCCACGTCATCGCCGCTTTTGTCATCTGTGTCCTCCCACCGGTGACTCCGAGGGTCATCCATCCTGCGGACATCCTGGACCGAGGGAGTGATCAGCTCCCGTGGCCAGTACTCTGGCCATTCGGGCTGGAGCCTTCCCACCTCCTCGCTGGAGGAATGCTGCCATTGTATTCTCTCACACCCCTGGAAGTGACGTGGGTCCCAGGCAGACACGCGAGGATCGTGGGCGGGCGTGATTTACATTTACATTTACAGCATTTAACAGACGCCCTTATCCAGAGCGACTTACAATCAGTAGTGACAGGGACAGTCTCCCTGGAGCAACTTAGTGTTAAGTGTCTTGCTCAGGGACACAATGGTAGTAAGAGGGATTTGAAACTGGGTCTTCTGGTTCACAGGCGAGCGTCTTAACCACTAGGCTACTACCACCACATGGATGATGGCCGTCTCCAGTGCTCTCGCCGTTGTCGCTTGCGTGCTGACGGGGGAGGGAGGCGCAGAGGCAGGACAATAAATAAATAAATACAAATAAACAATGGCGCGGTGGCCGAAAAACAGTGGAACAACAGGGAGAGCCAAAAACGGCGTGTGCCGATTGCCAGAACTCAAAATACACACACAGTCACAAAAGTTCACAAGGATGTCAGCGCTGCTGAAGTGGTGGAAATCTCTGTCTTTTATTCGCCATCAGGATTGGCCACAGGTGATGAGCCCAGCTGCAGTCAATTCTGACAAAGAGAGAGAAAAGCCATGAGAAAAATAGGTAAAATATGGAAAAATGGAAAAGTCTCCAAAAAGCACAAGTGAACATTCTTTATACATTTGACTCACAGGAAGTGTGCAACAGACCTATCAGAACTTGTTGTTTCTGGGTCTCCCATCTGGGGCAGACAAAGAGAGCAGGAGATCTAAAAAAACATGGCTGACAAAAGCTGCAGAAGTATCGTGGTCCTGCAGAATGTCCCATCTTACAACATACACATAGTAAGTCATTAAATTCTAGTTTTATGGGAGTCCCGATCCATTAAGCCCAAATAGGTGCGTCACCTGAAATGGTTTTCCAACAGTCTTGAAGGAGTTCTCAGAGGTGTTTAGCACTTGTTGGCCCCTTTGTCTTCACTCTGCGGTCCAGCTCGCCACAAACCATCTCGATTGGGTTCAGGTCCGGTGACTGTGGAGGCCAGGTCTCCAATTTTGTTAAGTACATAACTCCACATGTGTTCATTTGTGGTTTTGATGCCTTCAGTGAGAATCTACCAATGTAAATGGTCATGAAAACAAAGAAAACTAATTAAATGAGAAGGTGTGTCCAAACTTTTGGCCTGTACTGTAAATATTTATTGCAATAAATATAGTGATAATGGATGAGTAAAATATGTGTGTTCATACATATTTAAATAATAATTGTTCATTTGTCACACTGAAGTCATTATATGTGTGTAATGGTTTCTACTTTGGAAGGTAGAAGTCACACCAAATATTTTGTAGTGTTTTTTTATTTAAAAAAAATTTAGTTCATTTTGATTATTTTATTATTTATCTATTTGTGTTTTAATTAATTTGTTTCTGTGGGGTAATTTTAATTAGCACCAATTACACCAAGTATAAGTGAATGAAGATCATACATAAGCAATGCTCATGTAATAATAAAATGGAGGGCACCTTGGGGACACAATACTCGTTGTCTCACGTCGATACCCACCTCATGATTGATGATGCACTGGCTTATATAATAAAAAGCAGGAACCCTCAAAGTCACTGACTGCACAGGTAAGTGTGGCTGAGGAATATCTGTACATGCATTGTCCATCTATGACATTTATTGCTTTTAAATGTTTGTTTCACAATCAATTACTGCTGTTTCTTACTATCTATGTATATATGCATTTCTGATGCAAAATATACATATTTATTACAATATAGTTGATACATAATAGATTTGTAAAATTATGTGTTTGTAAATATTTTAAGAATTATTGTTCATTTGTGTCACTGAAGTCATTTGAAACATTTTAAATATTGGTCTGATTAGCTTATTACATAAAAAACACCTATTTTTAAAAGTTGAAATCATTTAAACTATTGATTTACTGTTGGTCAATAATGTACAATTGACTATTTGTGGTTACTGCTACACTTTAGACATTTTTAAAAAATACCCTTTTCCTCAACTTAGTTGCTCACCCTGTCTGTGCTCTAAGCTTTAGTATGGATACCATTTCTACCAACTTGACCATTGGCGTCCAGAACGCCACTCCCAAAGACAGCTTCACTGCCGCACTCACCAAAAACATTGTTGCTGTGCTCGTGTGGCTGACACTGAGCCTCTTCAACGGCAGCATGGTGACCACCTTCCTGCGCCACAACTTCTTCTACGAAGATCCGCGCTACATCATGTTCATCTGCATGGTCATCAACGATGCGGTGCAGCTCACCTTGGTGACGGCACTCTATGTGGTGAGTTATGCCTTCGCCCGCATCCATGCCTCCATCTGCTGCTTGCTAGTGATGACTGCGGTGCTGACCACCCGTGCCACGCCGCTCATCTTGGCCGGAATGTCTGTGGAGCGCTATGTCTCCATCTGCTTTCCGCTGCACTATGGTGACATGTGCACTGTGACCCGAACCTTGTGGCTTGTGACCGTGATCCTAGCGCTGTCCGGCACGCTGCCCCTCACAGACCTTTTTATCACTCTGGCCAAGGAGCCCATCAGTTTTTTCCACACCACCATCTTCTGTGACCACTCACTGCTCTTCAGAGACAAGTCCATATATGTGAAGAACTTAAGTTTCGACAGCGTTTACTTTTCCTTCGTCTTTCTTACACTTCTCTACACCTATTGCAAAATCATGTTGGCTGCCCGGGCTGCCTCCACTGACCTGGTGTCAGTCAAGAAGGCCCGGAACACTGTGCTGCTCCATGGTGTCCAGCTGCTACTTTGCATGCTAGCATTTGTCGTTCCTTCCATGCAAGCCCCTCTCATACACCTCTTCCCCTGGTACGCACTAGAAATACGCTATGTCAACTTCCTGTTGGTGTACATTATCCCCCGGTTCCTCAGTCCCATGATCTACGGCTTCAGGGATGAAAAGTTCAGAAGATACTGGCTTCAATATATGACTTCCAGGAAATGCACGGTTAAGCCGTTCTTAATAATCAGCCTGAAGATGGGGTGATTTCAGTTGCCTTTTTAATGATCAGTATTTCAGACACATAATGGAAGGGATTGGGGGGGAGATTGCACAATTCTTTATATTAATGTGTACATATATTAAAAAATGTATAGCATCTGAGACATCCAGGGTAAAGCTTCCATACTGAGATGTTCATGAGATGTACATAAAATTCCTACATGATTCACAACTTGCTTTAATATAGTTTGATGTACAGTTTGTATTGGTTTATGTTATCACCACTATGTACTTAATCAAATAATTATGATTTGAGTTGTTTATATGTATATGTCTAGTATTTGTGTTTCTGCTGAGTTATCTGAGGATGTTCCTGGCTGACTGAAAGAGTCCACTGTGGTCGTGTTGTAGATAGTGTTGATTTTAAATGCTTTAGTTCGGTCTGTGTATTTTTACACATTTTCCATGTCATATCAGATGTGTTTTTCAAAAAAGTCCAGTGGGTACACAAGTTTGAGTCAAGTTTATGTCATAGATATGATTAATTTGCTTCATTCTGGATGACCTTTGTTTTGTCATTTATGTATGATAAATGTTATTTTGCATCATAAAAACCAGCCTTTTTGTTTAAACCCCCATGCCCCTATTATTATTAGTGCTTTGTCCCTCACAATTATATATTATATAAATCAGTGTATATAGATGCATGAACCAGAATGTGTTCATGGGAAGAAATTTAATCCAGTGTGTTTAACCTTGTCATTTGTGCAGTGTCTGTCCATAAGAACAAAAGCCCAGCAAAAAAACATGTGACCATATCTAAACACATAACAAACAAAGGGAGAGGATAATAATTGCTTCCACTGAGTCTTTGTAAACTATATCACGTGTGGGTTGGTGTAGAAACAAAACCTTTATAAAGAGATCCTGTAGTCCATTTCTGCTCCAGCAGCTGTTCGCTGTTATATGTACTGCATGACCTCATCAAGATTGGGATAATGAATTTGAGCACGGGGATGGACACGTTTAAAGATGCTGTCATCAAAAACTTTGTTTCGGTTTTTCTGGGTGTCACCATCAACTGTATCAATGGAATATTAGTGCTGACTTTTTTCAAGTTTCAGATTTTTTACAGAAACCCGAGATATATCTTGTATGTTAACCTGATTATTAATGACATGATCATGTTGTCTGTGTCAGTTTCTCTGCAAGTAATAAGTTACACTGTGTTTGTCATGAATTTTCCTCTGTGCTGTTTGCTGCTCCTGATCAGTATGTCAACGAACAAGAACACAACGCTGAACCTGGCTGGAATGGCTATTGAGCGTTATATTGCCATCTGCAAGCCCCTGCACCATGCTCAACTCTGCACTGTGCACAGGACCTACATTCTGCTTTGCCTCATGTGGATTGTGGCTCTCATCCCTGCACTTTCTGATATTTTTATTCTTCTAGCCACTCGACCGCGAGCGTTTTTTTCATCCTCTATTTGTTATTATAGCTCGATATTTTCGGGACAATACTTTGATATCTTGTTTCCTATTACACAAGCCCTTTACGTATCATTTGTGTCATTTATCTTGATATATACGTATGTCAGAGTCCTGTATGCAGCAAAGGCTGCCAACACAGACAAGCAGTCTGCTCAGAAAGCCCAGAAAACAATACTGCTGCATGGGGTCCAGCTTCTACTGTGCATTCTGTCTTATTTCAGCCCTATAGTAAACTCTGTTCTCTCTGTATATTTCCCAAACAGTCGAACAATATACTTGTTTGTTACATATATTTTAACAAACCTTTTACCAAGGCTGCTAAGTCCTCTGATCTATGGAATCAGAGATCAGACTTTTTTCAAGTACATCAAAATGTATTTATTGTGCAGATTTCACATTGCAAAGATAAAGCCAAGCAATACTTAAATGAACTGTGGCAGAAACTGTTTTATGCTTTAAGTTAACTTTGGGTACCTTGACAATTAATAATTATGATGGAATTATTAGTATTTTATATTATATATCTCAAGATTTTTGAAAGATTGATTTGTACCGCCCATTATTTTTGGCAATATATATTTGGTCAGTTTTATTGCTGAAAATGTGATCAATTATAATTAAAATACAAATTGTTGCATGCCCTGTCTACTTTTTTCTTTTCATTTAACTCCCTTAAAGGATTAAATGTGGGATTATTTGGTTTATATATGTAGTATCTTTTGTGGACTGTAAGTGTCAAGGTTTGCTTGTGCTGGCAATAGCAGAGGGTGTGTGGTGACAAAAGGTCAAATCACTGCAGGATCCTACCTGGGACACTGGACGCAGGGTGGCGACTCACCCAGGGTAGGGTGCCAGTCCACTGCTGGGTGCTCACACATGCTTACATACATCATTCACTCACACATTCACTCCTATGGACAGTTCGGAGTCACCAATTCAATAGTGTACATGTCTTTGTACAGCAGGAGGACACCAGAGCAAACCTGAGAAGATTGGGGTGAATTTCACAAAAAATAATTGTGACATAATGAGCTTGGATTGACAATATTATGAATGAATGAAATGTGCTTTATTTTGAAGCAGCCCACCCTTCTCCCCTTTAGATAGTCGTGAAAGCCCAGCAGCAACAGTAGGCAGGCACACCAAGGACCTCACGTTCATGTTTCACATATATATAAGATGCTGAAGTTACCTCATTATTTGCAGGTCGAATTGTCCGTTCACCTTAAATACTGCAGACTGAAATACTAGTTGTCTCTGCCCTGTCTTTCTCATCATGACACCTCAAGCCATTTGCTGGCTTTTGACACGTCAGCGAGCTGACGAAGGAAGTAAGCGCAGAGGCAGGACATAATGGGAAACAATGATTTATTAAACAATAAAGGAAATAAGGGAAATAAAGGGGAGAACACAAACAAACCCACAGGCGTGTGGCGATAGCCAGAACTTAAAACAACTTAACACAAACAGTTGTCAGGTCCACTAAAGAGTTCATAAAGAATGTCGGAGCCGCCGATGGGCGGCTACCTGCCGCCTCTTATTGGCTGTCTGGATTGGGCATTTACATTTACATTAAGGCATTTGGCAGACGCCCTTATCCAGAGCGACTTAAAACGTGCTTTTAATTTACCATTGATGAAGTGATCAGTTCCGGTTCATTAGGACCCCCAACTATGAATACAATCTTTTTATTCACTCTGTTGTAGATTCTGTACCCAGGTTCGACAATAAGAAAGTTTTAAATTAATCTAAATATTCTTTAAAGAGGAAGGTCTTGAGCTGTCGTTTGAAGCTGCTCAGTGACTGAGCTGTTCTGACCTCGAGGGGAAGTTCATTCCACCACCGAGGGGCCAAGACGGAGAAGAGTTTAGAGGAATTTCTTCCTTTTACCTTCCGAGATGGAGGGCGAGCAGTACTGGAGGCTCGGAGTATACGAGGTGCAGTGCGAGGTGTAAGAAGGGCTGTGAGGTAGGATGGTGCTACTCCATGTTTGGATTTGTAGGCCAGCATCAGTATTTTGAACCTGATGCGTGCAGCTACTGGGAGCCAGTGGAGGGAGCGTAGCAGAGGGGCGGTGTGGGAGAATTTGGGAAGGTTGAAGATCAGTCGTGCTGCTGCATTTTGTATGAGTTGTAGAGGTCGGATGGTACATAGTGGTAGACCAGCTAGAAGGGAGTTGCAGTAGTCCAGTCGATAGATTACTAAGGACTGAAACAGTAGTTGGGTGGCCTGTATTGACAGATAAGGGCGGATTTGTCTGATGTTGTAGAGAAGGAATCTACGTGAGCAGGAAAGACTGCTGATGTGAGTCGAGAAGGAGAGTTGGTTGTCTATTGTTACTCCAAGGTTGTAGAAGGAGAGAGCTGTGAGTTGTCCAGGTACATAGCAAGATCCTGATGTGGTGAAGAATCTACTGGAATGAATATTAGTTCAGCCCTGAATTCCAAGTCTCTTCAGGATAGACAAGAGAGTCTTGTGGTTAACTGTGTCGAATGCTGCAGAGAGGTCAAGGAGAATAAGTACAGATGACAGTTTTGCCAATCTGGCCGCATGTAACTTCTCAGAAACAGCTAGAAGGGCCGTCTCAGTAGAATGAGCTGTTTTGAAGCCAGACTGGTTAGGATCCAGGAGGTTGCTCTATGACAGATGAAGTGATAGCTGATTATAAACACAGTGCTCAAGGATTTTAGAAAGAAATGAGAGGAGAGAAACTGGTCAGTAATTGTTGATATCTGTAGGATCAGCGGCAGGCAGATGGTACATGGCCAGATGTGATTGAGTTGTTTATGATATAAGAAATGAAAGGGATGAGGTCAGGAGAGATCTTTTGGAGCATTGCAGAAGGGATTGGATCTAGTGGACAGGTGGTTGGGTTGCCTGTAGATATAATCTGAATGATTTCATCTGATGTGAGCTTTGAAATTTGATTTAGAGCAGTTGTAGAATCTTCAGTAGGATTTGTGGTGGAGAATGTCAGATTTTTTCAATCTTTCCTGTGAAGAAGATGGCAAAACCATCAGCAGTTAGGGAAGATGGGGCAGGGGGAGTTGGAGGGTTGAGTTGAGATAAGAAAATGTTGTGAAGTTTTTGAGGGTTGTGGACAGAGGCTTCCAGTTTTGCCTTGTAGAAAGGTTAGTGTAAAATTTGTGATTCTGGTAATACAGTAGGTCTGAGCCAAGCTGTGATTTCTTGTATTCTCTCTCCAATGTTCGAAGAACTCTTTGATTTCTGTCCAATGTGTCGGAGAGCCAGGGCGCAGGGGGAGAAGTCCTTTTGGGTTTAGAAGATAGAGGACAGAGGAGATCCATAGAAAGGGAAAGTGAGTTGAGGAAAGAGTTAGTGGCTGTCTCTAGTAGTACAGAGAAGATTGAGTCAGAGGTTGGGAGATGTGAAAGAATGTAGGAAGATACAGATGAAGGTGAGACAGTGTGAAGGTTGTGTCAAATGAAGGATGGGTGGGGGAGCGTTGTGGATCCTGTAGTTAGAGTGAGTGTGAAGGTCAGGAAGTGGTGGTCAGAGATGTGAAGTGGAGTGGAAGAAAGGTCGGAGAAGAATGACTGAAAACCAGGTCCAGGACATTCTCTCCTTTGTGTGTGGGAGAGATGTTGCTGTTTGTCAAGGGAAAAGAGTGGAGAAGGGGAAGAAGGCAAGATGATTGGAGTTTGGCTAGTGGAAGGTTGAAGTCACCAAGGAGAGTTAGGGGGTGTCTAATGAGAGCAGAGTCTCAAATTTATATATAAAGTTCCCAAGTGACCCTGGAGGGCGATATATGACAATGAGAAGCATGTTCACAGGAGAAGAAACCGAGACTGCATGGAATTCAAACAAAGATATGTTAAGATGTGGGAGAAGCAGTGGTGTGAAGAACCAATTTTGTGATCCAGGATGTTGTTCTGTGACAGATGAAGTGATAGCTGATTGTAGACACAGTACTCAAGGATTTAAGAAAGAAACAAGAGGAAAGAAACTGGTCGTGTAGCCTGCAATGATGTAATGATTCCACTGAAGACCAACCCCCAAACACCGTCACTGCATACTAGGTTCAGCGAGGTTGACAGAGGAAGCACTCCTCTTCTCCTTACCCTGCCTCCAGTGTTTACAGCTGAGAGGCTAGAACCAGAGCAGGAGGTCCCACTTTGTGCGTCTTTGTGGCATGGGTGTCTGTATGTCTTCCCCTGACCACTTAATCTTGTCCAGCAGGTGGTGTCCCTGCAAAGGGAACAGACCTTGGCCATGGACCCCTGTGCCAGCCCAAAACCAGGATGGCTCACGTAACAATAGGGCCTGTGAGGTTCTTGGACCTCCTGATGGGACATGTCAAGGTCTTTGAACCTCCTGATGGGAGGACCTTCTGATGCAAGGTCCTCAGACCTTATGAGGGAAAATCCAAGACAGGATTTGTGAGGTCCTCAGACATCTTAAAGAAACAGACAAGGACAGGGCTTGCAAGGTCCTCAGAGCACCAAAGGACAGGGCAAGCAAAGCCATTGGACCTGCTGAAGCAAAATGTCTGGACATGTCTGAGGATCTCTTAAGGGACATACAGGGATTGTGTCCTCTGACCTCCTGATGGGACATGCCAAGACAGGGCTTGGGAAGTCCTTGGACCTCCTGACGGCACATGAAATAACAAGGCCTGTGTGGCCCATAGACCTCCAGATGGGACATGTCAAGGCCTGAGAGGTCTTTGGATCTCCTGACAGCACACACAGAGACAGTGAGTGTTTCCGAGCATGAGAGGGCCTCTGAGGTTTTCAGACATCCTGAAGGGACACACTGGGACAGGGCTTGCAGGTCTTTGGAGCTCCCAAAGGGATACATAGGGACATGGCCTGTGAGGTCCTCTGACCTCCTGAAGGCACACAAGAGTTTCTGAGAAAACCTCTGAGGTTTTCAAAACTCCTGACAGGACTCGCAGGTAGAGGGCCTGTGAGGTCCACTGACATCCATACGAGTTATGCCAGGAGTTGTTCTATGATGTCCTTAGACCTCTTGAAAGCACATGGCCTCCGAGGTCCTCTGACCTGAAGGAAACACACCAGGACAGGGCCTCTGAGGCCATGTGCTGTCAACTCAAAAATAGCACGCCATGACAAGGGTAGTACACAGTCTTTATTAGCCTGAAGTAGTAAGAAACCCATCAGGTATTGGGAAAAGGGCAGCTGAGGGTTTGCTGTGTGAATGGGGATTTCAGGTAAACGGTGGGGGTAGTGAAGAGATTAAGCCATCCAGTGGTATTGGGCTAGGATGTGTTTATACTTCTAGAGTTGTTGCAGGTCTCTTTGCCCATTAGCATGGTGGTGATCCAAGCCTATGCTAAGATGAAGAAAATCCCTGAGCAGTCGGTTAAAGACATAACCATCCATGTGTTGGTACATACTGACTGGTATGCTGCAAGTCAGCATATATAGGGTGATAGTAGCCTAGTGGGTAACACACTCACCTATGAACCTGAAGTCCCTGGTTCAAATCCCACTTACTACCATTTAGTTGCTCCAGGGGGACTGTCCCTGTAACTACTGATTGTAAGTTGCTCTGGATAAGGGATAAATGCTGTAAATGTAAATGTAAATCTTGGCTGTGATGCCATATAGTGAGGCAGAAATAAACTCACCTAAGCCACCAAAAATGTTAAAGACCCACAGGCAGAGGTGGAGGGAGAAGTTTTTGGGGACAATGCAGAAAATGTCAGAATGTGAGGTGGGCCTAGAGGAAGCAAGGGTTAGAATGTGGGAGCTTCCCAGTAATTATAGCAGCCCGCAGAGGGAGGAAGACACCTTGAGAGGGGCATTTAATAATGTGGTAGAACTTGAGGGGGTGCCAACGGGAGCAGCTAAAGCTTTAATTGGGAAATACTATTTTATTAAGGAAGGTCTACTTTAACATCAACCAGAAGGATGGAGTGCAGAGCAGCTGGTGGTCCTGAAAGATTACAGTCAGTGCTATCGCTTATTTTCATGTGTTGGCCTAACGCATGAGTTGCTCACTTGCTGCGAAAGTTTGTTGCAGCCAATGAAAATTACTGGGACATGTGGTTACCCTACCTTCTGTTTGCTTATTGGGAGGTGCCTCAGGCCTCCACTGGATGTTCTCCCTTTGAACTTTGAACTGCTGAAAGAAGCCTGGTAACAGTTTCGTCCAACAGGGAATAGCAGTGTCTTGAAAATACAGGACAAGATGGAGGAGCTGGCGGACCCATTCACAGGCCCAGTGGTACGAGCCAGGCAATGGACTCTCCAACCAGGCCAGAAAGTTCTTCTGTTCTTGCCTACATAGGACAACAAGCTTTTGGCCAGGTGTCAGGGGCCTTACCGGGTGTCGTCAGCTAACCAGGTGAGTCAGTGGTGCAGTAGGTGGAGGAGGATGATTCATCAGAGCAGTTCTTTCCATTTAGGGCTGCATTCGTCAAGCTGCATTGGTCGCTCATTGATGTCACAGTTTGATGCCTATCCCATGCCAAGACTGGAGGACCTCATAGAGCGGCTGGGTAGGGCACAGTACATCACCTCCCTGGATCTTTGCAAGGGGTACTGCCATGTGCCTATAGCAAAAGGAGCAAGGCCTTATACTGCTTTCCGGACCCCCTAGGGTTTATTTCACTTAACAGTGAAGCTGTTTGGCCTGCAACAACGTAGTTATATACAGTGCTGCACGGGGGCTGCGGTGTCTGCATCAGTATGGGCTCACTGTTCAACCTAAAAGTGTGCTCTTGCTCAGAGGAAGGTACGTTTCTTGGGGCATGAATTGGGGAGTCGGGTGATCTGTCAAAGGAACAAAGTGGATGCCCTCCGGGACTGTCCAAAGCCACAGACCAAGAAGATGGTGTGATCCTTTCTGGGGCTTGTGAGTTGGTACAGACATTTCATTTCCAACTTTGCCTCCCGAGCCGCACCTCTTATAGCCCTGACATGTGAGTCTGATACCGGCCAGATTCAGTGGGGTGAGGTACAGGAACAGACATTCAAGGACTATAAAGGGGCTTTAATCTGTGGACCAGTGTTGCAGAACCCAGACTTTCTGCTATGTCTGGGAGAAGGGGATGAGCAGAGGCCTGTGGCCTGTGGCAAGCTCTTTTCACATGAGACCAGGTACTCAGTGGTGGAGCTAGAGTGCCTGGCAGAAAAGTGGGCTTTGGACTGTTAGGGTGAGAGTTCACACTAGAGACTGACCACAGAGCTTTACAGTGGTTGGGGAAGATGACTCCATTGCACATGTGACCAGGTGGTATATATACAGGGCGGGGAAGCAAAACCCAGCTGCGGACTTCCTGTCTCGTCACCCTAGTGACGAGTCTTCACTGTACTTCAGTATGTACACTTTTTGACTATGTGGTGCATGTTGTAAATGGACTGTTTTGGGTGGCACTGTTTTGGGTGGTATATATATTGATGCCTATGATAGCCGTTTTTTTGTCTGAATTTTTGAGAACTTTGCACACTGTAAATAAACCTGGACCTTTTTTGTCTCTACAACTGGTGTTTGTTTGGCCTCTTTTGGTAGAAGCAAAAGTGAAGGCAGGATGTGTACATTCCTGCCTCACAGGTACTCTCAGGAACAGGGTCTGCAAGGTACTCTCACCTCCATTTGGGACATGCCAGGAAAGGGCTTGCAAGGTCCTTTGACCTCTTAAAGGAACATTCCCATTGGCCCTAATATGGCTTTTTCACTATGTGATGTCACTATTCAAGGGTTTTTCAGGTCGACTGATCAGGACAGTGTTGCATGTCTTGCATTGCCTAAAGTTCAAGGTCCTGCCATGTTTCTGCTTTTGAGTTCTTAAGCCCACATACTGTTATTTCTATTTGTATAGTTTTTTTTTGTTTTTTTATTAAATCCCATTTGTCCCACTGTTGATCATCTGTGCCTCCCTTTCCAGCCAGCATGGCATTACAAATAAAAACACATTTAAATTCTGGCTCTCTAAGGGTTCCTTCCCAACTTTATTGCCAGGAATTTGTGTCCATATCATTTTCTGATATACTGAGGATTTGAGTCCACTTAAGGTTTCATTTGTGGCAGCTTTTTTAAAAATGTAGAAAACCATCGGATGTTCATTAAGTGAAATATGAATTGGAAAATAAATGGATTCTGCATGTTTATTGGTGACAATACTCTGGCTTCCGTTTTCTATATTCGATTAAATTTGTCATACATTTCACACTCAAAGGCTTAAATGACTCCTTTACAAAAATCTGGTGTAAAAAGGTCTTATGCTCTTATTCCCACCTCTAGAAAGTCACCAGGTCCCTCCCACTTTACTTTCTGCCTCAAGCCTAATATAAATGTGCAAAGCAGGACATTATGTCTTCACCAGTCATGGTAAGGAAGGGTCCAGACACTGGTAAGAGCCGAGGAACATCAATTGGTATAGTATTTTTTCATGTTTTTTTATTGTTGTTGTTGCTAACATATGTTTAAATTATTTGCAGTTACTGTTTTCATATACTCAGACAGCTGAAAAGCAATGAACTCAACAATACTACAGTCCAACAGAGACAACTTTCAAGAAGCTCTGATAAAAAACCTCATAATTGTCTTCCTTGGCATTATCATTAATAGTATAAACAGCATCATAGTGCTGACATTCTTCAAACATGGAAATTTCTACAATGACCCAAGGTATATTCTATATGTACATCTTGTGTTCAATGACATGCTTATGATATGTTCCTCTGTGGGTTTGTATGTTCTGACGTATGCTTTTCCCTACATTAATTTCTCAGTTTGTTGTACTCTGATTGTATTAGCTTCATCTCCACATATGAACACGCCCTTGAACCTGGCTGGGATGGCCATTGAACGGTACATTGCCATTTGTAAGCCTCTGCACCATGCTCAGATCTGCACAGTTAATAGGACCTATGTACTTATTGGTATCATATGGGTGCTGGGGTTCATCCCTGGGCTGACTGATCTCCTCATTGTTGTTGCAACTCAGCCTTTGTCTTTTTTCACTTCAGTAATCTTTTGCTACACCCTTAATGTTTTTAACACATGATACTATCATGAAAAGACTATCGTGTTGCAAGTCATGTACATGTCAGCTGTTTGGGCAACTCTGATCTATACTATTTTAGGGTGTTTTACACAGCAAGAGCTGCTACAACTGAGGCGTCTTCTGCCAAAAAGGCTCAGAACACCATTTTTTTACATGGTGTGCAGTTACTTCTTTGCATGTTGTCCTATTTGTTTCCAGTGTTAGATTTTCTTTTAGTCCCACTTTTTCCTGTACATCGCACAAAGATTACATTCTTTATATATCTAATTACAGATATAATTCCAAGACTTCTTAGCCCACTCATTTACAGTCTTAGGGACCAGAAATTCGTGAAACACATGAGTCAGATTTTTTCATGTAGACTAACCATTGTTCAAGTTAAGGCCACGAATATAAAGCTAAACATATAATCTAAATATATATATATATATTTACATTTGTTACTTGTGAATTTGTATAAATGCAAATGGTTCATGTTGATGAAATGTACAAGACTGCTTCACTTAAAAAGGTGCAATCATGAATTATCAACTCAGCTGTATACATTCATGCTGTGATGCCAGATGACATGGCTCTACTTTTACAGTTATAAAAAAGACACAAACAAATACTTTTGTGCACTCAATTGAAATTGAAATATTGTAAATATTGTAAACATCCTGAATTTGTGCAAGTGTTGCATCAGAAGTCCAAACGAAAAGCAGTTACACTAATAGAATGTAGTGGAGTGTGCATTTTTTGTGGCAGGGGAAAAAGGCCAACCCAACCACCAAATCACGCTGCTCCTCTCTGATGCTTGTATAAGCATATTGAAAGCACAAATCCGGTGCTTGATAAAGACTTCGATCCCCCCACATACTTCTATTTCACTCAGCCTGTGCTGATATCTCATGGTCCACCACCTGCTAAAACCCCCATTCGGCACATTATGCTGAGGATTTGAGCTCTTATTTTTTAAACTCAGGTGACACCTGGTGGGTCCAGGAAATGCAGCAGCACCTTGTTCTGAAAAAAGATGTGTGTGCATTTGATGTGTTCATGTATATGACTGTCCATGCTTTTCAAGTGATGTACGATGGTAATCAATGTTAGAAATAACTGTTTTTCTTTTGATTTATGAAAGCAAATTATATGCAGTAAAAAGCATGTTAATAATGTATGTATGAAATAAAATGCATTTTCAGTTTTATTATATATGGTTATTTATTCTGCCATATTGCTTTTATGCTCTGGCTGAAATTTAATCACATCAAAAACCACTTGGAATTATTGATTATTTCACCCCCAGAAGTCATCGGTCACATGATTGATTTGAGCTCCGCCTCCCCATGTCACCTTGTTTCTGAGACTCTGGCCCATGACTACCTGTTTTCCTAAATGGTCTCCTTATCCTGCCTTCATCTCTACCTCCCTTGTCTTCTCTGGATGGAGCTGGGACAGGCAGGGCCTCATTCAAGGCCATCTCTGATGATCACCCTCTCTGGTTGCCCTCAAGGCTTATGAGGGAATGGTGAAGTGGCAGACCTTTGCAGAGAGCCGATACCAATTGCCCACTACTGGGACCTTGGACAGGGTAGAATCCCAGGAAAGCATGGGTGGGTGTTGTCCTAGGACACACTGGAAAAGGGTTAGGCCAACTTAAATTGGATGAATATTTTGCCCTTAGCCCAGGGGATTTATCCTAGGTTCTAGATAGTCCATTCTGGTCACGCATTGGATTTGCGATGTCACCTGGAGGTGACGGACGCAGGGGCATGTAAATCCTTGAGTGGCCAAGGGACAAGCACTTCACCTAGTCAAGCATGATCTGTGACATATAAAGAGATTGGGCCAATTCAAATCCAAATCTGGCAACCACACAATCTCAGCCAAGATGGCACCACATGCTGACATTGCAGGCTGCCTTCATGGGCAGAGGATTTGTCGCCAGTTCTAGGCCTAGTTTTCTGGAAGGAAAGGAAGAAGTTTATAAGCACAAAAATTCTAACGGAATTCATTTGGCAATTGGCATTACAATATGCAATCAGAGCATGTAATTTTCAATTCAATATTGAATCATACCCAGGTGCAAGGGACTGGAAATGCTTTAGGTGGGACGATCTCTACTGTCTTCTGCTATTTTCTTGTGTTTGAATAACCATGATCATCAATTACAATGAATTCAACAGGACTTGCTGTTTTCACCAACTGCATACAGTAAATAGTGTCATAATACATAGTTTCTTGAAGCATCCTGTTTTCTATTCTGACCCAAGATATATTCTTTATGTACACTTAGTATTCAATAACATGTTCTTCTGTTTTGCTCTACATTTTGAATTACACTTATCCATATGTGAATGTCTCACTTTGTTGTGCAATAGTTGTGTTTTCTGCAACCTGTCACAAGAACACACCCCTGAACCTGGCTGGAATGGCCATTGAGTGCTGTACTGCCATCTGAAAACCTCTCATGCTCAGATCTGCACAGAGCACAGGACCCAAATATTCATTGCTGTACTTTGGGGAATCGGGTCAATTCCTGGAATAGCCGATTTCCTGCAACAAAACCTCTGTCCTTTTTTACCTCAGTGATATTGTGCTATAATCTCAATGTTCTATATGTTCTGTGAGAAGACTACTGTGGTTCAGGTTATATATATGTTAATTGTTTGGATTTCTCTCATCTATAGGCGCTGTGCACCTTGACCTTGACCACTGTCCATGCAGCAACTGATTTTCCATCTTGGAGCATCGGGACAAAACTGCACTGACGCCCTATTGACCCCAAGACCTCTCTATTTACATTTTACTGGACCCTGCCATCAGGGGGCATTGAGACATGTGGAGAAGAGACTCTGAAGCAGGTATCCACCTCACCATTATCTGTGGTTTGAAATCAAATTAAATTGGTTAGAATATCCAAATTACAGTGTTTGTGTCGCACATCAGGTGATTGTTTCTTAACTGTGCCTTTCATGCATGAGGATGTCATTATGGATGTCATAATACTTGGCAGCTGACCCAAACCTACTGTTAGCGGTGCAACAAATTTTCTTGATTCAGGAAAAATTAGGTTTTAATGGGCTTGTTTGTTAGTCCTTCGTTAGAGGAATTTACATAATTGAAACAAGAACCAAACAACAGAAGAATAAACCAAAGAATAAAAATCTGGGAAAATCCCCCCGATCCCTTGCTGGACGGTGAAACGGGGGGTAAAATTCCGACGCACCCTAACCGTCCCTTTCAGCGGCGGAAGCTGCCAGAGCCGCTCCAGAACCGCTGGAAAATCCAACTCTCCCATCTTCTTCTCTCCTCCCTGCTCCTGAGCTGATCATTGAAGAAGGACCAAAACTTCCGCCTCGCCCATCGAAGATGAGTTGAAACCATTTTAAAATGGAGGATTATTATTAGTCCATTAAACTTTTTGCACTGAGGGTGAGTAACTATATCGTGGATTGTTTGGTTTTTAATTAAATAACAGCTTAAAGCTTTAGGTTGTCTTCCTAAGTTTTTTCTTTTTGCTAATTCTGTATTTCTTATGTTGAGACCAGCTTTACTTTGCACGTGTGTTGATGTTGAAGTGATGCTGGCGATGCTGGAGGAGGACACCATGCCCCACCAAGCCACGCCACATGTGTTCCATGCTTACAGCTAGCTGCATATTTTATTCAAGACGTCCCAAATCTGTTTCGGTTCTCGATTGCAGATTTTCTCTCTACTTCTATGCTGCAAGGTCATTCTGCCACATGTATAAGGTTGTATATGGCGTATTTAGTGATGTCTCGTTCTTGTTGTAATGGGATCGAGTTTCGGCATAGTCTGTGAAGGTGGAAAATGTGATGCCCTAAAAGGCTGGACGCGGACGGTAATCTGTTTTTCAGTGAGTCAGTAGAGGCCGGGATGCGATCTACATTAGATTAGACAGCATAACCTCAGGTTATTCTCACTTTAAGATGAGCTGCGGTATCCCAGTTGTTTTATCCAAAGGATTTCCAGTCCTCTACACTGTGGAAAACCTTATTAAAAACAGAAAAAACAACTGTATGCATTTTTACTTCTCAGAAAATGCCAAATGTGTAATGCTGAACCCCCAAAATGAACTATTCTGTCCCCTGTCCAGCCACAGCTGGTTGGACAGTCAGTGAGAATCCCTAAAGACATTTTACTAAATTAGAAGTCAGACGTCAGGATTCCCTGTAGGGACATAAAGAAAATGCAGAGCAGAAAATACGGCAACATGATCAGGTCGGATTGTAAACTGGCCATGCCGCACCTCTTTTTATTCCAAATCTGTCCACCTTTTGAGAGCATTCTCACCACATTGTTGTCGGCTGCAGCCAGAATGATTCTGTACATGCAGTAGATAAGAACATGAGAAATTCTGATTCATTCCATGATGATATATGTCTTGGTTCTTCGTCCTAGTGAAGGGCACCATGGTGAAAGAGAGTCTCCCCGACTGGGTTACAGACCCAGATGATCCACTGGTGCACATTAATGTTGGAGGACTGAAGCAAACCTTGTGCTCCAGCACCTTGCGCAAGTTCCCGGGCACCCGCCTGGGCCGCTTGCTGGCTTGTGAGTCTGAAGAAGCCATCCTGCAGGTCTGTGATGACTACGATGTACAGCAGAAGGAGTTCTACTTCGACCGCAACCCCGGCCTCTTCCCCTACGTTCTGCACTTTTACCAGACGGGCAAGTTGCACATCATGGAGGAGCTGTGTGTCTTCTCCTTTTGCCAAGAAATCGAATACTGGGGCATCAATGAGTTCTTCCTGGACAGCTGCTGCAGCTACCGTTATCATGACCGCAAGTTGGAGAGTCGGCGCAAGAGCTGGGATGAGGAGAGCAACGTGAGCAGCGTGGACACCTCGGTGGACGAGATCTCTGACCTCAACAAAGACATATTGCACTTCCAGGACATGAAGTGTGGCAACATCAGACGGTGCCTCTGGCTGACCCTTGAGAATCCAGGCTACTCCATCCCCAGCAAGCTTTTCAGCCTGCTGTCCATCTGTGTGGTGCTCAGCTCCATCGCTACCATGTGCATTAACAGCATCCCAGAGTACCAGCACCGAGATGAGAATGGTGAGCTTGTCGACGACCCCACCATGCAGGCGCTGGAGATCTTCTGCATCTGCTGGTTCACCTTTGAGGTGGCGACGCGCATGCTCCTGGCCCCGAACCGCCGCAAGTTCTTCATGCACCCTCTCAACATGATTGACATCGTCTCCGTGGTGCCAATTTACATCACGCTGCTCTTCGACGTGGTGGCAGGCAGTGATTCCGAGCTGGGAAACATTGGGAAGGTGGTGCAGGTGTTCCGTCTCATGAGGATATTCCGGGTGTTGAAGCTGGCCAGACACTCAACTGGTCTCAGGTCGCTAGGAGCCACACTACGGGTGAGAAACACAGATAATCCCATTATACTGACAATTAACAGTATAGAAACTCTAAAGTAAACACAGCAATTATCTTTTTTAGTGTTTTATGATAAAATGTATACAAATTTCTGCTTCAATTATACACTTATTGTGATCATGTCACAAAGAATTGTCCCAGGATGAATTGTCGTATCATTGACAGTATTGTGATATTGTTATTAAGAGTGACATATCAATATTTTATCATATTGCATTATTCTTTGTGATTTCCACCCCAACTCAAAAACTGAATTTCAGATTCTTCAGGATAATGTTCGTTTAAGGAGTGCTTTGTTATTAATTTTACTATTTATTACTATTACTTTTTGTTTGTTTTTATTTTTTTACACATGAAATCAGAAAACAAGCTGCAAAACATGTCTCCGTCCAAAATTTAACCTAGCTGGCCATACTTTCTTAGCTTTAAATAAGACAAAGAACATGGAGCATGTTCTCTAAAGTGAAAGTGAAGTGACTGTCATTGTGAAACACTGCAGCACAGCACACGGGGTACACAACGAAATGTCTCCTCTGTATCTAACCATCACCCTTGGTAAGCAGTGGGCAGCCATGAAAAGCGCCCGGGGAGCAGTGTGTGGGGACGGTGCTTTGCTCAGTGGCACCTCATTGGCACCTTGGCGGATCGGGATTCGAACCGGCAATCTGATTACGGGGCCGCTTCCTTAAAAACTAGGCCACCACTGCCCCAATGTCACATCCTCTGGATTTCATAAACATGTGGATACCAACATGAAAGGACAGCTTGCTATCCCTGTAACCTATCAAAAAAAAGTGGTTGCCCAGCGGGTAAGGAAGCGGATGGTTGTGGGTTTAAATCCCGACCTGCCGAGGTGCAACTGAGCAGAGCACCGTCCCCACACACTGCTGCCCGGGCGCTTTTCATGGCTGCCCACTGCTCACCAAGGGTGATGGTTTAAAGCAGAGAAGAAATTTCGTTGTGTCACCGTGTGCTGTGCTACAGTATTTCACAATTATTGTAGCACAATTACTGTAATTACTTCCATTTCCAAATGGAAGCCCTACTTAAAAAATGTTGATTAAGGTGTGCATTGGCTTGATTTAAAGCTGTGGTACATTCTGGCAAATTAAACCTTCTTCTCTGAAATATGTCACACATAACGATGTAGGACAGCATCTACCAAGCCAAATATTCTTATTGTTGTGAATGTTATGTCACGGATATTAGCAAAATAGGGCCCAGGGTTTCTTAATCTGCTCTTTTTTCTCTGTGCAGCACAGCTATAGGGAAGTGGGCATCCTGCTGCTCTACCTGGCTGTAGGTGTATCTGTGTTCTCAGGTATGGCCTACACAGCTGAATATGAGGAAGATGTTGGACTCGACACAATCCCAGCCTGCTGGTGGTGGGGCACAGTTAGTATGACCACAGTGGGCTACGGGGACGTGGTACCCGTGACAGTGGCGGGCAAGCTGGCCGCCTCTGGCTGTATTCTGGGGGGCACTCTGGTGGTGGCGCTGCCCATCACGATCATTTTCAACAAGTTCTCCCACTTCTACCGAAAGCAGAAAGCCCTGGAGGAATCTGTACGCAACAGTAACAAGAAATGGGTGAACGAACCACACCACGAGGTGGATGAGGGGTCAGATGGGGACAGCCACTGCTTAGAGGATGATGAGAATGATTATGAAGGTGGAGTGGTAAATTACAGCTACATTGATCATACACCTTCTGTGGTGAAAAGGAAAGAGCTCTACCAGCTCTGAGGGCAGCAAAGTAGTGGCATTGGGCGTGGCATTGGGTGATCTGGTGGTTTTATACAGTGGCCGAGAAGTGTAAAACTAATTAACATTCATATGCAAAACACTTTTACCAATCACAAAAACGAAATTTACAAGCAGCGACTCGTAGGTAGGTAGGAAAGAGTGGAAGTGCATGTTGCATGTTGTATCATGCAGTTTCCCGGGGTGAAGCCAAGTGAGCATGAGATTTTTCAGCCATCTTTTGTTTTTCTTGTGGCAAGTGTTCAGATTTTTTAAAAGATTCTGAGCAGAATTAAGTATCACCCTCCTGCCCCGAAACACTTGTCTATCGTACCTATCCTTTCCGTATTAAAAGAAAAAAACTCTTCTATCAATCACAATTATTGTTATTTTTTTTAAAAGCATACGGAAGAAACAGATGCGTAGGGTGCATCACGTCTTTTTAAGACCTGGAAATGACGTCCGGCTGGGTTTTTAGAATTTTCTGCGTTTTTTTGAGCTACCTAAACGTCATGGCCCATCATGGCATCCGACACGCCTATTCACTATTGGATCGTTTTTCTGTTGCTGCTGCATATGGCACATTTGCATTCCATACAATTAAGCATCACCCACCCAGGTGTCCTCTTTTTCACAAGCTCAAATCTTGTCACCCTGCATTCCCACAAAACATCATGTATGGTTACCCTTTACGTACAATTTTTGATTTAATGATTATAAATTTTTTTAAAAGTTGTTTCATGAAATGTTTATTTGATTTGTGCTTGTCGGCCACCATAGATTTAATATCCATTCCAAAGATATTTAATGCTGTGATACTCAATTTAAAGCCTAATGAAAATTACATTCAAAGATGAAAATTCAAAGATAAAAATTCAATTAAAGTCTAAAGTCTAATATCAGCAGAAATGGTTCTATTAGCCAGCAGGTCATGTTGGAAGTCACTGGGAACAAGATTAAAAAGAACTGGCCCTTGATATGATGGACACAAGTATGATTTTGCAATATTGTTGTGAGATATTTGTGTAGCTATCTACTGGCATTGCTGTTATAATAATAATAATAATAATAATAATAGAAGAAATCAGAAGTATCAGCACTACGCTACTGTTCACAAATATAGGGATGTTTAGAAACTGTTGTTTTAACTATTAGAATAACAAAAGAACAGCAAAACTCCAATTCAGACATTGCTCATTCTGATATTAGACCTTAATCAGTTTAGTTTCAGTGGAATTCTGTATTCATTAATGCAGGTAAAAGGGTTCGCAATGATCTGAGCACAACTGGAAACAGTTGCACCGATTAAAGAAGCAATTAAAAAGGCCAGATTTTGACTGGACAAGTTCAAATGTGGGTTGATTATTTCTAGTGTTTCTTATTCATTTTTGTAATATGTTTCTAATGAAACTTTTTTTTTTCATGGAAAAATGAACATTAAAGGCCCTAAACTTTTGAACAGTAACAGTGTATACTCATCACTTCGCATCCTAAGGCCATGCCTCCTCATTGGACACACATTTACCCATTTGGTCCAGAGTGTCTTCCTTGTAATTACTGCTAGTGCGGTAATTTTCAAGCTCGCATTCCGGATGGTTTCTCTTGTTTGGGTGCACATTTAGTGTAATAGAAGCTTCTTTCCTGGTGTAGCTCCGGCTGAACCCCTTTCATCAATCTTGTGAGTTTCGATGGGAACAAAGAGAGTTGTATTTTATGGCCTGATCAGGTTCTCAGATGAGGTAATGTAATATTGGACATGAAAGAGAGCAGAAGTGGAAAATGTTTGGGGTGTGACCTTCATAGAAAAAGGCAAAGCTGCGGCACTCTGATCAAAAACTCCAAACCTTACTAAAGAACTTACAACTTTGTCTTTGTGTAGAAAAGCTATTCAAGCGTTCATTTATATAGTTTCACATACTTTGAAATAACTAGCTTTACAATGAAATTAAAGCAATCTAATTAACTTAAAGGAATAGCTGTTTAGTTGTCATGATTAGTCTACATTTATGCAATGGTACTGGTTAATGGTCGAGGTCCAGATTCAGTATCTGTGGGTCTGGATATTGGATCTTAGAACTGTATTTACCTTAAATTAAACTGACATACAGTACACGGATTGCTGCATATTCTTTTGCATGAATGCTAATCATCTATAATAGTCTGTGTCTAATCATATGCAGTGTTTGTCATTATTATTGTCCACTTTTTCTACACTGATATAATAGATGGACATTAAGTCTAAAAAACAGATATCAAGACAACGAAGCAATGGCTCAGGAAACTGCATGCTGGTTAGGTCTGGAGGGGAAAAAAGCTCTACTACCTCAATGTCAGCAACAGGGAATATACATTGCAAAAAATGTCACATAGAAGATGATTGTAATGCTTTAATTCATGTAATAAATGTATATCTTAACTCAGTAGCCGTCAATTTAGAATGACAAACACCATTGCTCTAGACACAGGAATGGAGACTGACTGCCTCAAAGTTGAAAACAGACCTAATTAAAAATTCATTTGTGCTATTTTGGATATGAAAGACACCACAAGGAAATCAAACCCAAGAAAAAGAAAACGGTTCCGTCCTAGAAGGAATGCAAGTCAAGGTCTTCGAAGAGAATGAAGATGCAGGTTTGGGCAGGGTGCGTCTCTCTGCGGAATCAGATGTCAGTTCCAAAGAAAGCAAGATTGTCAAATGATACACTTGAAAGTTTTATTATGCAGGTAATAAAGCAAGAAAACCAAAGCAAAGGAACAAAATGCTCAGTAATTTATTGAGTTGTAAATTAAGGCATACAGATATCCAAACTAAATGAGTGAATTCCACATCTCAGCAGGTTGCAGACATCAGTACAACTTTCACGTTTAACGTGTAGAACTGGTCTCCAGTTATGGCTACTTCGGTATATACAGCGGACTTGCACTTAAAGTGGCAATCATAATTGAAGACACCGATCAACAGCAGTTGGGAACCGTGATAGAGAACTATTTTCATTTTTATAGGACTTTTCATTCAAACAATAAAACACAGCAACGCCATTCAAAATAAATAGATATATATAATATATATTCCCTTTAGAAACAGCAGGCCGTAGTAACGAGGGTAGAATTGTGTTCGTTGGTTAGAAAAAGGTTGATTTATACTAATCATTCATGTGAAAAATATATAAAATAACCTGAGACAATCCAACCTGAGAAGCAAACATGCTTGATTCTGTCCTCCTAAAATCACAATGAGTTATAAAAATGTCCCAAAAGGTCTGAAATATGTAGAAGAAAGTATAAGCCACTGAAATACTAAAAATATAATACAGGGAGTAACTCGTGCATTGTTCATTGGTTCAAAGAGACTGAGGGAGCTCTCTGTAGTTACGAGCTTCCTCTCAAGACATTTCTGATGGAACTGGTGGCTTCATGTGCCACTTTAAGACTGATTTAAGGCGTAACTCTGACCATGTGAAAGTCGTCTGAACGTGACTTGTTAGAAGGAAACAAAAATCTCTTTAAACATAAAAAAACTGCAGTAAACTCTATGACCATCAGTCAGCCTCATTTCCTGTAACATACACGGGTGATTTTTTGGTTCTCCAACCAGCCTCTCCTTCACAGCATGACTATAGCTGAGCCCACATAGGAAAATGAAATGAAGTGACAATTTTGAAAATGTTCTCCATATGATACTGAAGTATGAGCTGCCAAAAATCCAACAGGTGCTACTTGTACCAACAATATAAAAAATGTTGCTCGTTGTGTAGTACCATCCAAAATAATACGTACATCAGTGAGTAATTCTGTACCAAATAAAAAAACTACCCAAACCAACGTTTAAGTGCAATGATCAGCTGCAATAAACTTGCAAAATAAGTCTGCAAGACAGGCAGTGTTGGAATGCTTCCAGTCAGAGAAAAGCAGAGAAGATTTAAAAAAAAAAAAAAAAAAAGCTAAGAGTGAAGTGAACTGCATGATGTCCAGTGTGCTCATCATCAGCAGGGCACTCAAACTTTCTGCTGCCGTTTCTTGGCTTCGATGGCGTCCAGGATGGGCTGGCGCTTTGCCTGGTATCGCTGATGGATCTCCTTGATCTCCTCCTCCATCTGAGGGTCCAGAGAGGCCAGCCTTCTCTTTAGCTCCTCCACACTCCAGGTACGCATCTGCAGAACAAAGCAGCCAGTGAGAGAAGCATCCAGCCCAACATGAACAGGTTTACTGAATAGATTAGATATGGTCTTGGGGCACTTGGGTCCCCTATTATTACATGTCCCCTGTCTATGGTCCTGCAGTGGCTAGAAATGGCGATATGAATAAAGAATGCTTTGGCCATTCTGCTTCGCTGTTCAGGGAGCGGCAGCTCAGGTGGTTGGATCTGGAATTTGTCCCCTTATGTCATCATATGATGAAAGGTTACCTCCCATTTTTCATGCTTTTTCCATCCAGAGAATTTCCCACCCCTCCCCTATCTCCACCGACCGTGATGGCTTGAAAGGTGCAAAGAATTGGAGTTGCTCCAGTATTTGATACATATTGTATGTACATTGTGATTGATGAATGGTCTTAATTGACATCATTTCCCGCCTCTCAACTCCTCATTAGGGTGGTAGTAGCCTAGTGGGTAACACACTCGCCTATGAACCACAAAACCCCACTTACTACCATTGTGTCCCTGAGCAAGACACTTAACCCTAAGTTGCTCCAGGTGGGGACTGTCCCTGTCACTAATGACTGTAGGTCGCCCTGCTACAGACACCAAAACGGTGCGTACAAGAGCAAAGTTTCTGTAATTCTGCACCATGGCTAAATTTCAGAAAAAGACTTCAGATACAGTATTAGGGACCAATAAGAGCAAAATAAAAGCAAAATAAAAATTTATGTCAGGGGACCTTTAAAAAAACCATAATAAATTCATAAATGCTAACACAGTATGAGCCAGTGCACACAAATGCAGATATTGCTACTTCAACATACATAACTAATGAATGTGAGACACACACACAAACAGCCACATTTTCCCGCTTGGATTGCTGCTTAAGAGCATCATATAGCTATTTATTGGCCCAATCAATGGGGGTAAAAATAACTGTGGCGTCTGTGTGCACTGATCCGCCTGAGATGCTGGAGATTAACCTCTGTTCCGCAATGCTAAGGGCAGACGGACCTGGGGTCTGATCGACCACAAATGTGAACCTACCAATTTTGGACATTTTTTACGTTGGACAGATTTTATTACGTTGAGCATGTACATGATGTCACAAATTTGAACCATAAATAATAAATAATCTACAAGGGCATTAGATAGCATGGATTCCTTTCATGGCTGAGAAGAAACATGATGCATTTATTGATGTCGTATACCCTTCACAGAGCTCTTAAACAGACCTTTAGATCTTTTCCGGTATAAAGCTTTGTCATTTTACTTCATGTCGCATGATTACCAGAACGATACCAAAATAAAAGTTTATGCCATTGTTTATTTCCATGTATTAGTAGCCGGGACTACATTATATATTTAAAAAAGCTATTAATTATGTTATTTTGTAATATGTTCATTGAAAAAGAAATGACCAAATAAGGCACTTACTCTAGCACTGTTATCCTGACAGGGTGCATAAACATTCAATGAAATCTGAACATTTCAGAATCTGAAATAACAGACTGAAGATCACAAATGAACTAAAGAACCATGGGAAGCAAACCACTGCCTGAATACTCTGATTCTAAGAGACGAAACAAATGTGTTCAACAAAAAAATTGTTCAAGAGTTTTAGACAAGAGTTTTTTTCATTTGTACCATCTGTACCACAAAATGTATTTAATTTCATTAAATGGTGCAATTACACCCTAAAACCAGTGGTTTTTGTAGGCAAGGTTGTGCATTTTTATGAAACATTTTTACATATCCTGATGCCTTTGTGTTATTTTCTGCTTCACGGCTGACATGTTTTGCTACTTAACCAAGTCCTCAGACACCCCAGACAATCTACATTTCTCATCTAGTCCAGAAAAACATCTGAAGCAGGTCATTGGTGCTCTACTGTCCTAAGCCAGCTATTATGCAAGACATAATAAATAAAATGAATGAAATGGGATCAACATATGCTGTGTATTTAGGATCTGTAGAACAGCGCTACAGTGCAACGCTGAGTGTACAGGATGCCACTCTGTGCTCTGACAACAGCCACGTGCTGTGAGGTGTGTCTCAGTCCCACCCAGTTTAAAGCCCTATATTAGGTTACCGTTTAGCAATTACCTCAAACACTGTCATTAGCCTACATGTTCATCTAAATTAGACATTTTCTCTGGAATTCAGGGAAATGCAGGCTGGTAATGGGAGCATCGAATGTACTAATGAACATAATTTTTGTGGCTAATTAGAATGCCTGATTAGTAGATAACTTCATGTGAAGCTCATGTCAAGTAGCAGTCAAGTAAGGAAAAAGCCCAAAGCAGAACTGAGAATGAACATGCAAAACATTACAAATGATTCAATGATTCATGATTCATAAACCTCCTTAGGCATTTCTGCTGATGTGCATTACTACAACGCTTCTTCTATAAAAGCTTTGAAAGCGGATCATCTCCGGCTTATAACAAGCACCCACCCAAATGCTGAAGCCACATATCCAACATAAATACTGAAAAGGAAAGAGAAATAAGTACAGCTATTACATTCCTCATGTTATTTTAAGATCGTATCTGGCATGCATTGTCCCTTTTATTTTCAAATCTCTTGATTTATGAAACATAGATGTCACTGACTGGAGACGATATTTCATAAAGACATCAAGGCATACGCTCTTTTAATGCATGCTATAAATAGACATGGAGAGGCATAACCAATCAACTCTCAGCAACCAACACTCGCTCATAGCTGTTCTACCTGGGCGAGATGTAGGTTGGATTCAGAAATGTACTGATTTCCACACCTGGCTTATTAGAGGTGTGGACCTTTACTGGTCTCACGATTCGATTTGATTCGATTATGATGATCAATGCATCCCACACATTTTCTACATTGTCACATGATGACAATGTCGGCGTTCACCTTGTAACAGTTGTATCTACTGGTAGTAAGTCACTACGCTGCGGGCGGAGTTAGTCGTCTGCCCCGGTCCAGAATGCAGAGAGCGTGATTGAAACCCCAGCAGTGGCGTGAGGTCACGGCGGAGTTTCCTCCACTACACACCGACCCAAACCCGTTACAACCTGGAGCCACAAACGCCAGAAAAACGCCTGGTTCAGACGTCAGGCGAGCGCGGACTGAACACAGAACGTGTGTTTCGCAGTGTCAGAAAGAAAACTCGCCCGCTTTTATTCTATGGGTCGCATGGAACAAATTTCAACTTTGACCGGGGACCGAGAACAAGACGGCGAGTGATGCGCTGCGCATCATGAAACTCATACCCGGAGCGGCGCTGAACTCTGTAGATCAGGCCGCCACAGTCACTACCGGCACTACTTTTTAACAAGAATTTTTATACCGCCCAAGCAACGTCATTATAATGTAATCAATCGATTAAACGATTCAAGTGCTTAAGTATGGAGGAGGAACGAGTTTTCAGCGACGAGACTGAGGGAAAATTCTTCTACCCGTAAAAGAATGTAGGCCACTGACTGGAGTTCCTCGTGCACGTCGTCCGCTGTCATCACACAGAGAAAAAAAAAAAAATTAATAAATGCTGTGACAAGACAACTAGTGCAACAGCGCTATGCTCAGAAAGCCACAGGGCAGCACTCGCTCCTCGGCTGAACAAGTGTCCTCCCGAGTCCCTATCAGATCACTGTCACAACGCTCACGACCAATCGCTTCGCTCCTCTGCTGAACTAGTGTCCTCCCAAGTCCCTATCAGATCACTGTCACAACTCTCACGACCAATCGCTTCGCCTTCCTATAACTGGATTTGAAAATGCAGTAGTTGCTGTTTTTGGGGCAGATTTTTACTTGATTTATGCCATATATTATAGTTAAGTTAAAACATGTTAGTATGATAAAACATTCCTGTGCAACAATACTTACCACTTCCACGTCCATTTCAGACGGGACCTTGCGGTTGTCGCTGTTGACGGCCTCGCTGTGGCTGTTGGACTCTTTCTCCTTCTGCTCAAAGTACTCCAGGAATGATGGCTTGGCGGGCTGCGGGGTCTCCTCTATCCCTAGGGAAATAACAGGATGTCACTCCAAATGACATCCAAGGCTTTGACATTTACACACTTTACAGCACAGACTAGGGCTGAAACGATTATTCGAATAACTCGAATAATTCGATTACAAAAAATATTATAGGAAAATTCTTTGGCTCGAGGCTTCGTTTAATTTGTCACCAAAGTCAATCTATTATCGTATCGCTCCCGCGGAGCTACACAGTGTGCGATTTATTGGCGGAAAATGAAGATACCGGTGTGCGTAAAAGGCATAAAATGTCTGAAGTGTGGGACCATTTTACGCTGCGTGGACAACATAGTGCAGTGTATACACTGTAAAACGGACCCGGCTTACCATAAAAGTTTTTTTTTTTTTTTTTTAAAGTCAATTCTACAGCACCTTAACCGAAAGAATCTCCAAGGTGTTGTATTTTATGATTGCTAACTAACATTAGCGCTTCTTATAATGTACATTATTTGTAATTATTTGTGTTATGAGTCGATAGTGACAAGGCATGATAAGGCATGAGATCTCACTCATGTAATTCATCCGT